>NC_142103.1:80041821-80641821 GCF_054644295.1 Miniopterus natalensis | reverse complement strand
TCCCCCATCCCAAGCCCTTAGCATGGTGTTCAGTAAACACTTTTTTTTTTTAGAGAGAGAGGAAGGGAGAGAAAAAGAGAGAGAAACATTGATGTGAGAGAGAAACACCCATCAGTTGCCTCCCATACCGGTCCCAACCAGGAATCAAACTAAAAACCTAGGCATGTGCCCTGGCCGGGAATGGAACCCACAACTTTTTGGTACACAGGACAATGCTCCAATCAACCCAGCCAGGGCAATAAACATCTTTTGAATGATTAAAATAATACCTTGATTTGATTTGATGTTGCATCGATGAGGAAACTGAGGCACAGAATGGTAAAGTAACTTGTTTCAGACTGCAAGTGAGTAACTGGTTGCTTATTAAGAATTGAGGTTGCACAGTTTTGGAACCAAAGACAGCTCTGTCTCCATCGTGCAAGCATTTATATACCTCTCTTAGACGCAGAGCACAAATTGTGCCCTATTACACACATATAGACTTCACTGAAATTACAAGGAAGGACATGTATATGTTTAAAGTCATAGTTTGGCTTTGCAGAATAATTAATGTTCTTATATTCAATATCAAGTTGTGTGAAAGGTAACACACAATAGATTCAAAACCATTCCAGGGAGAAAAGAGTGGGTGGCAGCTGGTGAGCTGCAACAGTCTCCCTTTCATAGAACAATTCTTGTGGAAGAAACAGCATTGCTGCCTTCTTCTATTTTCAGCACGAAGTAACACTTAACTAATCTAATTATTATTCAAGTGGAGGTGTATAGCCACAAACCTTCATTTAATCTGCAAGTTTTGCAAAGCAACAAACTAATATACAGTAGAAGATGCAAATGGGCGGTCTGCTGGCAAAACTGAACTCATATAAAGGGTTTAGGGACTTTTGAAGTTAGTTTGGAATACATACAAAAGGATATTTATAACCTTTCTATGAGGCAAGAAGAATCAGGAAGAACAAACCCATCACATACCCATCAACCCAGCCTAACAACTAGAACAGGACCAGCAGCCCTGAAGCCTTCTAGGCACACACAGTACATGAAACAATCTGAATGAACAACCAACAGTTAAAAATCTTGACACTGCACACAAAACTGTAGAAGTCCAGCCTCTCTTTAAAAACCTGGCACTATGGGTTCTGCATTCTCATAGGGAAATAGTGAGTTGGGTCGCCCCTGGGTTCACCACATTCCACTCTGTCCATCTGGCTGCTTTTCTTCATCTACGTGACCCATCTGGTCTGGAGGCACCTGAGTTCATAACCCCCGGCAAGTGTTTCCTTTTGGGGTTAGCTTTCTCTCATTTGACACTGTTCAAGCTCTCCATTTCCTTAGTTCTCCTGCTTCTCCTTTGGGGCGTCTCTTTTCTGGGTAGAGCAGGACCTTTAAGAGATGCTAGGCTCCATGGAGATGTGAAGATGAGAAGAAAATGCCTTTGCCCTCAGTGGACGTGTACCCGCAGAAGAAATAGACCTGTGCACAATTGCATATAATAGAAGACAGTTAGGCCTGGCCGGGCGTTGCTCAGCAGTTGAGCATCTCCCTAGGATCCAGGAGATCATGGTTCGATTACCCATCAGGGCACATGCCCCTGTTGCAGGTTCGATCCCCAGTCGGGGGTGTGCAGGAGGCAGCTGATCAGTGACTCTCTCTCACCATTGATGTTTCTCTCTCTCTCTTCCTTTCCCTTCCTCTCTCTGAAATCAATAAAGATATTAAAAAAAAAAAAAAGATGGTATTCTCTGAGATAAAGACCAGGGAGGAAGTTGTTTGGGAGATGAGGAATCCTGTTTAGGACTTGCTGAGTTCAAGGTGTATGAGGGGCCCTGGCTTCACTTGGCCTGGGTTTGACTCCCAGCTCTGTCACTCACTAGCCACATAAATAACAGCAGGTCCTTGGGCCTCTATCTGTACGGTGGGGGTGGAGGGGCAGGTACCTTCCTTCTAGGACTGCTGATGAGCTAAAAAAATGTGTGAAGCATTTAGAACAGTGCTTCTAAACAGACACAGAAAACAGTTGAAAATGCAGCTCCTTATCTTCCCAGAGAATGTAAAGACTTCCAAAGCACCTTTCCTGCTAGTCGCCACATTCCAGGAAGGGTCAGTCACGTGCCCTGTGTGGGTGGTGACACTCATAGGCTGTCTGTAATTAAACTATATTTTCATAACAAATCTTCCCCGTCTTTTGCTTCATAACATTAGGATGGCCAACATGAAGGGTGAATTTGCAAAAGGTCAGGGTTCTACCTGAGCACACAATTCTGTATTTAAGAGAGAACACTGGGTTGGACAGTAGGATTCTGATTCCAATTATAATGTGTATTTTTTCCCCACGCCACCAAGCAATTCTCTGACACCAGCTAGATGTCCTACAATTCAACTCAATTCTCACACTATCTACCTGGAGAGAGTGTTGATTCCACAGGTTAAGGGCTCCGTTCCACAGGACTACCCTTCCCCCCACTTCAGATGCCAGCAGCAAATCCAGATTAACACCTTTGCTTCTGACCAACCAGCTATAGATTGGAAGTTCCAAAGAGCCCCGTGACTTGGGTTTGATTAATGTGCTAGAGAGGCGCACAGAATTCAGAGAAACGTTTACTTACTAGATCACTGGTTTGTTATAAAAGGATATAACTCGGGAAGAGCCAGATGGAAGAGACGCATAGGGCAAGGTATGGGAAAAGGGCAAGAAGCTTCCATGCCCTCTCCAGGAGCACCGCTTTTGGGTTTTTCGGGAGGCTTCATTACATAGGCGGGATTAACTCCTTGGCCTTTTTCGACCGAAATCAATCTCCAGCCCCCCTCCCCTCCCCAGAGGTGGGGATGGGGCTGCAAGTTTCAACCCTCTAGTCACATAGTTGGCTCCACCGGCCAGCAGCCTGCATCCTGAGATACTTTCCCGAGGCCGCTGCATTAACATAACAAAAGATCTTTCCCACTCTCCTCACAGGAAATTCCAAGGGTTTTAGAAGCTCTGTTGGGAACGGGTGAAGGCCCAATATATATTTCTCATTATATATCCCATCGCAGGCAGTCATATTAAGATGTCTTTATTTTATTATTATATTTTTATTCGCTGACTTGAGAGAGAGAAAGGAAGGGGTCGGGAGAGAGCAAGATAGAGATCGTTTTGCTGTTCCACTGATTTATGCATTCATTGGTTGTCTCTTGTTTGTGCCCTGACCAGGGATTGAACCTGAAACCTTGGGATATGGGGAGGACGCTCTAACCAACTGGGCTAGCTTAAAAATTGAAACATTGAAGAGGTTTGGAAGGCATGTGCCCGGCACACAAAGGAGTGTGGGGGTGGGGTGGGCAGGAGAAGGGAGAAAAAAAAAAAAGGGGGAAAAGAAACATTGAAAAGTTTTAAACACTTTAAAAATGATTAAACCTAGTAGCCATCAAAGTCTGTAGGACAATGACACAAATAGTCACTAAGTAGGAAGGTGCAGGGGAAAGAGTGAATTCATTTTATAAAGCACGGAGTATGTACTATAATTTCAACACAGGACTCTGTACCCCGCCCTGTCTGTGAGGTTATGGCCAAACTTCAAGTTCTGCATCCCCTGAGAGAGAAACGGCTAAAAGCGCCCTATTACCTAAGACGCAGCATGGGCTCCTGAGGGCATGTGGGCCCCCTTCGTTGTATTTCCAAGACTCTTGTCTTTTCTCCCAAGGCAAGGAAGCCTCCCTGCTCACTCCCCGTCCCCAACCCCATTCAGATCTCGACCCAGGGCTTCCATATTTATTCCTTGTACTATGCAGTCACTTTGCAATGGATTTTTCTGTTGAAAATATTTTCAGTATTGTTAGTGGTAAAGATGCCTTCCGACGTAATTTTGATTTTCGCCTTGCCATTTTTGTGGGATTCCAAGCCAGATCTGCTACTTAGGAATATAATAATTGCCTAAAACATTCCCGGTTTTATATGTAGCAGCTCTCACCCTTGGATAATAAGGGTGTACAGCAATATCCTAGAGTCTAAGACTCCTCTTTTCCCTTTAGAACTTTTATCAGCCATCATAGCAACATTCTCCTAATTACTGTAAATTACCTAGCATTGGGAGGGAATCTGCTGTATCTGAAACCCCAAACAAACAGAAACCCCAAAAGGCTATTACACTTTCAAACATGAAAGGAGACACAATAGGCAACTGCTTTTACCCTCACACCTATAATTAACCTCTGATTACAGGTTCCGCCCTCCTTGAACTTTATTCTTTATCCACCCTAAAGGGAAGTGTGGGTTAGTTGGACTCAGGAGGCCTTTCCCCCCTGGACCTTGCAGAAAAAAAATGACTGGCAATCATGAAGTTCACGGAAGGCTCTGAGGTTTCTCTCTCTCGGAATCCCTTTTAGTACTGCTGTTCTAGCTGCAGAATTATCTGGTTATCTTTCTGCACGGTTTTAGGTTTACTCAGGCACATTGTTTGTTTGCATCACGGTAATGTGATTTCAGTCTGTCTCAGTCTCAGAGAGTGCTTGCTTTGGCAGCACATATACTAAAAATCAGTCTCAGAATTATGCAAAACGAAATAAGACAGTTAGAGAAAGACAAATATCATATGATCTCACTTATAAGTGGAATCTAAAGAACAAAATAAACTGACCAACAAAATAGGCCCAGAGGTATGGATGCATGGAACAGAATAACAGACCTTGGTGGTGGGGGTGGGAGGGTCGGGGGGAGGGGACAGGAAGAGATTAACCAAAGAACGTATATGCACATATGCATAACCCATGGACACAGACAATTGCTTGGGGCAGGCCTCGGGTGGGGGTTGGGTGGAGGGGGGCAAAAAGGGGGAAAATGGGAAACATCTGTAATACCGTCAACAATAAAATAAACGAGTCTCAGAGAGTGGTGATGAAATTTGCTTAAACTCATCTGTGGAAACAAAATAATGGATCTAGACCCCTTAATATGCCCACATTACAATTTACAGAAGGTGGGCATTTGCACTATTTACCCATCAGCAAACATCTATTGGGCATTTTTGTGGGGCACCTTGCACGGTTCTGGGGTATGACAAGTTTCTCCTTCTCTGTAGGCTCACACCCGACTGCAGTGCAACATGGTGTTAAAGTGGAGACTTGAACAGTGGGTGCTGTGGGAACCCACTGCCAGAGCACCCTACTCTGCTGGGGGAGTTGAGACAGTGGGGAGAGAAGTGTATATGTACATGTATCCACGGTGTACTAAGATCTTACTCTCTGCAAAGCATTTTCATGCAGGAGCCCTTAAATCCCAACCACCTTTTGAGGCAAAAACTGTTTTAATTCTAACTTTATAGACAAGGAAACCGAGGCACTGAGATGTCAGGTAAATTGCTCCCAGTCACACGGGGATCTGAACTGCCGGGTCAAGGATCTGCAATTTCCAGGCTCTTTCTCATCCGCTCCGCTGCCTCCAGAGGTGGGGAATAGGGTGGGGGTGGGGTGGTGCAAATAGTACACAGTTATTTGCTTCAAAATGGGTTCTCAATTTAACAATGCCTGGGATTGTAAAAAAGAGAGTATGAAAAAAGTTTCCCACGTTTTAGCTTTTCCTAACCCTTTTTAGTTCACTTTAAATAAAATTTGCAAATGACTGCCCAGTGAAGACATGCAAATGACTGCTTAGTGGAAAAGTCGTCAGGAGTGCTGTGAAAATTGGCTCATTTAGCTACCTCAAGTACGCACATTCTTTTTTAGAGTGAATGTGTTTGAAAGACAAAGCTTTCTATGTTTTCCCGATCCCTTTCCAATTGATATTCCAATTATAACATATTAACAAAACACCCTGTTGATTTGAACGGAGTATGCCTGTAAGCATGGGTAAACTGAAAATAGGAAACTGCTGTACAATTTATTCTTTTAGGTACTCCCAGGCATTACTCTGTACACAGGCTCTACTCAAAAGTAAAATAAAGCCCAGAATCAGAATAGTCAGTACATCCCATTGTTGCTATGTGCAGTTTGAACTGTTAGAACTAACAGCTTTTGAATGTTTACCCTGGTCTGTATGAAAAGGAAACTGAAGCAAAACCAAACAAAAACACCTCACCGGCCTTTCCTGAGAATCCACGAACCTTGGCGTAGAGGGACCTGAATGGTCATTAAGTGTAATGGTTCTCAAGGACCGTGAAAATGTTTTTTTTTGGTTGTCACAATGACTGGCAAGGGCTACTGGCATTTAGTGAGCAGGCTCCAGGCATGCTAGATAGTCTACAATGCTGGACACTCACTTAAATAGTTTCTCAGAACCAACACTATTTTACATATAAATACAAAATGTCTTTGTCCAGTTTTAAAAATTGATTTTAGAGAGAGAGAAAAACATTGATTTGTTGTCCCACTCATTTACGAATTCGTTGGCTACTTCTTGTACGTGTCCTGACCGGCCGTATGAGGAGGACGCTCTAAGCAACTGAGTTATCTGGCCAGGGCTCTTTACTTAGTTTTGATACACACTCACTTCTCTAGGAATGTAGCTGCTCTATCAACGGAGGGAACATTGTCCGGTTTTGTTTCAAACATTACCAAGAATTCACCATGTTGGAAAATAAAGTCACCAATGGCAAAACTGCTCATGGTTTTTAAAAAATTGATTTTATAGAGAGATGAGATACGTTGATTTGTTGTCCCACCCATCCATGCATCCATTGGTCCACTCCTCCCGCATTTGCCCCGACTGGGGATCAACACGCAACCTTGGAGCTTGGTGCATGGGAGGATGCTCCAACCAACTGAGCTAACGGGCCAGGACTTCAGTTTGCATTTTTTTCTTTTTTTAAAAAATGTCTTTATTGATTTCAGAGAGAGGAAGGGAGAGGGAGAGAAAGAGAAACATCCAAAATGAGAGAGTCACTGATCCGCTGCTTCCTGCACGCCCCCGACTGGGGATGGAGCCCGCAACCCAGGCATGTGCCCTGACCCAGAATCAAACCAGTCTCCTGGATCCTACTGCTGAGCCACGCCGGCCGGCTTCAGTTTGCATTTTTAACTGCACTGGGCAGGTATCTATAATCAGTTAGTGTTGTTGCGTGGGAGCATTCACATATTAAAATACACAGCTTTTATTCTACAGTTAGATCATGTTTTTTGAAATTGTGTCGTTAGGTTTATTATCTATGATTTGTTATTTCAGTATGCATATTGGGGGCGTTACAAAATATTGCTATAAAAAGGAGTTGGGTCTCTTACAGGGTTATGTAGTCCAGCGCACTCCTTTTATAAATGAGGAAATTGATACTCAAAGCAGTTAAGCAACTTACCCCAAGACGTGTTTTATATCTCCCCGTCTCTTTAGAATTATTTCAATTTGAAAAATCGGAAAGGGAGAGTGGTATGTGGGAAATTGTGTGATGAGAATGAGCTATTTGAATTCTGGCAGCAGACGGCCCTTTGGGGGATGGTGGAGAAAACCCTGCGTATTATTTGTGTCGGGCTGAGGGTCAGAAGGGAGGAGGAAGCGTTTATAAGAACCGTGTCGGTGCGGCCATTCGCTGAAAGCCAGGAACCCGCTAATCAACACATTTTCTTCTACATCAAGGCTTGTGGCATGGAAGCTGAAATTGGGGGTGGCGTGCTAGGAGGGGGGCCACAAGGGGCTCCTCCGACGGCAGAAACACATTTGCTCCCTTTCCCCACCCACCGCAATCGCCTGAGGGTTACCCCGACACCAGGCTGATAATGCCATAGCACTTTCTTCGGCAGGCCCAGCGCAAAACCCGTTCCCTAGGGGAGCCATTCTCGGCACCCAGGGTCTCCTGGCTTTGGGGGGAGGCAGCACCGCGCTGGAGGTCACGGGCCATAAGTGGCTGGGCGCCCCGCGGGAGGAAACTAGGGGCCTGATGTAGCACTTGCACCCGCCCAGGGCTGGGGTCCCCTCGGGATGAGCAACCACCCGCTCAAGTTCAGCGCGCGATTGTTTTATTGTTTCCTCACCGCTGGGGTCTGGGGCGCGCGCGCAAGAGCGCGCTCGAGTCTGGGGGTGACACTGAGGGACTATTGCGTTTATAGGCGGCGTCCCCGCTCCCTAGGCAACCGCGGTGTAAAGCGTCGGCCACCAGCACATGCCGCCAGCTCCCCTTCTCTCCCCCCACTACCCCTAACCCGGCCACCATCCCTCTCCCCTTCCTCCTGTTTCTCCCTCCTCCTCTTTCTTTCCCTTCTCGCCCAACTCCCCCTCTTCCCACTCCTCTCTCCGTTTTCCCCCTCGCGCCCCCGCATTCCGAACACTCTATTTAAGTCACGGTTCCCTGCTCCACAAAATGGCCACCGCGTCGGGCACCGGCGGTCACGTGACTCTCGGTCCCAGGCATCTTTTGCCTGACTCCGATTTCGGGGAGGGCTGCCCGCGAACCTGCGAGGGCTGATCAGTTTAGAAAAATTTCACGACATCTCCAAGTCCGGAGACTGAGGGAAAGAACAGAGAGAGGGCGCTTGCTAGGAAGAAAGGAACAGCAAAAACCTCGGGTGTAGACGAAAGAAAGGTGAAAGGCCTAAGTGAAATTTTAAGGCCTCCCAGGGGGCGAAAAGCGGGAAGACGAGTTCTCGCGAGATCTCGAGAACTCCCAGCCTTACGTAGCTAGGGCATTAGCGGAGAATAGGGGGAAGATCAAGCGAACTAGGACAGCGTTTCGCGCTTTGAGCTGCCAGGTAGGACGACGAGCCGGGGACGGGAAACTAGGAAATCCCGCGAGATTAGGACTGAAGGAGCGCGCAGTAGCTAGGCAGAAGTGGCAGGGGGAGTGGGGGTGTGAAAGGGAGGGCATACGTCTTACGTGCTGACGTAAGAGCCTTTCGAGTGGTATATTAGATCCGTGGCAGCGCCGTGCGCTCCAGAGCCGCAGTTCTCCCGTGAGAGGATCTTCGCGGTGAACCAAACACACTCGCTCAGCAGCCGAAGACTCCGAGTTCTCGGTACTCTTCAGGGATGAGTCATGTGGCGGTGGAAAATGCGCTCGGGCTGGACCAGCAGGTGAGCTGCTAGGAGCCCTCTGTATTGCACGATTCCCTCCCCTGACCTAACTTGGCTTATGGCGCAGCGTTGACCGAGACCCTATGTTCCCATTTCCTGGCTACTTCGGGCTGACGAGTGCCAAGGGCCCGGGGTTGTGGAGGAACGGGGAGGTGGCGGGAATGCTGGTTGTGACTGTCGCCCGGGCCGGGTAGCCGGCTTGGCCGGCGGTATTGTCCCTGGGACGAGTACAATGGCGGCTTTTGTGTGTGCGTGCGCAGGCTTGCTGAGGTGGGGGTGCGCGCGCTCTCGCGGTGAGGCGCACGCGCGAACCTCGATTGACTAGTGACCCATGGGTGGTGGTGGTGGGGTGCTTGGTGCGCGAGCGTGGACTCTTTGTGGCATCCAGGGCTTCAGCCTTCCGTGCACGCGCGGCCCGGATTCTTGTCCGGCGGCGTTGGTGTGTGTGTGTGTGTGTGTGTGCGTGCGCGCGCGCCCCTGAGATGGAACGGGTCCCTGGAATGTGGGAGGGGGCGGCGCGGGGGCGGCCTGCGCTTCGGGGTAATGGCGGCGGCCTCCTTTGTGTGGTGCTGGGCGGCTGGGCGGCGCTGCGGCCCACTAGCGGGAGAGGTTGGATCAGCGGGTCCCTGGCCCGTGAGGTCCTGGAAAGGAGACAGAATGGGCATCTTGTTCATCCCCGGCGTCCTTCCGCAGGCTTTCTCGCTCCAGCTCGGTTTCCTCTGGCCCGGCGCTGCGGCCCGGGAGGCCGCGTTTCCGGAGTGGAAAGTTTTGTGACGCAGAAGATTCGGGGAGGAGGGGGGGCGGGGAGGGAGTAATGGGCCGCTGCGTGAGCGTCGACTCTGGTCTCCGGAGACGGAGATTCGGTGTTTCCTCCAGGTAGTCACTGTGGGGCGATTTAGCCGATGGCCACGCGTGGTTTTTTGGTTTTTTTTTTTTGGAGAGACCACGGGTTGTATGAATGTTAGTGGCGTTTGATCCAGAGGTCGGCCAAAGGAAAAAAATACCTCAGCTTCTCAGCTTTTTGGCTAAGATGTAGTGTGGGGGGAAAAATACCCCAAGTGTGGCTTCAATAAAATGAAGACTTTTTATTGAGGGGAAAATAAAGTTTGGTTGACTTGTTGCTGCCCGTGGAGTAAAATTTTGGAATAGGTCAAATAAGGTGTGTTGTCTTACTGGAATCCTCTTTTCTAAGGGTGTGGGGGTAGGGGAGAGGAGAATGTGTAAGTTGGGAGACCGGGGGGTGCGGGGCGGGCGATATGGGCTTTAGTGGCAGGAAGTCTGCATTCCTCTGCAACAGTGGCCCAGCTCTTCAGATAAGCTCTTCAATAGGATGTTCGGAGCCTTGAAGTAAACTTCTGCTTTCCATGAACTCCGGAATAATCCTGAAACGAAATTTAGTGACACAAGTAGTCATGTATAATTTTTAGGGAATTAATGATGTTTCTATGAGCATTTTTTAAGTTAATGAATCAATTATATTAAATTCTCTAATTTCTCACGTCACATGTTGAATGGAGCAGGGAAAAAAATCTGGTGTTGGGTTAGCTTTAACATTTTGTATGTAAGTGGTGCCGTGTTGTTTTTTGTTTTTAAATCCTCACCTGAGGATATGTTTTTTGATTTTTTTAGAGAGGGGAAGGGAGAAAAAGAGAAGGGGAAGCATCTATGTGAGAAAGATAGAAAGATCGGTTGCCCTCCTTAGGTGCCCTGATTGTGGTTTCAACCGACAGCGTTAGGTATGTGTACTGACTGGGAATGAAACCTGCAATCTTTGGCTGTACAGGACACTCTCCAGCCACCTGGCCAGGGCAGTGCGTTTTTTTTTTTAAGATTCTACGCAGGAATGAACTTTAAAATTGCAACTGATGTAATTCGAAAGAATAGGCAGTCCTTAGAATTCAGCAGCAAGCAAATTCTCAACAGAAAATTGCAACAGCCTAATCGTAACAAGGCTTTTTCATGTTTCAAGTGTAAAATTAATAAAACTTGTAATAAGTGCAAAGTTTTTTCTTGTGTGCTTTAGAGATAACTGCTAGAGAGAAAGCCTGACAGCATTTTTGCTAACAAATTATAGAAATAAGGCACTTAAGTCTTAGCTCATTTTCTTTTTTAAGACTTAGCCTCTTTATAATTTTCAATGACTCCATTGATGCTTGTAATTAGACAGAATCATCTTGACCTTTTAACGGAAGACTTACAGTATAGTGCATCCATCACCTTTGTAGGCAGGTGGCAACAGTAGTGTGTGACTTGGTCTCGTGGCTTTTAAAATACTTTGGTGTGTATAGTTCTCCCCCCTCTGTTGCTTGTAAGTAATTCTTGGTTAGTCATAACAACACAATGTGATGAAGATAGCAGGTCTTTTGTTGAGGCTTTGAACTACTAATATAATAAAGGGATAGGTAAAAATGGGGATTAAAGGCAGTCCTAGTCTTTAAGGGCATTGAGTGCCACTTGTGCTTATCTCAATGGTGAAAGTGGGAGAATGTGTAGGTACTCACTTCACAGAGTTGTCCTCAACATAGTGCTTTGTAAGTGGTGGATATATATTTTCTTTAAGAGTGCTACCCTAGTTAAAAAACACTTGCGCAGTATTTAGTAATAAAGGAATTAAAATTTTGTTCTTACATTTTCAGGTATGCTTTGTAGGTTTAAAATAATTACAAGTAGAAAGTTGGCATTGAAAACATTTGTCAAATATGATTGGAGCTAAAATTAATCCTTTGTGTATTTGACATTTTAAAACGTTTCTTGAGCTTTTACTATGGAGAATGATATAGGGGAAAGTCATTCTGAGGGAATGACTCACATGGGCCCAGTTTCTACTGGACAGCACCAACATCTTGGTGTGTGCTGCCTTTTGCGGTATGTACAGTAATACTGTTTTGTATTTGTTTAGAACTTTACAGTCTTAAAAGCACGTTGTTGGTCACATTCGCATTAAGAGTTTCAATCCAGTCCCATGAGGCGGCAGACTAGTTTTAGTAATATTTCACCATTCCTGCTACTAACCATTTAACTCTCTTTTCCTAGTTTGCTGGCCTAGACCTGAACTCTTCAGATAATCAGAGTGGAGGAAGTACAGCCAGCAGTAAGTAAAATGTTTTAGGGATTTACTGAATATTAGAGCTTTAATATTGTAATTTTTATTTACTTATGTAACGTTTAACAATTTCCCCTGATTTTTTACTGTGTAAAGAATTACATAGACAGTGTTATGTAGAATTATGTATTAGTGATCAATCTAAAGCACGGTAACCTTTCGGTAGTAAAAAAGGGGCTGGTTTTCTTGAGTGAAAATAATCATTTAAAGAAGTTCATACAACATACAAATTGTACATTTACAAGAATTTGTCCGTTACGAATCCTGAGCCCAGCTTAGAGGTGGTGGAGTTGTGTTAGAGTGAATCTATCAGAATTAAACTCAATAATAAAGGGAACATTCACATTCAATTGCTATGGCTACTCCTGTTCCATGAAGAACATGAAACTAATTGAACAAAGCTGAATTGAAGCTTGCGGTAGTGATTTAGGATTTTAAATGCTGTGTCACTGTCATTCTTTTGAAAAGAAGTTAGATATACAAGTGGAATCTAAAAAACAATAAACACATTCATGGATCCAGAGGTATGGATGCATGGAACAGAATAACACATCTCAGTTTGGGGGAGGGGACAGGAAGAGATTAACCAAAGAGCGGATATGCATAACCTAGGGACACAGACAACAGCATAGGGAAGGCCTGGGGTGGGGCGGGGGTTGGATGGAGGGAAGCAAAAAGGGAGAAAATGGGAGACATCTGTAGTACTGTCTACAATAAAATAAAATAAAAAAATTAGATATGAAAGGTTTTATTTTCCCCAGAGGTTTTTTTTGTTTGTTTTTTGAGGCTTGTTAGATTAGTATTGAGGTGCAGGGGATTTTGGTAGTTCATTATTTGGCAGTAGACTTCCTTCAGCTTAGGTCTCTTCCAACCTATTAAATAAAAGAGAAGGGTATGGGCTGTAGCGTCTGGAATCAGTATTTCTTCAAGTACTGTATTACATAGTAAAGGGTGTGTCCTCATTTTTGGGCAAGAAGGGCCTCACTGGGCACATACTTAGTATTTGTTATTTATTTGAGAAACAAAAACATCGGTTTGTTGTTTCACTTATTTATGCATTCATTGGTTGCATCGAACCCACAACCTTGGTGTATTGGGAAAATACTCTAACCAACTGAGCTACCCAGCCATGGCCATTTAGTATTTGTTTTAAATTTCACTGTATTTGCCATTTGCGCTAAGAATGTTAGGAATTGGTCCTCCTAATAGAGATCTTTAATACTTAATTCAACCCAGAAGGGAAAAGGAAAGTTAAATTGTAGCTTAGTAATAAAATGAGTTGGCTTTCCTTTACTTGGTGGATATACATTATTTGTTTTTGCCTTCTCATCTATTTTCTAAGCCATATTCTTGCCTGCATACAGAGCAACAGTTAACTTTCCATAAACTCAGCAAGCCCCAAATTAAAACCCCCAATTCTTTGAAATCATTTCCCCTTTTCAGCTTTTCCATATATATATTTATTCTGTTTTGGAAATTACCGGGATGGAAACAAAAAAAGCCTCTTAGTGTCTAATTGTGTGATTTATTACATAGTTTTTTAGGTGGTTATAGTAATAGTACTTCAGTTTTAACTGTTTTTGTTTATAACAATTCTCTGAAATCACAGCAGGCCTTTAATTGTGTTCAATAAACCACTAGTGGCAAGTTAAATTATATTAATTCGTACAGTTTAACTGTTAGGTTCCAAGTCAATTTTTTGTTTGCCAAACTTGTCCTCCCCCTCTTTTAAAGTTATCCTTATAAAGCCTTAACCCATTTAAAATAAAAGTGGATTCATTCCCCACCCCCTTCCTTTTCCAAGTTAGACTAGAAGTTTTTTTTCTACAACCATTTATTAATAGCACAAGTGTTTGTAAGCACCTTTAACTTGAATGATTTGGGCTTTTTTTTTTTTTTTTCTTCTAGAAGGGCGCTATATTCCTCCTCACTTAAGGAACAGAGAAGCTACTAAAGGTAAGTCCTTTGAGCAGTTTGTAGACCTAATTCTTCCTACGTTTAGAAGTTTGAGCCTAGGGAAAATGAGACACCTTGGGAAGTCTGTAAACACTGTGCTCTCTGTCAGCCGGTTCAAATATTAGGACTTAGTCACTCTGGAAAAATCTCACCAAATGTCACACAGTAGAAAATTCTGCATTTCTTATGCATACTCTTGAGGCCAAGGGCAAAGTTTTGTACAATTTCACTGTTATTTATTTATTTTTTTTAACATATCTTTATTGATTTTAGAGAGAGGAAAGGAGGGGAGGAGAGAGAGAGATAGAAACATCAATGATGAGAGTCATTGATCGGCTGCCTAGCCTGCAACCCGGGCATGTGCCCTGACCGGGAATCGAACCCTGATCTGCTGGATCCTAGGTCGATGCTCAACTGCTGAGCCATGCCCGGCTGGGCTACAGTTCACTATTCTTGTGCTTAGTGTGTTTGTAATCAATCAGTGTGATTTTAATTTGAAAAAGGTGAGTGGGCACCCTATGTAAACCAAACTGCATGGTGATAACCCAGTTATTTCTTTCTTGCAGAGATTCCAAAACAAAGATGGGGTTATTGTGGAATAGTTAGCAGGGTATATAGCATTGGGCACACTTAATAAGTTGGGAGTGATTCTCTGGTTTCATTTACTTGCTTTAACTGCTTCATTTGAAAGGTTTTGTCCAAAAGGTATTACAACATGTCTTTTCTCATTTGGTTTGTAATGTAGTGATAGATGTCTCACATTATGGGACACTGTTTGGGTGCTGTATATTCCATTAAATGGGTGATCTGAGATTTGGAGGAAAAGGAAAGGTTAGGAAAATTACTTAAAGGTCAGGAGGGAATATACTGGATATAAGAAAGGTAGGATTGAAAGGGTAGAGAAGGAGAGTCTATAGGAACCTGTTGTTTGCCGTCACTCCATATCCATATGTGGTATGTATTGGCTTCACTGTCCCTGGCAATACGTGAAAATAAAATCTATTGTTTTTATCACATCACTTGATTATCATGTCGTTCTTTTTAGTGCCTGCAACACAATTTGTCTTTATCATCACAGGTGTTGCTGTCATTCCTTAGAATGTATTTCATGGACTTGACCCCGTGTATATTTAGTGCTTTCTTTCCCCATTTGTTGCAGTGACCCAAAACAAGGAAGAGGCGGTATCAGGTTTTAGAGCTGAAAGAGATCTTAGAACCCTAACTCAATTCTTTGTTGATAGCTAAAGCTGTTGGGTCACCAGGCTGGCAGAAGGCTGAGTGAAAGTAACTTTTAATTAACTTGTACACTCTTTGACTAATAAAATGTCACTGAAGCTAGTTAAACCCTCTACTTGTCTTTAAACCCTATTTATACCTTTGTCATCCCCTCTTACTAAATGTTAACAGCTGTATCCTATGAACCTGTCCACACTGAGTAAGGATGAGGATTTTCCTTTTTTCTAGATGTTTTTGATTCTCATCTGACAGTATGTATTTCACGTGAACAGAACACTGTTCTTAAACTTTTTATTGCTAAAACCTAAAAGTACTATATTAAATCAAGTAATGTGACACTCTTAAGAATGTTTCCAATGAATATTAACCCTAAGAAACATGGTAACTGATTCCTAGTAAACTCACTCATACCTATAACATGAATGGAAATTAAGTGTTTTTTCCCCAAATTATAAGAGAAAGTTTATTTAGAAAGTTACAGAGGTAGTAGAAGTGAGCCAGCTGGTCTGCGTAGGCTCAGGAAACAAGTTACAGAAGCAAAGGGCCATTGGAGCTTAGGAGAAAGGCAAAGGGGTAACACACCTGGGGAGAAGAAGGAGGGGTATGAGAGGCAAGGGAATGCTCCCGAGTGGGAGAGTGCTCTGAAATGAAATTTTGATGGTCATAAACGGTGCCATAGTTGAGTTTCAGGCAAAGCTATTGACATTTTAGAGGTGGTATTTATTCAGAACATTTTTAGATTATCAGATTGCTTGGTTTAGTGTACAGTATTTTCTAATGGAGAGAACTAAAGATCTAAAACATTTTGTGTGCCAGTGTAAACCAGCTCTAAATCTTGGTTTTTTCTAGTGCTGTGATAGGAATAATTTCCATTGTCCCCCCCAGTCTACAGAGTGCTTCAAATTCAGGAACATGAGAATCATGTTAAGGTATTACCAATTTTTAATAATACATTAAAATGGGTTTTTATTTTAATTGAAGGATTCTACGATAAAGACAGTTCAGGTTGGAGCTCCAATAAGGATAAGGATGCATACAGCAGCTTTGGACCTCGTGGTGATTCGAGAGGAAAGTCCAGTTTCTTCAGTGATCGTGGAAGTGGTGGGTCAAGGGGAAGGTAAGTGATTTCTTACCTTTTCACCTTATATGTGTGTACAGGATAGCAATTTAGGAATCGAACTTTAATTTGGTAAGCCCTCATCTTTGTTCTCTGATCATTAAGCATATTTTTTCTCCTTAATAGACCACCTATTTGGATGTTAAGCATTATGTCTGTTATAATCGTATTTTCTTAGCTGTAAGAGGTCTTTACTAAATTGAGCTTTTTACGTAGAAATTAGATGAGACTAAGAATGTGCCTTTTGGCATATTGAAATCAGTTATTTTTATATTTCTCTCTAGTTTTATATATTCTATTTAAAAGTAAGTTTATCTAGTGAATGGCCTAATTTGGTTGAGATTTTTGTGGATATTCTATGACAATTTTTAAACACCTTATATTTTTGATTACATAAGTGTGGTGAACTGACCTCATGCGCCTAATAGCTGTGGTTAGTCCTGTGTGTCCTGATTTTTCGCAAACAGGCCTAAAACTCTAAAAACATCTTAATTCAGGTAAGGATTATTTTCTACCTTTTATCCAAAATTTGTCACACAGGTGAATTGTCCTTTAAATGATATCCTAGTATAACTGGGACAATTGATACTTGGTGTACTATTTTTCCCCTACCACTATAAAGGTGTAAGCTATATGCTGATTTCAAATAAAATAAATTCAGCATGTATGGAGGACTGTGTAGGCTATATAATTTCATAGAAATAAAGGATACTGATTTTAGAAAATAAAGTTATGTAAATTATACGTACAGTCTGGTTAGAGGGCCTTATTGTCCAATAAGAGTAAGCCAGAATTGGACTGTTGACATCCTGAAGTTAACTACAATGAATGAATAATTCAACTTCTCTCCAGGTTCCGTTCTAGAGTAGTGGTAGGAATACGGTAACTGGTTAAATGAGGATTCTGGTTAATTGTTTGTGCTGTTCAGGTTTGATGATCGTGGACGAGGTGACTATGATGGCATTGGCAGCCGTGGTGACAGAAGTGGCTTTGGCAAATTTGAACGTGGTGGAAATAGTCGCTGGTGTGATAAATCGGATGAGGATGATTGGTCAAAACCACTGCCACCAAGTGAACGCCTGGAACAGTAAGTTTCTGAAAAATGTGTTGTGATGCTACAGTGCAGCCTTATTACCTAGTATAACAAATTTTCCAATCTTTTGATTTCAGGGAGCTCTTTTCTGGAGGTAACACTGGGATTAACTTTGAGAAATACGATGATATTCCAGTTGAGGCAACAGGCAACAACTGTCCTCCACATATTGAAAGTGTAAGTATTTATACTTAAATCTTTTAAGACAGGGAAATGTAATTTTTTTCCACAGCATGTAAACATGAGGTAGGCTTCCTAAAGGCATATATAGTCCATGCTTGTCTTATTTCAACAATTCTTTAAGGTTACTTTAAAAACCAGCCACATTGGTTTGTGGAAAGGGATTGAACTGTGTCACCATTAATACAAAATAGGAAATGGGTCAAATATAGAAAATACCCAAAACTTCTCCAGTGTAGGTCAATGTAACATAATTTTTACTTAAAGCAGCTGTAAACTAAAATACAAATCAGCTATTAGTCCCCCCCCATTATATTAGTAAAAAACAAAAATGGCCATTTCTAGCAATTTAACCCTGTTGTTGAATTTCTTGACAGTTCAGTGATGTTGAGATGGGAGAAATTATTATGGGAAACATTGAGCTTACTCGTTACACTCGCCCGACTCCAGTGCAAAAGCATGCTATTCCTATTATCAAAGAGAAAAGAGACCTGATGGCTTGTGCCCAAACAGGTAAGCTCACTTGATTAAAGTAAAAAGAATAGAAAATAGCCTGTGATCCATAGGAATGTGGCCAAGGGAAAGGCACCTCCATGGGTAAAGTAGCACCTCCCATCTTTTATAAATGGGAGTAGTTAACTAGCCTTTGAATTCAGTATAAGCTTTGCTATATCTGTGAGTTTGACCATTTTGAAAGAGGGTGGCAAAATTCCCCCATTAAAAATAAACATCATTTGAATCATTTGGCCTTACGAAGAGTGAGAATGTCATGCTTCATACACTAGCAGTATGTACCAACAAGAAAGTGTTGGAAGTTGAAATTGATACCACTTTTGAGGCAAAATTCTTTTTTTCTTTATAAACAAATGCAAAGAAGTGAATACTATGTTTTGGCACACTTTCTGTAAAGGAACAAAATTGGTCTAGTGCATCTGCTTAGCTCTGTAGTGTAAAGGCAGACAATATGTAAATTATCGAGCCTGGCTGTATCTACAAAGATAGTCTGGGCCTTACTTAGTTTGTGGACTCCTGTTACAAGTGGATCGAAGAAGTCACTTGTTATTTTTAACTTAGCTGTTAATGGGGCAGTTATAAAGCTGTCCTCTACCAATATGTATTCAAAAGTAATCGGGCTTTTCTGTGGTTGAGTGATCATGCATTCTCTTTAACAGGGTCTGGAAAAACTGCAGCATTTCTTTTGCCCATCTTGAGTCAGATTTATTCGGATGGTCCAGGCGAGGCCTTGAGGGCCATGAAGGTAAATATTTCTTTATAAAATGGGAAATTATAGTAGAACTTTTTAGGTGGCTGTAGAGAGAGCTTTCTAAATGACACAAAGATTCACTCCAATCTATTTAGTGTAAAACTGTTTTCCAGTGTAATCCATAAATTACAAAAAGGAATTATGTTGTAATGAGTTTTCTAAAAAGTATGTTGAGTTCAATTTATAAATTAATTTCTTAGGAAAATGGAAGGTATGGGCGCCGCAAACAATACCCAATCTCCTTGGTATTAGCACCAACTAGAGAATTGGCAGTACAGATCTACGAGGAAGCCAGGAAAGTAAGTATTCATTTTAGCAATAATTGGCTTTTTTATTGACTCCAAGAAAATGTTAAATGACCATGTAAAAATCTCGGCTTTGAAGTTGATAGCGTTTCTTTGCCTATAGTTTTCATATAGATCTAGAGTGCGTCCTTGTGTCGTTTATGGTGGCGCTGATATTGGTCAGCAGATTCGAGACTTAGAACGTGGATGCCACTTGTTAGTAGCCACTCCAGGACGTCTAGTGGATATGATGGAAAGAGGAAAGATTGGATTAGACTTCTGCAAGTATGTTAATTTTTAAATCTATGGAATGCAATGTTTATTTCTAAAGTTTCTGGCCATTAGTTTTGTGGTACTTATATTGTCTAAGTTTTAAAATTTGAGTAGTTTACTTTGTCTTTAACTTTTGTAAGAAGTTTACTTATTCTATATATATCTTCAAAAAAAAAGTTAAATTATTGTAATTTTAATGTTGAAAAACCCGTGACATTTTAGTAGAGGCTGAGAATAACCACACTTGGACAAGTAGTGAAGTAATAAGAGCTAATTTGACTGATCTTGGATGATTTATTTAGTGGCAAAATCCTGTGCTGTCGTGTACATGTATCAAATTGTGTGAGGGATTTAACTATCTGAATAAATACATAATTGTACTTAACGGTACAGCTATACTAAAACTACTATCGAATTCTAAACTGAATTTTTTTATGACAGATACTTGGTGTTGGATGAAGCTGATCGGATGTTGGATATGGGGTTTGAACCTCAGATTCGTAGAATAGTTGAGCAAGATACTATGCCACCAAAGGGAGTTCGCCACACTATGATGTTTAGTGCTACTTTCCCTAAGGAAATACAGGTATTGTTTGATGCTGCAAACTTAATTTAGTTTTAGGAATTTGTTTGTCTCAGTAGATAATAAAATTTTCTTCTTTCAGATGCTTGCTCGTGATTTCTTGGATGAATATATCTTTTTGGCTGTAGGAAGAGTTGGCTCTACGTCTGAGAACATCACACAGAAAGTAGTCTGGGTGGAAGAGTTAGACAAACGGTCATTTCTGCTTGACCTTCTAAATGCAACAGGTAAAATGATAATTTTAGCATTACTCTGATGCCTTAGGTAATGAGACTCCATTTGGGTCACTGTTACTGCTTTTCCTCATTCAAAACATTCTATTAAAATGGTCTTAAATATTGCCTTTATGTGCATGTTTACTAAGTGCAAAGAAAAAGCCACTATTAGTGACAAAAACCTTGTAATGTTTCAAATTTAGGCAAGGATTCACTGACATTAGTGTTCGTGGAGACCAAAAAGGGTGCAGATTCTCTGGAGGATTTCTTATACCATGAAGGATATGCTTGTACCAGTATCCATGGAGACCGATCTCAGAGAGATAGAGAAGAGGCCCTTCACCAGTTCCGCTCAGGAAAAAGCCCAATTCTAGTGGCTACAGCAGTATGTATAATATAATCTTGTTTTCATGTTCAGCTATTGGTTTTCTTGTAAGTGAGCCATATATAACAAAAGTTATTTTCCAGGTAGCAGCAAGAGGACTGGACATTTCGAATGTGAAACATGTTATCAATTTTGACTTGCCAAGTGATATTGAAGAATACGTGCATCGCATTGGCCGTACAGGACGTGTAGGAAACCTTGGTAAGTGGTTACTTAATGTTTTGGTTGTTTTTTTCAGTGTGATTCATGCAGCAAAGAACTTTTCGGGATCTTAATCATAAGAATTTCTGTTTCTGAGGAATGCAGTTAAAATACATTTCAGCATAGTCAGGTTTTGTTCAAAGAACTTGGAGTTAGTTAAATAGCAAGTTGCAAATTTTTTTTAGTATTATACTTAATATTCTACTAAGGAAAATGAGAATCCTGTGCTACTTTATGGAAGACGTGAATTTATGTACTTTTGGAACTGTTCCAGGCCTTGCCACCTCATTCTTTAATGAGAGGAATGTAAACATCACAAAGGATTTGTTGGATCTGCTCGTTGAAGCTAAACAAGAAGTGCCATCTTGGTTGGAAAGCATGGCTTACGAACACCACTACAAGGGCAGCAGTCGTGGACGGTCTAAGAGGTGAGTTACAGATGGTACATAATGAGGGAGATGTGTGCTGTGTCCAAGGATAACTTCTCAAATATTAGTTTAGCAAGTGTAATTTTATTTACAGTTTGTGTTCAATTTCTTATTCTTAACATAAGAAATTAATATGAATCAAAGCATAAACACAACATCTAATTCGAAATAGATGTACAGCATTCAGGTATGAAATAAAAGGGATTCACACACACAGTAGTAGCCTGATCTGTTGGGTATGGTGTTCCTGGGTAGGTTTCTAAAGATGGAAAAAATGAGTTTGCTTATCAAGATTACTGTGGCCACATTAGATACTGAAACATAGGCATCAGTGTGTTGTTACTCGGAAGTTTTAGCAATTTCAGATTTTAGTGGGATTTCATCTTCATGTGACCCAATACACATTTTTGTCCTTGTAGTAGTAGATTCAGCGGAGGATTTGGTGCCAGAGACTATCGACAGAGTAGTGGTGCCAGCAGTTCCAGCTTCAGCAGCAGCCGTGCAAGCAGCAGCCGCAGTGGTGGAGGCGGCCATGGCGGCAGCAGAGGGTTTGGTGGAGGTAAGTATTAATTTTTAACCTCAGGTCTGTGGGGAACGGTTTTTTCCTTTTAGTCATCTTTTTCAAAGCATAATTTAAAACATTGGGGAACTTAAGCTCCGTAGATTGCTTTTCATAATTTTATGTCAAAGTATTTATGGAAGGGAAAGATTATATTTAATAGTGAATGACTTAACTAACTTCTCTCCTTTTTAAATCTCTCATTAGGTGGCTATGGAGGCTTTTACAACAGTGATGGATATGGAGGAAATTACAACTCCCAGGGGGTTGACTGGTGGGGTAACTGAACCTGCTTTGCAGTAGGTCACCCTGCCAAACAAGCTAATATGGAAACCACATGTAACTTAGCCAGACTATACCTTGTGTAGCTTCAAGAACTCGCAGTACATTACCAGCTGTGATTCTCCACTGAAATTTTTTTTTTAAAGGGAGCTCAAGGTCACATGAAGAGATGAACAATCAGCAGCCCTGTTCGAAAGGTGGTTTGAAGACTTCATTGCTGTAGTTTGGATTAACTCCCCTCCCACCAACCCCCATCCCAAACTGCATTTATAATTTTGTGACTGAGGATCATTTGTTTGTTAATGTACTGTGCCTTTAACTTTAGACAACTTTTTATTTTGATGTCCTGTTGGCTCAGTAATGCTCAAGATATCAATTGTTTTGACAAAATAAATTTACTGAACTTGGGCTAAAATCAAACCTTGGCACACAGGTGTGATACAACTTAACAGGAATCATCGATTCATCCATAAATATTATAAGGAAAAAAACTTATGCGGTAACCTGCATTAGGGCTTTTTGATACTTGCAGATTGGGGGAAAACAAACAACAAATGTCTTGAAGCATATTAATGGAATTAGTTTCTAATGTGGCAAACTGTATTAAGTTAAAGTTCTGATTTGCTCACTCTATCCTGGATAGGTATTTAGAACCTGATAGTCTTTAAACAAGCCATTCCAGTCATGATGAGGTGATGTATGAATACATGCATACATTCAAAGCACTGTTTTCAAAGTTAATGCAAGTAAATACAGCAATTCCTCTTTCAATGTTTAGGCAGATCATTAATTATGAGCTAGCCAAATGTGGGCATACTATTACAGGGAACGTTTAAAGGTCTGATAACATGAAATAGGTTTTTAGGAGAATTCATCTACTTAGACTTTTTAAATGCCTGCCATAAATGAAATTGAAATGGTAGAATGGCTGACCACAGCAATGACCAGCCCTCATTAGGGCCCTGGATGATTTTTGGTCTAATAACGCATGCTAGTGTTGATGTTTTTTGGTCAAGAGGGTATGAACAGGAAGAATTAATGCAGCAGGCTTTATTTTAAATGCCGATTCACATTACTCTGTTCAAGCTGCGTTGAGATGTTAAACTGGCTTACTATAGACTTTGTAAAAATGGCTCCAGAAGAGTAAACTGAAATCTTTGAGATCACACAGGTTGGAAATATGTACATAACTGCACAAGGTGTCAATTCTGCTATACAGTGCAGTTTTAGTCAGTTTTAGTTGCATAGGTTTCCATTGTATTTATAGTCTGTTTATGCTAAATCTGGCCAAAGATGAGCATTGTCCACCACTAAAATGCCTCTGCCACTCTGAATTCTGTGCTAATTTTGTGGCCAGAATGCGGTGATCAAAACGCTCAATCTTTTTACAGTGGCATAGGGAGACGGCAAAAATTTCCTAAAGTGCAATAGATTTTCAAGTGTATTGTGCCTTGTTCTAAAACTTTTATTAAGTAGGTGCACTTGACAGTATTGAGGTCATTTGTTATGGTGCTATTTCAATTAGTCTAGGTTTAGGCCCTTGTACATTTTGCCCATAACTTTTTACAAAATACTTCTTTTATTGCACATTCAGAGAATTTTATATATATGTCTTGTGTGCGTGTCCTTAAACTTCCAATCTTATTTTGTCTCTTGGAGATTGTTGAACGCAGCTTGTCTAGGAAGGGGAAATGGGACTAGATTCTAAAATTTATTTGGGACCATGGGAGTGATGGTTGGGAAGAAAACTATTTGCACACGACAGATTTCTAGATACTTTTTGCTGCTAGTTTTATGTAATATTTATTGAACATTTTGACAAATATTTATTTTTGTAAGCCTAAAAGCGATTCTTTGAAAGTTTAAAGAAACTTGACCAAAAGACAGTACAAAAACACTGGCACTTGAATGTTGAATGTCACCGTATGCGTGAAATTATATATTTCGGGGTAGTGTGAGCTTTTAATGTTAAGTCATATTAAACTCTTAAGTCAAATTAAGCAGACCCGGTATTGGCAGTGTAGCCATAACTTTCTGATGTTAGTAAAAACAAAATTGGCGACTTGAAATTAAATCATGCCAAGGTTTTGATACACTTGTCTTAAGATATTAATGAAACACTTCAAAACACTGATATGAAGTGTCCAGATTCTCAGATGTTTGTTGCGTGAGTTTTGTTTAGTTGTGTGTATTTTTTTTTTCCAGTGAATGTCTGGCACATTGCAATCCTCAAACATGTGGTTATCTTTGTTGTATTGGCATAATCAGTGACTTGTACATTCAGCAATAGCATTTGAGCAAGTTCTATCAGTAAGCAATATTTTCAGTTATAAAGTTTAAAAAAATGTTAAGAATGGATTTAAACTTGCTGAATGTAAGGATTGAACCTCAAGTCACTGTAGCTTTAGTAATTGCTTATTGTATTAGTTTAGATGCTAGCACTGCATGTGCTGTGCATATTCTGATTTTATTAAAATAAAAAGTTGAACTGCGCAGTCTCCTTTGTTGTTGTCAATTGTGGTTTTATTATTAGCGGTGAAAATAAAGTTGTGCTCTTGCCTGAATTTGTAAGGTGTTATTTTTTTGGTTACTGTCCGGTGCTAATTTTGAGCTTCCTCTTGGAGACAGAATCACTCTGGTTCTGTTAAGTATTTATAATAGAGTGAAAAAAGGACTTCTGTAATGGAAATCTAGAAGGTCCATACTGGTGTACAGCATTTATTACAAATAGGCTTGTACTTTAAACAGCTTAACTGTGGGTTGGGATCTGTTATTTGTAGCCAAGCACTTGATGGTTGAAGTGTAAGGATGAATTGGGTAAAATAAGTGTATTAGTAATGAAACAAGTGGTAAGGACTTGGGGATCAAGAATGTGTTCGTGCTCTGGCTGGTGTGGCTCAGTTGGCTGGGAGTCCAATCCCTTGCACCAAAAGGTTGCCAGTTCGATTCCCCGTCAGGGTACATGCTCAGGTTGCAGGTTTCAGTGTGCAAACTGATGTTTCTCCCTCCCCTCAAGTCATTTTTTTAAAATGTATTTGGGGTAAGAATAATAGAGATGGCATGGGTACCCCGTCCACCTTCAATTTTTGCTGACTCCTATTATCACACATTGCTGCAGGCACCTTGCTACCAACTAACGATGGTATGAGAGCCGTTAACTGAGGAGATAACTTTATAGGAAGTTAAATTGAACCATGAGACACAGCTATTTGGGGCTCAAAAATGGTCAAAAGTTGACAATTTGATCCAGTTCAACCTAATGAATACACGTATTGAGCTTTTGTTGAGCTTTGAGTTCTAGGTTTGCAGTATGATTGAGAACATTTTTTTTACACTGTAAGAGACTTGCTTCTGGATAGTTGCCTTTCATGGAACAATTTGGAAGCATAACATGCCCCTGATGTTGGAGATAGGAAAGAGGAGGTAGTTGAATTCGGTCAAAATAAGTGGAAAGAGAAGAGGGCTAGATTGAGAAGATAGTCAATGGTTGAAGGTGAGTCAAATAGAGTGAAATTGGATTCTAAGGATGGTTCAAGGTCTCTTGTGTAAATTACAAGAGGGAATACAACATCTGCTGGGGGGAACTGCCTAAACTGAGATTATGGTAACCAAAGTATTGGCTATTGAGATTATGGTAACCAAAGTATTGGCTCTACTCTATCATAAATCCCAATCTCGGCTGAATTTCAACACCGGATAATTTTATTCAAAAATGTCTTGGAGCATGTTTGAAATTTTCCAATGTCTTTATGCTTTAAACAATATGAATTTTTTGATGTCATGGGTAGCTGTTTCCCTTGCCCCTTATGCTCTTGAGTGACCTGGTGGTTTGGTGAGCTCGCCCATTGAAGCTCAGTAACATATCTGTTGACAGTGGCCTTACCCTCCTCCCCAGCGGAATGCAGATTTCATTCACTGCAGTTACAAGACTTTGAAAGTTTAGCTTTTTTACTCTTCTGGTCATGATTCTGGGTTTGCTTAAACCTGCTGGCTTGTTATCTGGTCCCCATGTCACTTTATGATCTATTTTTCAGTGTGCTCAGTCTTAGTTTAATGTGGTTTTCCTCTCTATAGTGACTTCCATTTTCCTCATTTTCGTTATTTTCCCTACCTACACCTGACTGGGATTTCTTTAGGATGATTTTTATGTTTCTAAAAATGGATTTTTAGGGGGAGAGGGAGGGAGAAAAACATCAATGTGAGAATCATCAAACATCAATCGGTTGCCTTGTGTATGCATCCCCACCGGGGACCAGGCCCACCACCTAGGCATGTGCCCTGATGGAATCAACCCAGCAACCTTCTGGTGCACAGGATGATGCTCCAACCAACCGAGCCACCAGGCCAGAGCTAAGGTGACTTGTTATTTGGAACCATGTTGATTATGGGAGAAAACAAAACAGATGAACATCTTTATTAGGAGATATCTCAAAGGGTTAAACAATTACCATATGACTTGGTAACTTTGCTTCTAGAAGAATTCTACCCAGGAGAAACACCTACAACTTTTGTATGTGTGTAAATGTTTGTAGCATTAGTCACAGTGACCAAAAAGTGGAAACAACCCAAGAATCAACTGGCGGATGGGTGGATAAAACATACATACATATAATGTGATGCTGTTTGGTAATAAAAAGAATGAAGTACTGATGCTATTTTCTCTGGGGACCCAACCATATTCCTAATTTCCTCTACCTCAAAGGATCATTAGGGATACCTGTCAGTGCTGTGACATGTCTATATTCCAAGGTTTCCTGTAGATACATGTTCAGTTTTCACTCCTGATTTTATTGTGTTTAGCAGATGTAGTTGTGGTTTATAATTTGGGGTTATTCCTGTTTCCCTTATTACACGGAAGATGACATTTAATTTCCTAAAAGATGAGTAAAAATATCTCATCTTTGGCTAGATGTCCTCCACTCATATTCTAGTGTAGGTGCACGCCACACTCACGTAGACTTTCAACAGCCCATCTCATTTACTTGCCATCAGTTGATTAGTAGTATACAGAATGGTCACTGACCCAGTCACCTGATAGGGCCTAGTGGGTTATCTAGTTCTCTATTGGCAATGCAAAGGTTGATTTAGGGTTCATTTCAAAAACTACTTGGGGGTCTGCTGAGTACTGGGCATTGGGGAAAGTAGCAATGAATACATATGTAGTCCTTGCCATCTTGGAGCTGGGTGTTGCAACAGAAGTACCTAGGAAGTGATTCTAGGGCAACTCCTAATAGGCTCCATCTCTGGGGTGCACTCAGGTATCTGTTCTGCTTCTACTTTTGTTATTCCTAAATCTCCCCAGGAAATTCTGGTGCAGCAAACTTAAGTATGGAGCCCACTGTTCTCTACCCTTTATCAACTCTTCCAAAACTTCCAGTTGCCATTATATTTCAGGGACTTTATGTCAGAAGCAGCTCTATATTCCAAATTATAATAGGTACTGAAACCAAATTAATGGCATTCTATAAAGTGGCCCCTATGATGTGGTACTAGTCTACCTGTGCAGCCTTTAACTTACTACCTATTCCTTATACTGTTAGCTGAGTATAATGCTATTGTCCAGACGTATCCTGCACTCTCTGCCTTAGTTTTTGTTCACTCTGGTTCCTTTTAATTAGAACTGGAGCTAAATTAACGTTTAGAATAATTTTACATATTGTACTCAGAATATACATTTACAATAGTGATGTGGAGAAAATAATTGCTGTAATATGTGGAGGAAAGAGTAGGTTACAATTGGAGTGTGCCGAATGATGTCAATACTTAGAAAATACATGAAGAGTAGGAAGAACTCTGCTAAAACAGTGACAGTTCTTGCTTCTGGTTGCAATTTTATTTATTTTTTTTACTGGACATGGAGCTTTCAGTATTAATTTTTATTTTTTATTTTTTAAAATTTTATTATTGTTTAAAATATTACAGGTGTCCCTTTTTCTCCCCAATGACCCCTTCCACCCCATCCCTTCCCCCTCCCCAGTCCCTCTCCCCACCATTGTCTGTGTCCTTGGGTTGTGCATATATGCATATAAATTCTTTGGTTACTCTCTCCCCCTCCAAATCACACAATCAGAGCAGCAAAAACTAAAAAACACTTAAAAAGCATGAGGACAGTCTAAGGGAGCTTTGGGACAACATAAAGTGAAACATTCGTATTATAGGAGTGCCAGAGGGGGAGGAAAGAGAGCAACGGATAGAGATTTTGGTGGAGGAAATAATTATAGAAAACTTTAGGCTGGCGAAGGAGAAAGCCACACAAGTTCAGGAAGCACAGAGGGTTCCATACAAGAGGGACCCAAAGAGACCCACTCCAAGAGGGATGGTTGCAATTTTAAAAAGATATTCTTCATGCTTATACTGAACAAATTTTATACAATTAGAATATATTTTCTTTCTTTTTTTAATCTTCACCCGAGGACATATTTTTTCCATTGCTTTTCAGAGAGAGTAGAAGGGAGAGAGAAACACGATTGGTTGTCTCCTGCGCGGGCCCTGGTTAGGGCTCGGGGATGGAGCCTGCAACCCAGGTATGTGCTACTGGCCGGAATCAAACCCAGGACCCTTCAGTCCACGGGCTGAGGCTCTAACCACTGAGCAAACTGGCTAGGGCAGAATATATTTTCCAATAAAACATGTTTTTTGATTTTTTTAGTTGTGAAAATAGTACAGAGAGGTCCTGTGTACCCTTTACCCAGTTTCCTCCAGTAGTAACTTCTGGCATGACTGTAGTACAACATCAAACCAGGAAATGGACATTGGTACAACCCACAGACCTTATTCAGATTTCTCCAGTTTCACATTTACTTGTGTGTCAGTGTATGTGTGTGTGTAGTTCTATGCAGTTTTATCCCATGCTGATTTGTGTAACCACCTCCACAGAACTTTTCCATCATCATCATTAAGATCTTCCTGGTGCTACCTCAATAGTCACACCTGCCCGTTTCTGCCTCCTCACCCTGTCACTAACCCCTGGCAACCACTCACCTGTTTCCCATCTCTAAAATGTCATTTCAAAATAGTTAACAAAATGGAATTGTACAGTGTGTGACCTTTTGAGACTGGCTTTTTGTCATTCAGCATAATGTACTTGAGAGCCATTCAAGTCGTTGCAGTTTGTTGTTGTTGTTGTTTTGTGTGTTTGTTTTTTTTGTTTGTTTGTTTTTAATATATCTTTATTGGTTTCAGAGAGAGGAAGAGAGAGGGGAAGAGAGAGAGAGAGAAACATCAATGATGAGAGAGTCATTGATGGGCTGCCTCCTGCACGCCCTTGATGGGATCAAGCCTGCAACCCAGACATGTGCCCTGAACGGGAATCGAACTGCGATCTCCTGGATCCTAGGTTGATGCTCAACTGCTGAGCCACGCCTGGCTGGGAAGTTTGTTCTTTTTTATTGCTGAGCAGTATGGATATTCCATACTTTATTTATCCATTCAGCCACTGGAACACATTTGGCTTGTGTCCAGTTGGGTTTTCCTTTGTTTTTGTTCTTTTAGATTTTTAAACTGATTTTTAGAGAGAGAGGAAGAGAGAAGAGAGACAACGATGTGAAAGAGAAACATTGATTGGCTCCCTCGTGCATGCCCCCTGCCAGGGATCGAGCCAGCAACCCAGATATGTGCCCTGACCAGGAATCGAACCGGCAACCTTTTGGTGTTTGGGACGGTGCACATGATGACATCCAACCAACTGAGCCACAATGATCAGGGCTCCAGTTTTTTACTATTACAAATTAAATCTACTATGAACATTTGTGAACAGGTTTTTGCTTGGACATAATTTTCCATTTTTCTGGCATAAATGTCCAGGAATGCAATTGCTGAATCATATGGTAAGTATATGTTTAGTTTAAAAACCTGCCAATACTATGGTGGTTACATAGTTCAATGGATTGACTCCTGTAAGGATGTACCATTTGTCTGATATGTGTGAAAAAAAAAACAAACCTGCCACATTGTTTTCCAGAGTGACTGTACTATTTTACATTCCCACCAGCAATGCATGAGAGAGATCCAGTTTCTCTGCATCCTTACCAGCATTTGGTGTTGTATTTTCTTTTGGCCTTTCTAATTGCTGCGAAGTGATATCTCATTGTGGTCTTAATTTGATTTTTCCCTAATGACTAGCGATGTTAAACATCTTTTCTTATGCTTATTTGCTATCCTTATATTCTTTGGTAAAATATATGTTCCTGTCTTGCCCGTTTTTAAATTAATTGATTGCTTTACTGCTGGGTTCTTTATATATTCTAGGTACAAGTCTTGTCAGATATGTGGTTTGCAAATATTTTTCCCCAGTCCATAGCTTGTCTTTTCATCTTCTTAACAGTCTTTTGCAGAACAAATGCTTTAAATTTTTTAAAACACTTAATTTTGATGCAGTCCAATTTATCAATATTTCCTTTTGTGGACTGTGCTTAAGAACCCTTCACGTAGCCCTATATCCTAAAAATGTTTCTCCTATTTTTTTCTAGTAATTTTACATTTAAATCTACAATCCATTTTTTAAAATCCTTACCTGAGGATATTTTTTTCCATTGATTTTTTTAGAGAGAAGGGAGGGAAGGGGAAAGAGAAAGAGAGAGAGAGAGAAACATTGATGTGAGAGAGACACATCGATTGGTTGCCTTCCGCATTTGCCCTGACCAGGCCAGGGATCTAGTCTCCAACCCAGATACATGCCCTTGATGGTGAATTGAACCTGAGACCCTTTGATCTGCAGGCTGATGCTCTAACCACTGAACCAAGCCAGCCAGGGCTACAATCCATTTTGAGCCCATTTTATTTTTTATTTATTTATTTATTTATTTATTTATTTATTTATTTATTTACTTAATTAAAAAAAAATTTATCTTTATTGATTTCAGAGAGAGGAAAGGAGAGGAGAGAGAGAGATAAAAACATCAGTGATGAGAGTCATTGATCGGCCGCCTAGCCTGCAATCCGGGCATGCGCCCTGACTGGGAATCGAACCCTGATCACCTGGATCCTAGGTCGATGCTCAGTCGCTGAGCTGCGACTGGCTGGGTGAGCCCGTTTTAAAGGTGTGAGGTTTAGATTGAGGTTGATGTTCACCTTTTGATCTATGGATGTCCAATTGTTCTAGCACCACTTGTTGAAAAGACTGCCCTTCTTCCACTGACTTTCTTTTGCAACTTTGTCAAAAATCCTCTGGTGAGGATAAAAAAAAAATCAGTTGACTCCCTGGCCGGGTGCCTCTGTTGGTTAGAGCATTGTCCAGATATGCCAAGGTTGTAGGTTCAATTCCCGGTCAGGGCACATACAAGAATCAACCAATGAATGCATAAATAAGTGGAATGACAAATCAATGTTTCTCTCTCTCTCTCTCCCTTTCTCTCTGAAATCAATAAATAAAGGTTTAAAAAAACCCAAACAGTTTACTATCCTTATATGAGTCTATTTTTGGGTTCTCTTCTGTTTCATTGATCTATGTGTCTATCCACTAACACTACACTGTTTCAATTATTTCTAGCTATGTAGTAAGTTTTAAAGTTGGATAGAGTGATTCCTCCCAATTCATTCTTTTTCAAAATTGTTTTAGCTATTCTAGTCTTTCCCCTTCCATATAAATTTTATTTTTAAAAAATGTTTTTATTGCTTCGGAAAGAAGAGAGAGAGAGAGAGATAGAAACATCAATGATGAGAGAGAGTCATTGATCGGCTGCCTCCTGCATGCTCCCTACTGGTGATCGAGCCTGCAACCCTGGGATGTGTCCTGACAAAGAATCCAACCGGTGACCTCGTGGTTCATAGGTTGACAACCACTGAGCCACGCCGGCTGGGCTCCATATAAATTTTAGAATAAGCTACACAATATCTTGTGAGGATTTTGATGATAATTGTGCTCAACCTATAGGTCAATTTGAAGGAGAATTGACATCTTCATTATGTTGAGTCTAAAATGTATTTTTAAGTTGTAAACTCAGAATATCCAGCCAACAGGGAAGATTACCTGGTACTTCCTACATGGAACGCTCCTATTTCTTCATCCTAGGATCATGCTCCTCATTTGGAGTATATCCATGGAGCAAGTGTCTCCATGAATTGTCACATTTTGTGAAGAAAGTTCATTCAGGAATATATTAAAGAGTTCAGCTGCTAGCCATGGCAGCCTAAGTATTTAAGACCAACTCTTCTGCTGAAGACAACCATAAAAGCCCATGTAAATATCGTGTGGGCATTCCTGTTCTGAGCCAGTAAACACATTCTGGAAGGGTTCCTATTAGGGACAGAGACAGAGGTTTCCCAATAAGTCAAATAAATTAGTAACTGCCTGTGCAGAAAATGCAATATTCAGCTAATCCCAAACTTAGGAGAAACCTTACACCTTTTCAGTTTCATCTTCTTAAAACTCATCATTTTGAGAACACTTTGGAGTCTTACTTGAATATTAATTCTCAGCATGCACGGAACTTAATTACCATAATGTCCCAGAATTTTAATAACACTTAAAATTTTAATGTCAATTTTCATCAAGGAACTTTGTCCTTGGATTGCACTGTGGTGACTTCCTGTAGAGGTTCTTTAATTGGCATACACACAGGCAGAGACTTCTCTTTCACAAGGGACACAGAGCTCCCATGTGTAATTTGCATTTCTATTTATTTTGTGGATTTTGAAGAGATCTACAGCATTAGCACTATTCCTTTTTTTCCTTAAGTCACTCCACACTGAGCATTCTTCTTTTTTTCTGTTTTAAAAAATTTATTGATTTTAGCCTGGCCAGCATGGCTCAGCAGTTGAGCATCGACCTAGGATCTAAGAGATCTCAGTTCAATTCCCGGTCAGGGTATGTGCCTGGGTTGTGGGCTCGATCCCCAGTCGGGGGCATGCAGGAGGCAGCCGATCATTGGTGTTTCTATCTCTTTCTCTCCTTCTAACCGCCCCCCCCGAAGTCAATAAAGATATATTTTTAAAATTTTTTATTGATTTTAGAGAGAGAGGAAGGGAGAGAGAGAGAAACATCGATTTGTTGTTCCACTTACTTATGCGCTCTTTGGTTGATTCTTGTATGTGCTCTGACTGGGGATCAAACCCGCAATGCTCTAACCAACTGAGCTACCCGGCCCAGGCTAAAAGTATTCCTTGTAAGAGAAGCTGTGGGATAAATTTATCTTGAGTATCTGTGTCACAAATAGGCTTTGCTTCTAAGAAACATGTTTTTCTCTTATAGACACAAAAACTATACATGTTTTCACTTTGGCCCCCTCATAGGAATGAAGTCTATGACATTTATTAACAATACTCCTGGCTGAATCTTTGTCTATTCATTTTCTCTTTTCCAACTGTTTTTATTTTCTTGCATAGACACCTAAAAGTTGCCTCTGAATTTTGGAGTGAGATAAGGAGTAAGTATACAAAATGAAACTTAAAGCTATTATTTATAGTGTGTTGCTTTGATTTCTTATCAAACAAGTAGGAGTACCTTGAAATGGAATTTAGAGTTAGCAATGATAATAAAAAGAAAAAATGGAACACTGCAACCCAGATAATCCTATTCATTTTCCTGCTTTGGAGTTGGGTAGAATACAACTCAGGTTTTATCTAATTCTATTGGGAAGTGGGTTTACCTTCAGTTCTTGTGGCTTTCCAGAAGCTCATCAAAACTGGATGGTTCCACCCTGACTGATGCTGCTCAGTTGGTTGAGTGTCATTCCAGACATCCAAAGGTGGCTGGTTCAATTCCCAGTCAGGGCACATTCAGGGCACAAGCCCAGGTTGTGGGTTCAGTCACCAGTTGGGGTGTGTATGGGAGGTAACTGATTGGTGTTTCTCTCACATTGATGTTCCTCTCTCTCTCTCTCTCCCCTTTCCCTTCCTCTCTTTCTAAAATCAATAAAAACATATTTTTAAAAACTGGATGGTTCCTGTGATTGTGTTCTTTAGTAAGTGAGGTCAAACAGCTAATGAGATTTGTTTTGAATGGTAGTGTCAAGAGGGTGGACACAGCTACAGGCTTATTGTGTTTTAATGATCAGACAGCCAAAATGAAGGTGTACTTAAAGGTGTTTAGTACCAAAAGACAAGTATATATTTTGGCAGTAGCTCTGTCTAAAGCCCTAAATAAAGAGAGGAACTGCCATCACCGCTGACCATGTGGATGCTTTTTCTCCTCTTACATGCTTGCCTTGACCTCCTAGAGAAGGAAGAGTGGAGTGCTCCTGTTTAAGGCCCAATCTCCTTGTGCTTTTCTCAAGGACTTAACACTGTGGTGGTCTCTCATCTATTAATACATTATATTTCCCTCTCTCTTGGATCATTCCCTTAATATCACCCATCTCAAAGCGCTCTCTTGCCCCTTCCTAGCTTACTCCTCCCTTTTTCTATTCTATACTTCCCTCCCCCACAGACCTCAAATGCACCATGTCCACTTCCTTACCCCTTTTATTTTTCTGCTGCCCTAAACAACTTTTTTTCTCCATCATCCCACTGATGTTGCTCTTATTAAAAATGTCACAGTCATCCCGCTGGGCGTGGCTCAGGGGTTGAGATCACGGTTTGATTCCTGCTCAGGGCACATGCCTGGGTTGGGGGCTCGATCCCCAGTAGGGAGCGTGCAGCAGGCAGCCTACCAATATTTCTCTCTCTCTCTCCCTCTCCTTTCCTCTCTCTGAAATCAATAAAGACATATTTTTTTGAAAAAAAATCAGTTGCCTATTCTCTCTCATCTTACTGGGCTCTTCAGCAGCACTTGACACTGAGCACTTCCTCTTTGACCCTTCATTCCACCCAGGTTTCCAGGAGCTCGCATTTAGCTGCTTTTACTCCTCCTTCAGTCTCTCTTGCCGAGCCCTCTTCCTTCCTTTTCTGTTTGTTGTTTGACCTCACCTAGTAAAGAACATAATCATAGGAACCATCCAGTTTTTTAAAAAATATGTTTTTATTGATTTTAGAAACAGATGAAGGGAGAGGGAGAGAGAGAGCGAGAGGGAGAGGAACATCAATGTGAGAGAAACATCAATCAGTTACTTCCCGTACACACCCCAGCCAGTGACCGAACCCACAGCTCTTTAACCCTTTGCGGTCGTTTGTCTGCTCTCAGCCACCAAAGCTTTTTTACCGTTCCGGTCGTATGGCTGCTCTCAGCCACCACAGCAAGGAACCGTACGAATCTTAACTCTCTTCATTCATGTATCAGTTCATAATTTCTCTGAAAGCTCTTAATTCCGACCAGTACGACACCCATGTCCAAATTTAATACGACCGCAAAGGGTTAATACTGAAGGGCCCCAGTCTTCACTCATTAACTAGCCTGACTCTCTCCTGTCTCTCCCTAAGTGCTTTCAGCTATTTTCATGCCTTTGGATATCATCTTTTATTAGTAAACATTTTATGTAGATAATACATTCACTTATTTCAAGAATCACATGGATATATGAAATTATACAGTGAAGTGTTGTCCCCACCTGCCCCCATCTCAACCAGTAACCACATGTTAGTTACTTGTATATCCTTCCAGAATATTCTTATGCAATCGTAAGCATATGAGAGTACACTTTCTCCTTATTTTGCACAAAAGGTAGCACACCATAAACATTGTTCCATACCTTTTCTACTAAACAATATGTACAGGAGAGTTTTGCATATTAATACATAGAAAGAGCCCACTCTTCTTTACAGTTGTATACTCAGGATATTCTATTGTGTGGCTATAACATAATTACGCAACTACACTTCTACTGATGAACAGATAGGCTGTTTTCCATCCTTTGCTATTACCAACACCACTTCACTGAATGATTAACTTTGTACACATAAGTACATTCCTTGAAATTTGGGTACATATGATCAAGTTGTTCCCCACAGGAGCTGTATCAATTTGCACTTCTACCAGTAATGTAACAGAATGTTTCTTTTCCCATAGCTTTGTCTATGGGCATATTGTCAAACTCGCATTTTTGCCAATGTGATTGGAGATTCTATATTTTACCTGTATAGTTTTAATTTATAATTCTCTTCTGAGTGAGTTTAAAAACCTTTCCAAATGTTTAAGGGCTATTTTAATTTTCCCCTGTAAATCATCTATTCACAAATATTTTTTACCTGTTTTTCTTTTGTGTTATTGGTTTATTTTTATGGATTTTTAGGAGGTCGATATATTAGGAAGATTAGCTTCTTGTTATATGAGTAACCAATTTTTAAGAAACACTTTGTTATTTGTATTTTCACTTTGCTTATGGTATTTTTTCAGCTATGCAGAGAATTTTTTAAAATGTGGTTTACTTCATTAATATTTTCTTTTAGGGCTTCTGAATACTGAGCCATAGTTTTTTTCTTACTCCAACATGTTATAAAAGAATTCTTCCTGCCCTAGCTGGTTTGGCTCAGTGGTTAGAGTGTTGGCCCGCAGATTGAAGGGTCCCGGGTTCAATTCCAGCCAAGGGCATGCACCTTGGTTGCAGGCTCTGTCCCAGGCCCTGGTTGGGATGCATGTGGGAGGCAACCAATCCATGTGTCTCTCTCACATCAATGTCTCTCTCTCTCCCTCTCTCTCTCCCTCTCTCTCTCTCACTTCCACTCTTTCTGAAAAAGCAATGGAAAAAATATCCTCGGGTGAGGACAGCAACAACAAAAAAATTATTTCTCTCTGGCCAGGTTAACTCAGCTGGTTAGAGTGTCTTCCCCATACTCCAAGGTTGTGGGTTTGATCTCCAGTCTGGGCACATACAGGAAATGACTGATGAATGCATAAATAAGTGGAACAAGAAATTAATCTCTCTCTCCACCCCCCTCTCAAATTAATAATAATAAAAAAGAATTCTCCCATGTATTTTTTTTTATAGTTATATTTCTACTATTATGGTTATATTTTCACAGTAATTTTTTTATCCATTTGGAACTTATCTTGGTGTATGATAATGGTGTATGGATCCAATGTTTTTTTCAATTTGACCCAACCACCATCTATTGAAATATCTGTCTTTTCTACACTGTGTTAGTTAGGGTAAGGTTAAAATGTTATAACAAAGAGGCTCTGAAATGCAATGACTTAAATAAGATAGAAATACTTCCTCTTACCTACCATTTCAGAATTTGTGTTCCCAGGTCAGTGGATGACTCTGGTGCCCTCGGTCATTCAGGATTGAGGCGCATTTCGTTTTATTTCTCTACCTTTAAGGCAGTAGTTCTCAAAATATGGTCCCTACACCAGGCGCATCAGCATTACCTGAGAACTTGTTAGAAATACAAATTCTTGGGCTCCACCCAGACTTGCTGAATCAGAAACAATGGAGATGGGTTCCAGTGATCTGTATTTTAACAAGCTCTCCAGAGGATTCTCATGCCCTCTGGCATTTGAGAACCGCTGATCTAGGTCATTGTTCTCATCTGTCTGGTTCAAATAAGCGTGCATTGCAGGGAGCAGGAAAAGAAAAAAAAAAAAGCTCAGAGGAGGTACACCAGCTGTTTTCCTGTGTTGGTTTCGGTACAGAAGTGGCTCACGTAACTTCACTCATATGCCATTTTGGTAAAATATTGGTCACATGGCCACATCTAGCTGCAAGGGAGCCTGGGAAGTGTAACCTAGCTGGGCACATTCTACTACTATAAAAGAAGGGGAGAATGCGTTTGAGAGGATAGCTAACAGTCTCCAACACAGCCAACAATGATCAGATACAAAACTCCCATTATACAAATGGGCTTACTTCTGGAATTTCTACTGTGTTAATACTGGCCTTTTGGTTCATGGGCTAGAACTGCATAGTTTTAATTATTGAGGCTTTTATTTAGAATTTTATTATTGCTCTTCTTGCCTGTTTATTTTTTAAAGACAACATTTACAATCATTTGTCTAGTTCTAAAAATCTTTTAGGCCCAGCCAGCATGGCTAAGGGGTTGAGCATCGACCTATGATCCAGGAGGTCACGGTTCATTCATGGTCAGGGAACATGCCTGGGTTGAGGGCTCGATCCCCAGTCGGGGGCGTGCTGGAGGCAGCCGATCAATAACTCTCAACATCGATGTTTTTGTCTCTCTCTCCCTTTCTCTCTCTGAAATCAACAAAGACATATTTAAAAAAAAAAATCTTTCAGGGTTTAAAAAAAAATAAAGACCTTGTACATTTCATGTCAATTTTATTCCAAGTTATTTTATGTTATTTGTTGCTATTATAAATGGGATATCCTCTTCCATTATACTTCCTAGCTGGTAATTGTATACAGAGTGGGGCAAAAGTAGGTTTATAGATGTGAGTACTCAAAACACAGAGTTTATTCTTGTATTGTTATTATTTATTAATTATTGTATTTTTCATACGAACAACTGTAAACCTACTTTTGCCCCACCCTATATGAAAACTATTGATTTCTTTATATTTTATGTTCTGCTACCTTACTGAATTCTCATTGTTTTTACTAGTTTCTCAGTTGAATCTTTTGGCTTTTGCAAGGATGCAGTTACATTTTCTGGAAATAATAATAGTTTTACTTCCTCCCTTCTCATTATTAGACCTCTAGTTTATTTCTCTTGTCTAATTACTTTAGTTAGGATCTCCAGTACAATGTTAAATAATAATTATGAATTCTCCTGGTGTTTCCCATTAAGTGTGATGCTAGAATAATATCAAACATGTTAAGGGTATCAATCTATTCATATTTTGAGTTTTTATCAAGAATGGGTGTTGAATTTGTCACATGCCTTTTCAGATTTTGTGGAAATGATTTGTTTTTCCTCCCTAGATTTATTAATATACATGTGTTTTAATAGTTTTTCTTTTTTTAAATTTTTATTTATTATTGATTTTAGAGAAAGAGAGGAAGTGGGGAGGAGGAAGAAGAAATATTGATTTGTTGCTCCACTTATTTATGCACTCATTGGTTGATTCTTGTATGTGCCTTGATTGGGGATTGAACCCACAACCTTGGCATATAGGGAAAATGCTGTAATCAACTTAGCTACCTGGCCAGGGCCTTAATAGTTTTTCTTTTCTTTTCTTTTCTTTTCTTTCTTTCTTTCTTTCTTTCTTTCTTTCTTTCTTTCTTTCTTTCTTTCTTTCTTTCTTTCTTTCTTTCTTTCTTTCTTTCTTTCTTTCTTTCTTTCTTTTTCTTTCTTTCTTTCTTTCTTTCTTCTTTCTTTCCTTTCCTTTCCTTTCCTTTTCTTTTCTTTTCTTTTCTTTTCTTTCTTTTTTTTTTTGTTTCTTCATATTTTTATTTCAGAGAGAGGAAGGGAGAGAGAGAGAGAGAAACATCAATGATGAAAGAGTCATTGGTAGGCTGCCTCCTGCAAGCCCCCTACTGGGGATCGAGCCCACAACCCGGTCATGTGCCCTGACCAAGAATTGAACCACAACCTCCTGGACCATACGTCTATGCTCAACCACTGAGCCACCCCGGCCGGGCAATAGTTTTTCTAATATTCAAATTATGTGGTACTCTTCACCTTCTAAATCAAAGAACTGAATAGATCATGGATACAATAGATAGTTCTCTGACCTCTCCAAAGTCCTTCCCATTTCATTAAATGGAACTATCAATATGTAAGATTGCATACCAATGATATTTAAATTAAAAAAGAAATTAAAAAAGAAAAAAGAGAAAGGGGGAAAAAAAAAAGCTGCGAAGTCACTCTTTTTTTCTTTATCTCTCACACGACTTATCAGCAAATCTCAGAAGTTCTACTTGCAAGCCTGACCACTTTATCATCACCACTGGTAAAATCTTGGTCCAAGTTAATTTCTATTCTCATCTGAACAACTGTGACAGCTTCCTTAACTGTCCTCCTTGCTTTCATTATGGCCTATAAGACGCTATTCAGTTTGGTTTCAACCAACCTTCCATTCACTGGTGCCATCAGTTGCACTCTATCACACCAGTCTCCTTTCAATCCAACCTCATCCTTTCTGCTAGAACCTTTTTCTTAGTATAGCTGTTTCTTCCTCATTCAGATCCAAACTCAAAAGTTCCCTGACATTCCTAGCTAACTACTTTAATTTAAATGTCAAGGATGCCCTAAAGGGAAGATGTACAACCTCTGACAGGGCCTGGAGCCCACATCTTTTCTACGAAAGGTGGGGCAGGAGCTGCTGAGGCTGGTGACTCCTTTTTGGCCACCTCATGTTCAGCTTCTGAGTCACAGGTCACAGAGAACTGGGCTTCCACTCTCTCCTGGTCACTAGATGTGCCGCACTCGAGGCAGATATAAGTTTCCTGGTTCTCTTGATGCTCCTGTATTGCGGACCATCCTCACCTACTGTCTTACTGCTATGAAAAGATCTATAGCATGAAGCTACTTTTAGTTCCTAAAAGTAAGATGTTGTCTATTCCTGAGCAAGAGAAGACCACCTTACTGACTGTGACCTTCAGCAAGTGCCTTAACTTCTGAGTTACAGCTTTCTTTACTGTGAAGTAGAAATAACAGTACATGCCCTATATACTTTTTGACAATTAAGGGAAGATGTATTTAAAGTGCTTTTTTATCTTCCTATGATTTCAATGGACATATAATAGTAAGCTGTCACAACTGTCACACACACACAAAAATTGTCCCTGCTCCTAATCCTTTCTTTGCTATCCCAGGGTAGGAAGCTCAGAGCCATGCTAACAACTCCATATTTCACCACCTCACTCCACTAGCCAGTTACCTAAGGCTGGCTTGCTGTTTTTGAACATTGTTCATGTCTACAATTTCTGCCTGCTGCTTTCAGCCTAGATCACAGAAATAGCTGCCTCTCTTTCTCCATTCTCTCCTTCTCTGTGACACATATCCCTTTCTGTTCTTCCGTACTAACAGAACCCCAATTTGGTTTAGAGCGGATGTGCCTCTCTAAAAATACTTGGTTCCTCAGCTTCCCTTGCAGCTAGGGTAGACTTATTTCTCAATCTCTGGTCAATGAGATATAGGTGGAAGTCCCTGGGGTGGGTGTCCATTCCCAAACAAAACCTCATGAGAAGACTTTAAAAAATATATGGCTTTATTGATTTCAGAGAGAGGAAGGGAGAGATAGAAACATCCATGATGAGAGAGTCATTGATCGGCTGCCTCCTGTACGCCCCCGACTGGGGATCGAGCCCCCAACCTGAGCATGTGCCCTGACCGAGAATCGAACCATGATTTCTTCTTTCATAAGTTGATGCTGAACTGCTGAGCCACCTCTGGCCGGGCTCATGAGAAGACTTTTGGCTTTACTGTTTTTTCTCTTCTAGAACTTGGAGCACAAAACCCAGAGGTGAAAGAACCATCTGGGACAATGGACAAAAACCATATGCTGACAGTGGTGGAGTAGAAAGATGAGCGAGTCTATATCCTACATGACCCGGTGAAGCTGGTGCTCCATCTTGAACTGGGACCTTTGGAACTCTCAGTACATAAGAAAAATTAACCTCCATACATCTCAATCTCCATCCTTTGAGCTGTCTATTCTTGCAACTCTTTGGCAGGTTTAAATTTTTTTCTAAATAAAAAATTGGGGCACTGGCTCACCTGCCTGGACCAGTTGCTGTGCTGGAGGAGGGGCCCAAGGAGCAGCAGCGAAGGCAGCAGTCCGCTACACTGTAGGCTGTCTTTGCGACATTGCCTCAGACAAGGAGGTGCAGCTCAGCAAACAGACCGTCACAGCAATTTTGGAGGTGATGTTCGGACAGTATGAAAATTTGGCCAAAGACCTTGAAATGTTTGCAAGACATGCAAAAAGCAGCACAATTAACACAGAAGATGTGAAGTTCTTAGCCAGGAGGAGTGATTCACTGCTAAAATATATCACAGAGGAAAATGAAGAGATTGCTCAAGTTAATGTAGAACAAAAAGCAAAGAAGAAAAAGAAGTTAGAGGATGAAAAAAATTCAGTGGAGCCAGCAGAGGCTGGAAGAGTAGAAAGTGAGGGTTCAATTTTATCACTGTTTGGAAAAAGCAACCTTTAGCAGGTAGAGCCAACAAAAACGCATATTGCCACAAAGGGAATTTGGAAGGGATAAGTGCATATGTTGGTCTGCTTGATGGTGTTCCACAGTCCCTTATGCTCTGTTCACTTTTCTTTCTTCAATCTGTTTTCTTTCTGTGTCTCAAACTAGATAAGGCCCATTGAAGACAGAACTCTCTTCAAGTTTGCTAATTCCTTCCTCTGCCTGCTCAAATCTGCCTTTGAATCCCTCTAGTAAAATTTTCATTTCAATTATTATACTTTTCAGCTCCAGATTTCTTTTTGCTTTCTTTCAGATTTTCTCTCTCTTGACTGATATTTCCATTTTGCTCATGCATCATTTTAAATTTTTCTTCACATTTTCCTTTAGTTCTTTGAGAGTCTTTACAGGAATTGTTTAACTTTGTCTAGCAAGTGGGCCATCCAATCTTTCTCATGGATGGTTTTTGTTCTGTGTTTTTTCCCTTTGAATAGGTGATATGTTCCCACTTCTTTGTATGCCTTGTGATTTTTTTGTTGTTGCTGAAAACTGGACATTTGAATCTAATAATGGTAACTGGAAATCAGATTCTCCTCCTTCCCCAGGTTTGCTGATTTTTTGCTTTTGTTTTTTGATTGCTGTAAGCTGTGTCAGTGCCAGACATCAGCCTGAGATACAAACTTTTCTTCTAAGAGCTTTTTAAAGCCTGAGCTTTTCCCTGGGTGTGTACAGTGACTTTATAAATCCCCCCATGTATGTGGTTGCTTTTGAATATCTTAAATGTCTGGCTCTTAAAAGGGGGAAAAGAGAAAAATGAAGTGAGGGTGGGGGAAGAAGAAAAAGGGTGCTGGCCCTTTAAATCCCCTGGACTTTGCTTTAGCCCGAGGGAGAGGGTCTTGCAATAGTAGGAGAGGAGTGCCATTATCCAAACATCAAAACCAGGAATTTAACCTTGGTATGACGGTATACACTAAACTATGAACCTAATTCAAATGCCACCATTTTTTTCACAAATGTTTTTCTGTTTCAAGATCCAACTCAGGATTCCACATTGCATTTAGTTGTTATATCTCCTCAGTCTCTCCCAATTTCTGAGTTCTTCAGTCTTATCTTCGCTTTTCTTGATATTCTTGAAGTGTACTGGTCATGTACTTGTGGAGTGTCCCCTGATTTGGGTTTGTCTGATGTTTTCTTATGAGTAGATTGAGGTTATACATTTTTGGCAAGAATACCACAGAATTTATGTTGTGCCCCTCTCATCGTATTGGGGGTTACAAGATATCAACATGTCTGATTACTGGTGATGTTAACCCTGATCATTGGTTAAGGTGGTTTCTCCACTGCAAAATTACTATTGCCCCTTTGTTATTAATAACTATCTTAGGGAACATACTTTGAGACTATGTGTATGTCCTGTTTCTCTTCAGTCTTTTGCTCACTGATTTTAGCATCCAGTGATAGATGTTGCCTTTGATAGTTATTATGGGATTGTTTGCATTTCTCTCATTCCTTCTACATTTATTAAATGAAATTCTTCTGCAAGAAAGAGCTGTTCCTTCTCTTCATTTATTTATTTATTCAGTTATTTATTAACATCAGCATGGACTCCTGGATATTTATTTTATTCTATGGGTTATAATCCAATACTGTCAGTATTTATTTTGTTGCTCAAATTGTTTTAATTTTGACTTTTGGAAGCTCCTTCAAGTTAGGTCCTGTGATCTTTCAACATGCTCTTCTCATTTTGTGAGAACTTCCTTTTTTCCTTACACAGATTATTTTGGGGAGACTTTTTATTGAAGAGACCATTTACAAAGGTATTGGCAGGATTATGGGAATTAATGGGGCATATTGAGGCATCCAGAAACTAGCAACAGCAGGAATTCATTAATACCCACAAGTCCAAAGGTGGAGGAAATGATGTGGGTGGAGTCTGGGAAGAGCTGGTGTCATAAAAAGTGGCCACTGCCTCCTTGGGGTCAGAATGGTGTTACCCTTAGGACAAAGGAATGGCTGAGAGGCCCTCAGTAGCCTTCTCAGCACTCTCCATCTTGAGCTTGTATCATTAGCCAATGTGTTGGTTTCCTGGAAAATGAATCTCTGTCCCCCTTTCCACATGGCTGGGCAGGGGGGCTGGGCTGGCAAGGTGAGAGGCACCGTTTTTTGTTGTTGTTTTAAAACTCTGGTTAGTTTCCAGAGCCATCTCTCAACCATCAACATTCTGGATAATGCCCTAGAGTCTGAGCATTGTCGGTGCCAGGTGCAATGACGCTAGTTCCAGGCTAGAAACTGCCCCCGGAGAGGGAGTGGCCCCCAACCCGTCAAACTGGGTGGGCAGGGTGGTGGGCAAGGCATCTGGAGAGGAACAGGCAGCCCTAATCCTTTGGTGCTGCAAAGGAGGAGCCCTGGAACAGGCTCAAGCCGAAGCTTCCTGGAGGTCAGTGGGAGTGTAGTTAGAGCACAATCTTACCGCCCCCAGTCCCAGCCTGGGGCTGGCTGAGGTTTGAGGCCTGACCCTAAGCAAGCTAGAGCAAATGAAAGTGCACCCTGAGCTTTCCTGTGGATTTCTACCTCCAGTTCAAAGCTCTTTTGCAGAGAGTCTATCCCCAGGACACCGCCCTGGGGACATAGCCCGGGCACCTACATGGCCTCTGTTTTTCAGGGATGACCCAGTAGGCTCAACTGGGGCAAGGACACAACCTTGCTCATTGGTACTCAGAGCTCTGGGGAGTTTCTTGGCCCTCTTAGTTCTCTTGACTCTTCCAGTCAGAAACAGAGCTCCCTCTCCCCCTATCGGGACTGGAACTCTGTTCTAGAAAGCCAGAGGACTGCAGGGCAGGCACAGGGCAGAGTCCTCCCTGGTTTTCCCTCAGGGCAGAGTCCCCTGTAGCCACACTCTCACTGGTTCCCGAGAGTGGGAGTCTGAGGAGCTGGGTGACTCATCCTATTTCTGGGAAAGAAAGGATCAGAGGTTCCAATGGGCTTATTTATTTATGACTGAAATTTGGATGAGAAGGCAATATGAGAAACATACAAGGCCTTTACAAAAGTTAGCAGTCTTGGGCAGCAGCCCATGAGGAATCCATTAGTTTTTTTATTAAAAAAAAATTGTGTTTTTTTTTCATTCCAAAGCCACAAATGAACTTACACCATCTGCTCATCTCCCGGCCAAGGAGTACAATTCCAGGAAGCAAAAGAAGGAGGCCTACGTGGCTGATATGTGAACAGCTGTTTATTCTCAGTGACTGTTGGCACATCGACCCATTTCGGGGATTTGCTGTTCGTCACAGGGCAGAAAGGAAACGACCCTCCAATTGCTGCATATAGCTGTCACCCTCTCTCTCTTTTTCTTTTTGACTGACACATGGTGACCCTGGTTCAGTCCTCCCTGGGACTCGATGACAAGCCCAGGGACAAAGAAAAGTGAGGTCTCAATACGCCACAGGGAGCCTGTGTCGGGCAAGGCAAGAAAATAAACAGCCTCGAGTTGCTCAAGGGACTAAAGTTTCACTTGGTTCAAAAACCTCTCTTCCTGTTCTGCAGAACTGAGCTTCTGAATAACAACTGTCTGCCTCTGCCCACATGAATAGCTTTGTCTGGATCTGCAACGAAATCCTGGAGGTTGGGCTTTGATATGAATTCTCAGCCTCTGATTTCAGCACACGTCCTCACCATGTTGTAAAAGTGGGGGGGGGGGGGGGGGCTGTAATCACTTCTGGACAGGAAGTTATTTAAGAAGGAAAAAAAAAAAAACAGTTTGCTGTGAGTACAAACATAGTTATACCTCAGCCTGAAAGGTCCTCCCAGAGAGATAAGGAACCGAACAGCAAAAGCCACAGGTTGCCTAAGCCTCTGGAGGTCTGGGTGAAATGGAAACTTGTTTATTTCAGCCCTTAAAGCCGCTGGGTTGGAGATTTAAACCACAGCTGTCCCACTCAGAATCAAAACTGCTGGATCAAGCTAAAAAATTGTGGAATCGCCTGTCCCACCATTCAAGCCATGCCCTTCCCTCCCCACTTGAGGACGAGACAGAGATAGTACCAAATAATGCAGAGGAGTTACCCAGTGGTACCAGAGGCTTTCAATGAGCTAATTTTAACTTCACAGCATCCTACTGGGGTGGGGAGCAGATACAATCATTATTATTATTACTTTTTAAATCCTCACCGGAGGATATTTTTTCCATTGCCTTTCAGAGAGAGCGGGGGGTGGGGTGGGGGTGCATCGATGTGAGAGAGACACATTGGTTGCCACCTGCACGTGTCCTGACCCAGGCCAGGGATCGAGCCTGCAACCGAGGTACATACCCTTGGCTGGAAATGAACCTGGGATCCTTCAGTCCTCGGGCTGACTCTCTAACCACTGAGCCAAACCGGGGTTATTTTATTTTATTTTATTTTATTTTATTTTATTTTATTTTATTTTATTTTATTATTTTATATTTTATTTTATTTTATTTTTATTTTATTTTATTATTTTATTTTATTATTTTATTTTATTTTATTATTTTATTTTTTGTTTTATTTTATATTTTATTATTTTATTTTATTTTATTTTTTTATTATTTTATTTTATTTATTTTATTTTATTAAATGATCAGAGCTGTCCTGGGAGGCTAAATGTCAAATAGCAACTGAAAGTCTGAGTCAGGACCTGGCTTGATCTTGGGCCTCTCCCCATACCAGCCACTTCTTCCTAAATATCTCCAAGCACTCAGTTTCTGGGGCCTTTAGTTTTCACACCCAGGCTGCCGTGATGAATTCCTTGGCATTGCTCACAGGGGTTGGCATGCCATTTCCACCTCCCCCAACCTGTGGTTCTTTGTGGAAGGTGATCCAACCCAGGGCCACCTAACACCTCTGGGTAGTCTCATGTAATTCTCAAAATGGTAACATGTAGGGTTTCCAGAATTTAGGGCAGGAGCGCTCAAAGTGTGTCACACCTGTAGAGCATGTTACAAATACATATACCAAGGATGTGGAGAAACTGGAACCCTCATTCATTGCCGGTGAGACTGTTAAATGGTGCAGCTGCTGTGGAAAGCAGTTTGGTGGTTCCTCAAAGGTTAAACATAGAGTTAACCTGTGACCCGACAATTCTATTCCTGGGTATTGTGGACGAAAAAGGGGCCCCATACTAAACCTGACAGGCTCAGGGGAGGCCGGCGTGGTGGCCTTGCAAACTCAGACACCTAAAGTAACCACAGAGGGTGGCCTGAAATGAAAACTTCCTAACTCAAAGCAAGTCATGAAGGTAGTCATGTCTTAGGCCAGTATCTTCCTTGACAAAGGTCAGCCTTTACTGAGCTTGTCTATTGTCTTTTTGCAGCTAAGATGACATACCCTTGGAATGTCAGAGCGATCCCCTTTAACGGACCCCTCAGGGCACAATCTCCCACCAGAACCTGAGGCCATGGAACTCCTCATTGTTACCTTGTTGCCCAGATACCATCTCTACTTGCTGTAAATGCTAATTATTAACTATCTTAGACCCACCTAAGTAAAAGAAGCCCGTGTCTCTTCATTTTATTCTTTATCCAATCCCAGAGGTTTCCTCGTTTGCTTTCTCCCGCCTCCCTAATCTACCACCAATGGATTGCATGTAACCCTCCTTATTTCTCCTCTTTTGATTGTAGTGTATAAAATCAACTGCAAAACTGCCCTTCTCCGGAGCATTTTCTCAATCCATTGAGATTTTGCTTCCCGGCAATTGTCATCAGTTTGGCTCAAATAAACTCATAAAAATTCTCTACAGGTTTGGATGCTTCTCACCTGTACACAAATATTCATGGCAGCATTATTCATAACAGCCAAAAATGGGAACAGCCCAAATGTCCATTGACTGATGAATGGATTAACAAAATGTGATATATCTGTATAACGTACAGTGCAATATTATTCAATAATTAAAAGAAATGAAGTACTGACACGCAGTACAGCCTGGATGAAGCTTGAAAACATTCTGCTGAGTGCAGAGGCCAGACACCCAGGACTGCATGTTATATGATTCCACGTGTGTGAAATGTGCAGAGTGGGCACAGCCATAGCGACAGAAAGTAGATTCGCGGTCGCCAGGGGCTGGAGAAGGGGGCAATGGAGAGTGGCTGTTAATGGGCATGGAATTTCCTTTTGGGGTGACGAAAATGTTCTAAAATTAGCCAGTGGTGATGTTGCACAACTCTCTGAATATACTAAACCCAATGACTTGTACTCTTTAAAAAGGCGAATTATATCTCAGTTAAACTGTTGCCAAAAAATACATATGCCTGGGCCCACTCTCAGAAATTCTGGCTTAGCAAGTCTGAGATGGGACCTGGGCATCTGCTTTTTTAATCAAGTCCCTTAAAGGTTGGGGAGGGAGTGGTTTACGAGGAAGCTTTTGACATCGCTTTTGTCTCTGAGGAGCTCAGTCACCCTGGGGAAACACAGGAGTCTCTTAGGGGACAATTCCAGGTCAAACCTTGTGGTCCTAGAAGGGAGTACATAAGAAGTTTGGGAGAGAGGACAGGGTGAATCCAGGTGGCCTGGGGGCAGTGGAGGTGCTGAGCTGAGTCCTGCAGGACGGACAGAATTACAAAGACAGAAGGGACACAGCCCAGGCAGGAGAAAGGGCCTGGCCAAGACTCGGAGGTGGGAATGAGCATGGCATGTGCTGGGAGTGGTTTGGGGTGCGCTGTACTGACCGAAGGTGAAATTGGGGGAGTTGGGGAAGACAGATTTGGAGGAGTGGGCTGGGGTCCTCCCTAAACTCCAGGATGCATTGTAGCGGGGGAATGTGGAGCCAAAGACAATTATAGTGACGTGAAGAGAGCAGCATTTTAGGAGAAATAGCCTGACATTTATGTAAAAAATGTATTGTAAGCAAGGAATGGCAATAAAAGGCTGATAGAGCAGCTCGGGCAGGAATTGAGAAATAAAATGGTGTAACCACAGAACCAGCTCAAAATGGTCCTGTCCTGCTGAACGAGATACTGAGTTGCTTTTCAGAGACAACAGACCAAAACTGCCAGTCACGCAGCAGAAGCATGCACAGAGGAGAGAACTTTGACCTCCGGCTGCACTCGGACCAAAGTCTCACCCCCTGCCCCACCCACCAAAGGACCAAGACATAACTAGAACTTGAACACCAGAACCCTTCCGAAGCAGAGGGTCCCTTGTCCAGGAAGATCTTGTGATGACGCCCCTTACCGTAAATGGCCAAGCTCCAAGGTCCTCCAATGAAAACCTGCCCACCAGTGCTTCTGCACACCTGTCCCCCTAGACCCTCAACAACCCGCCCTGGACCCTGGATCTGGGAATTCTGGCTTTTGAGCATTAGCTTCCCGTACTCCTGGTTGGTGCCATTTATGGCACAAAAACCAGTCTTTCTCCACCGCAATTCTCGGTGTTTAGGGTTCGGCTCTGCTAGTGCTGGGTGGACGAACTCTTTCTGCTCTGTAACAATGGTGAGGGTCTGGGCCAGTGGCTTGATGAGGGATGGCAAGATCAAACTCAGAGTTTAAAGAGAAAATTGGCATGAGATTGGCTAAGGCAGAATGAAAGAAAGAGAAGAATCGGAGAGAAGCCTACATGATCGTGGGCACAAAGGGAAGAAACACGGCTGCTTCGGGAGTAAGGCCAGAATCTGGTTTCAATCCCAGCTCTACCGCTGTTGGCCGTGTCAAGTGAGCTCTCTGTGATTTATTTATTTAGTTACCTCTCTGTGCTTTCATCTTCCAACAGTAAAACTCAAATAACAATAGTAACTACCCGAGCCCTGGCCAGTGTTTCTCAGTGGTTAGAGTGTGGGCCCTTGGATTGAAGGGTCCTGGGTTCGATTCAAGCCAAGGGCATGTACCTCGGTTGCAGGCTCGATCCCTGGCCCAGGTTGGGCACGTGCGGGAGGCAACCAGTCGGTGTCTCTCTCACATTGATGTTTCTCCCCCTCTTCCACTCTCTCTAAAAAAAGAAAAAGTAAAACAACATAAAGCAATGGCAACTGCCCCATAGGTTGTCATGACGAGTAACTGAGAAAATTTGTGTGAAACAGAGGGAGCACTGAGGAATGCAGAGAGCTTTTCTCTGTTGCTTTTCTATAAGCCACCTTCTCCCTGGGCAGCCTGAGGAGCCATTTGCTTGGGAGTAGGGAAGGTTTTTCCAAATATCTTGAGTGAATTAAAAGTCAATCCTGAGTAAGAATAAACAAGTGGGACTACATCAAACTAAAAAGTTTCTGCACAGCAAAGGAAACCATAAGCAAAATGAAAAGGCGACCTACTAAATGGGAGAAAATATTTGCAAATAATGTATCTGATAAGGGGCTAATATCCAAAATATACAAAGAACTCATACAATTTAATAGCAAAAAACACCACAAAGAATTCGATTAAAAAATAAGCAGAAGAGCACTAGCTGGTTTGCACAGTGGTTAGAGCGTCCACCTGCGGACTGAAGGGTCCTGGGTTTGATTCCGGCCAAGGGCACGTACCTTGGTTCCAGGCTCAATCCTCAGCTCCGGTCGGGGCATGGGGCACGTGTGGGAGACAATCAATCGATGTGTCTCTCTCACATCAATATTTCTCCCCCCCCCTTCTACTCTTTCTGAAAAAGCAATGGAAAAAGTATCCTCTGGTGAGGATTAAAAAAAAAAGGCAGAAGATCTGAATAGACATTTTTCCAAAGACATACAGATGCCCAACAGGTTTATGAAAAAATGCTTACCATTGCTAATCTTTAAGGGAATGTAAATCAAAACTACAATGAGATAACTATCATCTCACACCTGTTAGAGTGGCTATTATCAATAAGACAAGAAATAACAAGTGTTGGTGAGCATGTGGAGAAAAGGGAACCCTCATGCACTGTTGGTGAGAATGTAAATTGGTGCGGCCACTATGGAAAACAGTATGAAGGTTCCTAAAAACTTTTTAAAAAATAGGATTATTTTTCATTCAGCAATTCCACTTCTGGGTATTTATCTGAAGAAAAAGAAAACACTAATTTAAAAAGATATATGCACCCCTTTGTTTATTGCAGCATTGTTTCCAATAGCCAATATATGGAAGCAACCTAAGTGTCATTGATGGGTGAGTGGATAAAGAAATTATATATTATTCAACCATAAAAAAGAATGAAATCCCAGAGGGCATTATGCTAAGTGAGATAAGTCAGACATAGAAAGACAAATACTGTATGATCTCACTTATATGTGTAATCTAAAAAAAGAGGGGGGAAAACCCCACAAAACCCCCACAGAACCAAGCTCATAGATACAGAGCATAGATTGGTGGTTGCCAGAGATAAGGGGTGGGGAGTGAGAGAAATGAGTGAAGCGTGTCAAAAGGTACAAACTTTTATTTTATTTATTTTTTATTCCTCACTTGAAGATATTTTTTCCATTGCTTTTCAGAGAGAGTGGAAGAGAGAAAGAGAGAGATATCAATGTGAGAGAGACATATTGATAGGTTGCCTCCCGCACTTGCCCTGACTGGGCCGGGGATCGAGCCTGCAACCCAGGGACGTGCCCTTGGCCTGAATTGAACCGGGGACCCTTCAGTCTGCAGGCCGATGCTCTAACCACTGAGCAAACCAGCTACAGCAGATGGTACAAACTTTTAGTTATAGCATAAGTAAATCCTTCTATGTAATGTACAGCATGGCAACTATAGTTAATAATACTGTATCGTACATTTTGAAAGTTGCTAACAGTGGCTCTTAAAAGTTTTTATCAGGAGAAAAAAAATTGTAGCTATGTATGGTCATGGATGTTAACTAGACTTACTGTGGCATCATTTCACAATATATACAAATATTGAATCATTATGTTGTGCACCTGAAACTAATATAATGTTATATGTCAATTATACCTCAATAATAATAAAATTGATCCTGGAGAATTCAGATCACAATAGCTCTTCCATGGCTGAGAGATGATCCCTCTTCCATCAACATTGGTCAGGCTTCAAACCTTGTTGCCTTCGAGTAGATATGACCCAAAGGAAGTGAAAGCCCAACGTTTGCCCCTCCGCTCCTTAGGAGTTGTGGGCAGAAGAAACAGAGAGGCAGGGCCAGAAAAGGCACGGCAGTGGGTCCCGAGGTTACTTTTCTGGGCTTATGGCCAGAGAAAGGGTGGAAAGTTGGAAAAGTTGAAAGGGAAGCCAGAAGCAGGAGGCCTTTGATTAAATTCACTTTTGGGACCCTGAGAGGAGTGTGGCCCACAGTGCCTCCCCTTCCCGCACACACTTAGGGGCCACATGAGAATGTCTTGAAGGTACAGCATGCTGAGACAGAGGGGACAGGAGTGTAGTTGTCCAAGATTGTCCTCGGGTGATGCATGCCCTGGGCAGAAAGTTCTGTTTTGGCTGGATTTAGGCCAAGAAGAGTGAGTCAGGCTATAGGTAGAAATTTAGGAGTAAACATCTATTGAGCCCCTAGAAAGTTCTGCCCTGGGAAATACAGGGTGTCCGAAATATTTAGATACACTTTGAATAATTATAAGGCAGTGGTTATTAAAATACATTTCATTTTCAAAATTGAACTATCAGCTGTTAAAGTGTATATACATTTTTGGGGACACCCGGTATATTGAGAGTGGTACAAGGGTGAACTACAGTTTGAGCTTTCAAAAAATGATCCTTTAAGCCAAGTTCGATGAGTTTACTGATAAATAGGGTGAGGAGACCCAGAAATGAGGGAAGACAGGTCAGAAGCGTGGGAGCACCCCCAGCCAAGGGGAAGAGGTAGGACAGGGTCACAGAAGAGACTGGAAGTGTAGCAGGAAAACTGGAGAAGTGCTGTGTCAGAGAAGCAGGGAGAGGCCAGAGCTTCAGTGACGGGTGTTCAGTCCCATAAGAGCTCGGTGCACGCCCACTGCCCCGGCAGGGGGCAAGTGAGGCTAATCCTGGGGAAAGAGCTGTGCTCTTTGTATGCCCCTGAGCACTGTGCCCAATTCAGGGTTCAGGCTGGGGAAGCTGAATTCTCCAGGCCTTGAATGTGCTCTTTTCTGAGGGATCTAGAGCACTTCTGTTGGATCCCAGGCTGACAGGAAAGCAGGTCCCAATCCTGGAGGCCACCCAGGCCCTTCCTGGGAGAGTCCCTGCTAAGGCCACATCTGTCGTAGGTGGGTCAGATGAGTCAGGGCCTTCAATAGCCCAGGGGAGCACTCCCTGTCAGCGGAGAGCCCGGGGCCTGGCTCCTGGCCAGAGGGCATGGGAGCAACTCAGTTCCTTGCCACTTGTCTAGCAACGTGGGCAGGATGGCCTGATCCGGGTGCCACGGTGGCAGAGGCCGTGGGAGTGCCCAAAGGCAGTGGGCAGGTCACTTGCATGGCCAGGCCTGCCTGGTCCGGATCCCTGAACTGGGCCAGGCGGGCGTGCCAGGCAATTAACTGAGGACGGCAGTCCCGTGGCTGTGTACACAACCCCCGATTTCCACACGACTTGCCACTTCTTGTTCTTCCTGTCTGGGGTAACTTTAGGTTTTTGCTTGGTTGTTACTTTCAATAACGCTTGGATTGAAAAGGAAACTGAAAAGAAATAACCCTTCTATTTGGGCTCAGGAGGACGTTTGGGAGTGGATTTTGAAGCCCCTGGTTTCAAAAGGGAATAATGGGGACCTCAATTCCTGGGGCTCGCCCGGCCGGGCGTGGCTCAGAGGTTGAATATCGACCCAGGACCCAGGCGATCGGGGTTCGATTCCCGGTCAGGGCACATGCCCAGGTTGCGGGCTTGATTCCCAGTCTGGGGCGTGCAGGAGGGAGCTGATCAATGACTCTTTCATCATTGATGTTTCTCTTTCTCCCTCTCTCTCTCTCTCTCTCTCTCTCTTTCTCTCCCTCCCTCCCTCCCTCCCTCCCTCCCTCCCTCCCTCCCTCCCTCCCTCCCTCCCTCCCTCTCCTTTCCTCTCTCTGAAATCAATAAAGATTAAAAAAAAATTCCTGGGGCTCTTGGATACTACGAGAATTACAAAAAGCACTGTGACCCAACATGAATATGGAACAGTCTCATTGACCAAGTTGTTCTGAGATTTTTTTTTTTATGATTTGAAACTCTTGTGTTCCCTGCTAATTTTTGTATGTGAACATCGTTCCTTCGAGTTATTCATGTAGACAACTCATTCTGGCATTCAAAGCTGCTGCAGTTTGCTCCCAGATGGCAAACATCAGTCTTTCCCCCCAGTACTTAGTCAGTAACGTAAACTCCAAGCTTGTTCTTTCATTTGTTCATTCATTCATCTATTCATCCATTCAGTAAACAGTTTTTGAGCACAAAATGGGTGGCACTATACTGCTTGAAGCTGAGATGCAGAGATGGAAAATACAGGGCGGAAAGGGAAGAAATAGAAACAAATGTACCATTCCATGTCAAAGTGTTATGCTAGATGCTGCAGATACTGTGGATGGCCCACTGGTATCCCCTGAGCCACCCCTGACCTTACCTGCTGTTGTGGTAGGTAGGCTACCTCAAGGCCTGCCTCTCTCAGCTTCTCAGCTGAAGCACCTTGGCGGGGGAGGGGGTCAGTGGCTACCAATAGGGGATGTGGGTTTGTGGAGAAATGCCCCAGCCTCCTGGTCCTCCAGTGGTCTAATTTTGAGGCTGTTCCTCCAGGCTGTCAGGTGATCTCTAGCAGCACTGAGCCCCATTGCCCGCAGTGGTAATCAGCTCATAAACTCATCCTTTATTGGCTTCCCTCTTTGGCTCACTTTCCCCACTCTTTCACTTATGATTACTGGGATCACCTCTTAAGTAAACCAGCTGCACCCAAAGTCCTTGTCTCAGGTGTTAAAGAGACAACCGCAGGCCCAAAGATAGTGTCACTTGTGATAAAGCCCGTGATACCAAACCTGGATTTAATACCTGATCTCATTGCTGTTTCAGCCTCTCCCTGAAACATAATCTTTTTTAGAATTTCATACTTTCATTTTTATAAAATCCCACATCTACTTTCTCAACTTCAATGGTCATGAATAGGTTTGCCTTTACAAACAGAAGAAAAGGTGGCTTTTTAGAAAATATATGTTCAGTAGAATGTATGGCCTTGATTTCTTTTCTAACCATGGCTTAGACTACAGATCTGGCACTTCTCGCTTGAAGTGGAGCCATTTTTGTGAAGGTAGGAGTCACAATATCTTCCAATTGTTCCTCCTCAAAAAGCTCGTTGATAGAAGCGTCCAAATGGGTTTCCAGCCACTCATTGTTTATATGACATGCGCTGATGATGGTAGTTTGTCTTCTTTAAAGAGTCTCCCTGGTCCCTTTTCTTTGTAACAGTTGCAGATACCTTTGTAATATATTTTTTTCATAGCCTTGCATGATTCTAGAGGCCAGAAGTCTGAAATCAGTTTTGCTGGGCTCAAGTCAAGGTGTTGGCAGGGCTGATGATTCCTTCTGTGGGCTCAGCAGGGACAATCCGTTTTTTTGCCCTTTCCAACTTCTAGTGGCCACCTGTACTCCTTGGCTGGTGGAGTACATCTTCAATGTACATCATTCCCATCTCTACTTGCACCCCCAGAAACATAATCTTTTAAAATATATATATATATCTTTATTGATTTAGAGAAAAGAAGGGAGAGAGAGAGAGAGAAACATCAATGAGGAGAGAGCTGTCATTCATTGGCTGCCCCCTGCACTCCCCTGACTGGGGATCGAGCCCGCAACCCGGGTATGTGCCCTGACTGGGAATCAACTGCAATCTCCTGGATCCTAGGTTGATGCTTAACTGCTGAGCCACTCCCAGCTAGGCCAGAAACATAATCTTAATCAAACAGCCTGGAATTTTCTGGTCAGTACCAGTAAGATCATCTGTCACATGGGCCCTCTCCATCGTCCATAGAAACAAGAAGCAATCTTCAAGATAAAAACCCTTGCCATCCCCCGCCCAGGAGATAAGCTGGTCTAAAAATAATCCTTTTGTTGTTAATAGCTCCTTTGCTCCATCCATTTTCCTATAAAAACCTTCCGTTTTGGACAACCCCTTAGAGCATCCTTCTAATTGCTAGATGGGATGCTGCCCAATTCATGAGCTGCTTAATAAAGCCAATTAGATCTTCAAGTTTACTGGGTTGAATTTTGTTTTTGTTTTTTAACACAGGATTTGCTTGGATATAAATAAAGATATAAATATATCTTTATTTCAGAAAGAGGAAAGGAGAGGGAGAGAGGGAGATAGAAACATCAATGATAAGGGAGTCATTGATCAAGCCCGCAACCGGGCATGTGCCCTGACCGGGAATCGAACCCTGATCTTCTAGATCCTAGGTCGATGCTCAAACGCTGAGCCACGCCCGGCCAGGCCCACAGTAAATATTTATGTGGCACCTGCTAGGAGCCAGGTGGGTACAGTCAGCACAAGGAAATGGCAGAGAATCCTTCTCCAAGGGAAGTCCGTAAGCCCCCTTGCAAGTGGGCCTTTGCCTGAAAGTGAGCCATAGCAGCTGGTACGAAGTAGAAGTTGAACAGAGGGTAAGTGGCAAGAAGTATAGACTTACCCTTTTCTACTTTCCTCCCTCCCTCCCTCCCTCCCTCCCCCCCCCCCCGTCCCTCCCTCCCTTCTTTCCGTCTCCTCCCTTCCTTTAAAGAAATATAGTTATATTCTCTTCAAGTACCCACAAAGACAGAGCTAATCTTGTTCTTTTGTTTAAATTCATTTTTCTGAACAAGTAATACACACACCTTTGTTCTTAAAAGACAACACTCTTCCTCCTTCCTCTGTCCTCTAGTCAACTGGTCCCTCCCTAAAGGCAACTTTGGGGACCAGCTTCTTGTGTATCTTCCAGAAATATTCTGTGCATTTACCAACATATCTGATTGTATTTTTCTTTTTTTTTTGGCCCCACCAAATAGTAGCATTTTATACACAACTTAAACCTTACATTGTTATTAAAAAAAAAAAATTCCTGACCCGGCTGGCGTGGCTCAGCGCTTGAATTTTGACCTAGGATCCAGGAGATCGAGCTTTGATTCCCAGTCAGGGCACATGCCCGGGTTGGGAGCTCGATCCCCAGTCAGGGGCAGCCAGTGAATGATGACTCTCTCATCATTGATTTTTCTATCTCTTTCTCCCCTTCTCCCTTCCTCTTTCTGAAATTAATAAAAAAATAATAATAATTCCTGGAGCTCTTCCCATATCGGTGTATCTGAAGTGGCCTCGTTCTGGGGGCCACATCATCATGTGTTTGGCTAGCCTACTATTGATAGATATTTAGGTTGCAGACAGCCCTTTGCTGTTATAAACAATGCTGCAATGTTTCTGGTTGTTTAGAGATCATCTTGCTCACAAGAGAGTATATCTGCAGGATGAATCCTTAAAGGTGGAGTTGCTGGGTCAAACGGATGAGCAACTTTAATTTTCATAGATATTGCCAATTTGCCCTCCATAAAGGTTATATCTATTTACACTCTGAGGAGCAATAAATGCACCAGTTTCTCCACACCCTTTTAAGCATAGCGTATTAGTTTTCTATGGCTGCGTAACAGATTACCACAAACTCAGTGGCTTAAAACAACACCCATTTATTAGCTCACAGTTCTGTAGGTCAGGAGTCTGGCACGGCATGGCTAGTTCTCCACTCAGGGCATCACAAGGTTAAAATTAAGGTGTTGGCTGGCTGGGCTGAGTTCTTGTCTGGAGGCTCCGGTGAAATATCTGCTTTCAAGCTTGTGTCTGTTGTTGGTGGAATTCAGATCCTCATGGTTGTAGGCCCGAGGTCTGCCCCCCAGAGATGGCTGTCAGCTGGGGGCCACTCTTAGCTCCTAGAGGCTGCCAGCATCGCTTGCTACGTGGCCCCCTCCATCTTCAAGTGAACAACATTGAATCAAATCCTTCTTGTGCTTTGGATTTCTGAATTCTCTGTCCGTGATCTTTAGACCTATATTTAAAGGGCTTGTGCAATTAGGTCAAACTCACCCAAATCATCTTAAGATCCCTGATTTGGGAACTTAATCACATCTGCAAAATCCCTTCACAACAACACCTAAATTAGTGTCTGATGAATAACTGGGAGAGGGTGACTGCACCCCATGGGGTGAGAATTTGAGGCACCATCTTAGAATTCTGCCTGCCACACAATGAGTTATTAAACTTTTTGATCTTTGTTAATTCGAGAAATAAAAATGGAATCGATTGGGTATTTCTCTTAGCATGCAGCAAATCTTTTCATATATTTAAGATCCATCTGCATTTATTTAGTGTGTGTGTGAACGATACCTGCTAATATCCTTGTCTTTTTTTCTACTGGGTTCTTGGTCTTTCTCTCTCTTTTACAAATGCAGAAGGATGATGGTAAGCTACAAGCTGTTTAGCACATATTTATTTAGCAGACAAAGGAACAGAGCCTAGACTTTGCAAGCAGTCGTCTTCTTTATATCCTCAGTTATAGAGCTTCTTTCCAGCTTGTCTTTGGATGGTTCTCCAGGTTGGCTGTTATCTAATTTACTTGTCATTTTGATGTGGTCATGGGAGGAGGTGAGCACATCATTTACCCACTTGGCTATCTTGACCCAGACTTTCCTACCTTAATGACTTTGTTTGTCTTATTTATTTTATCTGGAACCCCACCTTCCTTCTTGCTGCCTCCTGAAACACCATTCATTCTTTACAGCCCAGGTCAAACCCACATTGCCCAGAGGGCCGTGCCTGACCATACCAACACCCACTCATCAACTCCTCTTGACTCTTTTCTTGTGCTATTGTATGATTTATGATTGTTGGTTCCTCTTGGCTCCTCAGTTGAGATGTTGAGCTTTATGACAGAGATCTAAAGAAAAAGATTCAAGTATAAGACTGAGAGTGTCATATGCACAAAACTAGTAAGTGCCAACTGATAAAATGGTGCCTTGAACTTTGTCTCCACATTTCTTATGTTCCTTACAAATACAAGACACCATCTACCCGAAACAGCCTTGTCTTTTTAACTTCCACTTATTTTTAGAATTATTAAATGATATTAGAGCATGTTAATGAGTAATCTCTCATGTAATCACTTTTTTTTTTTTTTTGGTTAGTTTGTTTCTCTTTGGCATGGTTTAATTAGTAAAATTTGCCTCCAAATCTACAGATCTACATTTTTTTCATTGGTTTGAAATTAAGGTAAGATTTTATCAGAGAACATGTGTTCATTTTTTTTAAAAGAGTCAAGTGGAACTGAAAGGTTCATAATGAATCAGGCCAATCACACTGCCTCACCTTCCCTACCCTCTTCACTTCTCTTCCAACACAGATATTTTCAGTCCTTTTCTCTCTTTCTCCTGATACATATCTCCATATTTCTAATTAATACAATTAAATCATCATGTTTTATTTTCTAAGTTTAAACATTATCTGTGATTTCCTGCCATGCTGATGAAGACTGGGCCTTTTACATACCCTCATCCCATTTTTCCCTCCTTCTACTCCTCCGACAGGACTATTTTTTCTGCCACTGACAGAAGACTCGACTTGAAATGGCTTAAGCAATAATGGAGTTTGTCATCTCATATAAAAAGAAGTCCAGAGCTAGGGAATTCCAAGGTTGGTTGAGTCAGCAATAAAATAGTATCAGCAAAGATTCAAGGGCTGCAACAGCTGCAAGGATCACAGCACAACAATTGAATTGAAGAGAGAATGTCCTGCCTTCCTATCCTTTTCTTAAAAGTAAGAACCGTCTTAAAAACTTCACAACAGATTATTCTCAGGTCTCATTGTCCAGTATTGTATCACCTGTTTATTTGTAAACCAGTCACCATCAAAGGGAATAAATGACCATGGTTGACTAATCAGAATTCTCCCTCTCAGGGACAGAGTCCCAACACTTCCTGAAATAGATAAAACTGACCTGTACTTACATTAAATTGGAGTTCCATTAACAAGGAAAGAGGAGAGATGGCTATTGAGAAGGCAGCAAATAATGTCTGTTACACTTTCATTTTTCCTGGAGTTTATAATTGTGTTGATTTTTTTTATTCACCTATTTTATATCTATATTTAAATATGTTTTTATTGATTTTAGAGAGAGAGGAAGGGAGAGGAAGAGAGAGAAATGTCAATGATGAGAGTCACTGATTGGCTGCCTCCTACACAACCCCTACTGGGAATCGAGCCCGAAATCCGGGGAATGTGCCCTGACCAGGAATCAATGGAGATCCCCTGGATCCTAGGTCAATGCTCAACCGCTGAGCCACATCAGCCGGACATATTCACCTATTCTTTTAGTCCATGAATATTTATTGAAGCTGTACGAAATTTGAGAAACTATTCTAGGTTCTGGGTATTCCTCTTGAACAAGAAAAACTTAGTCTTTGGCTTTATGGGCTTTACAACAAGATTATACAGGTTGGGAACATTGATTGGTTGGTAATTCCCTAAACTGTCACTAGCAATCTTCTCCTGCAATTTTCAAGTGGGTCTACCTGTACTTATTGGAAGAACTCAGCTTGCTCAACAATTATTGATTCTTCTTTAACATTTCAAACATTTCTAGGCCCATCTCTGAGTAATCAGTTTGAATTCTTAGAAGTTTTACAGTTTCAATGGTTAATTACTTTTCGGATCTCTCAAACTGGATAACCAACAAAACAAACTCACATTCCAAGAAGTGAAAAGACAAATACTCTTGTTTTTTTCAGATGAACACCTTTAGGTACATTCCACCATTCGTGATTTGAAGAGAATGTTTCTTTTCACTACTGTTCTAATTGGGAAATAATAGAAGGATGAGTACACTATGATATAGAAAGATTCCATACTTTTTTTCAGATTATTCCATTTAAGGTTCTTTCCCATCCCCCCTACTGGAATTAGAATAATCAGTAGATGCTGTCAAGAGCTAAAAAATTTCAGAAGTGTTTTTTTTCCTGTTGTTCTAAGCTGTGCTACAACTTCTAAGTTTTGCTTCTCCAGAGTCATTATTTATATGAGGTGGGGCAAAAGTAAGTTTACAGTTGTGAGTATGAGAAACACAGAGTTTATTCTTATATTATTATTTATTAATTATTATATTATTTTCCATATGAACAACTGGTAAACCTACTTTTGTCCAACCCTGTATTTTGAGTAAACATGTCAGCAGTGTTAGCTGCATGCCCTTTAGGGCTCATAACAATAAAAATAGTTATTTAATCAGTCAGTTAACTCTCACAGTAGAACGTTCAGTTCAAGAGCTTTCACATTGACTATAGTGTTTTCATAAAACATTTTAGTAATGATAGAAACAACTTTTCATGTTTGAACTTAGATAAGAGATAAAGTTTCATCCAATACCATTGGTAAATTCTTACAAGGCTTTGGAACAAAACTTTCTTATAACTGTTCTACTTTTTCTTTGTGCTGATGAAATATGTAGGTTTTAACAATGTGAAAATTCATGTTTAGTACAACCTGAAATCATGGCTGTTATGGGGTGATCCACTCTGTCCAAAAGAGAACTGTTTGTCTGACTATAAAATTATTCTTCATTTTAATAGAATAACTTCATGAACATTTTCTTCACAGACACAATAGAAGCTGCAGAACTGGTGGTTCTTCAGTCGTGCTCGTGAAGTCAGCCTTCCCACCCTGAAAGGCATTTATGCCACTTTTCCACTGAGTAAAAATGGTTACAAGGTCAACTTTGTAAGACTACGTGTTCTTCTCATGCCTTTTGTACTCATGTTGACACTGAAAGTTAAAATTGCGTTTAAATGTTTCCTCAAACTCTTCAAACAGTCTGGAACTGTTGACAGAGTTAACCCAACTGATTCAGGCACACCCCACCGTGGGCGCCCAGACCTTCTGCTGGTCAGGAGTTGCTCAGTGTTTCCCAGCCTCCCACTGGACTTTGCCCCTCTGCACTCCAGCTCTTGATGCTGGATTTTCTCTCTCAGATCCCTTTGGGATCTTCAAAAGATCTCAGCTACCTCAGGCCTGGCACTCACCATGCTTGGCCTTGCCCCCAGCTCTGTCTGCTCCATTTGTGCCTTGCAGGTGTCCTGCCCTGGCCTGGCTCCAGGATGGGACCCCCAGCACTGGACTGCCTGGGTAACTTTTCTCCAAGGCAGAGACATGCCTCATGTTATAGGAACAGGGGTGAAGTGGCTGTCGGGCCCCAAGGCCTGCCTTCGGGAGTGTGTACCATCAAGTGCCCTTGATGAAGACAGGCTTGGACATCCACTCCTGACCACTGAGCATCGTACAGAGCCATCTGTTGGACTTCCTGATGGACCCGCAGAATCCCAGTGTCCCAGTGTCAGCGTGACCTGACACACCTCTCTACCTGCGCCTGACAGACCTCTGTCTGCCCTGTTTATCAAAGAGCCTTCCCACCTCTGCAGGCCACCCCCCACGAGATTTCCATCTGAGGCTGCAGTTTTGCATAATGACAGCCTTCACGGAGTGCTTTCTGTGTGCTAAGGCACTACACTAAGCGTGTCACACAGGTTATCTCCTTAAGCCTAGTTACAACTCTGAGAGACGGGTACTGTGTTCCGCCTATTTCACAGATGAGGCAACTGAAGCTTCCTGAGTTTTTGTCACAGGGCAGAAGTCACCACCGCTTTCCGATTCATGCCTGACAGCCAGATCGAATGGCCCGTGGCCCCACACTCATCATCCAGGTAACAGGTAGCCCGTAAATTTGCCTCCCTCTATGGAGAACATACCATTTCTCGGTCACCCTAATGATGTCAATTGCCTGTTAATATCTAGCAATATTTCTTCTTGTCCAAATAGGACTCAGGCCCTGTCAGATTTAAGGGAGGCCAATAGGATACCCTACAATATGAGGAAAGAGGAATATATGGCACGGGCTCCAAGGGCTTCCTGTTGAAAAGGTGAAGTCCACTTTCTCGGCCCATGCAAGCTCACACGCTTCCTCAGCCTCCTGCAATTCCAGTTTGTGACCTTTGTCCAGGCACCCAACAGCATCTTCTAACACTCCCTGGCTTGTTTGGCTCATCAAGAGCCTGCCCTATTCCTTCCTGTATTAGTTTCCTATCGCTGCTGTAACAAATTATCGCAAACTTAGTGACTTAAAACAACACTAGCATCTTACAGTTTGGAAGGTTAGAGGTCTAGACATCAAGGTGTTGGCTGCATTCTTTCAGGAGTCTCTAGGGTAGAACCATTTCCTAGCCTTTTCCAGCTACAGGCTGCTGCATTCTTTGGCTCATGGTGACTCCTTCCATCTCTCTCTCTCTCTCTCTCTCTCTCTCTCTCTCTCTCTCTCTCTCTCTTCTCTCTCTCTCTCCCTCACTCCCTGACCTCTGCTTCCACCACATCACCTTATCTGACTCTCACCCTCCTGGCTTCCTCTTAGAAGGACTCTCGTAATCACATTGGGCCCAGATAATCCAAGCTGACTTCCCCATTGTGAGATCCTTAACCTGATCACATCTGCAGAGTCTCTTTTACCACATAAGATGACATATTCTCAGGTTCTGGGGATTAACATACCTCCAAACACAAAGGCCCTACCACTAGCGATGGGAAGCAGGGGAATGTGAGGAAGAGGTACTGGGTTGTGACAGTGACCCTGGTAGCCCTAGTTAGCATGTACTGTGGGAATAGGAGGTGGACCAGAGGAAACCTGCCTTCCTTCTCAGGAAAAGGAAAAGGTCTTTCTCCAGACAGATTTGGAGCAGCCCTGATTCTGCCTTTCTCTGCCTAGCTGCCCAGGTGGGAAAGGACACAGGGATGAGGGCTGCCCTTAAATCAGGTCATCTTACTGGCCCCCACCAAGAATGGATGGCCAGCAAAGAAAGCCATCACCTCCACACGCATGCCCACTCCTGTCCTGTTCATCTCCTGGCCCCTGTTTTTGCCTCTGTTTCCCTCTCTGCTTCTAACCTGGAGACTTGCCTGCTGACCTTATTGTCCCATCCTTGGCCCCAATGGTTGTTGAAGCAGGCCCCCCCTGCAGCTCTCCCTACTTCAATAGAAATCTGTGTACCATCTTTGAGCTCCTGGATGTCAACCACTGTACCCCAAGGAGGTGGATATTGCTCAGGGAAAAGGGTCTAGAAATATTCGTCACCGTTCTTTTATGCTCCTCAGCCTCTCGCTCCAGGCCTTCTGACCAGAACATGCTGCACACAAAGTTTTCCCTGAACAGAATATGGCTCACCATGAACTCAACTTTATGAATAATGGGGAAGTGGTGTTTGGGGCTTTTTTCAGCCCTAAGATCTTAAAAATGCTTAATGTTTTAGCTCATTTAGATATAATTATTCAGGATCTCAGAATTTAAGGAAAAATGCTGATTTGTAATGACAAGCAAATAGACTGTTTAAAATCACAGCTGCCCCAGAATAGCCGGAACATATGATAGACATCTGGAAAACATCTGCATGAATGATGTGGCCACAACAGATACCAGAGAATTGAAGGTTTCTGGGTCCTAAGAACACCAAAACAAAGTCCTTGTAATTATATGGCAAGTTGATATTTCAGAGGAGATGAAAAAAACACCCTTTTTACTGTAAAATAAAACACAGACAAGGCAAAACAAATGCATGACTTAATGAATTATTCTGAGCCGAAGATCCTGGTAACCGCCACCCAGGTCAAGAAGTAGAGCTTTGCCAGGTACCCTAGAAACCCCTTCATGTTTCCCATCCAAATCACAGCTCCTTCCCTCCCCCAGAAGTAACCAGTATCCAAACTGTTATGCTAATCTCAAAAACAAAAAAAAAAAAATAGTTTTGTCATCTAATTGTGCATCCCTACATACTATAGTTTAGCTTGCCCCTTGAAAGTTTTTATTTAAATGTTTTCTAAATCACTTTTAACCTATTTCCCCCCTTTTATCCTTTTCTTTTCCTTACAATTTATCTGTTGAAGGGCCTAAGCCATTTTGGCCTGTAGGTTTTCCCACAGTCTGGATGGTGCCCATTCATACTCATGGGCTGTTCACCGTGTTCCTCTGTCCTCCATCAGAGGAGATTTGGGTTGTGAAAAGGAGGAATGGTGAATGTGACTACCTCTCTAGCTCATCCATGGTCTTTTCCCAGAAATCCTGTGAAAGGGGCTGGTGCATATGGACCTCTCCATGGCTGTGGTTGCTCCCAATTCCTCAGCCTGATCAATGGGACCCAGCAAGCCCAGCTTCCCTCATGGAGCTCCCTCCCAGTGCTCCCCACCCCATCCCAGGGCCAGGGGACCTCGCGCACAGCCACTGTCCCCTGGCTTCATTCCCAGCTCTGTCTGGCTTTAGTGAGGTGGTGGGGGAAGCAGCCAGCCTGTCTCCACAAAAAATGCTGTAAAGCCTGCCTGGAATGGGGCCTGTCTTCCCGCAAAACAACATTGCAGCAGGTTAGGTGATCTCTGCCTGCTGGTAATGCCCCTAGCAAGTTCCTTAAAAAAAAAACAAACGAGCCTGTGTCCCGTGAAGCACAGGTGATTGCCTAAAAGCATTGAAGTCTCTTATTGCCCTGTCCCGGGTGGGCCTGCAACATGTGCTGGGCTGCCCCAGGTGACAAAGGAGGCTGCTAACCTTGTGCCACATACCACAAGAGCATGCAGAATCCACATAGCAGATATTCCATGCCTACCTCCATCTGGAGACCTGTGGTCAGTACCAGCGTAACCCTGAGCCCCGAGCTATGCCCTTCTAGAGACAGCCACTCGCATGACTAACACTATTCAGGCCCCAGGGAAATAACTTCTGCCCAGTGCTCACCCTGCGTTCTGAAAACCAAAGGCAACTATTTATGGCTGCCATGAAGGCTTGTGGGCTGTGCCTCCTCTGATCTTGGAGATCGCCCCTGCTTCCAAGGGCAGGGAGGATGTGAGCCGCAGAGGGTTTAGCGAGAGAAGAGACAAATGAACTTGTCAAACCCTTTCCTTCCAGATATCAGGAATGTAAGACAATGACACAGGCCCAAGCATCATTTCCATATTTCTTCTCTGTGTTTCAAATTGTGGTTGCAGAGATACCATATGGTGGTTAAGGAACACAATGAGACAGTCAACAATTCCTATTACTCTTAAATCTATAGGTATGTATAATATCTACACACACACACACACACACACACACACACACACACTAACACTCATACAGGAAACAGGATATTGGTTCCTACAATGGAACCTGGATGGACACTGACCACTAATAATGCAAAAAGTTATATATGTATTAAAAACATTTAACAAGATTTAATTAAAATTTCAAATGAATAAAATCTCAGCATGATTTCAATCACATGGACTTTAAATTCTGATGTATACATTTTAAATAGTTGCACGCACTATGGGACTGCGGGGGGTGGGCCAGACCTTGTCTTTAGGCTCCAAGCTGTAAGGCAGCTCAGAGCAATGTCTCAACAAGTCTTTGCTATAATTGCAAACTGCTTTCTTTAAAGCTCAAAGCCTGAGCCATTCTCTTTGAGAATGCCATTGTTTCCTCCTCATTTCTTTTTTGCCTCTATTTTGATTTCAGTTCTGAATACAGATTCCTTGATTAATTACAATCCTAAAACCTTCAACTGTTTGTGGTAGCCTGGAGTAGTGAGACATGAGGATCTCTTCTCTTTGTACTTTTCAGTTGCTCCCAAATTCTCTACTTTTCTAAATTTTCAAATTTTACTAATTACTCTTATAATCTGAAAAAATAAATAAAGGAAAAACCCAACAAACTTCTGTTGTTGAGCAGGATACAACTCTTTTTGATCAGGAATCTGATTCATGTAAAGCCCAATAAAAGTTAAGAGAATTGATTCAGCCATTCCGTGACTATTGACTGTGTACTACATGCCGGGCACCATTCTGGGGGCTGGGGATGCAGTAGCAAAGTTTTCACTTTTTGAAACGAAACTCACAGAGAACTGCAGGATGAAGCCAAGGGGATGATGGTTGGGAATGGAGAGAGGCAGAAAGAGGAGGTAGACAACTCTGAATTGATTTGGAATTCCTTTATTTGGTCTTACACCTAAGTCTCTCTACCTGTGAAATGATTTCAATATTCTTGTACACAAGTTTATGCAACAAACCCTATTTTAAATGGATAATTAGTAATTATTATAATTAAATGGAGTCATTTAAAAAAAATAAAGTTTTTTATTGATTTCAGAGAGAGGAAGGGAGAGGGAGAGAGAGATAGAAACATCAACGGTGAAAGAATCATGGACCAGCTGCCTCCTGCACATCCCCTACTGGGGATCAAGCCTCCAACCTGGGCATGTGTCCTGACTGGGAATCGAACCCTAATCTTCTGGATCCTATGTCGATTGTCAGCCACTGAGCCATGCTGGCAGGGAGAAACAGAGTCATTTTTTTGAGATGGGTTTTTGTGACATACAGATACTTATGTTTAAAGATATATTTTTAAAAGCCTCAGGGAGCATGATTAATAATTGCAAACAGACTTATTTATGGAGTCACAGGGTAGAAGACCAGCAGCCACCTCCCTAGGTGAGGAGCCCTCTGCAGATTTTGCAATGGTCAGCGATTGCAGCTTGTTGCTCAAAGGAATAGCAGAGAAGGTTCTCTAATCCCCTCAGTGGGGGTGGGGTGAGGGTGTTATGGGGCACACCCTGATAAAGCCGGAACTTGCCAACTGCTGAAAGGGGCAAGCAGGGTGGAGACGCTCAACGAACTAGAAGAACAAAGTTCAGCCCAGGCCTCATGCCCCTTCCTGGCCAGCTGCCAAGCCCCTAGCCTAGGTGTTCAGAACTTGAATATTTTGTAAATTTGCCCCACATTGAAGAGAGAAGGTCGCTTGTGTTGGAAGGTGGATAATGTCCCCCAGTCAAGCCGAGGTTAGAACCATAGTAGCCTTTGTTGCATAAACTTGTGTACAAGAATATTGAAATCATTTCATAGATAGCGAGACTTAAGTGTAAGACCAAATAAATGAATCCCAAATGAATTCAGAGTTAAGCCTACCTCCTGTTTTTACCTCTCCCCGTTCCTCACCACCATCCACTTAGCTTCATCCTACAGTTCTCTGTGGGTTTTTCAGGAGAGACCCTTAAATGGCATGTAGCTCCTTGCTACCTACCAGCAGGTTTTGGGTAGGGTGTGGTCAAACCAGCACAACTCTTTTCCTGGTTGACATTTAACTTTAGCTCTGATGGGAATTCCTACAGGAGCACTCCTGTCTCCTCATGTTTGTAGAGCTGGAGGAAAGCTTGTCACACTTACCCTTGCCAAAATTCTGGATGATTACTCGCTGCTTGAATTGGTTTGGATCTGATCAGGTTCTTACGGCTAGTATCATTCTTAGCTGTGGGCAAGAAAGGCCCCTGTCCTGCGACCCACATTTCAGAGAGCCCCACAGGTCACAAAACACATTCATTAACACAAGGGCACCTCTTGGCTGAGGACCAGCGAGTCAGCATTGGCACGGGCTGGTTTTGACCTTGAACATCCACTCCCATGCTGACGGGATGTTTAGACATCCTGTGTCCTTCAAACAAAAGGTAACCATGGCCACATGCTGTGGAGATTTGTGGGTTGTGCTACTGAAGACACCAGAGGTGAAGAGCATTTGGGAGTGTGAGGAGGAGGGTTTGAGGGCCTGCAATGCTCGGGAAGAGAAAAGACATCCTCGAATTCAGCCAGGCCTTTCTCTCAAAACACAAAAATACAAGCAGCTTCCTCAGTGGTTTTGAGTGTCCATTTTCTTGATCCTCTTGGAATCCAATTCATGGTTCTGAAGGTACTCATGAATTAAAGTGATTTTTCCACAACATGGCAGGGGAGGAACATCAGAAAATATGGAACAGTATTTGTAAACATAAACAATAGTTTACAACATATAACAATATTAAAAACAATTTCTATTACTCTTAATTTGGCATATCTATCTAGGTCTTGACCAAATATGTGAAATGTGACACCAGTTTTTTAATGTTCTTCTACTGTTACAAGATATCTAATAAGAATGAATTAGGTTTTCAAAAACTTTAATTTAAAATGCCTTTATTTAAATAATTCAGATAAAAATCGGATATCTGTTGATTATTTTTACCATTTAATTTAAACTGTTTTGACTGTGATAAAATACACATAATACAAAATTTACCGTCTTAACTATTTTTAACTGTACAGTGCAGTGGCATTAAGTACACTCACACTTGTGCAATCATCACCACCATCCATCTCCAGAACTTTTTCCATGTTTCCCAACTGAAACTCTGTCCCCATCACACACTAACTCCCCATCCCCCCTACCCCAGCCCTTGGTGACTACTATCATTTAATTTCAATATACAATTTTGAATATTTTAGAAGAAAACTATTTTTGAAACATATGAAGATGTTCAAATATTCTCATTTTTATCACCTATTTCAATTAAAAAATTTGATGTAAATATATTAAAAATGTGTACAGTTTTAACGCAGTTACATCTTGTGAGATAATAGAAAATAGATATATTGGTCTCTGTCTCCAGTTCCTGGCACAGAGCTCCCCAAACCCTTGTAATTTCCTAAGTGATAAGAGCACTCGGAACATCTTTTGTTCCAATATTTGTCCTAGACAGTTTTGGGTGACCAGGTTTAGCAAATAAAAATACAAAAGCCAAGCTAAATTTGAATTTCAAATAAACAATGAATAATTTTCGGGGGTTGAGCTTGTTCCATGAAATACTTGAAATATACTAAGAAAACTATGTGGTGTTGGTCTGAAATTTAAATTTACTGGGCAGCCATCCTCTACTTTATCTGGCAACCTTATTTGAATTCCTCAAATGTAAGGAGACTTCCCCACAACCACTTTAATCTGCTCCGAATTTTTACTGTAATGCAACTTTGTGTAACCTGCTAGGTGTTTTTGTTTTTTAAATCCTTTCTTATCGTGAAGGAAAAAAAAACAGAGAAGTGCCTAAAATTTACACTTGTGACTTAAGAAATGTTTATAAAGCGAACACCCATGTCAACAGCACCCAGATCAAGAACTAGGACATTGGCTCCACCCTTGAAGTTTCCAGGTGTCTCTCCCAATCATAGTCCTTGTTTGTCCTCAACAAATAATCTCTCAAAAAAAGGGGAGGGGGATAATCCCTCTCCTGATTTTTGTAGTAATCATTTCCTTGCTTTTCCTTATATTCTGTGCATTTTAAAACAATATGGTTTAACTTTGCTTATGTTTGAACTTTAGAAAAATCAATTATACTGTATGCATTGGGGGCAGGGACTAAACACATTGTGGCATTTGGCTCTAGTTTGTTCACTCTTACTGCTCTATAGTATTGTATGGTACAGATACCACATCATTTATTTAATCTTTCTGCTGTTAATGGGCAGTTGAGGTTTTTCCAGTTTGGAGCACTTACACACTTGTTAAAGTTTAAGCCAGAAAGTGGTGTCATTTCTCTGTACATGTGAGAATATATAGTGCCACTCCCTCTTGCTTCTTTAACTTAAATTTAGGTCTCATAGGCTTTTAGTTTGTGGATTTCTGAAGTTCCCATGCCTAGGAAAAAAGGAATAAAAAGTAGCTACCCTCTGTTTTCTTGATCTTTTTATCTTGACTGTTTTGTGGTTGTTCTATCAGCTCAACTTGGTCCACCAATAATTATGGGACCTGTGTGCAGGAAACAAGACTTAAAAAGGAGACAGAAACAGCTCCTGCTGACCCAGATCAATTTTTTCCAAGTGAAATATCTGTAATTAGGCCAGGCATGGTATTTTCCTAGAGAAAAAAATGAAGTCAATTTAAGAAAAGAGTTTTAAAGCCTAACATGCAAGATAATGTGAGTTCGTTTCAATATTTATCTACCCATTTTCTGTAAGAAACAATTTTTTATTAACACCAGCCTGTCCTTTGAAGGAGCTGCTCCAACCTCCCCCCTGCCCCCCCCAACTACATTATGATGTAAAAAAATATTTTTGTTGGGAAAACAAGTTCCCAAACCCAGAATCCACAAAGCAAAAAATGGGTAGTTCAATTATATAAAATTTAAAATGTGTGTACAAACAAAAATACCATAACTAAAGACAAAAGATAAACACAGACCAAAAAGAAAATCTTTGAAATACATATGGCAGACTATAAGCTAATTTCCTGACTATACAAAGAGATCTAATCAATGAGAACTAAAACCAGTAACCCAACAGAAAATGGGCAAAGGTCAGGAAGAGGTAACTTACAGAAAAAGAAATATAAATGGTTAATAAGCATGTGGTAAGATGCTCAAAGTAATTCTTAATTAAAGAAATGCAAATTAAAACAATAATACTTTCCTACTTAATGGTCAAAGATTTATGGATTTTTTTCCCCCCTTCATTGCTTTTCAGAGAGATTGGAAGAGAGAGAAAGAGAGAAACATCGATGTGAGAGAGACACATGGATTGGTTGCTTCCTGCAAGCAGCCCCATAGAGCCTGCTACCAAGGTATGTGCCCTTGGCTGGAATAGAACCCAGGACCCTTCAGCCTGTGGGCTGATGCTCTAACCACTGAGCAAATTGGCTAGGGCTCATGGTCAAAGACTTCAAAGTTAGATAGAACCAAGATATAGTAGAAATAGAATTCTCACTCTCTCATGGTATGTGTGTAAACTGGCAACTCCTTCAGGAGACAATTCCACAACACCTAGCAATTTGGCAATATTTAGCACAGCTCGAAGATGCACAAACTCTTTGACCCAGCAATTCCACTGCAAAGAATTTATCCACAGATATACTGAACAAGCAGGCAAAGATTAATGTGAAAGGATGTTCGTTGTTGCATTGCTGGTATTGTCCAATGATAAGCATTGGTTAAGTAATTTGCAGCCCATTGTTACCGTGGTAAAATGCAGTGTATCTATGGGTACTGATGTAGAAAGATCTCCGAGGTAGTCATTAGCGATGTTCCCAAGTGTTCTCTCTCCTCTCCCACACAGGGTAGAATTGCACTTTTCACCCTCTTTGAAGATAGCTATGGGCATGTGGCTTGCGGCTAATAAGATCTGATCAGATGTGACATATGTCTTTTCTGGGTAAACACCTTAAGTGCACCAGGGCCTTCTCCCTGCCCCAGTGATTGTGGACACAAGCGTTGAGATGGGGCCTGGAGTGGGAAAGAAACATTTAAACTCCTGAGATTGTGAATCTTTTTATCACCTCAGCCTATTCTAGTCTATCATGATTAATATAATCTCCAAGAGAAAAAAACCTAAGTGCAAAAAGAGTGATCTCATTTGTATGCGTGTGTGTTTATATGCTTAAGAACTTTCTGGAAGAATTCATGAGAAACTTAATAAGGCTTACAACAAAGGTGTTGAAAGGAGGCAGAGATGGGGGAGGCAATTTCTGCTTTTCACATTACAGTCTGTAACGCTGGATTTCAAAACAAAACAAAACAAAACCAGGACCATGGTAAGTGTAAATTTAAAACTAGCTAATGTTTCCACAAAAAGATTTCTACAAGAACATTCATGGCAGCCTTATTCATAGTAGCCCCAAACTGGAAATAGCCCAGATGTCCACGGAGGATGGATAAACAAATTCTGGTAGAGCCATACAATGGAAAACTTGCTATCTAGGAAAGAGAATCAATGAAGTACACTAAATGTATGGACATGGATACGCATACAGATATGATATGGAGCAAAAGAAGCACAGAAAAGAATATGTACAGTTCATTCCATTTATGTAAAGTATAGAAACTGGCAAAACTAATTTATGAAAAAAATTTAAAAAAAGAAAAAACAAAAACACACTAATTTATGGTGTTAGAAGTCAGGATAGCGGTCATCTAATGGGTGGGTGGGTTTTATGGGAATGGCTCCATGGGGACTTCTGGGGTAAGGGCCACATGGATATGCTCCGTGTGTAGAAATTCATAGATCTGTGTCTTATCATATGTGCACTTTTCCATATGCAGGTTACAGTTCCATAAAAAGTTCTAAGCCAAATCTAGATGATATAAAGAATTAACAAGGAAAGAAGGTTGTGCTTGCCGGGTGATGCTGGGCAGAGCTGGGGCAGCCTGTCCTGGCTAGTGGTGCCCTGTTGGCAGTGACTCTTCAAGTGCAGGTCTGGGCACATACATGCACTGAAGCCTGGAGTTCAGTGCCCTCAGTGTCAGGCCTGGAATAAAACCCCAGCAGGCTACACTCGCCTCCCAGGCATGACCTCAGCATCGGCCTCTGGGTATTGCGTTTAAAAATCTGTGCATGGACGTCCGCTGGAACCCGGGGCTTTCCATCCGGAGCAGGGCATCCTTGGCACCCAGAACAGGAGCCTGGTTCTGTTGCAGGAGAGATGCAAAAACACAAGCTAGAACAGGAGCTGCTGGCCTCTTGGCGGTGATGCTTAATTAGCTTCCTGCAAGAGACTTTGTTTGTTTTTAACATCAAAAACATTATCTAATTTCAGCAATTTCACTGAACACGGAATCAAATGGGGAAAAAAAAAAAAATCGATTCCTGTAGAGTGCAGCTCAGGGGTCCCACGGGGTTAAAAGTACTTTCGTAATAACACTGAGACAGCGTTCGCCTTTCCCAGTGCCATCCTCTGTCAGTGTCCAGTGGCCTTTTCCAAGGGCTCCATGTGTTTGGTGACAGAAAGACTGAAGGGAGAAGCTCTTGGAGAACGCAGCTATCTTCCACTAAGTCATTCATGAGAGATTTGCAAACATGCAAAACAATGCCCCTTTTCTGCTTATTTTTTGTTCTGTTTTGGAAAAGGTAGTTATTTTTCATAAAACTATATGATTTGTGTTCATCTGTAATGAGTTTCTTATCTCGTTTTAAATAAACTAACAAATACATACTTTAAATTTTCTCAGTTTTACTTTGTAATGCAGTCAATATTAATAGCTGGAGCCCACACAAACAAAAGCTCTTTGGGGTCCTCAATACTTTTTCAGGGTGTAAAGGGGTTTTGAGACCAAAAATTTGTGAACTGCTGCTGGCTCTATGGTTTTTTTTTTAACTTTTAATTTAATAATAACTCTAGATTTACAGAAAAGCTGCAAAGCCGGTACAGAGTTCCCTTGCTCCCTCACCGAGCTTCCCCTAATGTTAGCACCTTGCATCGTGTACGCGGTACACTAACCAAAATGAAGGAACCAATGTTAATATATTACTATTAACTAAACTATAGACTTTGTTCAGATTTCCTCAGTTTCTCTACCAATGTCCTTGTTTGTTCCAGGATCCAATTTCAGATAGCATGTTCCATTGAGTGTGTATCATTTTTTTAAATTTTCCAAATTTCAGTAATGGCCTTTCCATGCTTCTTAAATGTAGGCATCATGGGGAATGCATAGCACTCACCCGGCTCTGCAGCTGGGACGTGTGATAAGCTCACATACGGTAAGTGCAGAGCTGGGTAATTGCTCACAAACAGCACCCGGAACCAGAACCAGAACATGACCATTGCCCAGAAGCCCCCTCACGCTCCATTTTGGATACAACTGTTAACAGGAGAATAAGAAGCTCGGAAAATTCCAGGGCAGGAGGAATAGGGAAACAGGCAGGAAAGTTAAAACAAGGCCAAACCGTGTGGGCAATTTGCAGCTGGCCTGCAAATAACAAGCCATTACCTTCCCCAGCCAAGGACACTTGAGAGCAAATGGTTAAAAGCCTCCTGAGGAGAGAATGCAGGAAAGGGGGAGAGAAGGGGGGAGCCTTTCTCACCCATTAAACAAAGAAAGCAGTCGTTTGGGGGGAGGGGAAAGGAAAAAAGGGCAGGTTCCCCCTCCCCCCTAAACAGAAAAGCCAGCAGTTATCAAGGCTTGACAAGATAAAATTGCCAGGTGCTTCTCATGAATTCTGGGAAGGCCACAACAAAGTAAAAAGGGGCTTTGAGAATTAATTTGTACCAAAATATTCAGCAGAGGCATCCTGAAACCTTCAGATTAGCTGAGAGCCCGTCTGTGCTTCATAAGCCAGATGTATAGATGTGCTTGCTGTGCTTTTTAAAATAAAGGTGCTTGCTTTAATTGCTTTAATAAATTGGCTTATCACAATGCAATTTAGCCTTTCATTTAAATTCATTTATATGAGAAGACAAGAATTGAGGTTGGGGACAGCCCTCTCCCCCCTGACTCAGGGGGCTGTTCCAAGGGGCTGCACCTCTCTGGTGTCTGTGAGATGTGCCTGTCACACAACCTCCCCAAATGGAACCACCATCCTGCCTTCTAAAAGCATAGAAGAGTTTTGTCTCCTTTTGTATTTATGTAAATGAAATCATACACTGTGTGCTCATTTGTGTCTGGCTTTTCTGCCCAACAATCTGTTTGTGAGATTTGATGAAGACTAACTGAAACTTTAAGGGAACAAAATCAGTCAGGAGGGTCTATGGGGGGGGGGGCTTATGGGAGGAGTTCCCACACACACTCTGTAATCCGAGATCCCTACAGGAAGAACTCTATTTTTATAATAAAACTCTAAGGTTCTAACTTCCCCTTGCCCTAGCTTCTGCTTTCCTTTACATAAATACCCCTTCATCCTGTGACGCAGGCCAGAGGGAGCCGGTGCTTGCCGTGTCTGCATGCACTGGGTTGCAGTCCTTTCTTTTTTCCAAAGAAACCCTTGGCCGTGGCGAAACACCTAGTCGCTATTATTTTTCAGTGGCTAGAACCATTCATTTGCCCCACGTACCTGGAGTTCATTCATTCTCGTTGCTAGGCAGCAGGAGTCAGCAAACTTTTTCTGTGCAGGGCAGAACTAGTCAACTCGGCCTTTGCAGTGTGAAAGCAGCCCCAGGCGGTGCGCAAACACATGAGCATTGATTTACAGAAACAGGCAGCGAGCGGGTTCGCCTGCGGGCCGCAGGCTGCGGACCCCCGCCTACAGAGGTCCACAGTTTATGGACCCATTCTGCCCATGCGCATTCGAGTGGTTTTTGACTTGGGGCTGTTACACTGCTGCTATTGCGAAGGTTCTCGTATGGGCATTTCTCTTGGGTGTACACCCGGGAGCAGGCTAGATACTGCAAAACAGGTTTCCCATATGATTGTACCAATTTACACCGTCAGCGACAATGTATGAGATTTTCCAGCTGTTTTATACCCTCACCAACAGCTGGTATTGGGTTTTCTTTGGAGCCTTTTTAGTGGATATGAAGTGGTGTCGCATTATGTTTGTTTTAAATTTGTAAGTCCTTGGTAATTAATGAAACTAGGTAACTTTACATGGGTTTTTGTGGAGTGTGTATTCAAGTCTTTCATCCCTATACATATATCATCAATGTGTGCCTGTTATTTCTCTTTTTTCACTCTATATTATTTTATTTTATTTTATTTTATTTTATTTTATTTTATTATTTACTTATTTTATTTTATTTAAAATTAAAATTAAAATTTATTTTATTTCTTTATTTTTTTAATTTTTATTGTTGTTCAAAGTATTTCATATGTCCCTTTTTCTCCCCAATGACCTGGTGGTCTAGTGGTTAGGATTTGGCGCTCTCACTCTATATTATTTTGTATGAACATTTTCATGTTTTTACATAATCTATGTGATGTCATTAAATTTTTTGCTTAGTTGTCACCTATATTGCTGTGTATCATCTTGTTTTCATAATTCAGTACTATCAGTAGCTTGAGTGCTTTTGTTCAATATAAGCTTATTGAGTGAGGGGATTCTTTGGGTTATATTTCCCAGAATAAAATGATTGGGCCAAAGAGTATGAATTCTTTTATACTTCTTGTTATATATGATAATTGTATATTTTGTATTATGCTTTCATTGTTTAAAAAATAAACAATGTTGACTCTTCTGATTACAAGGTACACAAATCCAACTCAAAACAGTTTAAGCCTAGCCTGGTCGGCGTGGCTCAGCAGTTGAGCATCAACCTAGGATCCTGGAGATCTCCGCTGGATTCCCGGTCAGGGCACATGCCCGGGTTGAGGGTTTGATCCCCAGCAGGAGGCCTGCAGGAGGATCAGTGACTCTCTCCTCATTGATGCTTCTATCTCTCTCTCCCTCTCCCTTCCTCTCTCTGAAATCAGTAAAGATATATTTGAAAAACAACAAAACCCAGTTTAAGGTTCAAAGAAGATTTCTTGAAGGAAGAGGATAAGGGGATTACTTAATGAGCACAGACTTTCAGTTTGGGATGATGGAAAAGTTCTGGAGAATAGTGGGGATGGTTGCCACTGGATTGCACTTTTAAAAGGTTTCAATGGTAAAGTTTATGTTCTGTATATTTTACCACAATTTTTTTTTCTTCATTTTTTTCCCCTTTGAAGTAAATTTATTTTCTTTTATTATTATTTTATAATTTTATTATTGTTTAAAATATTACCACAATTTTTTAAATAGGGGGCAGAATTTCTTGGCTCTAGCACTGAATCTCTTGCTTCAGTCATGGATGGATCCAGGGTTCACGCACTATCATTAGGACTCTGGCCCTCTCACTCCCGTATCTTAGTTCTTTTTTTTTTTTCTTTTGTGGGTTTCGATCTCGGACAGACTCTCTCTATATGGCAATTGATATAGCCGCCAGTGTCACTAGGTTTATGTCCTCCTTAATCCTAATAATCCTGGAGAATTGACCAGGAGCCTCTTCCCAGTGTCCATATCAGTGTTTTAAAAGGGCTTTGATCCCCGGGCCGGTGTGACTCAGCGGTTGGATTTGGGCTTGATCCCCAGTAAGGCGCCTGCAGGAGGCAGTCAATTGATGTTTCTGTCCCATTGATGTTTCTGTCTCTTTATCCCTCTTTTCCTCTCTCTCTAAAATCAACATATATGTATATATGTATATATGTATATATACATATATGTATATACACATATATGTATATGTATACACATATATGTATATGTGTGTGTATATATACGTGTGTGTGTGTGTGTGTGTGTGTATATATATATATATATATAAAAAAAATAAAATAAAACAAAATGGCTCTGACATGCCAGTTTGGATAGCAGGCCCGTTCTAGGACAATCACCGCCTTCAGGAGAATGAGGTGCTCTGGCCACCTGAGTCATCTTATTACAGAACCAGGGGAATGATAATTTCACCAGAACCGGGGAGGGAAAGTTCCCCAAAGAAAGAGATGACTTCTGTTACCCTTCTGGTAACAGAGAAGAAATGGGGCCAGGCGAAAATAACAGATGTCCACTACATATGTTCTGGATTTCCTGTGTAACCCAAGCACGGCCAAAGAGACCATTTAAATGTTTCAAAAACATTCTTATGTTATTGGTATTTTTCCCCCCCTTAAATCATAATGCCTTGTGGTTTGACCATTTGATGGATAGCATTTCTGCCTTTCTGTGGATACCAAACCTAATGAGTTGAATAAACAAGCTAATGTGTGCTAAATTAATGAAAGAATGAGTCTTTGTGATCCAGTATGGGATCATAGTGTTTTGTATGCTGTTTTCAGATGGTATGATCTATGTACACTTGGAAAGAGACTATCTTAACTTGTCCCATTTTTAATTATTCCACATGTCTGTTAAACTCATTACTGTTTATGGAATTGTCTTCTAGCACGTAGCACAGGCCCTGGAACCTGGTGAGCCTCCCCCCGTCCCCATTTTGATTGAATGAGTTATTCAATCATATAGTATTTTCCAATCTCTTTTTTGTTTTTTATTCTCAAAATGGAACGTGAGGATTCCAATTAAAATAATATTTGCTTTTATTTCTCCTTATTTTTCCGTCCATTTTCTTTTCCGGACTTTGTGGCCATGGTTTTTAGAACTCATGATTATTTCTTGTACCGTCTTTTGCTATGACATCTGCTTTATCTGCTTCCAAAATAGTCATCCTGGCTTTTCTTCTGTTCACGTGGGACTATCCTCTGACATTGCCACTCTGTTGATTTCCTTTGGTTTGTGTGTCTCTTGTAGCAACAAATCGTTCGGTTTTGTCCTTTTAACTGTCAGTGAGCTGCCTTCTTTTTATAGGAGAGTTCAGCCTGTTTACAGTTAATACTTTAAGCGATGAAATTTAACCGTATCCTATTTCTGTTTAAATACCGCTTCCCTCCCTGTATGCAGGCCCTGCTTCCTGCCCTGTAATGTGCACAAAGTCAGTGTCTGCCCCCCTGCAAGCAGCCTGCAGGCCAGACGAGAAGCCAGCCCTCAGTGGTGGGGGGACGGGATGGAGGAAGGCACCGGGGCCTTGGGTGACATCCCTGCCAAACCAACCCTGAGCCCACCTACCTCAAGCCCCTAATGATTAAACAATACGTGTCTCTATGTTTTAAGATTGCAGTCCTCAAAGGAGGTCTCTGGGGATCTCTGAGACCCTTTAAGAGGTCCCATGAGGACAAAACCATTTTCATAATAATATTAAGACGTTCTTTCCCCCTTTCGTTCTTATTCTCTCATGAGCGTACAGGAGAATTTTCCAGAGGCTACATGATGTTCGCTATCACAGCAGACTGAAGGGAGAAGCAGATAGAGAATCCATCTGTCTCCTATTAACTCAGACAAAGAGATTTGCAAAAATGTAAAACAGTGTCGTTCTCACCCGTTTTTGTTTCGTTTTGGAAAGCAGAGCTATTTTTCATAAAAATGTGCTATTTATGTTAACACGGAATAGGCTTATTATTTGTAAATGAATTCACGAATACGAATTTTTTAAATTTCTCAGCTTTAATTTTTAATACAGTAAATATTCATAGCTATAACCCATGCAAACAAAGGCTTTAATTTTTAAGAGTATAAAGGAGTCCTGACACCAAAAGTCTGAGAGCTGCTGCTATAAGGCATCCTTGCACGCATTTTTCTGCGAATCGCTGCCGAAATGGTTAACTTCGGAGAAGCATTCCTGTTAACCGAATTCTTCTGGAGGGGGGAAAACTGTCTTTGTTTAGAAAAGCAAACTGAGGGGCCCTTGTGACTGTGGAAAGATAGCAGGGCCGGGACCACCCGGGAATGAATGAGACAAAGGGAGCCAGCCTTCTGAGCCGAAGCAAAAAAATGAGAATTGGGGGATTTGGGGGTGAGCTTGCTGGCGAGAGGAACAAAGGAGAGGGAGATGTCCTGCGAAGCGGGGGGAGGTGGAGCTGAGAAACCCAGGGGGAGGGAGAGGTGGGGGGGGTGCGGGGGGGAAGAATGGCGGGGGGCTAGCTGCTAATCTGTGCTAAACGCTCCTCTGAGCTCTTCTGGGAGCTACTACCACCCCCTCCCCGCCCCCCCGCCCCCCCCCGCCCCCCCCCCCCGCTGCCTCCAAATCCTCAGAAATGTCTGCTGCACATTCCCAGCAGCCCGGGTGAGTGGTGTTTCGGGGAAATGCAGGAAAAGCAGCTTTAGTGCATGTGAAGGTTGACATGGAGTGGAGAGAAAAACAGGAGCTGAAATGTGGGTGACAGAGTTCTGAGCAAGCCGGAAACAGAGCCGGAAGGCACTAGGTAAACCCTACTGTGCTCTGGCCCCACCCCACTCTTGGGGTGCTTTTCCTTAGCTATTGGGAAAAGACACAGGGTTTCCCGCCACCAGGGAATTTGAAACCATTATATTAGAATTTCCAGGAGCTCCATTAGCATCGCTGGTGTCTGCGTTAGCCATGCACTGTCAGCTGTTTTCTACAGGGCTTGGCATTTAATTGCTGCAAAGTGGCCGGCACCCCTTGCTAGGTGGGGGGAGACTGGAATCTTCTAGCTCCTCACCTCCTGGTGAGGGCTTAAAAGGCAGGTACATGTCTGGGGGGGGATAGGGGTCTTTTTGGAGGCGGTGTAGTTGATTTCCAAATATGCACTCTCTGCATTTTACTGCAGAGATTTCTTGCTTTTCCTTAATACCGCTTACCTGAAAGACTGGCCACTCTTAAATGGTCATTTACTCGGTTTACAAAGAAAAATGTTTCTCTTTCCAGCACGCTTTCACGAAGGTGTGGGGAGTCTGTACTTATTTCATATGTTTTAAAAGTCTAATGAGGAGTTAGTAAGCACTTGGAAACTTTGCAGCTTTCAGGATGAAAGCAGCTATCTGTGGTTATGACATCATCTCTGTTAATTACCCCTTTGCAAAAATCCGCCTGAATGGAGAAGGGGTGGGTGTGTCTCTGTGGGTATTTAATGTGATGATTAAAATATATTAATGATGGTTTTCACTTCTCAAACATGGTACATCTTAGGATCTTCTTTAAAAATGCTTTCACAGGCTTTAATTATCCCTTATAACTCTACCAGGAAGAAGTGAAACAGCCCCATTTTACAAAAGAGGAAAGCGAAACACAGAAGGGGCCTGTTTGGGGGAAGGATTTTGGTGGAAAGCAGCTGCCTCCCCACCGCTCAATAATGGGCTTAACCTTTCTCCTTTGCTTCAACCAAGAATTGACATTCACAGGCTTAAACCAACAGCACAAATTTGTTCATACCTTGACATGCTAGATACCCGAATCAGAACAGCACATTTAGGGGTCCATAAGAAATTAGTCCTTATTATAAGCCACCTCCTAAGGTTACTTATACAAACAAAAAAAGATAGAGAAAAGGAACACTAAATCAAGTGGGCCATATAACTCAGACATTCTGATTCTCAGTTTCGTCTTTAGTTTAACCATTTTGACTTCTGGATTATGCATAGAACTGTTCAAGATTTTAAAAAGGAGTTAAAAAAATCTTTATAGGTTATTTTTATTTTCAAATGAAGGAGCTATAGGAAAGTTGATAGTAATGCATGGCAGTTAATGCAGAGAAAAATAGAAAATTTTCTTCCCATTGAATTTACTTAGAAAATTTTCTTCCCATTCTATATCTGAAAGGGGCCAAATGAGGGGCATACTTCTAAAAAGCTATAATAAATAATTCTCAAACACACAAAAGTGGAGAGACCTCATGTATTCATCACCCAGTTTCCACAGTTATCAACTTTCAGCTATTTTTAAAAAAATATATCTTTATTGATTTCAGAGAGAGGAAGGGAGAGGGAGAGAGAGAGAAAGAGAGAGAGAAACATCAGTGATCGGCTGCCTCCTGCACGCCCCTGACTGGGGATCGAGCCCACAACCTGGGCACGTGCCCTGACCTGGAATCAAACTGCAATTGCCTGAATCATAGGTCGATGCTCAACTGCTGAGCCACACCCAGCCTGGCTCAGCTATTTTTGTTTCAATTCTCCCCTGTCACTTGTTTTGTAGGAGTATTTTAAGCAAACCCCAGACATCATATCATTTTACTGTAAAATTTTCTGTATTTTTTCCTACTGGAGAAGAACCTTTAAAATTAGAACCATAATACCATTACCACACCCAACAGAAAACCAATTCTGTATATTATCTAATAATCATCTGTATGTTCTTTCTACTGATTGTTTCAAAACTGTCCAAAAGTCAGGTTGATTGATGTTTCTTAAGCCTTTTACTTAACAGATGTCCCTTCTCTCCCCTCCTCCTGCGTTCCATTCCTGTGTTGGAAAAACTGGATCATTTGCCCTGTAGAACTTTCCATAGTCTAACTGATTATATCTCTGGTGTTTTTTTAAAAAAATCTCTCTCCGCCCTTCATCTTTCTTCAAGTAGTAGCTAGATCTGGAGGCTTGATTAGCTTCAATTTCTTTTTCTTTTTTGGCCCAGAATACATCAGGGGTAGTGCTGCGTACTTTCTGTTACGTCACAACAGGAGGCTCTTCATGTCTGATTGTGCCATTTCGGGGGCATGTTAGGAATGATCAGTAGGATCCATGATTTCATTATAACATAGTGATTTACTCATTCTATTACATCTGCATTTATTAGCTGTGATTCCTTTTTTTTGTTAATCCTCACCCGAGGATAGGATATTTTTTCCATTCACTTTTAGAGAGAGTGGAAGGGAGGGGAGGAAAGAGACAGAGAGAAACATCGATGTGAGAGAGACACATCAATTGGTTGCCTCCTGCAGGGGCCCTACTGGGGCAGGGGTCCTACCCCGAAACCCAGGTAGGCGCCCTTGACAGGGGAATGGAACCGGAAAAGACCCTTCAGTGAGTGGGCCAACGCTCTACCCACTGAGCCACATCAGCCAGGGCTAACTGTCATTCTTTCATAAAGAAAACCTTCGCTCATCAACTAGAGTATTTGGTTACCCTGAAATCAGTCCATAAAGGAAAGGTAGATGAATGCTTGATTCCTTCCCTTTAGTTATGGCCTCTCAGAACAATGCCCTAGTTACCTCCAGAGTCTACTGATGAGAGCTCTTAAAGTATAAACTCATGGATCGAACAAACACATTTAGTTTACTTGATGTGTTTTATTTATTTTATTTTTTAAAAAACGTATCTTTATTGATTTCAGAGAGAGGAAGGGAGAGGGAGAGAGAGAGAGAGAAACATCAATGATGAGAGAGTCATTGATCGGCTGCAGCCCGCAACCCGGGCATGTGCCCTGACCAGGAATCGAACCCCGATCTCTTGGGTCCTAGGTCGATGCTCAACCGCTGAGCCACGCCCGGCTGGGCTACTTGATGTGTTTTAATTCGTTACTGTCACTATTCTTTTTGATACTTGTCCCACCTTTGGCCAGCAGAACCACTCGACTTTCCTTCCACCCAAGTATCTTTGATGGCTTGTCCTTCTGAAATGATGTGATGCTCCAGGATCTTGTATTTCGCCTGCCCCAGACCTGGAAGCAGTCTTTTCTTCAAGGAGCTCTGGTTCCTTTTCCTGGGAAACGAAAAGAGACCTACTTTTGATGCGATGTAAAAAGCCATGGAGTCACAAAGAATTTACGTGCATATATACACAACCCAAGGACATGGACAATGGTGGGGAGAGGGACTGGGGAGGGGGAGGGAACGGGGTGGAATGGGTCATTGGGGAGAAAAAGGGACATCTGTAATATTTTAAACAATGATAAAATTAAAAAAAAAAAAAAAGCCATGAATTCAAACAGGTTCCAAGGAGGTATATCTTTTGGCAGTGGGCAGTGTTGTAGAGTGAAATGGCAGGAAGGGGCCCCCAGCCAGCTCCTCATTTACAGATGAGCAAACCAAACAGGGTGTCAGCCACCATCAGAACTACGGGTCCAGCCCGGCCGGGCGTGGCTCAGCGGTTGAGGGTCGACCTGGGATCCAGGCGATCGGGGTTCGATTCCCGGTCAGGGCACATGCCCGGTTGCGGGCTTGATCAATGACTCTGTCATCATTGATGTTTCTCTCTCTCTCTCTTCCTCTCCTTTCCTCTCTCTGAAATCAATAAAGATATATTAAAAAAAAAGAAAAAAAGAATTTGTTAAAAAAAAGAACTACAGGAGGGCACGGTCCTGGGAGACCCTCCCCAGGCTGTGACCTTTGCTAAGGCAGGCCCCTAGCCCTGGCGTCCCTTCCCTTCCAGCAGGACGCTCCGCAGCCGCAGGTGCGTGACTAACTTTTCCGGCAGTGACGCGCCCTGGGACTTTCCCGGGCCGGCCCCGCCCCCCCCCCCGCGGAGCTGGTGAGAATGGCGCGGCGGGGGCGGCGGGCTGGCGGCGGCTGGGAGCGGGGCTCGGGGAGCCGCCCCGCCCGGGCTCCGCGGCGTCGGCGCCCCCTGGCGGCCACTCCTGGCGAGGCGGAGCTCCGCGGCCCGCGGCCCCGCCCCTTCGCCCCGGGGGCGGGGCTGGGCGGGTGGGTGCCCGCAGAAGCTGTAGAGGTTTCGCAAGGACGTGACCTTACGGGGAAAAACCACTGTGTCACGCGGGGCTGCTAACCGGGGTTAGCGAGCTGAACTAGTTCTCTGACGCCCGGGGAGGGGCGGATGCAGGGGCTGGGCTGAAACGTCCGGACATGTGACTGGCTGCAGATGGCCTCTCCATTATCTCGGTGGCGCGCCCTGCGCCCCGAGGGACGGAAGGGGGCGCAAGCCCGCACCCCGACTGTGTCCTGGCCTGCAGTTGGGGTGACGTCACTCCACCGGGGGAAAAACGGAATGAAGCTCTTTTATCTGCCCCTTCCCTTCCCCAGTTCCAGAAACAAAGCCCTTGAACCCAAGCTCATCTAACCAGTCCCCGTGGAGCTGGGTTTCGATTGGAAGGTTGGAAGTGAACCGACAGGGGAAGTCGGATGGTTTCTTAGCAGAGGACAAAGGAGTTCGGTGCTTTAGACACAGGATGGGTTCAATCAGGTAGTTTAGGGGTGCCCGGCAAGAAGAGGAGTGGCAGTCTCCCCCTTCCCTTTCTCATGCAGCCAGCGGGAGTGGCCACAGGGATGGGGATCCTTTCTGTCCCTGTCTTGCTAGGGTCCCAGAAAAAAAACCAGAGAATGGAAGGCAGGAGGACTGGGCCCTAGCTCCACCTCCACTTGTCACCCTAGGGAGCAGGTCACTTAACCGTTGTGGGCCTCAGTTTCCTCACTTGAAGAATGATGGTCTGGGCTAGATTATGGAATATGTTTTAAGTAGGATAAGGCCAGGAAGTGAGGATGCCTCTCCTGAGACCACCCAGTGGGGCAGAGAAAAAAGTGGGGCCTGTCACTCATCCCAGTTCTCTTTCTGTAGCTCCCGCCGGTTCTCACATGGGCTTCATTAGCAAACATTTGTGCACCAGGCCTGTGTGCAGAACATAGGCCCGCCCTTAGTGTTTGTGGGACTCGGGGCAAGAGAACACATGGGCCCACATACTATATATTTAAAAGTTATAAGACAAGCTAACAAACTCTTAAATAACATATGTTCTGTCCTCCTACCTTGGCAGAGATACCTCCATAACGATCTGGAAAGACAAGTTCAAGTTTGGGATTTTTGTATTGGCTATTTTTTACCAATTCTGAGCTGGAACATGGTGGCAGAGAATGGCCCCAGCTCCGGGTCCATAGTGTGGCTTCCCTCGGTCCATGCCACACCATGAAGGCCCTTTCCCACACATGTCCTCAGGTGCAAGCAGCTACCCTCTACGGGGCCACTTCTCCAGTGCGCACAGTGCTGGGTGGCACAGTCTACCTTCAGGAAGATGGACTAAGAAAAGTGGGTTCAGAATCTGTTAGGCAGGGAGTTCTGAGGGCCCAGGTACCCAGAATGCAGTTTTCGGTGGGCATGTCCATTGGCCCCATGACTCCTTGCCTTGTGCCTCCCTCCACAGTATGAGGACTTGGGTGAAGGACATCCCTGGCCATCCAAACACGATCAGAGAGAAGGCTGATGCCTGCGGGAGGAGAGAGGGTGCCAGGAAGGGGTTCATTTCTTAGAGAAGGTGCTAAGCCTGCCAAGAATGGTGGGCTTTCAGCAGGTAAGAGAAACGGGAAAAGAAAGGAGCAAAGGTCCGGGACCTGCCATTCAGGGTTAGAGTGTCTGCAAATTGTGACCACAGTGCAGAAAGGCTTTGGAGCTGGTGAGGGGCAGCCTCACCCATCAGAGCTCGATGAGACCCCACAGCCCATCCCAGGCAGCTCTGCACTGGGCAAAAGTCCTTCTATCCCTCCACACATCCTGCCACCTTGGTCATCAGCGTTTCCTTACCCATTCCCATCAGGGAAGCTTAGCTACTAAGAACTTTCCGAAGGAATTCTGCCCCCTGATTTGCCGAAAGAGAGGACCCTGGAATGAAGCTTTGTTTAGGATCAGTGCACCTGCATCATTTTGCCTGGTAGCCAGAGGCTGCTGCAGAAGGAACAGCCCTCATGGCCTCTGGGAACAGCCCCTCTACCCAGGGCTGAAGTTGGTGGATAAACGTCCAGGCTCCCTGACGTGCAGCTGAGATAATTCTGAGCTGTGTGCTGTACCCCGTCGCCCGGTTTGCCACAGATCAGGCTGCCCTTGCCCACAGTGCAAACTTGCTTGATTGCACCATTAGTTTCTACTTTCCCCGCTCCCCGGTTGGTGCTTTCCGCAGTCACCTCTCAACTCTAGTGCTTCCATGTGTATCCGTGTCTCAGGATCTGCTTCTGGGGAACTGAACTAAGCATAAGGCCATTGCATGTTGCAGTTGAGCCTGAGGTTCCTCGTCTGTAAATAAAGGCGTGGAAGGAAATGATCGCAGAGTTGGCCACATGGGTCTTGTATCAGATGGTCTGGGGCACCTGACTTTGTTTCGCTCAGTGTCAGGGTAAACCTGCCCTTGCCCTCTGCCCCTGTGGCGTGGCCTTGTCTCTGTGTGGTGTGTGTGCGTGTGTGTAAGCACCAGGAGTCAGGAGCAGAGAAATAGAAGGAATCTGGTTTAATACTCAAGTCCTATCTAGGAGCCCCTGTAGGAGGCTGCCGACCGGCTGAACTCCTGAACCGAGGGAGGAATTCTGTCTTTTCCTTTCATTAGAGGCCCCTTGCCGAGTCCCTGCTGAGCACCCCCACCTGTGAATGCAGCAGCAATCACAAAGGAATGCTGGGGCTTCCCACTCCCCCCCCTTCTGGAGAGGGAAGCTTTTCTAGAAGGCCACCTGCAAAGGCAAAGTTGTTGTATCCTAGGCCACCTTGATTTCACGTGCTCGCTTAGCACAGCCCTCCTCCCCTTTTCTGCCCCTTCTTATCAGCCGCCAAAAGCTTTGTGACTGAGCCAGCGGGGTGCAAACTGCCCTGAGGCCCCTGAGTGGCTGGGGGCGGGGCTAACTAGACCTTTAGATCAAAGGGTCCCGTCTGAAGTTTCTCCCTGGGCACGCCTGTCAGTCGCACTTCCTGTGACAACCCCTCCCCCTTGCTTTTCTCCCGCTTGGAAACAACTTTTTTATTCCAAGGCTGCTTGTCCCCCAGTTGGAGTCACGTGGTGGATGGACCCCTTCCTCTCTCCCCAGGGTCTCTGATTGTTCCTTACTTTCCATTCAAGAGAAATGTCTGATTTCACAGGCAGGGAAGGTCTTCCCCAGGGAGATTCTTGGCCCAGAGCAGCAGGCCCACTAGCCTGGAGAAGGCTGAATGCAAAGTACACCCCATAAGCCACACACAACGGTTGTAGGTGCAGACAGGCTGCTGGCTTGGCCAGGGTTCAGCTTCTGGCCTGCTGCTGGGGAAGGGAGGGGAAGCTTCCTTGGGCCCAGGTTCAGGATGAAGACTGCAAAGGATTCCTCCACCACCAAAGCCAGCGTGGCCAGGACATCCAGGACGGCCATGGATACCTGGGAGTTCGGTCCCAGCAGATCAGATGGCCAGACCCCACAGCCAGGCTTGATGGACGTGCTGGGGCCAGAAAAATGTGGGGACACCTGAACTGCAGACACACTTTGAGCAGACCCCCTAATCACTCCCCTAAACCAGGGCCTTCTCAACTTTCCCGAGCACAGGAATCGTTTTCAAATGCAGGTGCTGGTTCCAGAGGGCTGGGTGGGGGTGAGGTGCTGAGAGGCCAAATCCTAACCAGCTCCCAGTGCTGCTGCTGCTACTGGTCGCTGGGCCACACACTTTGAATAGTGAGGGCCTAACTGAGGCCTGATGGATTTGAGAAACCCCAGCCAGGTTCTGAAAATGATCCAGGGACCTGCTGCCTCGGGCGGTGGCCAGCACAGCCTCAACCCCCAAACTGGGTCTCTAGTCTGATTGTCATGACAGTGGCATCAATCACTGCAAAGAAAGGAAAATCAGCAGCCTGCATGTCGGGGAAAACATCATTATTTTAAGCTGCCCTGGCCTTTTCCCATCTCTCCAAGTTATATAATATGTCCTCGTGGAAAATGCTGATAATGCTATTTGTGTGGCAGGAAGCCGATTTCTGGCTGCTCATTGCTTGGGGCTGGGGCTGGGGTCAGGGCAGGAGGTGGGGTCTGCAGAGGGTTTTAAGGAGAGAAAGGGGCCAGGCAGATGGAGAGGCCAAGGCCCGGGGATAAAGCCGATTGGTGTGTCAGCAAAATCTGTCACTGGCTCTGTGATTTGAAAGGCAGACACATTCTTTCATCTCTGGTAATCCTCATCCGATGCAGGATTTTCTTGCCATTAAATCTGGAGAAAGAAAAATAGGCGCTCAAACCTGCACAAGCAACTATTCCTCCTCGCCCGCCCCCTGCTCACTGTCCCCCGCCTTCCTTCTCTGTTGGACCATTTTTAACGTCTGTGGCTGCCTGATTTGGGAGATGGATGGGCTGGGGGAGCCAGAGGGTGCCTCGGAGAAGGAGGAGCGGGACCAGGCCGGCCTCCCAGGATGGTAAGCGACATTTGGGGACTATTCACTTAGGCTTCTCTGCAGGGGTTTTCTCTCTGTCCATTTTCTTACTGCGTTGTCAGTGAGTCCATCTGAGTGGCTGTCAGGGTTTTAGCCTGATGAAGGGCTTCTGAACAGATTCAAGCAGGGAGCTTCTGCCTGGCTGCTGTTACTGGTTTTTCTTAGCCCAACACAAAGATTATGGGGAGAGTGAGTGTGAAGAAGAGGGGAAAGCAGGGCAGTGGAGGTGTGAGGAGGGCCTGAGTGCCCTGGTTCTCCAGGGACCGCTCCTGGGCACCTGGTGACCTGTGTTCTCTCCCCTCAGGTAGGGATCCCACAGCTGGGTGGTTCTAAGCCACCAGTTTCGTGAAAGGTCACAGGATGCTGGTCCTGCTGTTGCATGGTGAGTTTTGAGGCCCGATCCCTCTGTCCCCCAGCAGTCTTTTGCCAGTAGGTGCAGAGGTTGGGAAGCCCATAGAAGATGCTAGCAGATGTGTGGAAACCCAAGTGGCATGGTCTTCAAGTGGCTTCCATGAAAGCTGCACCTGGACACCAGTGCAGATGAGGTTTCAGTGAATGTGTGGTCAGTGGGGGGGGGGGCGGGGGAAGAATGAGAGAAACAGTAGATGGTGGGAGTTTTGCTTGTTTAAAAACAAATTTCCTGCTCGGCCGGGCGTGGCTCAGTGGTTGAGCATCGACCTAGGATCCAGGAGATCAAGGTTCGATTCCTGGTCAAGGCACATGCCGGGCTGTGGTCTCGATTCTCGATCCCCAGCAGGGGGCGTGCAGGAGGCAGCCGATCAATGATGACTCTCTCATCATTGATGTTTCAACTGTCTCTCTCCCTCTCCCTTCCTCTCTCTGAAATCAATAAAGATATATTTTTAAAAAAACAAAACTCCCAAGCCAAATATATGAAATAACCTCTTGGCAATTTTCTTATTCTAATTTCAGATATGAGTTCATTGATGTAATCACCAAACACTACAGTGACTTTCTAATCACATTATTTTAAGCTTATTTGGCTTAAAAAAAATCTTGAAAAGAAACCATCTTCCTTAAGGAAGGAGAAAGAATGAAAGCTACCCTGTTGGAACTGTGCTATTACAGATGTTGCAAACTCTCCCCAAGTTTTTGCCCTGTTGTTCTGTAGTTTTTAATAGAACCACGAGACTCATCACAGTTTTTTCCCCTCTACAGCTCTAGGTGTTCAAATCTGATATAGCCCAAGGAAAAATCCCTTGTTTAAGTTCTGCAGTAAATAATCCTAAACAAAGAATCTGTGTTTCTGACCCTGGGGTGAATATAATTATTTGAGGTTGTAAAACCCATGTAATAGCAGTGCTGGCAGAGAAAATATTACCAGAGAATTCTAAAATGGTAATGGAATTTTTTTACTCTATATTCTATCTTTTGAAAAAGCAGAACTTGCTCTATTCAATGAGTCAACAGGTACACACTGTACCTTCAATATACTCAAAGGATATTATGAGAGATGATTGCATAGACTTTGTCCTTGAGAAATTTACATTCTTTTATGGGAGACCCAACAAGTAAATGAGAACAAAATTGGAACAAGGTGCAGGGAACATTATGAAAAATGGGACATGACTGCCTACCTCGAGGAACCTGCAAAGGACAGAGGTTGACATTCGTATAATACAAACAGCCAGCTCCTTGCCATTCCCCTTACCTAGAAAGGATAGGAAGTTTGATTGACTCATTGGAACAGTGTTTATTTCCAAGAGCCAATATTATTTTAAATGTGCACGAAAAGCTCTCTCATTCCTCACAGAACGCAGACAATATTCACAGCCTGCAAAACAGGAACTGTCCCTGCTGCAGGAAACCGAAATACATCTAGACTTCTTGTGACAAGTTGGAGAGCTTAGCGGTGACATCATTTGCTAACAATAGATGCACTTAAAATTAATGACCGTCTCCACATCCCCTGGCATTTCATTTAAGACACACTCAGCAGCACAGATAATATTCCTTTGACTGCAAGTCACAAGGATTAGGGACGACGTGTTCCTGAGAAGCAGGCAGGGCTAGAGCTCTACCTCCTCAAAAAGATAAAAATGGCTAAAGGAACCTGAGAAAATGAATCAGAAGTGGCTCACAGCAGGGCGAATCTGGGGCAAAATGAAAACAGAAATTCTCCAGACACAAGGGTCTCCTGGAAGGGCCACAACTCTCCCCCCTCCCCCATGTCACCCTCCTCCGCAAGGGGGTAATCCTACTTCTCACAGCAAAATATCCCAATTCATTAACTTGCTTTACAGAGTCTTTCGCCATTGGCTTGCTCTAAACTGTGAGAGTCTATTTTTTTAAATTTCTTTTTTTATTGATTTCAGAGAAAGGAAGAGAGAGGGAGAGGGAGATGGAAACAATGATGAGAGTCATTGATCGGCTGCCTCCTGCACGCCCCCTGCTGGGAATTGAGCCCGAAACCCAGGCATGTGCCCTGACCAGGAATCGAACCATGATCTCCTGGATCCTAGGTCGATGTTTAACCTCGATCTCCTGGATCATAGGTTGATGCTTAACTGCTGAGCCACGGCAGCCGAGCTAAACTGTGAGTCTTTAAAGACAGCCAGGATTTGTGTTTTATTCACCAAATAGTTTCTCGAGTCCAAAACACAGTAGGTACTTAATAAGGGTTTGTTTGTTGAATGGGTGAATCACCCAGATTAGAACTGTTGCAATATCTGATAAAGGTCTTGCGTCTAGAGCCTGGATATTGCAACAGTGTACACACACACACACATATTTAAAGACTCTTAAAACTCAACAAAAGGCAAATAACCCAATTTTTAAAACCAGGCAAATGAATTTGAATAGCTATTTCATCAAGGAAGATATACAAATGGCTAATACGAAAAGATGCTCAACATCATTAAGCATCAGGGAAATGCAAGTGAAAACTACAGTGAGATACTGCTTCACACCCACTAGGATGGCTAGAGTAAAAAAGACAGACAATAATAAGTGTTGATAAGGATGTGGAGCAATTGGGATTCTCATACGCCGCTGGTGAGAACGCAAGTTGGTCTGGCCACTTTGGAAAACAATTTGGCAGTTTCTTCTAAAGTTCCACATCTACTTACCATTTGACCCAGCAATCCCACTCCTAGAAAACTGAGAAATGAAAACACATGTCCACAAGAAAACTTGCTTGCCAGTCCTTACGTCAGCTTTAGTCAAAATAGGTGAAAACTGGAAGCAATCCAAACGCCCAGCAACACGTGACTGAATGAATACACAAATCGAGGTACATTCATACAATGGAATGCTGTTCAGTAATAAAAAGGAATGATCAGCTGATATTCAGAGCAATATAGATGAACCTACAAACATAATGTTAACTAAAATAACCACTTGATCCCACTTATGTGAAGCTCTAGAACAGGCAAAACGAATCTATATTTCAGAAAGCAGATCTCTGGTTGCCTGGAGTCGAGGATGGGGAGGGGACCACTGTCAAAGGGGCCTGAGGAAACTTCCTGGGTGGTAGAAATGTTATAAATCATGATCGGGGTGGTGGTTACATGGATGAATATATCTGTTATACATACTGAACTGTAAGCTTCAAATAGGTACATTTTATTGTAAGCAAACTATACCTCAATCAACTTGATTTAAAAGGAAGAAGGAAAGCTCTAGGGAGAGAGCAGCTGCAGCCCAGGGAGAACAAATCCCGCATCACTGAGAGTCGGGCACTGTGGAGCGTTGGGCAGTGTGTGTGTGAGATTCATCAGTGTTGCTGCATAGATCAGGAGCTCCTTCCTTTTGATTGCTGCGTGGTACTCCCTTGTATGGTTGTATTTGTTTATTCATTCCCCTATTGCTGAGCACTGAAGTTGTTTCTAGTTTGGGGCAATTATCAAAATATAGACCCCAAGTCCTTTCTGGGGCCTTGTGCTCTTCTCCTTAGATGAGACAGCCCTCCACCTCACCACCCACAGGGCCTGTGAGGCCATCAGCAGACCACCCTTCTGCAGACAGACTGATTTCTCCATTCCCCATGATGGGCATTAGCCAGAAAAGCCAGAGCATGAATTCATGATCCTTTCTTTCCTGTCCCAAAAGATATGAGAAGCAAGTTCTGGGGTTGCCATAGAATGGTTTCCCCCACTGCATTTCTGTCCTGCCCCAGCACATTGTTTTGAAAATCCAACACTGTGGAGCAATTGAGGTAGCATTTGCTGGGAGTGGAAGGGGAATGACTTCTAGAGCCAAAGTGGCTGAATAGATTTTGCTGAAACCAGAAAATCGACCATATTTTCCCTTGCTATTTTGGTTTCGTGAGGCACAAGTTCATTGAAAACAATGAGAATGAAGAAACACTTCCAACTAAGTCTGTGGTTGGAAACTGCATGAGTAACTGTTCTAGCGAACCTCAAGGGGGAAAAGCACATGTTCGAAAAGCTAAGGGCCTGCAAAGGAGAAATTCCTCAGCTGGTCTGCATTAAGACATCATCTGTGCGGCGTGTGAGCCCAGGCGTCACTGCCTCCCAGCAGCTGGAGGGCTGGCCAGCACGCTGACCAGAACACCAAAGCAGGGACCCATTTCCCCGGGTTGCCTCAATTCAGGGACACCTCGTGACTTTTTTTTTTTATGGAAGTAAAATTTACATACCATAAAATTAACCATTACCCGTTTAAAGTATACAATTCGGTGATATTTAGTGCATTCACAATGTTGTACAACCATCCCCTTGATCAAGTTCCAAGGTATTTTCATCACTCTGAAAGGAAACTCCCTATTAAGCAGTCCTGCCTCACTCCTCCCTAATCTACTGAGCCACCCTCTGTCTCTATGGCTGTGCCCCTTCTGGACATTTCATGTAAATGGAATCATGCAATATGTGGCCTTGTGTGTCTGGCTTTCACCTAGCATAATGTTTTCCAGGTTCATCCATGCTGTAGCATGCATAGTGCTCGGTTCCTTTTTGTGGAAGAATGATATTCCGCTATGTGGACACGGCACATTCTGTTTATTCGTTCATCTGTTGATGGACATGTGTTGTTTCTATCTCTGTGTTACTGTACATAGTGCTGCTATGAACATTTGTGTACAAGTATTTGTTAGAGCACCTGCTTTCACTTCCTCTGGGTACATATGTAGGAGTGGAATTGTCGGGGCATATGGTGACTCTGTGTTACACCTTGTAACATTTTATACCACACAGGTGATTTCCGCTTTTATAAAGTTGGTCCATCTCGACTCTTGGTTTTTGATTTGAGCTGTATGTTGGAATCACCTGCAGAGCTTTAACAGCACCAACGCCTGGTTCCACCCCTGAAGATCTTGATGTGGGATTGGCCTGGTGTACATATAGCCTGGGCATTGTGAGTTGTGAGTTGGTTAAAAGTTCCTCAGGTGATTCTCATGTGCAGCCCAGGTAAAGAATTATTCTAGACTCTTCCTTGCAGTCTACTTGTAGTAATAACTTCAATATTCTGATACTTAGTGTCTTGCTTTCTTCTGGGGCAGATTTCCACATGGTCCCTGAAGTATCAGTGCCTTGGTGAGATTTACTCCTGTGACAACACTGGCTCATGGACCCTATTCTTAGCTTTGCTCAATGCTTTCACAGCTGTTTCAAGCATTCCAACTCCTCTGCTCCTCATGATTGTCCATCTGTTACAGATGAGGAAACTGAGATGCAGAAAGGTTGTCTGAGGTTAAAAACAAAGCAGTGTGAGAGAGCAGGGATGAAAGGCAGTGTTATGAGAGTTTGTGAGAAAACTAGAGAGACCACACCCTCAGGATGAGTGCATTGGAAAGTCCCACATGTGAATCCTGGAGCTATGACAGGCTGGCTGAGCTGGGGCCAGCCCTGAGCCCAGGCCAGTCCTGCTGAATTTCTCATCTACCCCTCCCTACCTCAGACTGGGAATAAAAGCACTGAAGCCTTTTCACATTTTCACATGGAGTCTTCCCAAAAATATTGGGGTGAGAAGAGAAATTGCTAAGAACTGCCAATGAATTTGACCTTCTCTTCTCACAAACTGTGATCTTTATTTTAATTTGGTAAATGTTTTTCTGGCCAAAGTATTCCCATGGAACTCAGCTCTGGACAGACAAGGAGATTTGTTTTTGGAATGATCACTGCCGATTCCAGGAGAGGCCACTTTTCATCTGCATTTGGAAAAATCAGGGATGGCCTAAACAATTTTGAATTCAGTTTTTTCTGTTTCCTGGCAATGGATGGCAAGGAGCTTCCTTTGGGTTGAGGGGCACTGCCTGGTCCTGAAGTTAAGTTGTTTTCTCTTTCAAGGTGAAGAGTTCACAAGGTTCTTCAGGGAAAGGGGGAGATGGATTCTCTTACATTGTTGAGAAACTGCCTTACTCAGGACATTGCTCAGGAATCTAGTTGCAAACCATAGAACCCACTCTAGGTGGTTGAAGCTGAGAAGGGGTTTATTCGGGTATGTTGGGTGTTCCCAGGCTTCCTGGTTGGAGGCCCACTGCCCGGAGCGATGCCTAAACCAGATAGTTGGGGCAGTTCCAGCAAAGACCCTTTGGCCACCACCACTGGTGACACACACCTGGCAGCTCACAGAAATCATGCTGGGTGCTGGGTGTCAGAGATTCCATCAGGGGAGCCCAAAAGCCATCCTGGCCCGAAAATGGTTACTGCCCTGATGCCTACTTCTGAATCCAAGTCTTGCTGGGTGTGTGTGATCCACAAAGCTAGGTCGTGTGCTTGGGCCTTAGCTGCAAGGGCAGTTGGGAAAGAGTTTCTGGTTTCAACCTTGAGCGGGCAGGATTTACAAAGTAGGAAATTCCCTAAATGTAGAAGGAGTGCTTAAAAGGTGCTGGGGAGCCAGAGATGGTGTCCAATGTCCACTATCACGGATGGTTTGGTCACAAAAAACAGAAACCCACTTGTCCATGCAGATGGTTTCAGTGGGTTTCTGAAATGAAAACAGAAGTGTCACAGGAACAGCTATAGCAGGGCCCTAGGGGACCTAGGGAGCTACAGCAGTTTCCCACTCCCCTGATCTCTAGCCCTGCGATTCTCACGTTGGCTCTAGTCTCTCTGCACACCAGCTCCCTCACCTTGTCCTTGACTCCTGCTTCCCTCTAGCTTTCACCCGCATGTGGCTGTTACAAATGTCAGCCCCAACGCCACGATTTCACTGTCTGTTCCATGTTCACAGGGAAGGAAGGAATTTGCCTCTGCTTAGGCCACATGTTCACCCTCGGCCCAAACAGCTGTGGCTGGGAGGAGGCAGGAGGGACACATGGGGCTCTGAGTGGGGTGTTTTTTATTTAGAGGCCGTGGTTGGCAACAGCTGCTGTCCAACCATGGAAAATGAGAGCCAGAGGGGCCCCCAAAGGTCAGAAAGTGCAAGCCCTTCAGTTTCCAGTCAAAGAAGTGGAAGCTCAGAAAGGCTAGGTATGTGGGATGGGGAACAGCGCAGTGCAGTGGAAAGACAAAAAACAAAGGTTGGTGTTGGTTAACCACCTTGAACCTCAGTTTCCTCTTTTGTGAGAAGAGACTAATACCTTGCAGGACTGTCATTGTAAATGAAATAATGCTTAGCCCTGAGCAAACGCTAATTAAGTTTGTTGCTATGCCCTAGTCGGTTTGGCCCAGTGGTTAGAGCATCGGCCCTTGGACTGAAGGGTCTCGAGTTCAATTCCAGTCAAGGGCAGTTACCTCGTTTGCAGGCTCAATCGCCCTGGCCGGGGCCGTGAGGGAGGCAATCAATCGATGTGTCTCTCTCACATCGATGCTTCTCTCTCTCTCTCCCTCCTTCCCTCTCACTCTCTCTGAAAAGCAATGGGAAAGATATCCTCCCGTGAGGACTAAAAATTTTTTTAAAAAGTTTATTGTTAGAAGAGCAAAAAACCCCATAAAATTTGATTAATTTGAGTAGTGTTCTACATGTTCATATCACCCAGATAATATTCCTAAACTGTGTCCTATAGATATTTGCTGCCTTTTGCGATGGAGTCCATCTGTAGGCCTTGCTCCGTCAAGTTCCCAGAGCCACTGCCAGCAGCTCTGTTCTAGGACTGCATATAAATGTGGTCGCACAGCATGTATGCTTTTGTGACAAATTTCTTTGCTCAACGTAACGTTTTTGTTGTTTGTTCCTTTTAGTGGCTATTACTCTGCTATATAAATGTATTGTAATTTACTTCTCCACTGTACTGTTGAGTAATTTCAAGTTTTTATCTATTATGATTAAGCCACTATGAACATTCTTATACAGAGTTTATGTAAACTTTTTTTTTTTCCATTTTTCTTGAGTAAATGCCTAGGAGTGGAATTGCTGAGTCATAGGGTAGGCATATGTTTAGCTTTAATAGACACTGCCAAAGTTATCGAACTATTTTCCACTCTCACCAATAATGTAAGAGAATTCAGTTGTTCTATATCCTCACCAACATTTGGGGTTGTCAGTCTTTTGAATTTTAGTCATTCTAGTGGGTGTGTAAGGAAATCTCATTGTAGCTTTAGTTGCTCTTCCCTAATGGCTGATGACGTTGAACACCTTTTCATGTACTTAGTGGCTACTTAATATATTCTTCTGTAAAGTGTTCAAGTCTTTTACCCATTTTTATTTAGTTGTCTGTCTTTCGTTATTCATCTGTAGATGTTTTTATATTCTGTACACAAGCCATACATAAAGTATTCCTTAATGGTATCTTTTTTAAAAGCAGCTTTATTGAGATATAATTGGACATATAACATACTGAACATAGTTATAGCGTACCTTCATGAAACCATCGGCACAATCAAGATCATGAACATAGTTGTCACCCCAAGATTATTACTTTTTTCTTTTATGGTTAGTGCTTTTATTTTGTCCTAAGAAATCTTTGTGTACCAGTAGGTCACAAAGATATTCTCTTATGTTATCTTCAAGAAACTTTATAGCTTTAGCTTTTACATTTGGTTCTATGAGCCATCTAAAATGAGCTCTTGCCTGCCGGGCGTGGCTCAGCAGTTGAGCATCTACCTAGGATCCAAGAGATCACAATTCAATTCCCCGGCAGGGCACGTGCCTGGGATGTGGGCTTGATCCCCAGTCGGGGGTGTGCAGGAGGCAGGAGGCAGCCGATCAGTGAACTCTCTCATCACTGATGTTTCTGTCTCTCTCTCCCTCTCCCTTCCTCTCTCTGAAATCAATAAAGACATATTTAAAAATCAATAAATAAAATGAGCTCTTGTGTATGGTGTGAAATAGGGGTGTCAAGATTCTTCTTTATTTTTTAGGGATTGCAATAGGCATCTTTAATTTATCATGGCTTACCTTGATTCAATCTTATGCTGCTTCATGAATAATGTAAGATCTTTATGAGAGTACAATTCAGTTTACCTCCCTTCCCATCCTTTATGCTATTGTCAAATTTTTCATTCGCCTATATTATAAACTGCACAATACGTTATTATTTCTGCTTTAAACAGTAACTTGTTCATTAAGCAATTAAGGTGAGACAAGAGTAGTCTTTTATATTTAGTGACATATTTGCCATTTCCATTGCTCATGATTCTTTCTTGTAGATCTAATTTTCCTCTGCTATCATTTTCCTTCAGGCTAAAGAATGTCTTCATTTCTTGTGCAGAAGATCTGCTGGAGGTGAAGTTTCTTAAATTTTGTTAACCTGAAAGTATTTCTGTTTTATTTCATTCATGAAGACATTTTCATTGGCTATAGAATTCTAGGTTGCCAGATTTTGCTTTTCTGTCAGCACTTTAAAAGATATAATTTTATTTTCTATGGCCCCCATTGTTTCTGATAAGTCAGCCATCATTTTTTATTGTTGTTTACTCTATGTAATGTGTCTTTTTTCTGTGGCTTCTTTAAAGAATTTTCTCTCTATCTGGTTTTCAGTAGTTTGACTATGGTGTGCCTAGGTGTGTATGTGTGTGTGCATGTGTGTGTGTGTGAGATGTTAGTTGGGATTTGCTGAGCTTGTTTTTTTAAAATTTTTAATTTTTATTGATCTTAGAGAGAGGAATGGAAGGAGAGAGAGAAACATCAATGTGAGAGAGAAACATCAATCAGTTGCCTCCCAAGCACGCCCCGACCAGGGATCGAACCCACCATCTTTGGTGTACAAGACGATGCTACAGCCAACTGAGCCACGCCAGCCAGGGCTGCTGAACTTGTTTTTAATCAAATTTTGGAAATTGTCTTCAATTATTTTTCGGCCATATTCTCTCTCTTCTCTCCTCTGGGACTCAAAATACATGCATGTAAATCTAATTGCTCAATATTATCCCACAGGTCATTGAATCCCTGATCATATTTTTTCCAATCTTTTTTCTCTCTGTGCTTCATTTTGGGTAATTTCTATTGCCCTCTCTTCAAGGTAATGAATCTTTTCTTCTGCTGTATCTAATCTGCTGTTTTTCTTATTCAATGATTTTTTAAAATTTCAGATACTGTATTATTTCAGTACTAAGAATTGGGTTCATTTTTAGTTTTTATACCTCTTTTAAAATTCAAATTCTTGTGTCTTCACCCATTAAATATACTTTTCCTATAAATTCCTTAACATATTTATAATAAATCCTTGTTTGGTAATTTCAACATCTGAGCTGTCTCTCGGTCTGCTCCTATTAACTATTTTTTTCCTTTTGATAAGTGTCACGGTCTGCTTCTTCTTCACGTATTTTGTATTATTTGGCTGTATACCGGATATCATAGGTGGTAGTTATGGAAACTCTAGATTCTCTTATCTTCCTTTGAAGAGTATTGAATTTTGTTCTGGGATTTAGTTCAATTGCAGGCAGATCACCTTGATACTGGGAGGCTTGGTTTTAAGCCTAATTTAGTTTTGCCCTTTGTCCTGAGAAACGGTCTTCAGTCCCAAGGTGTGACCCTCTTGGGTTTCAATGGAAAACTCCAGGTATTTTTACAAACTCTTCTAACTGGGTGGACCTTGAACTCTTAATCTGTTTCCCATTACTAGGAAATTACTGAAATCTCTGCTGAGTTCTTTTGACCTTCAGTTCTTGGCTCCTCGGAGTCACCCCACACATAAGATATGCACTTTAGGACTCCAAACATGGATCCAAGGGGAGATTGTATGCCAATTTTGTGGCTCCCTCTTTTCCATGTTTTCCCTCCTCAATTTCCAGCCACTGTGGCAGCTGAACACTCTGATCAGTAACTTTCAGCCCAATGAGACTCTTGCTTTCTGCTTAAGCTCTATTCCCTGTGCACAGTGTGGACTTGAAAACGCCCTGAGAGGGAAAGCCAGTTAAATGTGGCTCTCACCTGGTCGGCTTCTCCTTTTAAGGGTTGTATCTACTCTAGTTGCCTGTTTAGCTTGTTTTTCAGTGCCTTCAAACAATTTTTATTTATTATTTTTTATTTATTTTAGGGAGGGAGGGAGAGGGAAAGAGAGAGAGAGAGAAACACCGATGTGAGAGAGAAACATCAACCAGCCCCTGCATGCCCCCTATTGGGGACTGAGTCCACAACTCGGGCATGTGCCCTGACTGGGAATCGAAGGGCAACTTCTTGGTGCATGGGACATCACTCAACCAACTGAACCACACCGGCCAGGGCATCTTCAAACAATTTTTTAAAAATATTTTTTTCGCCCAGCCGGGCGTGGCTCAGCGGTTGAGCATCGACCTAGGATCCAGGCGATCAGGGTTCGATTCCCAGTCAGGGCACATGCCCGGGTTGCGGGCTCGATCCCCAGTTGGGGGCGTGCAGGAGGCAGCCGATCAGTGACTCTTATCATTGATGTTTCTCTCTCTCTCCTCTCCTTTCCTCTCTCTGAAATCAATAAAGATATATTTAAAATATATATATATATATATATTTTTTTTTTTTTCACCCTGGCAGGTGTGGCTCAGTTGGTTGGAGCGTCCTCCCATACACCAAAAGGTGGCGGGTTTGATTCCTGTTTGGGGCGCTTGTGGGAGGCAACCTACCAATGTTTTTCTCTCTCTCTCTCTCTTCTTCTAAAATCAATTTTAAAAAAAGAAAGGAAAAAGTATTTTCCCCCACAGTTTACACTAGCTATTGGCAGGAATATTAGTCTGATACAAACTACTCTGCCATTTATTGCAAGCAGAACTCACCCAATTGTGTTATTATTATTTAAAATTTTGTTTTGGTGCCTTCTCCTCTGGATTATTAGACGCATAGTTAGTCTTCATATTGGGTAAGCCAATACTGGAGTCTGGTTGTCTGTTCTGAGAATTTACTTTATTTCAGTTTCACTAAACAATCCAGTACATCAGTTATTCTTAATGGCTATCAAAGTTTCAAAGGCTGGAAATTATTCTCTAATAGTGACATCTTCAATATTTAAGGATTAAAATAAACTTTAATCTACATTCTGAAATAGGCATTATATTGACATGGGTCAAACTTTAAAAGGTAAAAAGGAGCCCAGCCGGGCGTGGCTCAGCGGTTGAGCGTTGACCTAGGTTCCAGGTGATCGGGGTTCGATTCCCGGTCAGGGCACAGGCCCGGGCTGCGGGGCTCCATCCCCGGTCGGGGGCGTGCGGGAGGCAGCCGATCAGTGACTCTCTCATCATTGATGTTTCTCTCGCTCTCTCTCTCCCTCTCCCTTCCTCTCTCTGAAATCAATAAAGATATATTAAATAAATAAATAAATAAATAAATAAAAGGTAAAAAGGATACACAATAAAAAATTCACTCCTCTTGCATGCTTTTAAAAAGATTGGCAGCTACATCTTTGATCTCTTACATTATACAAGCAAATTGGTTGTATCCTATATGTCATAACCCCATGAATTCCTTGACAAAGAGTGTTTTTTTGTTTGTTTGTTTGTTTGTTTTTAAATAAATGACATCCTCCGGCAAGAATCATTACCCAAGAAGGCATCAATTCCATTTAATTCTGTAAACATTTACTGAGCCATGCAGTGTGCCCGGAACAATGTTAGCTATTGTGCAGCAGAAACATGAGTCATATGGTTGAGAGTGCACTTCTGTTAATTAGAAAGGAGAAGAGAGGAGAATTAAGGACTATTTGTAAAGAAATCTGATTCCTTCTACTTGACCCAGTTGGAAGAGTTGATAGAAAAAAGTCCCGCCTATGTTCAGCTGACACCTGGACTTAAGGTTATATTCTTGGCCCTGTCTCTCTAACATGGTATCTCTCCAGGTCAGCAGCTGCCCTGTTTACAGCCAAGCTCAGTGCTGGGTCCAAGAACCTTGCCGTAAGCTTGGTACCTCGTTCATAGTTCTTGGGGACAGGGAAAAGCTAAGTCAAGCCTCTGCATCAAGAATATTGAACTAGCTACAATTTGCAACTGAAAGGGTGCTCAAAGGGCTCAGTGTTCTCCTGCCGTGTCTGAAAGGGCTGGATCCCCTTCCCAACAGCTGAAAAGACATGGAGTGTCCACAGCCGATGTACTGAAAAGACACTGGAAGCTGAGCAAACCTATAGAGGCAGCAAGCATAGTCTGCACACTCCTTGTGTGGCCACACCTTCAGGCTCCCACAAGGGCTTGGGTAGGCTAGGCAGGGTCATGAGTACACCGTGGGAGGGACAGAATGGTAGGCCTATAGTGTTAGCTAGGAATTTGGGAGTACTGCTGAGGAGTTTCAGATCACATACACTCTACCTGTCACCTGCTCCTGCCCAGAAAATAAAACTTGTGCATCTTCCACGTTGCCTTTTCCGTTGGAACTCAAGATAGGGCTTGGGATCTCTGGCTACCACAGGGAAGCAGGCCATGCCATTTTGCTTTGCTGCAGGTGGCAAGTCTACTTAGAGGGCTTTTGACATTTTTATCTGGTCCTCCATTCAAATGCTCAAAAGAAAAATTAATTTATAGGCACCCACGTATGCTTAAATTCCCAAGTAGCCCCGTGAAAAAGGTAAAAAGAAATAGTTGCCATTAATTTTTAATATTTTAATTAACTCAATATATTTAAAGTATTTTAACATGTAACCGATATAAAAATTGATGAGAGCCTGGCCCGGCGTGGCTCAGCGGTTGAGCCTCAACCTGGGATCGGAGAGATCAGGGTTCGATTCCCTGTCAGGGCACATGCCTGGGTTGTGGGCTCCATCCCCAGTGGGGGCTGCAGGAAGCAGCCAATCAGTGACTCTCTCATCATTTATGTTTCTCTCTCTTCCTCTCCCTTCCTGTCTCTGAAGTCAATAAAGATATATATTTTTAAAAAACTGATGAGATAGTTTACCTTTTTTTTGGTATTAAAGATCTGGTCTGTATTTTACACTGACAGCACATCTCAATTCAGGCTAGCCACATTTCAAGTGCTTGAGAGCCACATGTGGATAGACTGGGCAGTGTAGGCCTAGAGTGTGGGTCACAGTGACGCCTTCAGGGTCCCCTACACATGCAGACAACACACCCTCTGGACCAAATTCTAGGAAAGCACAAAGGATGATATGGGTAGAAGGGGGTTTAGAATGGGGTCAGAGGTGCGTTTTACTGATTAAGCTGAGTCACAAAGGGGCGGGGAACCCTGCGTAAGGTCTAGAAGGCCAAAGGGACCATTTGGAACATGCGGCTATGCAGGAGGTACGGGAACTCGGTGGAGAGCCGCATCCCGCCACGCGGACAGGTAGGATTTCGCCTGCAGTGACCCTCCGGTTGACGGTTGCTTCCAGTTTTGTCTTTTCTCTCCCTTCCCAACCCCCGCCCCAGTGGTGGTCCTCAGCCGGCCGGGCGCCTGGGCCCAGGAGGCCTGCAAGCGCACCTGCCCGGAGGCCTGCTCCTGCAGCAGCGGGGACCGCGGCTGCTCCGTGCGCTGCGACCGCGCCGGCCTCCTGCGGGTGCCGGCCGAGTTCCCGTGCGAGGTGGCCTCCATCGACCTGGACCGCAACGGCCTGCGCTTCCTGGGCGAGCGGGCCTTCGGCACGCTGCCGTCGCTGCGCCGCCTGTCCCTGCGCCACAACAACCTGAGCTTCATCACGCCCGGCGCCTTCAAGGGCCTGCCGCGCCTGGCCGAGCTGCGCCTGGCACACAACGGCGACCTGCGCTACCTGCATGCGCGCACCTTCACCGCGCTGGGCCGCCTGCACCGCCTGGACCTGGCCGCCTGCCGCCTCTTCAGCGTGCCCGAGCGCCTCCTGGCCGAGCTGCCCTCCCTGCGCGAGCTCGCCGCCTTCGACAACCTGTTCCGCCGCGTGCCCGGCGCCCTGCGCGGCCTGGCCAACCTGACGCACGCGCACCTGGAGCGCAGCCGCATCGAGGCCGTGGCCTCCAGCTCCCTGCGGGGCCTTCGGCGCCTGCGCTCGCTCAGCCTGCAGGCCAACCGCGTCCGCACCGTACACGCGGGGGCCTTCCGGGACTGCGGCGCCCTGGAGCGCCTCCTGCTCAACGACAACCGGCTGGCCGAGCTGCCCGCCGACGCCTTCAGCGGCCTGCGCCGCCTGCAGACGCTCAACCTAGGGGGCAACTGGCTGGGCCGCGTGGCGCGCACCTGGTTCGCCAGCCTGGCCGAGCTGGAGCTGCTCTACCTGGATCGCAACCGCATCGCCTTCGTGGAGGAGGGTGCCTTCCGGAACCTCTCGGGCCTCCTTGCCCTGCATCTCAACGGCAACCGCCTCACCGTGCTCACCTGGGCCGCCTTCCAGCCTGGCGTCTTCCTGGGCCGCCTCTTTCTCTTCCGCAACCCGTGGCGCTGTGACTGCAGCCTGGAGTGGCTGCAGGACTGGATGGACAGCTCCGGGCAAGTCGCTGACGTGCTGTGTGCCTCTCCGGGCTCAGTGGCCGGCCTGGACCTCAGCCAGGTGGTCTTTGGGCGTTTCTCCGATGGTCTCTGTGTGGACCCTGAGGAGCTGAACCTCACTGGATCCAGCCCAGGCCCGTCCTCAGAGCCCGTGGCCACCACCGTGAGCAGGTTCAGCAGCCTCCTCTCCAAGTTGCTGGCGCCGAGGGCCCCAGTGGGGGAGGCGGGTAACACCACCCCCGGGCCGGTCAATGCCTCGCTGTCTGACAGCCTTTCCTCGGGTGGGGTGGGAGGTTCAGGCCACAACACCCTGTTTCTAGTGGGCTCTGGTCTCCTGCTCAGTGTGGTCCAGCGCGTGGTGTTTGCCCTACAGACATACCGACCCTGCCACACTGGGGTGACCCAGACTGCCTTGGCCAGTGGGGGCTAATTTACTTAATTGGGCTGGAACGTGTTTGTGGTGGGGGGAGAGGGGAACAGGATGGGAGTGGGAGGTGAAATTCCAGCAGAGGTGGCAGTTTGCTTCTAGAGATGGCCCCTGGAAGAGGACAACCCTGAGAAATGTCACATGGTGGGTGGGGGTGGGGAATGGATTTCTGTTCATGTCACATGGGCATCAATTGGAAAAGAGAAACAAGAGTGAACGTGGACCCTCCCACTTGAAGGCTAAGCGTTGGAAGCTCTAGGGCCTCAGAGCTCCACCTCCATCCCTCCCCTCATCCCTGTCTTCCAGGAAAGGGACTGCAATGCCTGAATCAAAGTCAGTCCATTGGCAAAGTATTAAGAACTGTGCCAATTCTCCTGGTGGGGCAATCCATCAGGCCCAATTCCTTTGTTTTCTACCACAATCCTCTTCCCTCTGGGCCTGGGGACACTAGGGTGTGGGAATATGGACAGGACAAGAGAGAAGGGGGATGGGAGAAGGACTTAGACCTAAGGGGTGGTGGCAGTTCCTGGAGTCTGAGATGCCTTAGGAGGCAGTTAAAACAAAGATCCAGCCCTCGCAGGTGTGGCTTAGTTGGTTGGGTGTCCTCTGGTGCAAGAAGGGTTATAGGCCAGATCCCCGACAGGGAGCGTGCAGGGGGCAGGCGATCCATGTCTTGCTCTCACATCGATGTTTCTTTCTCTCTCCTTCTCCCTTTCTCTGTCTCTCAAAATCAATAAAAAATCTTTAAAAAAAAAAGAAAAATAAAACAAAGATCCATTTTATGTGCTCCACAATTATCCCCAGGGGTGGCCTTAGACAGAAAGGAACTTCAGAGCAGGTTAGGGGGAAAAAGAGGGGGAAGTGTCTGTGGACAAATAAATTTGTAAAATCTTAAGATTAAAAAAGAAATTAGCAGGTTTTTCGACCGCAGGACTTTTCAGAGTCTTTCATATACAAACATGCACTGTGAATCCTTTGGGCAGGCCATACAATCTTCTTTTCTTACTGTTTTGTGGGAAGAGTGTCCAGAAGACACTGAAATGCTGTATTAGCAGGGCAGGAGTCTCCAGCTTGGATGATGTGGAATATGGGCTGCACACTTGGGGGCTGACTAATGGCCAAGAGGAAAGGAGGCAGCCAGTAGCTGGGAAGGGGGCTGAGATATTTCCCAGGGAGGGTGTTGGCCAACTGTAAGCCCCCAGGCCTGAGTGTCACAGCAAAGGCTGTATGTCTGCTAAATACTTGCTCAAGCTGTTCTCCATACGCAGGCAATGATGACTGCATTTGTCAACATTCTGGAAATCCCTAATCTTAGTGTCCTGAGCTCCTCTCTTTGTATTTGAAGAGGTAGGTTTTCTTTTATCTTTTTATTTTTTTAAATCTTTAAAGAAGTTTCTACTGAGATATCACCCAGATAAATGAGACGATATCATAGATATTTTAGAAAGGGAAGCACCTATTACAAATATCTGTATTTGCACAACAGATGAATACTCAAAACTGCATGGACAATTGTGCATGTACCCTACTAAAGTATGTATGTGTATATATACATTCATATATATTTTTGAATTCTGTAAATATACTAGCCCAAGGAACAGGAAGTAGTTATAAGCATGGAACAAAGAAACTCAACGTGGGCCCGGCTGGCGTGGCTCATCTGTTGAACATCGACCTATGATCCAGGCAATCAAGGTTCGATTCCCAGTCAGGTTGTGGGCTCGATCCCCAGTAGGAGGCGTGCAGGAGGCAGCCAATCAATGACTCTCATTGATGTTTTTCTCTCTCTCCCTCTCCCTGAAATCAATAAAGACATATTAAAATAAAAAAGAAAGAAACTCAAGGTGCATTTCTTTCATTCAACTTTTCCTTTGGAAAAACTTAAAAATTAGTATAGATCCCTAGCCAGTTTGGCTCAGTGGTTAGAGCATCAAACCGCAGGCTGAAGGGTCCCAGGAGCTATTCTGGCCAAGGGCATGTACCTTGGTTGCAGGCTCGATCAGATCCCGACCCTGATCTGGGCGTGTGCAGAAGGCAACCAATCCATGTGTCTCTCTCACATCGATGTTTCTCTCTCTCTCCCTTCGCTCTCTGAAAAGCAATGGAAAAAATATCCTTGGGTGAAGATTACAAAAAATAAATAAATAATAACAAAAATTAGTATAGATGTGACTCCTGTGTGCTCCTTAATTTCATTTTTAGGCCAATGGGAAATATATTTTCTACTATTGTTATGAAAGGAGGTGGATTTTCAAAGCCCACACAGATTCAAGGTGTATCAAGTTGTCAATTATTCATGGTGACAGTACTTTTGTGTCTCTAGGTAATAGTAAATATTAGGAATGCTGCAGAAAGCATCACTGAAGGCCGGAGTGTCCAAACAGGTTGTGACCATTAATGGTCATCAATTCAATGTAATGGGTCATAACCAGCATTTAAAAAAACAAGATAGAGCCCTGGTTGGTGTGGCTCAGTTGGTTGGGTGTCGGGGTTCACTGGAGGGTTGCTGGTTTGATTCCCAGTCAGGGCTCCATCCCCGTAGGAGATGTGAAGGAGGCAGCCAATGGATGGTTCACTCTTGCATTGATGTTTCTCTCTCTCCCTCTCCCTTCCTCTCTCTCTAAAAATCAATAAAAAAATATTTTAAAAAAAGTAAATAAAATATAAAAAAACAAGATAGAACCTCTCTCTCTCTCTAAAAATCAATAAAAAATATTTTTTAAAATATTAACTAAAATATTTTAAAAACCCAAGATAGAATGCAAAAGTCACAGAGCATCACATGTAATATTATAAGAGTAAGTATTGTTTTTTGAAACTTTTTATTTAATTTGTATGCATTTGTTAAGATTATATATGTATGTGTCTGGATCACTTCATACAGTCTATATTTTATTGTGGGTTAGCATTAAAAATGTTTAAAGTCACTAATGTTAAGGTAAGAAATCATTCAAACCTGTGAAGAATTTCCTGAGATTATTTGAGCCAAACTTTTGACAATTGCCAGGAAGCCAAAACCTCAACGGATTGAGATAATGCTCCTGAGAGTGGCAGTTTTGCACCTTGTTTTATGCATTACATTCAAAAGAGGAGACATAAGTGGGTTACGTGAAATCCATTGGTGATAGATTAGGGAGGTGGGAGAAAGCAGAGCGGGGAAACCTCTGGGACTGGATAAAAGGTAAAATGATGGATATACTTCTTTTAGTTAGATGGGTGCAGGATAGTTAACAGTCAACAATTAATAACAATGAGGGGATTTGTGGTCTCTGCAGAGCAGTGCCTGTGCTTTGAGGGGTCCTGAAAAAGGAAAATTACTTTGACATTCCAACGATATGTTATCATAGATGCAAAAAGACAATAGACAGGCTCAGTAAAGGTAAAGATGGACTTTTGTCAGGGAAGATACCAGCCTAGGACATGACTACCCACCATAAACTGCTTTTCAGTGAAAAGGTTTTAATTTCAGACCATCCTTTGTGGTTATTTTAGGTCTCTGAGTTTGCAGGCCTTCCCTGAGCTTGTCAGGTTTAGCATGTGGCCCCTTTTTGTCCGCACTAATTTGGAACATGGGTGATTTTTTAAAAAACTTCTTATTTTGAAAAATCTCAAACCTACAGAAAAGTTGCAAGGATAGTAGAATGAACACTTTGGCCATTCACCTAGGCACTCCAGTTGGTAACATTTTACTATATTTGCTTTCTCTTACTCTCCATATCATTATTATTTCTTACTAACAGTTTGAGTTAGTTGCAAACATCACAGCCCTTCACCCCGAAATACCTCAGGATGTATTTCCTAAAAACAAGGACATGTTCTTATTTACAGTATCATTATATCAAAATTGGGAACTTTGTCATCAATGTGATACTTTTATTTAAATTATACTCTATACTGAAACCTCAACAGTGGTCTAAATGCTTTTTTAAGCAGTCATTCTTTTTCCCGTGGGTGGAAAAATGAGGTTCCTAGGGTGTGGCTTGCATTCATTTGATCACAAAATCTTCAAAATTCTAAATCCCTCGATTGATTTTAATGTTTCAAAGTGAATTCATTCTCCAAATGTCTTACTCCTCAAATGTGACACCCAGATGAGGTCAGAAATGTTTGTTTAAACTGCGTGTTGTGGCCATGGTAACAGAGTGAGGATCACGAGAACTGTGGAGACCAGATCTCTTGGTAACCATGGGAGCCCACAGCAGACACACAGCCCGAGTTACTGAGGAGCAAGATGCTGCCTTGGGAGGAATGTCCTTCCTTTCATTTGGAGTGGGTTCCTGAGAGCCAGCCTCAAAATGCTGCTCCAGTTCTGCCTGGCTGGTTAGATGGCCAGCTTTTTAAGGAGCATTTGTTTGGCTGAATTTTTTTGAACAAGTAGCAACACTGAAATAGCCTCTGGGGAGACAGATTTTTATAGAGCTACCCAGCCCAGAAGAATTCTGGGAACGTGGGAGTTACTTACTGTCAAACAGATCCAGAGTTGCCTGGAACGAGTTCCCAGGGAATTGTGGCCATTATGAGCTCTGAGAGAAGGGGCAGTGCAGAGTTCACAGTTTTGAGTTCATTAAGTTTCTCACCCCATTGTTAGCTAATTATTAGCACCTTGAGAAATATTAAGGTGCTATGGATTCTGCTAAGCAAAACTATGTGTGCTTGGCAGGATGGACCACGTTATGCTGCGGTAACAAACAGCTCCCAGTCTTCCCTGGCTTACTGGGGGTTATTTCTTGCTTATGCAACATGCCCAACATGGGCTTGTTAGGGGGGCTCTGCTCATTGGAGTCACTTAGGTTTCCAGGGCTGATGAAGGAGCTGCCATGTTAGGACATTGTTATTCAGACACAGGCTCTAGGGTTTGCCGCAACAGAGCAGGAAAGCTTGGCAGAACCGTGCGTCACTCTTAAATGCTTCCACCCAGATGTGACACACATTGCTTATCACGTTCGATGGGCCCAAAAGGTCACATGGCCGCACAACTTCACCAAGGCAGGGAGGCATGGTCCTTTCATGTGCCCAGAAGGAGAGGAGAGCTAGGAATGTTAATGAGCACTAGCAATGCTCCAAAGCACTGGTGTTGCCTAACCAGTTTTGCTCAGTGGTTAGAGCGTCCACCTGCAGACCGAAGGGTCCCAGGTTCGATTCCAGCCGAGGGCATGTATCTCCGTGGCAGGCTTGATGCCCAGCACCCCGAGTGCAGGAGGTAATCAATCAATGTGTCTCTCTCACGTTGATGTTTCTTTCTTTCTCCCTCCCTCCTTCCCTGTCTTCCACTCTTTCTGAAAAGCAATGGAAAAAATTTAAAAAAAAGGATTAAAAAAAAGAAGAAGAAAGAAACAAAACACTAGTGGCTCCAGGCAGCTCACCTGATAGAATCCTAATAGAATGAAGTCTGGATTTCTCAGAACTGTCAGAAGAAGTGGAGGCTTGAGGGAGAAGTCGGGTGAGCAGGCCACTAGCCACAGTCTTTCTCTCCTCCCAGCACCCTAACTAGGCTTTGAACAGTGTTTGCTTGAGCCGATAGGAATGCCAAGGCCTCATTGTATTATTGGTTCTTTCAAGGAAGGGGAGAGAAAATGTAGAAACAAAAGGTTCATATTTTCCCCTTAAAACATGTTTTCCACACAAAGGCTCAAATCCCCATAAAAATCTTTGAAAAATTCCCTCTCTTAAAGCCCCCTTGCTGTTTCTAAGAGATCTCTCCCTGCTGACCACGGTTTCACAAGGATGGTCAACAGCCCTCCAGTCCACTCACCTCTTAGGCCACCACAAGGCTGCCCTCCAGAGGGCACAGCTGTTCTGGGCTATTGATCCCCTCTGCTGCTTTCACCCCAACTTCAGGGGAGGTGACTCTATTCTCCCCTTTGATCCTCTGACTCAAGGATAGCTTAGGCCGGTTTCCCTTCAGTCCCCCACAGCACAGAAGAGGATAGCAGCTGAGAAGTGAAGGAGACTTTCCCAAAGGGTAAGTAAGTAGCCTCTCTGACTGCTGCTGGATGTGGAACCCCCAGACCCCAACCCCCTTAGAGGCCCCTGTGGCTGGGCTGGTTTAACTCCCTCCCCCAAGCACAAGCACTGGGAATGCCCAGGCCTCCCTGTGTTTCTGACCCCAAACTCCCAGGGTGGACTTTTTCATGTCCCACAGTCTAAGGTTCACATCCCCAGCCCCACAGGGAGCAGAGGCTGGTCTTGCTCTCTGCAGCATTCCCCATATGATGTCACACACTGTCCCACAGTGGGGTGCGTCAGAGCCAAAAGGGCCAGTCAGCACCTGCCTGCTTGCCAGTCCCTTCTTCACCCCAGTTCCACATTGCCAGAAAGCTGCTGCTCAGAGCTCCAAAAGAACAAACAATAGTTCTGGGGACGCCAGCTAGCCGAAAGTTGCACAGTCAAGTAACATGTTTCTCCATAAAGCTGCAATGTCTGGGGAATTGGGAGACGTAGCTCTGTAAAAGATACAGCAACTCCCTCTCCTTTTAAAGTGCTACATGTATGATCAATGCTGTTTTAAGCTAGAAAGATATTCCTTTTTTCTTTTTAAAAAAATATGTTTTTATTGATTTCAGAGAGAGGAAGGGAGAGAGAGAAAAACATCAAGGAGGAGTCATTGATGGGCTGCCTCCCGGACGCCCCCTGCTGGAGGCCGAGCCCACAGCCCCGGCATGTGTCCCAATTGGAGATCGAACCGTGACCTCTTGGTTCATGGGTCGACGCTCAACCACTGAGCCACGCCGGCTGGGCAGATATTCCCTTTTTCTGTTATCAAACAGGACACTCCACTTCCCCTTCTGAGATTGTGTTCAGATTTCCCCATAAGAGCAAGGGGTGGGTCCTGTCTTTCCTGGAGGGCTACTCGAGTCTCCCCCCCTGGGGGCAGAAAGTGCTTATGATAATAAACAGGTTTCCAGGTTCCAGAAGTCTGAGAGCTCCAGCTCCATCCTGTTCACTCTGTTGGCCAGGGAGTGTCTCTGCACCTACTGGCTCTCCTGGGTGATGCGGGCCGAGGGTCCTTGTACAGCCTTGTGGCCAACGTGATCAGAAAAGGCCGAGGGGGACAGGAGTCATTCCATTATACCAGGGAGGTAGTATTTTTATGTTTTAAGCAGCAATCAGCTAGATCTCTGCTCCCCATCTTCTATTTTCTTATTTTCTCTTCTCTCTCTCTCTCTTTCACACACACACACACACACACACACACACACACACACACACACACAGGGGGGTTGGGCTGATTTGAGGAGTCCCAAGCAGCCCCTGGTCTCACTTTGGCATCTGTCTCCTGCAGCCTGGGGTGCAAGGCTGCGGTGAAACATGGCCCCTCCACGCTGTGCCTGGCCAACTTCAGTTGTTGAATGAGTTACTCATATTCCTTCTATTTGTGTTCCAGGCAGAGAAAATTTAGAAGCATTCAGACGAACATTTGCAGTTTTCAGGGGGATTTCCTTGAAATGTTGCTGACTTTTACAACTGTGATGCTGACGGGAGAAAAAGAGAGCTTTTGTTCACAGCCAGACTGAGTGAAACACCAAGCCGCAGGGAGGCCTGTGGAGGGCTTCCCAGTAGCAGGAGTGCTCTCTGGGCCTACAGGACCTTGGGGTTCAGGCCTCCTCACGGCTCACTCGCGATCTGTTAGTGGGTCATGGCATTAAACAATGACGGCGACGAAGTAGACAAGGGAAACTTCAGCATGCATCACAGATAGTAAAAAAAATTATCTTATTAAAATTTGCTTTAGTTATATATGTGTGAGTGTGTGTGTGAGAGAGAGAGAGACAGAGTGTGTGCGTGTGTGTGTACTGGAGCACAATATAAAAATATATCTCTCACTGTGGGTCACGATCATGAATATTTGAAAGCCAGGGCCATAGATCAGTTTGATTTCTTTTTTTTCTCCAACACATGTGAGGTTAAAAGTCAAGTGCAGAGCTGCATCTCATTTGTTGACTATTTTCCCAGTCAATGTTCTTGCGTCACCACCAAAAAGTGGACTAGCCTTCTTTATTTCCTGTTTAAAAACCTAGTTAGATCAAAAGACGCAAGACTGGGCATTTCAAAGAGCACCTGGGCAATTAGAGTTAGAATCGAGGCGCCCTTTGATCCTCCTGAAGAGGAGGGTGAGGTGGGGTGTGCGGCGCGGGTGGCTAATGAGCGTGCGGCTCCGGCAGCGGCCCACAGAGCACTAATGGCTGTTTCATTTAATAAGTTAATAACTAATGAGAATGTCTTTGAACGATCTTCTTGGTGTCTCACAGTGATATCTTTTATTCAAGCATCCAATAACATGAAAAAACCTCCACCAAGGGTAAATGATTACAGAGATTGTGCCCTGTACCTGACATTATATATAATTGCCTTTCTAAAATGTTCCGAATTTGGCTCCAAAATACTCATTGCTCTGGAATTCAAATGGATGCCATTATTGGCGAACTCTTATGTGGCAGGTAGTCAATGCCTAACCATCTAATTATCCCATTTGGACATTGTTATCTCCATGTCACAGATGTGGAAACTGGGGTTTAGAGAATTAAGTGACTTGCCAGGAGTCCACAGCTAGTAAGTGGCAAAATTAGGATTTGAATCCAGGTCTCTAAGCTCCAGACCCAGAGTAAACTTACCTGTGATGTGAAGCTTTTCACCTCTGGGAACTTTTCTCTTCTGGAGCTAAGAGTTGAATTTCAGAGGAAAGGACTGAAAAGCTCTATCACGATCTTGGCAAGGTTATTTGTAAACATAGACAAGCTTATTTTACAATTTATACAGAAAGGCACAGGCCCTAGAATTGCTAAACTAATCTTGACAAAGAAGAATAAACTAGGAGGACTCACTGTATGTGATATTTAAGTCTAACTATACAGCGACAGTAATCAAGACAGTGTGGTATTGTCAAAGAGAGAGACACATAGAAACAGCTCAATGAACAGAATGGAGAACACAGAAATAGATCCCCGTACAGGCTTGGCCAATTTTTGACAAAAGTGCAAAAGCATTTTAATGAAATATAGCTATTTATTTATATTGAATTTATCGGGGTGACATTGGTTAATAAAATTATATAAGTTTCAGGCGTACAATTCTATAATACATCATCTGTGTATTGCATTGTGTGTGCAGCACCCCAAGTCAAGTCTCCTTCCATCACCATTTATCCCCCCTTTACCCTCTCCTGCCTCACCCAACCCTTCCCTCTGGTCATCACTATCCTGTTGGCAGGGTCTAAGAGTTGTTGTTTTTGCTTAATGCCTTCACCTTTTTCACCCAGCCCCCCAACTTCCCTCTCCTCTGACAATTGTCACTCTATTCTCTGTATCTATGAGTCTGTTTCTATTTTGTTTGTTAGTTTATTTTGTGCATTAGATTCCACATATAAGTGAAATCATAGCTTTTTCAACAAATAGTGCTGGAGTAATTGGACATCTATAGGCAATAAAGTGAACCTTGCCCTAGGCCTCACATCTTATACAAAAGTTAACTCAAAATAAATCTTAGAGTTAAGTGTAAAATACAAAGTTATAAAACTTTTAGGAAAAAAATAGAAAGTCTTTGGGATCTAGGGCTAGGCAAAGAGTTCTTAGGCTTGACACCAATAGGACAAAGCATAAAAGGAAGAATCTGTTCCCGGGCCAAAAGTTCGTGTGCATGACACTTCAAAAAGGCCAATATTGAAAACGTCCGAGTTCGGAGTAAGAAAAGGTTTATTGATTGAGGAGGCACCTAATCCAGAAGACGGGGCGGGGTGTGGGGGGTGGCTCAGAGGTTCCTCAAATCCATCTTAAGCAAGCACACACAAAGAAGTTCAGGCTTCTTTTAAATCAAGGGAAGGGAAAATGGGAGGGGCTGGTTTTGTAAAAACTCAAGCCCCAAGCAGAATTCCTCTACTGATTAGCATGTCTAAAGCAGGAGCGATTAGCCTGAAGGCCCTGGGAACAAAGCAGGCCCGAACAAGATCGGATCTGAGAGAACCAGCGTTTCACTCAGTTACAATTTTATCTTATCAAAATTAAAAAATTTCGTTGTGCAAAAGCCCACATGAAGAGGATGAAAAGACAAGCTACAGCCTGGTAGAAAATATCTGCCAACCATATATTTCACAAGGAAATCTCAAATCTCAACAGTAAAAATACAATGCAATTAGAAAATGGGCAAAAGCATGAACAGACATTTTACTGAAGATATACAATGGCAAATAAGCACATGAAAAGATGCTCCACGTCATTAGCGGCAGAGAAATGCAAATTAAAACCACCAAGGGATAACACCAGAATGACTAAGATATAGAGAGAACACCAAATGCTGGCAAGGTGGGGAGCAACTGGACCCTCAGAGATGGCCGGTGGGGATGTGGAAGGACATAGCCACTCTAGAAAAAGGCATTTCCCCCCCAAATTAAACATGCAACGACCATATGACTCAGCATTTGCACTCCTGGTCATTCAGCCCAGTAAATGAAAACATGTTCACTTAAAAGCCTGTCCACGAATGTTTATAGCAGCTTTATTTATATTAGCTAAAAACTGGAGCCAGCTCAGATGTCCTTCCTTGGGTGGCTGGTTAAACAAACCGTCCATACCACGACATGCTGCTCAAATAAAAAGGAATGAACTAGCGATGCAGGCAACCAGCACAAGCCTGGGAAGGATTAGGAAAGGGACTGGTTCGTTTGAAAGAAAGCCTCTCTCTCACAAGCCCAAGATAATATAATCAGAGCTTAACAAAGGCCATTCCGGGTAGCACACAGTTTGGCCTGTTTATTCGCAGGTTGTCTTCGTGGCAGCCGCCCAGGCCTGGCTGAGGCAGTGCAGCACTGTCCTGGGCACAGCTGGGAACAGAGGCTAAGCTAGCTGGACAGGGACAGGGACAGGGACAGATACTGAGCTGGACTAAGCCTGGGCATGGACTGAACTGAACTCCCAAAGCCTCGGATGCCCTGCCGATGCAGGGAGATGGCACAATATCCCTGGCCCCCGGCCCTTCTTCTGGGGTTGGTGAAAACAAGGCTGGACCCCTTGCACGGCGGGATGGGGCTGAGCCACCTGTGGCCCTCATCTTCCCAACGAATTCTAAGGAAAACGGTCATTACTAAACGTGGTTGCATTTTTGTTTTCCCCTGCTTCCCACCAGTAACTTTCTCTGCTGATGTTTTTAGCTTCCTCTAGTTTTAAAATAGTCATTAGGAAAACAGAACACTGCCCATTATATAGAACATAGAAAGCTCCCCCTGGGGGTTTGAAAGGGTTCTGTCTCAAGCTGAGAAGTGGCATCGCTCGCTTCTCTGGCCTGCTCTTTGGCCTTGTGAACTAGCATCCTCTGGTTTCCAGATGGACAAACCCACCACTGTACTTCACTTAATTTCAGGTGATGGCTCACCAAGAACGACTTATGCTTTCTGGTTTCTCTGGCACAGGGCTGACATCACAGGGCTTTGCAGATTAATCATTGTGATTAATGCAGAGACTGCAGGCAGGCACAGCCTTCTGGAAAGACAAAACCAGACCTGGCCGCTTTGGCTCAGCGATTAGAGCCTTGGCCTGTGGACTGAAGGGTCCCAGGTTTGATTCCAGCCAAGGGCATGTACCTCGGTTGCAGGCTCCATCCTGGCCTCAGTTGGGGTGTCAGGGGGGCAACCAATTGATGTGTCTCTCTCACGTTGATATTTCTCTCTCTCACTTCCACTCTGTGAAAAGCAATGGAAAAAATATCCTCAAGTGAGGGTTAAAAAAAACAAAGACAAAACCAGCATCACTTATCTCACCTCACCACTGAGGGCCGAAGCTACCATTTCTTCATCGGGAAAATGCATTTTACCTCAAAGAGCTATTGAGAGAAATCATGAGTAGAAATAGCTGTGAAGCACTTGGCACCGGCCAAGGAAATGTGAATCACCAGTGGAATCTTAAATAGGAGTGGGCTTAAATAAGGTCGAGGCTTATTTCTCTCTCATGATAAAGTCCCAGGGAAAAGTTACAGGGGAGGAAAAGGAGTGTTTTCTCAACCCCTCTGAGTTCTTGGCTGAGACCCCTGTAATAAAAGATCGATTAACAAGAGAAAAAAAAAACCCCAGAAGTTTAATAACACGTATACCTCAGGTATACATGGGAGAGACCTAGGGAAACTGACTCCCTGAAGTGGCTTAACGAGTTTAAATACCATCTTCAGCTAAAGACAAAAAAAAAGGGAGGGGATCCGAGAAGGAAAGCCAGTTCTGGGAGTAGACCAGGAAAAGCACAGTGAACAAGGGGAAGGTTGTTATGCAGATTTAAGTCCACACCTGCTCCATTGATAAGATTGTGATGTAGAGCTAGTCTCCTCTTCCTGGTACACGGAGGGAGACACCCTTACATAAGATTTCCTTTATAAATTTAAATATCCCTCACAGAAGGGTAGCTTCTCTTTTTAGAGCTTCCCCTTTGTCTGTTGTTTCTAAAAATAATCAGCTCAAAATAATCCTCTGACAAGGAGGTGGATTTTGGGGTGGCATTTTCTGTTACCCTTCAAAGTCTTGAGCATGTGTGGCAGTTCTGCTCCACAAAGCTCTTAGGACTCAGATTCCTTCTGTATTATTGCTCCACGTGTGAGTTTTTTATTCTCGCTGCCATCTCAGGACCCAAGAGGGCTGCCAGAACACCAGTGTTGACATAAGAACCTTTAAACCTACTGAGAATTTGAAAAAATATTTTTTATTGATTTTTAGAGAAAGTGGGAGAGGGAGAGAAACGATCTATGTGAGAGTGAAACATTCACGAGCTCAAAATCCAGGCATGTGCCCTGACCGGGAATCGAACCGTGATCTCCTGGATCCCAGGTCGATGCTCAACCGCTGAGCCACACCCAGCTGGGCAGTAAAACTCCTTTTTCATCCACACCAGCCAACTCTAAGGCAAATCACACTGCCGTGTGTCTCCTCTACTTAGTCCTTCACTTTTGATCATTAAATGTGTGGTTGTTTTTCCCGTACCAAGGAATTCTGTGACACTAGCTGGGTGTCCAACAATTTAACTCAATTCTGACACCACCTGGAGGTATCTTTACAGGTTAAGGACTCAGTCCCACAAGACTACATGTTACCGATGAGTCTGGGCTCTTGTCTCCTGGTATAAAAGAATTGAGACCAGGGACACTGATAAAAAGCAGAGGCAGATTTATTGAGGCTCTGCACAGGAGGAGAGCCCTGAGACAGGGCCTCAGGTTGTGCGTCCCAAATGTGGGGCTTAGGGGTTTTTATTATTTGAAAATGTGGAAGCTGGTGAGGTTGCCAATCAGGCTGTGGGCCAGCAAGCTCCTCCTTTTTAGGAACACTAACGTCCTGGTACATGCCAGCCAAGCGAGGGGTTCTGGGACTGTGCAGCACTTATTATGGGATGCAAGAAGGGACACGGTTTGGCTTGAGATCTGAAAAACAAACTTAAAAGGAGTCAGGTTAATTCCTGGGCCATTGTTTTATAGCTACCTGATGATAACTGCCGTGGTCCTGGAAGGGCTTGGCTCAATGGGGCAATTTTGGGGAACATGTTCTTCTTTCTGCTTCATACCCACGCCCACCCCCTACCCCTTCAGATGCCCTCCGTCCTTGGGTTTAATTACTTTGCTAGACTGGCTTACAGGACTCAGTAGGGCAGTTTACTTACTGGATCACTGGTTCATTAGAAGAGATATTAAAGAACACAAGTGAACAGCCCGATGAAGACATACATAGGAGAGGTCTGGAGGTGTCTCGAGGGCGGCAGCTTCTGTCCCCACGGAGCTTGGGGTGCGTCACCCTCCCAACATGTGGGCAGGTGTACCAACCAAGAAGCTCTCGGAACCCTGTCCTTTTGGGTTTTTGCGGAGGCATGATTGATGAAATCATTGACCACTGGACATTAATTCAACCTCCAGGGGCTCTTAGGAGGTTGGGGGCCTGGGGCTGAAATTTCCAACCCTCTGATCACAGGGTTGGTTTCCCTGGCAACCAGCCATCCTGAGGCTATCTGGGAGTTTTTCCCTCAACACCGTATTAACGTGCTAAGGTGTGCTTGAAAGGCACTTGTTATGAATAACAAAAGACATCTTCATTGCTCTTATCGCCTAGGAAATTCCTGGCATTGTAGAAGCTCTGTGCCAGAAACAGGATCGGACCAAGGGAGATGCCACAACTTGGCTGGCACCCTAAGAAACTGGAGGCCTGTTCGGTGACTTCCACCAGTAACCAGTGAGAATGTTGTTCTGTCAACTGTATTTGATCAAAGCAACAAAAATGCTCACAGGTGTGCTTTCACATCAAGCCAGTCTTCTCGAGAGTCACGTCTGGCCTGAAAGTGGAGCTCCCCTCCCCCACTTCTCTACCCTCTCCCCCCCCCAAAAAAAACTCATCCCACTTCCCAACCTTGTAAACGATTTAGAAAAGTTAATGAGAGATGAAATGAAGAGAAAACTCTAGCTGGGGGGTGTGCTGGCCAGGCCCCAGGCCCTAGGGGGGCTTGCCAGGCTTTGGCTTGATTACTTCAAAGTCAAGAGGCCAGTCCTTGCCCACCCTCAGGGCTCTGCTCCTTTCTTTGCAGCGGCTCCTGCGCTTGCCAGGTGCTGCCAGCCTGCTTGCAGCCTGGCCTCTCCCCCCTGCCCGGGTCTCTGCAGGGAAGCACTGCTTCTCCCATTCCTACCACCCCCTCCGGTCGCATCTACACGTTTGAAGATTATTGCCCAGTTACTTTGCAGAATGTCCCTCCCAATTTTGTCACCGGAGTAAAGGGGCCTGTTTTTGCCTGCGTGCATCAAAGCCCAGTGAGACATGAACAGGAGCGTGCAGCCGTCAACGTAAGAAACGTCCAAACCTGTAAGAATTTTTGTGAGTTTATTTGAGCCAATCTGATGGCAATTGGGGGAAGCAAAACCTCAAGGGATTGAGATAACGCTCCTGAGAATGGCAGTTTTGCACCTTGTTTTTTGCATTACAATCAAAGGAGAAGACATAAGTGGGTGACGTGAAATGCACTGGTGATAGATTAGGGAGGTGGGAGAAAGCAGAGCAGGGAAACCTCTGGGGTTGGGTAAAAAGTAAAACGATGGACACATTTCTTTTACTTAGGTGGGTGCAGGATAGTTAACATTCAACAATGAACTCAATAGCAATGAGGGGGTTTGTGGTCTCCGGTAGAAGATTGTGCCCTGAAGGGTCTGGTAAAAGGAAATTACCCTGACATTCCCAAAAGTATGTTATCATAGATTCAAAGACTCCTAGACAGGCTCAGTTAAGGTTAAAGGTTGACCTTTGACAAGGAAGATACCGGCCTAGGCCATGACTACCTGCCATGACTTGCTTTGAGTTAGGAAGTTTTAATTTTCGACCATCCTATGTGGTGTCTGGGTTTGTAAAGCTGCCGCGCAGGCCTCCCTTGAGCTTGTCAGGTTTAGTAGGTGGCCCCTTTTTTTGTTCCCACAGTTACACAGCAAAGACAATGAGGGTTTATTTTTAGGCTGGGGGACAGGGGCGGGGGCTGGGGACAATGAACTAATGCTTAAAGACCTGGCTCCCCCGCTTCCAGGGGATGGGTTATACAGGGGCGCACTCATTAATCATGGTGACTGAGGGACCTGGGGTCCTGGTCAGGGTCATGATCTCTACTGACTGGTTGGAGCTGAGGTAGGGAGGCGGCAGGTGAGTCAGGGCGCTGGGCGAAGCCAGTTTCAATCAAAAGGAAAGAAAGGAGAAAATGCCCATTAAAGAAATGGAGTTTCTATGAGGTTACCATGTGTTTGATATTTTCTCATGATTACCTTGAACTTAATACATTTTTGGCAAGAATACCACAGAAATGGTGCTGTGCCCTTATATCCTATAAGGGGACACACGATGTCGCTATGTCTTATCACTGGTGATGTTAACTTCAGTCACTTTATTGAGGTGGTATCTGCCTGCCAGGTGTCCCCACTGTAAAGATACTATTTTTCCCTTTGTAATTGATGAATATCTTATGGAGAGATACTTTGAGTCTCTGCAAATACCTTATTTCTCATCATACTTTCACTCGCCAGCATCAGCATCCTTTTTGCTTCTTGCCTGCAACAATTATTACCATAGTGTTTGTCAGATGGTGATTTTCTATTTCTACCATTTCTTTTATATTTATTAATTGAAATTCTGCTGTAAGGAAGAGCTATCCCTTTTCCCTTACTTAGTCAATTATTGAATTATTTATTTTTACCATATGGACTTGAACAGAAAGCATTGATTTATTTATTTTCTTTCTCATAAAGTAATTACTATTCTTTTTTTTTTTAATCTTCATCGGAGGATATTTTTTCCATTGCTTTTCAGAGAGAATGGAAGGGATATATATATATAGAGAGATAAGAAACCTAGATGTGAAAGAGACACTTGGGTTGGTTGCCTTCTGCACGTGGCCCCGGTTGGGCATGGGATCGAGCCTGCAACCGAGGTAAGTGCCCTTGACCGGACTCGAACCCAGGACCTTTCAGTCCACAGGCTGACGCTCTAACCACTGAGCAAACTGGCCAGGGCTCGAAAAGAAAGCATTTAATATGACATTTATAAGTTATAAATGACATTTATAAGTTAGGTATAAGTTTATACCTAAGTATAAACTTGTTAACTAGGCACCTGAGAAGCTAAAAGGTAAATACTTGTTCAACATCATTAACTATCAGAAAAATGCAAATTAAAACCACAATGAGATATCAGTATATAGCGATCGGAATGGCTAAAATAAAAAAATCGTGGCAACATCTAATGCTGGAGAGGATGCAGAGAAACTGGATCTTTCATACATTGCTGGTGGGACTATAAAATGGTATAGCCATTCTGGAAAACAGTTTGGCAGTTTCTTATGAACTAATCATGCAACTATCATATCATCTAGCAACGAAACTCCTGGGCATTTATCTCACATGAACAAAAATGTGTGTTCACACAAACCTGTACATAAATGTTCAGCTTTATTTTTAAAAGTCAAAAACTGGAACAAGTTCAGGTGTCCTTGAATGGTTAAAAACACTGTGGTACATCCATATCACAGAATACTACTCAGCAATGAAAAGAAATGAACTAGTGATACACACAGTGAAGGAATCAGAATTCTGCCACCCTGAAGCTGCTTTTTTGGATATTGATTTAAAGCTGTTTATTAAGAAACAAAAGACTCAGAAAGAACCTTTGACTCTCCCACCTTTCTTGCCCAAGAGATTCAGACAGAGAAATCTGCTTAAGGAAGGAAATCTTAGAATGTGGCCTTAGCCTAATTTGATTATATTTTTTTTAACAGTTCCTTGTTTTATTGCAATACATCAAAGTCTGGTTAATATTAAGCGATACCATCATAAAGTATTGGCAAGGAGTCTTTTGTTACATTTTTGACTATCCTATTTTAAATATTTCTGTGCAAAAGAACCCACGTTTGGTAGCAGAGAATCTCTTCTAAAGTTTCCTAAGACATTGATGGCATAAAACCAAACAAAATGAAATGAGGAGTGATAAAAGGCCAAAGTAGTATCTTTCCCCCTTCCATACACGCATATTTGTCAGCATTATACTCTAAACAAAAAAAATGATTACACCTAGGCCATGCAAAAATGCACAATAATATTGCAATGAGAAACAACCCTAAAAAACATAGAAAACAAATGATATTACACTATCAAATAAAAAGGCAGCTCATTTTGTTTTCATGAAATTTCGGGGTTGATTCTTTTTGTCAGTTTCCCCCCAGAAATGAAAAGGTTTCCTGTGTGTGACAGCTGTCCCTAGGAAGGACGAAAAGCCCTGCCTACTGGCTGGTGCTGGGCTGGGAGATGGAGCTCCAGTGAAGCAAGGACTCCGCAGAAACCTCTGGACTTGAGTAATAATTAAAGTCATAACAAGGAAAGAGGTTTTAGAGAGAGGCTCAAGGAAATGTCAAGAGGCTTATCTAATTCCGAAGGAAATGTCATGAGGCTTATCTAATTCAGGGGCTGGGCCCAGGGAGGTGGAGAGTGAACATTTAAAAATATATTATGTTTTTATTGATTTTACAAGAGAGAGGGAGGGAAAGGGAGAGAGAGAAACATTGATGAGAGCTGCCTCCTGCACGCCCCCTACTGGGGATCAGCCTGCAACCGGGCATGTGCCCTGACCGGGAATCCAACCCTGACCTCCTGGTTCATGGATTGATGCTCAACCACTGAGCCACGCTGGCCGGGCATGCCTAATTTGAGTGAAATATGCCAAACAAGAGGGCTTCAGGCAGATGCCCCTTAGCTAGATATCCGATGTCACATTGTTTCTGAGTTGCCTAGAGAGGATTTGCCTGCCATGGGTGTTCTGCTGGAAATCCCCCACTCTCACTTCTGAAATCTAATGCCCTGTCCCCTCTTTCTCCTTTGTCCCAAAATGTCTTACACGCTCAGTGTTGCCTCACTGTCTTTGGAATTTTCATGCCATGTGAATTCCCCATGCTCACACATTAAACTTGGATTTTCTCTTGGTAATCTGTCTCTGTTAATTTGGTTATTAGCCCAGCCAGAACTCGGAGAAGGTGGGAGGAAAAGCGTTAATGTTATTTTAGCTCCCACAACAACTTGGATGACTCTCCAGGGAATTATGCTGAGTGAAAAAAGTTTATATACTATATGATTCCATTTAGGTAAGATTTTTGAAATGATAAAATTTTAGAAATTCAGACAAATGAGTGGTTGCCAGGGGATGGGGTGGTTGGGGGGTGAGAGAGAAGAGGTGGATGTGGTTCTAAAAAGGGCAACAAGCCCGGCCGGGCGTGGCTCAGCGGTTGAGCATTGACCTAGGATCCAGGCGATCGGGGTTCGATTCCGGGTCAGGGCACATGCCCGGGTTGTGGGCTCGATCAATGACTCTCTCATCGTTGATGTTTCTATTTCTCTCTCCCTCTCCTTTCCTCTCTCTGAAATCAATAAAGATATATTTAAAAAAATAATAATAATAAAATAAATAAAAATGGCAACAAGAGGGATCCTTGTGGTGATAGAGCTGTTCCATATGGATTGCGGTGGACACCCAGACCTGTGTCACAGGCTGTTGAGTTGACTCCAGTTCCTGGTACACTATGAATGAGTGGTGTCCACATGTCCTGTCCTCAGCAGCTGCTCAGCTCCAGTGGCCTCGTGCCTGTGGCTTTTTTTGTTACGGAGTCAGTCCATCTTCTATTTAGTCTTTCTTTTTCCCTGCTGCCGCTGCTGTCTTCTATTTTCCTCACCATTATTGTCTTTCCCAAAGAATCCTGCCTTTTCACAATGTGCCCAAAGTTGGACAGCTTCACTTTTGTCATTGTCGCCTCCAGCAATAACAGCTTAATTTGCTGTAGGACCCACTTGTTCATCTTTCTGGTGGCCCAGGGTATCTGTAGGGCTCTCCTCCATCAGCATCTTTCAAAAGAATCGTTTTTTTTTTCATTATCAGTCTTTTTCACAAACCTACACATGTGGTGTGAGGACCCACCAAGACCAAGGCAGGCCCCCAGGCCCCGGGGCAGGACAAAAGGCTTAAATGAGTGACTCAGTGAACTGCAGAGGGGGGAGGCAGTTCCAGGAATTAACTTAAATCAGTGGGTTTGACAAATACCAGGTGCACTCCAGCCTCAGGCGCCTGTGGTTGAGGAACATCCTGAGCCCACCCTTCCTGAAGAATTGACAACCCTTCTAAGGACAATGATTGCTTGCTCACTGTAGCCCTATATAAGCTTGTTGTAAATTTAGATCAGGGTTCGAGTCAGAATTCCACTGCCTTGGATAAGACCGAACCCCAGCGAGCTGGAATAAAAGTCCCTTTTGCTGTTACATTATCGGCTCTGGAGCGATTGTCTTTCCGCCGCATAGGGGATCTGATTCTCGGACATAACACTGGTAAGTGTATAGTATTAAAGACACACACACAGAAATTCGTACGAGTATGAATACAAGTAAAACTGAGGAAATATGAATAAGAATGGCGGATTGTATCAATGTCAATATCCCGGCAGTGAGATTATACCAAAGCTTTGCAAGATGTCACCATTGGGGGAAACCAGGTGAAGTGTGCAAGGGGTCTCTCTGTATTATTTCCTAAAACTGCATATGAATCCACGAGGATCTCAATAAACTTTCTAATGGAAGGAAAGTGAACAGAAAGGCATCAAGGAGGTAGCAACTGCAGGAAGCAGCTACTGCCCCTCGGGCTGAGGGAACAAAGGGAAGATGGTGGAATTCTTAAAATTTAGAAATTTGGGCCCGGCCGGGCGTGGCTCAGAGGTTGAGCATCAAACTGGGATCTAGGAGACTGTGGTTCGATTCCCGGTCAGGGCACATGCCCGGGTTGCGGGCTCGATCCCCAGCCAGGGGCGTGCAGGAGGCAGCCGATCAGTGACTCTCTCATCATTGACATTTTTTTCTCTCTCCCTCTTCTTTCCTCTCTCTGAAATCAATAAAATTATTTAAAGAAAAAAGAAACTTGGAGGGGTCCTCGAGTTGAACCCAAAGTCCGACACCCAACAAGGAGACAAGGAGAAAGCTCCAAAATGCTTCCCTGAACAAAGGTTTGAAGCAAATTTAAAGAATAAGGTGAGCCTGGCTGGTGTGGCTCAGCGGTTGAGCATCGACCTAGGATCCAGGCAATCGGGTCCGATCCCCAATCGGGGGCGCACAGGAGGCAGCCGATCAATGACTCTCTTATCATTGATGTTTCTATCTCTCTCTCTGCCTCTCCTTGCCTCTCTCTGAAATCAATAAAGATATATTAAAACACAAACACACACAAAAGAATGTGAGGAGGGGTTATATATATTCATTAATTCTAATTTAGGGGGCCTGATTAGATAGTCTTGGAACTAAAGCCTCTAAGGCAAGGAACTTGAAAGAGGGCAGGAAGGGACAAGGTGATTTTGATCGATCAGCCTTGTATGTGTCCATATTTGGTCTGCGCACGGGATCTTCCTTACTGATGGGCCTCTCTATTTTTAACAGGCTCTGGATGGCAAACAGAGGCACCTCTGTTACTTGAGTTCCAGGAATCTTGGTTCCACTATGCTCTTGAGGTCAGCTTAGGGTCATTTGGCTGCTAACCGCCCCCTCAAGCCTCTGGAACCAGTCTGATCCAGTTTAGTCTGGTGGTCTCTTGAGAGCTATGAGGAGGCCTGCTGTTATCTTCTGAAAGGCACTGAAAACGCTAGAGAGAAAAAAACCCATGAGGGTCAGGTTTCAGTGTTAGGGCCTGGGTTCAGCACGTGGGGGTAAAGCACAGACCTCTAAGGGGGGGGGGACACCAGGCTGCGATGGAAGTGGGCACAATGAAACCGGTTCTGCAAGTGCTGGAGAAATTGCAAACTGGAGTCAGCCGCTGCTAGGAGCAAGCAGTGCTAAGAAGCATTGCCGAGGCGCTGCTCTTAGGCGCAGGAAGCAAACAGGCCTGGGCACGTCCTTCCCCACCTCTGGCCTGACGCCTCCCTCTAGCACCCCCTATTGGCGGAGCTTAATAAGGAGCAGCTGGCAAAACCAAAGCGGTTTGTGGAGCCCCAGGCCCTAGATCACAAAGCGAGCATAGGAGTGCGGGTTTGTTAGGCCCTAGATCACAAAGCGAGCATAGGAGTGCGGGTTTGTTAGGCCCTAGATCACAAAGCGAGCATAGGAGTGCGGGTTTGTTAGGCCCTAGATCACAAAGCGAGCATAGGAGTGCGGGTTTGTTGCTGAGAGACGATAACTTAATAATTAGTAGAGTACCCGAAAGCAATAATACATCTTCTCCTTTTGAAAAATGCACAGAAAAGATGTACAGCTCAATAATTTATCAACAAATGAACCCTCAGGCAACCACCACACGGATCTAGAAACCTGCACCTCCCCAGAGCTCCTCCCAATCCCCCTGCCCCATCCTCTCCCCTGGAAAGGGAAGCCCTAGCTAGCCTGGCTTTTACTGTAATTAATTCCTAGCTTTTCTTTATAGCGTGCATCTTTGGACACTATGGTTTTGCTTGTTTCTGAAGTTTATATGGATGAAATCATGCTGAAGGTAATCCTTTGCGTCTGGCTTCTTTTATTCAACATCCCTCTTGAGATTTATCCGTGTTTTGTGTAGTTATAGTTGGCTCATCTTCCTTGCTGTATAATATTCCATTGTTTGACTATACAGGTATCCCGGCTTTTTGAAAGTTTGCGTTAACACCACCTTGCTTTTGCGACAGACCTACATTCGCACCTGTTTTCGCTAGCTGAAATAAATCCGGAGAGGGTTTTCACTTTTACAAAAACAGCTGAAAAGTGCAAATAGCGCTCACTGCCCTTAGGGAGGCAGCACAACCCTGAACATCAGGAGGGGCTCCTTCCCCAGGCACTACACTCAGCCTCTCAGCATCGAGCACCGCAGTTTCGAACTGTGTCCGTGAACTCTTGTTCTTTATCTTGACTTATTTTGTGTATTTGTTAGCAAGGTATGTCCTAAGGTGGTTGCTTCTTCGTTTGACAAAGCTGAACCCTTTGCCAATTTACATTTCCTTCCTCAGTGTATAAAGTCTCCATTGCGCCCCATCTTTCCCAGCACTTGCTGCTATGTGACACCACCAGTGTCTTGAAGTTTTAGCGTGCATGTCCCTGATGACTAATGAGGACGAGAATGTTTTCATCTGCTCACTGGCTAGTCGGATATCCACTTTTGTGAGGTGCCTGTTGAAGTCTCAGACATTTTCCCACTGGGTTTCCCAGCTTCCTGATTTGCAGGAAACCGGCCCTTTGACGCATATATTTTGCAATATTTTTCTCCCATTCTGTGGCTTACTTTTTCAGTTTCTTTTTTTTGGCAATTTTTATTTTTTTATTTTTATTATTTTTATTTTTTTAAATATATCTTTATTGATTTCAGAGAGGACAGGAGAGGGAGAGAGAGAGATAGAAACATCAATGATGAGAGAGTCATTGATTGAGCCCGCAACCCAGGCATGTGCCCTGACCGGGAATCGAACCCTGATCACCTGGATCCTAGGTCAACGCTTAACCGCTGAGCCACGCCCGGCCGGGCTTTTTGGCAATTTTTTAAAAAAACCTTTATTGATTTCAGGGAGAGGAAAGGAGAGGGAGATAGAAACGCCAATGATGAGAGAGTCATTGGAGACGGAGGCCCGAACCCGGGCATGTGCCCTGTCTGGGAATCGAACCTCGATCTCCTGGATCCTAGGTCGATGCTCAACCGCTGAGCCACGCCCAGCCGGGCGAGTTTCTTAATTGTGTCTTTTGATACTTAACTCATTCTTGAGATCCTAAATTTAATAGTTTTATTTGTCAATCTCTTTCTTTACAGTTTGTGCTTTTTGTGTTCTGTTTTAAATCATCTTTTCCTGCCCTGCATCATGGAGATATTCTAGAATACTATTCTGTAGAGGTTTTTTTGTTTCGCCTTTCACATTTATATCTATATTCTGCCTGGAGTTGATTTGTGTATGATGTAAAGTAGGGACCCAGGTTTATTTATTTCCGCATGGTGCTAGTTGGGTACTAGACTAATTGGGGGATCACTTCTTAAATTATATAAATGTCTAACCACTATGCTGTACACCTGAAAGTAATATAAAATATTTTTGTGTCTTTGTTTTGTTTTGTTTTTAATATAAAATAATATTGAATGTCAACTGCAATTGACTGAAAATAGCAGACATTTAAAAAAGATTTATTTTTTCTACGTGGTTATCCAATTGTCCTCACACTATTGATTGAAAAGATCAACCCCAGAGTGGAAGGGGTTCGGGGGACCGGGTTAAAACAGGTGAAGGGATTAAGGAATGAAAATTGGTAGTTACAGAATAGTCATGGGGATATAAAGTGTAGCCTAAGAAACATAGTCAATAATAAGCATAGGAGCCTGGCCGGTGTGGCTCAGCGGTTGAGCATTGACCGAGGATCCAGGCGATTGCAGTTTGATACCCGGTCAGGGCACAGGCCCTGGGTTCAGGCTCCCCAGCAGGGGGCGTGCAGGAGGCAGCCAATCAGTGACTCTCTCATCATTGATGTTTCTCTCTCTCTCTCTTTCTCTCCCTCCCTCTCTCTGAAATCAATAAGGATATATTTTTAAAAAATAAGCATAGGAAATATAGTCAATAATATTGTAATAATTAAGTGTGGTGCCAGGTGGGTACTTTAAATATCAGGGGGACCGTTCTGTAAAGTACATGGTTGTTTAAACACTATGCTGTACATCTAAAACTAATACAGAATAATATTGAATGGAAACTGTAACTGAAGAATTAAAAAAATAATAAAACAAAAAAGAAAGAAAAGACCATCTTTTCCCCACTGCCCACATCTCTGCCAGTGTCCAAATATGCTGGGACTGCTTCGGGCTCTCTGTTTTTTTTCGTTGGTTTATATATCTCTCCTTGGGCCAACATTACACTAGTTTACATGCTGTAGCTTTATAATAAGTCTTAAAAGCTGTTCGAGGAATATCGCATGCTGTGTTCTTCTCCTTCAAGATCGTCTTCACTATTCTGTGTCCCCAGAATTTTCATGTAGATTTTATAATTACCTTGTCAAGTTCCACAAACAAAACAAAACAAAACAAAACAAAACAAAACAAACAAAACTTGGAATTTTGAATTAGATTGCCTTGAACCTGTAGACTAGTTTGGGGAGAATCGACATCTTTACAATATTGCACCTTCTATCTGAGACTATTGTATAGTTCTTCTTTTATTTAGGCCTTCTTTCAAATTTTTCCATAGTTTTATAAACTATAAACTACACTGGAGTCTTGCATGTCTTTTGTTAGACTTATTCCTCGGTATTTGATGTTCAAATCTCGTATATCTGTAGCAATTTTTTGTCTGCTTGTCTATCATTAAGAGAGAGGTGCGTTAAAATACCCACTATTACATTGATTTGCCTATTATTCTTTGAAGTTCTGTGCATTATTTTCTTTACTTTGAGGCTAGGTTATTAGGTGATTACCGTAGAATTGTTATATCTGCTTGGTGGATTGAACCTTTTTATCATGATGAAATGATCTCTAGTAATGCTTTTTGCTTTCAAGTCTATTTTATCTAAATTTAATATAGCTACACTGGTTTCTTTTTAGTGTTTTCATAACATATCTTTTCCATCCTTTTAGTTTAAACCATTCTCTATCCTATGCTTAAGGTGTGTCTTTTATAAGTCTAGAGGCTAAAATTTGAAAAATTACAGTCTGACCTCTTTCTTTTAATTGGAGCATTTAGTCTATTTGCATTTAATGAAATTTAAAAAAATATATTTGGGTTTCCATTTACCTTTTTACTAAGGGCCTTTAATATGTCCCCCCTTTTCTATATCATTGTTTATCTTCTTTCCTGCCTTCTTTGTATTGATTTAGTATATTTTATTATTCCACTTTCTATTAGTTTGGCAGTTATACATTCTTTTATTTTTTTAGTTGTTACTCTACACTTACATCCTTGACTTACAAAAGTCTAACATTAATTAATGCTAATGTGCCCTCCCCCAGTACATTAGACCTTAAAGCGTTAACCTAATTCACCTTCTTCCCAATTCAAATGTCAGAGTTAGCATCTGTTTTATTTTATTTACTTAGTTATTTTAAAAATATGTCTTTATTGATTTCAGAGAGAGGAAGGGAGAGGGAGATAGAAACATCAATGATGAGAGAGTCACTGATTGGCTGCCTCCTGCACGCCCCCCACTGGGGATCGAACCCGCAACCCGGGCGTGTGCCCTGATCGGGAATCGAACCCCGATCTCCTGAATCATAGGTCGATGCTCAACCACTGAACCACGCCGGCCGGGCAGTTAGCATCTATTTTACTTTGATGTAGATTTAAAACCCAACAAGACATTATCTTTATTTGTTTATACAGATGTATTCATCTATTTACCTGCTTCCTCCTCATGTGCCTAGTTATCTTCTGTTGTCTGCCAGACATTGTATCTGCTAGATTATTTCTAGAAAATATTTGAGGCCTGAGATGATGTTATCTTCCGCCAGAGATGAACGACATTTTCGTCTGTGAGGCACCTGGGCACAAGCAATCTAAGATCATCTCAACCGAATACCAGGGCTTGAGAAAGTTTGAACTGAGCAGTGCTTCACCCTCACCTCTAGGAGGCAAACTTTCAGGGTCCCCACAGCAAGTGGGGGAAGTTCAGTGGCCCTTGTTCACCCCCAGCCCCCACACCTGCTCTGATGCCAATCCCTTCCCCCCACCCCTGACAAGCCATCCCAAGTGCTGCTCAGTCTCTGGGCCTCCTCCTTTGGAATGGAGAAATGTCCCCAGGGCAAAAATGGCCTTAAATGCTCCCTCCCTTGGTTGTCAGTTTTCTTCCACATCCTGGCCCTGTAATTTTTTCACTATCGTGTTAGTTTGTTAACATCTCCTAACAGATGGTTTTAATATTTCAATCAGCTGTCTTAGTTGTCTTAAGTATGAGGGTTGGTCCAAGTTCCGTGGTCTGCTATTAGTGGAACGTGAAATCTTTATTAAAGACTTTAATTTCTGATTTTCCTGATTATTTGTGAGTTTCAAGAAATGTCACTCAGATGTTATCTCCTGTGAATTGCCTGTTCATATCTTTGCTTCTATTTTTCTTGTTTAAAGTGATTTTTAAGAAGTTCTTTGTAAATTCTGGATGCGGATTCTTTGTCAGTTACTGTGCCGCTAGCATCTTTCAGTCTGTGGCTTATCTTTTCTGTTTGTTTATGGTGTCTTTTGTAAACAGAACTTTTTAGTTGTTAATTTAAATTAATTCAACTTGCCCAGCGGGGCATGGCTCAGTGGTTGAGTGTCAACCTAGGATCCGGGAGATCGGGGTTCGATTTCTGGTCAAGGGCACATGCCGGGGTTGCGGGTTCGATCCCCAGTTGGGGGCATGCAGGAGGCAGCCGATCAATGACTCTCTCATCATTGATGTTTCTCTCTCTCTCTCTCTCTCCTTTCCTCTCTCCGAAATCAAGATATATTTAAAACAAAAACAAACAAAAAACTGTAACTAGATTCCATCTACCTGGGCTTCACTTGACAATGATAACTGTGATCATTATACATGTAATCATGTGCACATTAATGCAAACTGTGTTCCGGCCAAGTGGTCTAGTACCATGGGGGCGTGTTAGGCATACACATAGGAAAGGAGGGGAAATGTAGAGGGGTTCAGGGGGGAAGAAGGGGCCCAGTAAGTTCCCAGCAGTTGCATGCTCTACTGCTCAAGGCAACCTGTGAGATGGATGAGCTTCTCTGTATTTTACCCACGGGAAAGCTGAGCTTGGGAGGTGAGGCCAGGTGCCCAAGACACCCCGGTAGAAGGGGCGGCACTTGGACTGTACACAGCTTGGACTTGCTCTGCTACCAGCCATGCCACCCAGCTCTGGGTGGGGGGGGTTGGCGGGGGTGGGGGAGGAGAATTCAACATGCAGATGTGACTGAGCCATGGCATTCTCCCTGCCATGTTGCCCCAACGTGAGCTAAGGAGGCAAGGGGACGAGTTTAAGAGACAGTAAAAAAAATGATATATGTATTTTAGAATATTACAAGGAAAATAGTAAAATAGAGAAATATTTTACTTGTTATCCTATCCTCATAATACCACTGCTCTTTGAATTGGGGGGTATTTGTTTATGGTTGAGATCTCTTGGCCAAATGGCCGAGGAAGGAGGCCCACTGTGGTGTGTCAGGCTCTCCGTGCCGCTTGGAACATCAGAGTAACTACTTAGTAAATGTCGGGTTGCCTTGATTATTTTTAGATTGTTTTATTAAAATTGGTCCAGAGAGATATCATTATTGCATGGAAAATATGAACTTTAATTTTTATGGTTCTTGGTAGATGTCACCATATAACTTGCGGTGCTAGGAGCAAGTGTTGAGAATACCAGTGTCATCAACTCACACACACTGGCTTTGGGTGTTATATTTAAAAAATCTGCTAATTATTAATAGGTTAACATAATACCAAGTTTTTAAATTTTAACGTGTATTTCCTTGACCATTGAGATATTTTTCAATGTGTTTTTTCCTTCCCCTGAGGATATTTTTTCCATTGTTTTTTCCAGAGAGAGTGGAAGGGGGACAGAGAGAGGGAGAGAGAAACATCAATGTGAGAGAGACACAGCAATTGGCTGCCTTCTGCACTCTCCTCGACCAGCGCTGAGGATTTAGCCTGCAACTGAAGTACGTGCCCTTGGCTAGAATCAAACCCGAGACCCTTCAGTCTGAGGGCTGGCGCTCTCACCACTGAGCCAAACTGGCCGAGGCATCAGTGTTTGTTTTTTAATAGTAGCTCCATTTATAGTCTGTTAAATGTTCACGCTCTATGTTTATATATTGGGATGTTAGTATTTTTAACCAGTTTATAGAAGTTCATTATATAATAAATATATTAACTCTTTGTATGGCATATTTGCTGCAAAATGTCTTTCCGAGTCTGTGGGCTACAACTATTTCATATAAAAGTTTATGTTTTTATGGGACAAAATCTTTCGGTTGCTTTGTGGCTTCTTTCTCCTATATACACTTAAAAGGTTACTCTCCAGAGTTTTACTGACTACTTAATTCTGTATTCTTTTCTTTTTCTATCATTTAACTTAAAAAATTTTATTTTATTTTATTAAATATATCTTTATTGATTTCAGAGAGAGGAAGGGAGAGGGAGAGAGATAGAAGCATCAATGATGAGAGAGTCATCGATAGAACCCGCAACCCGGGCATGTGCCCTGACCGGGAATCGAACCCCGATCGCCTGGATCCTAGGTCGACGCTCAACCACTGAGCCACGCCCGGCCGGGCCCTGTCATTTAACTTTTATATTGAACTCTTTGTCTGAAACTAATTTTGGTGTATGATTTCATAATTGTCTTACTTTTAGAATAGATTAAAATCTAGAAGGGCCACTCACCCTTCATTTATCCTTTTCCCCCTAGTATTTCCTTTAATTCAAATTAAAAACCAAAACACTGTTTATTCTTTTTAAACAGTCATTTTGTAAAGGTCGAAAAAATGGTCTGGATTTTGACTTGGTATTGTATTACACCTACACATTAATCTGGAAAAAATTGATGATATTAGAATATTTAGTTCTTCCATCCGAGAACATTTCTTTCTGCTTATTCAAGTCTTTTGTATCCTCAGTGCAGCTTTGCCTTATTTTCTTCCATATAAATCCCTTGGATTTTGTTGGTTTCAAAAAGCTTGTTGCAATTGAGAATGGCATCCATTTACCATTAAAATATTGCAACTTCATTGCTGATACATAAGAACACTATTGAATTCTGTGTTTTTGCATTTGCTCTTTATGAACTTGAATGGGTTGTCCAGTTGCTCTCTGCATTTTAAGGTATATATTAGCAAATACGAACAATTTTGTGTTTTTCAATGTTTATATGTCTGTTTCTGGGCAGCGCTTTAAAAGAGATACTAGATAATAATGGAAGGAAGACGCTATGTTAAATAAGTCATCGAGCAGTGTATTTAGTATGGCCCCTCACTGCACGGAAAAATATAAGTATATATATACACGGGTGGGCAAAAGTAGGTTTACAAATAAAAATACAATAATAAATAAATAATACAAGAATAAATTGTTTCATGTACTCACAAGTGTAAACCGGCTTTTGCCCGCCCTGTATGTGTGTATGTATATTGGCCTGACAGAGAGGCACAGAGTGTTTGTAGCAGTTGAGTGGCAGAATCTGTCTGAATATCTACTTTTTCTTTATCCATATTTTCTAATCATTCTATGAAGTCCATGTGTTCTTTAGGTAATTAAAAAATATAAGGGGAATTTCAAAGCCTTTTTGTGTCCCCTTTAGGTGGGTTATGTTGGCTGTGGGTTGAAACAGCTATTTGTCGTCTGCTAAGGATATTTTCTGTCTCACTTTTTAGAGTTATTGTATGTTTTTAAATTAGAACTGGTGTTGAGTTTTGCCAATTTTTTTTTTCTGCTGCGAAGATGATCGTCTTTTTCTTTTTCTTTTTTTAAACAGGTGTATTTTATATATAATAAAGTGCAGAGATCTTAGGTGTTCAGTTTGATGTTTTGACATATTGTACATACCCATACAACCCCCCCCCCCCAAAAAACAAGAAATAGAACATTTGCACCTCCCCAGAAAGTTCTAGAGGCAGTTCTGTGGTGAGGTGCTGTGCTTTGTGCAGTCTGCATTTACCCACTTGCTGCCTCAATTTAACACCTCGAGGGCCTGGAGCCACAGGAGAGGCCCCAGCAGGCTGCCCCTTATCAAGCTGTGCATCAGACCATGTTGGTGGCAGAAGGGAGCTAGGTTCTCTGGGGGCAAGGGGTCACGGGGAGGGTGAGATAAGGCTGCCTTCTGGGGCATGAAGAGGGCAATGGCAGTAACTTGAAGCTTTTAGTGTCTATGGCAAAACTGTTTCTGGGTACCACACGCTGACAGGTTAAGCTGGGGGAGGCGCCTAGAGACAGGCGTGGTGGGTGCAGCATCCCCGGCACAGCCATAACCACGGGATTGCAGCTGCAGGCTCCGTGTCTTATGCCCATTCCTTGATAAGGTCAGATGTCATCTTCTGGAACATTCTCTCCTGGAGCCCCCTTTCCTTTGGCTGGATTGCTAGCTCGCACTACGACATTGTCCTTAGGGGGCTTGCTACCTCAGCATACTCAAGGTTACTACCCTCAGTGACCTTGAACTCAAGGTCACCGTTTACTTCCCTGAACCAATCTTGTTGCGCCCTGTTTCGCAGATTCCCAGTCTCTGCAGCAGCGGTTCACGGAATGATACCTGGTGTTATTTATTCAGCTTATCATGTGGCAGTAAACCAGGAAAATTACAGACATACATGTTTCTTTCGTTTCGACCAGCTTAGCACTGGCATGCTGGATGTGTTTTCAGTGCCATGGAGTGCAGAAAATGAACTCAATGGGAGATTATGCTTTTGGTGCTCTCTACATTGAGGGTAAGAAGTCTGCAGAGAGATGACTTGGGATACCATGAATCAAAAGGCCAGGGGCACCCGGCCAGCATGGCTCAGCGGTTGAGCATCGACCTATGATCCAAGAGATCGAGGTTCAATTTTCAGTCAGGGCACATGCCCAGGTTGTGGGGTTGCAGCAGGCAGCTGATCAATGATTCTCTCATCATTGATGTTTTTCTCTCTCTACCTCTCCCTTCTCTCTAAAATCAATAAAAAAATATTTTTTAAAAAAGGCCAGGGGCTCAATTTCTTATGTCTGCATATGATCTAGACTCTTCTGTATAATTTGGCAGCATGGTTTACTTGGATAAAGCAATCGCTCCTAGTTTATGTTTCCTTAATATGGGTGTGTCTTCTTAGTGGGAACTGTGAGCACATGCGGGCTGGGTTATTTCTAGGGGTACGCGTGTTTGGACACATGCAAGTGCGGGTGTTTGAAGCCACCATGGTTCTTTGCTTGGGCAAAGCCTAGGGCAAGGGTGGGGAGGGGAGGGTGTAAAGTAGGTCACTGAGGCACTCGAGGGGCCGCATCCCAGACTCCAGCAAACCACCAAAGCCAACCACCCCGCACCAAGGGCAGCAGGCCTCCTCCTGAGGCTTTCTGTCCAGTGTCAAACAAGGGATGTGTTTTCCATGCTGGGCGCCTACACCACTCAAATGAGTTTAGACTTCTATTTCTAGGAGCTGTCCCTACTTGGATTTTTTTTTTCATCTTTTCTTTAAGCCTGCAGCTATTTTAAATCTGCGTTGAAACGCAAGCAACTGAACTTGAACAGCTCTTGTGCCGGTCTCCGCCAGCCATGCTGAAAATCGAGACCGCCAGGGTGAACCCGGGGAACCCGGGTGCCGCCCTCTGTTCCAGACCTTTCTGGGAGGGAGTTCCCGCTGACCCTTGTGCATGCTGTTTGTCCCCAAGCTGTTTGTCCTGCAATCCGAGGAGACAACCGCCTTTTTATGTTTTATACATTTTATTCATACATTTCTCCAACTTTGAAATGACAAAAGCCCAATTCTATGATTTCCCATTACACAGCATCCTACAGGTATGTATATTCTACAAAGAATACTATGGAGATTCTCTTCCTCCCCTGTCACACAAGATAACTGATTAGGGTTCCATCGACTTGTACTGTACTGGCAGTGCACCAGCGTCCGGGTAGTTCTGGCGACAGGGCAAAGGGATCGGGGCGGGAGGGCGTGTGCTAAGGCATGTAAATAGATACACACAGAGAGAAAGAAAAGCGGGACATTTACAGAGAATCCGAACCTTTCCGATCCCTTCACCTCCTGGGTGTTGAAGGACACCTCCTGCACAAACGCTCTTGCACGCTAAGGCTTTGCTGTACCCTGCAAATACTTACAATTGGATACGGTGAAATATACAACAACCATTAACATCGCTCTCTTTTTATCACTGAGACAATACTTCAAAACCTTTTATAAAAAGGCAATTATACATACAGAAAAAAGAACACGTTGGCAAAACTTTATGCAAAACAACCCGAGTACTGAGTTTGAATGGCGACGCACCTGCATTTCAATGAAACGCGACACTCTGGTCTGAGCACCTGAGGCTCGTGTGGCCTTTGCGTCGGTTACCCTGCCTGCTGCTCCTGCAGCCTCCCCCCGCCTGCATGGCTGCCATTCTAGGACACAGCTGAGACTGGAAATTAGTTCCCCCTAACTCTTGGTCTCTTCAAAATGAAAAAAAAAAAAAAAAAAATAGGTAGGGCGACTCACTGTGGAGGAACGCCTATTTCTACTCCCAAAACAGGACTCCTAAGAGGTCGCACGTCCTCTGGGTCCCGAGGTGGCCACTCCCCCCAGACCTGTCTTGGTGAGAACACTGGCAGGTCCCCTAGGTCACGTGCCAGAGAGACTGGAACTAACACACAAGTGGCAGCAAAGTTTTGAGTTTCTGAGCACACACAGATACGGAGTTGTGCTTGGGGCCAGAAACGAGGTCTCTTGTGTGGTGACAAACATCTCTTTCCATTTTCTTTTGCTCGGTCCATTTGCACAGGTTCAAGAGAACTGATGGAGGGTCAGGTGAAAGGTGGGGGTAGCTCTGGCTTTTCAATCCCACCCCCCAAGAGGGAAGACTCGGCAGTGCCTCTGTGAGAGATGGCCTGGCCCTCCTCCTCTCTCTGTGGGCTGGGTCCGCCCACCTGCTACAGCCCAAGAGTGGCAGAGAAAAGACCAGATAAAAGGGATGTGGGCTGCTGAACATACTCTTCTACTTTCTGGACACGTGTCACAGGTAAACTTCACTCACTGAGCTGGAAGACTTGAGACCTCCAACTGCTCCAAGTTTAAGGCAAACTGATAAGTGAGTGTGGGCAAAGCCAATCAAGCATTAAGCCTTCTGGGCATAGTCCTGTAATGGAAGACACCAAGTGGAGAGGCAAACCTTAGTTCTAAAGGGGTAAGAGGGGAAAAGTTCTACCAAATCAAAGGATTCATGATTCAAGCTTGTAGCCCTTTTATGTAAGCTGCAGCGAGAAGCAAAATCTTCCTAAGAGGAGAATTAATTGCGAGGCGCAGAATAAGAGAAAAGCGCTCAGGGACCTTTAGCCTATGACATGCTGTAATCAGCCTCAGTATTTATAAGCCCTTGTAAAGAGGATGGAATTAGGAGGCTGTGCTCAATTCTGGAAAAACAAACCCCTTCCCCGCTCCCTCCCCACACACACACACACACACACACACACACACACACACACACACAGCTTAATGATAGGAAGCGAGGAGGAGAAATGAGGACCTCAAGGGGCTTCTTTGGGTAGGCCGCTGGGAAGGTCCCTTCTCCTCTTCCCAAGGACACAGCATGGGAAGCATTATAATTAAGAGTTTATTAATCAAGACATTTTTTCTTGCTAGCTATAGCAGCATGTCTCTCTGCCCCAAGTTAAGACACGGACCTGAAGTGAAGGACATTGCATTAGCGGAATACAAGAGTTTGCTTTGGGCCACCTGTCAGCATCTCCTGTGTTCAGTTTCCCCGAGGGACGCTCAACTGGCTACACTTTTTCTAGGGATGAACTGAAAGCCTTAATGTACTACAAGTGATTTCAAAACAAAACACAGCCCCCCCCCCCCCAGTAATGAGATCAAAGGCTTTAAAAAGACAACCGTAGCACCGAGTCCCAGCTGACTGGCTGGCCCCAGCAGTGAGATGGGGTTGGGTGCGGGAAGAGGAGCACTTGCCTCCATGCAGCGAGGGCTTTGCAGCATCTCTAGATATTCGGACACCAATAGAATGGGCTCGGAAGATGTCTTCTCAGTGCAAATTGTGAGAAGTAGGTCATCCTTTTCCTCTCTGAGCAAATATTTTAAACCATCTCAGCTGACAGGAGATACATTTAATTGCATTTTAAAAGGCTACCATATTATCTTGACACTGGGAAACTTCCAGATGGATTGAATGGCATTTCCCATTTTAGTGTTAAAATTGAATATGATACATGTGCAAAGTAATTACTGCCTGATGATTAAAAAATCAGGACATTTCTTCTTTTTAACAAATAATTCAGCGTATTAAAAAGACCCCCTTTTCGCTGTGGGGAGTGGGGTTGCGAACCCTCAGCATATGGCTCATTTGAGCAGTGATAATATTTAATAATCTACGCATTTGCTCCAGTATTTAAAAAGGAAAAAAAGATGGTTTTGCTGATAGAATGGAAGCAATAAAGCAGCTTTTTAGCAATTTTCTGTGATTGCTTAGCGGACAATCGTAACGCAGTGGCAGCAGCAAATACTGAAATTACTCCGAATTCAGATATTTCAGTATTTTCTGCTAGGTCATAAAGACACTGCTTTAGAAAAGATGTGTATTAGTGGAATGGAACAGATGATCCCGTCGAGAAGTCAGATAGAATGCATTCTGAGTGCAGGAATTCCGCCATTTATGCAATGGGAAGAGCGATGCCTGCCTGTATGCTTCCCCAGCGACCCATAAAACCACCTGCACAAAGCCATCGGGAAGAGAGGACTAGCACTACAATGCTTCTCAGTTCTGGGACACAGACATTTAAATCGGCATTGCTTTTCTCTTTCTCTGCTTGATGCACATTTATCGACGTGGAGGAGGGCTTAAGCCAGGCATCGTCAGCATCTCTGGAGATTTGGTCTAAAAGTGCAAGTGGGGGCATGGGGGTTTCTACCAGAGGGAGGGGGTTTCTCTTCCCTGTGTGTTAGCTGTATTCTTTTTTTGTGCTTCATTGGAAAAGAGGTAGAGCAGGCCCTTTCACACTGAGAAGAGCCTGGATTGTGGTCAGTACCATCATGGGAACGACTACCTGGTCTTGGCATCAGTTAGATTTGAATCAATCCTAACACAGCCCTAAACAACTCTCAGGGTTTCTCTTTCCATCCAGGATATCTCTAGTATGGTGATAGTTTGGTTACCCTGCTATGGAGCCCCAACAGAAGCAGTTCACTCAACATCTTGTTGGTAAGCTGCAGACTCATCCGGTCACTGACAAACAACAACATCAGAGGAAAAAACATCAGCATCATTTAATAAGAGTAGGTAGGGAGGGATGACACTGTAAAAGGAGTATACAAATGTCTTCTCTGTGTGGTCCTTCAAGAGGAGCTTTTCAGCTCAGAACACACCCTGCACATCCTGCCAAGGCACAAAGCGATGAGGCCATCTAACTCTCAAGAAGCAAACATGATGGTAGTTTTTTCAAGGATCACAGGTTAATAGAACCACTTCACACACCCTGACACTCTAATGAAAAACCTTCCACTGACCTCTGGCAAGAGTCGGAAAACCTCCAGCCTGAATCCGCTGTATTGGAAGGATGTGACCTCATGTAAGGGTGATGAGATGGTTAAAGTGTCTAAAGCAACAAGGAAAGATGATTCTCCTGTGCCAAGGGATATAGCAAGAGGAAGGAAAAACCACAGATGGCCCCTAGTACATTGGTGGCCTTTGGGTGCACTGCGTGTGTTCTGGGAGCCAGGCATGGTCTGAGCTGTGCTCTGGCAGAGTATTTTGTTTTCCTGCCAACTGATAGTCGCTCCTGGGCCTTTGATGGTTCAATGAGCATCTAATGAATTATAAAATCTAAAAGATTATTGGCTTGTATATCTGAACAAATCTATAATGAAATGAAGGACCCAAAGGCATTTAATATTGAACACATAAAAGGAAGTATATTTTAAAAAATTGGTCAAACTGTCCTGTTAGTTATCATTTTAAAGGAATTTACAGGGCTGTTATAGATTATTCTTTTGGAATAATTCAGTTTATAGCAAATGCCTAAACTGGTTTCTTCATTGCACAGTATATTCTCTTAAAATGGGTGCTTTAAAACAATTACATACATTTTAAAAATCCTCATTTCTTTGCTTAATTAAAACGTTAATACTCTCAGACAACACAGATCTGAAATGGTGAAACCAGCAATTCCCCCTCCCACCTTACAACAAATTAAATTGAGACAAAATTACAAACACATTTCACTATATGATTATTAATAAAAATCAGTTTTGTTTGTTTTCTTTTTTATAAAGTTGCCCGAAATGCAAGGGATGTGCATAGGTTTTACAACTTAGTCATAATAGCATTTTATTCTTATTCCCCTGGGTGTGCCCCGTGAACGGAATGTACTTGGCTGTAGATTACAGATCGTTTTGTCCAACACAGACACACCAACAGCATAAACGCTCGCGACTGTCCACATGCATTAAGAGTCAAGACCCAACTTCAAATCTCTAAAAGGTTTACAGGGTGCTTCAAAGAGACAGTATCACATTATCTGGATGTTACATAAAGGACTTAAAAAAAATACTATTCTAAAAAAAAGAAAGAGAAAAAAGGCCTTTAAAAATTTATGACTGTTTTGTAATCACTAGACTGATTATTTCAAATAAATAAAGGAAAGAAAGATATTCCAATCCATAAAATCAGACTCTAAAAAGAATGTAGTTTTCCACCCCCAGTCAAGGTAACAGAATCATTGTTTATATTATTAAAATAGATTATAGAAAGCAGCATCTATTTTGTGCAGTTTTTAGGGGCCTTGGAAATAAAAAGCTATGATTTCCAAAAATATAACATTCCAAAGGATTGAATAATACATACATTTGAAGGTACATTTTATTAAAGTTTAGGAGAACTGATTAAAAAAGATACTGTCTCTTTAAATTAGTGTGTAATTGTTTTTCTCCTCCTACCTATTCGGACATGACAATAATTATAAATGTAGGTCACACTACAACTAGGTAGTCTCTAGGGACCACGACCTGCTGACACAAGGCCGATAACAAAGAGGCGTTTCCATGTATGAGGTGGCTCCCAGTTATGCATCAGATATCTGGGGACAGGCCTAATAGACCCAGGAGACTGGGACCCACTGAGGGGCTGTGCACACGAGCTCGACGGCTTCCTCCAGATGTCTGATTGTCTCATCAATTTCATTGTTGATAATTGTGAGATCGAAGTAGTGTGCGTATGTTCTCTGTAAGATATCAGATTCCTTCTGCAGGCGCTGAAGAGATTCATCCTAAACGGCGATGGGATGGAGGTAGGGGCGGGCATGGGAGAAGGGAAGAGCAGAGAGAAGAGACAAGTCAGCGGGATTCTTTCTCTTTTCACATTTCTGTTCATCCCAGTGTCAGAAACAGCCAAGGCCGGACCTTGGCGTGCCACGTCTGGGCACGGGGCCGAGGCCGCTTCATGACAGAGGAGACGACCGTTCCTGGGATGGCAGGGTTACAGAACTACTGCTTGCAACCCAGACCGCTCACCATGCAACAAAGGGCTCCACGCCAAACTGGAAGGACCAGAGAAAACACACACTCTTCGGCAAACACACTGCCCCACCAGGCCTAGCTGTGCCTGTGCCAGGGTCAGTTGGGGACTGACTGGCAGGGCGGAGCTGTTCTGTCCACATTCCTCTACTGGAGGCCCACATTCCTCTCATCCCCAGCACTCTCCTGTTGGGTGGGAGGGCTTTGGTGGTGCCGTCAGAGCCCTGCCTCTGCCTTCCCTTGGTCCTCTGCACTCACTTGTACCATGCCACAGGGCCCTGCTGCATTTGCACCAAGAAGCCCCTGCCTCTGGACAGCAAATTAAGTTGTATTTTTCTCTTTTCCGCTTCGAGGTTCAACATGTTGCAGGAATTCAATTACATATGATGGCCCTCACTCAACAGCGGTGGATGCCAGAGGCAAAAGCTTTTTGGACGTTACAAACAAAGGATGAAATAAGGCCATTGCCTAGATACAACAGCAACTGGCATCTGATGAACTCCCTCAGCCTGGTCTGTATTGGAAATGGCCAAATGTAACTGTTCGTAAGTATGCACGTCTCTTATGGAAAACGCTCGGAAGGAAAAGCAGCCACTGAACTCTAGGGAGTTTTGCTAGACCAAAGAACTTTCCTTCAACTCCCACAGCTTGTTACAGATTTTGAGAACTCTCACCAGGGTGAGCCCATAGAAGGAGGAAATTCAGGGTCCCTAGTTTGTCATGTAAGTCTAACTTTAGCCTCAGAGTTGCAGTTCTTTTGAGACACGGGTCTCTTAAGAGCCACCAGAAAATCTGCCTCTGCATCTTCATGGGTCAGATCATGTTATGCTGAACATTCAATGGACGAGTTCAAATCTGAAACCAGGCAACTTGGTTAGTCACATTAGCTGCCCTCATCTCCCCCAACACTAGGTAGGTGAGCTCTTGGGCTGAGTCTTAAAATATACACAGATACAATTAAGTACCTGTTTGTTTGAGTAGTATCTCTCTCCCCACCTAGACCGTAAACTTGTCTTGTGGTCTGTCATTGCTGTGCCTAGCATTTGGCATTGTGCCTTGTACACACTAACTGCTCAATAAATGTGATTGAAAGAACAAGCACTTGGCTGACTAGTACTGGCCATTACATGATGCGATGAGTGTTGTTACATTTATAATCAAGAGACAGAGCAATTCTACCAGGAAATGGGGACCTATGATGACAGAGACGGAATTTCGGAAAAACTAAAAGATGCAGTGCTTTCAGGGACTTGGGAGCCATGGCACCCAGCAATGGTTTAGGATCCCTCCTCTTCTCTGAGGCCTGTTATTTGTAAGAGACCTTTCCTGGTGCACCTGCGGGTGCAACTCTCTGGGAAGGGGATCAAAAGCGACACATGATTGATTCCATCATGGGGACAGACAGATACCAGGGAAGTTGGGAACTCAATATTTTCTACAGAACACTCTGAAATGAGAGTATTCTACCTGTTTTGTCATCTCCTACCAGAATTTCAAAGCAGGACATGGCATGCTTTGGGTGTTAGGTTGTTAACTGCTACAGTATTGATAAGACCTCAGTTAGTCACTTTCTAAGGTCCTATCAACGCACTTTCTGCTGGCACTTAAAAAGCATAGTATTTTCACTGTGGCTTTACTTTACAAAAAACACTTTAGGAAACATGCATTCACCCAAAGACAGGAGTGCTTCCTACCAGCATAACAAGGCACAATTCCTCCCATATCACTCTGGGCTAGGGGGTCCTATTGGAATATAAAGTCCTGGGCTTCAAAAGCCACTACTAGAGTTTATGATCCGCCCATAAAGCTGGGCTGATAAAAACATTCAAAAAAATTGATGGCTGAGAGCATCAAAGTTTTAATGTAGTTCTCTTCATAGAAAAATAAAGTTCCCTCTTAAGGATCTTACAAGTATCTGTCACCATTTCTTCCTCAACAACAGCTTGTCTGTGGGCTTGACTTCCATGTGAGCAGGATTTAACTCAGTGAAAACAAAATGCCTTTATTCTAACAGCAAAAGCAAGGATTTGTGGGAACAAAATGTCTACATTCTAAGTCTATGAAAATAAACAAGGCCGTATTTCATCACCTCCTAGCTGGTACTTACAGGCAATTTTCTGCACCATTTTGGCAGCTATGGAAAATTAGTAAAAGGGCAGGAAAACAGGCAAACAAAAACAAAGCAAAGATGATAATTCAGGAAAAATACATGGCAACCAAAGAATAAAAGCGAACCACAATGTGGAACTTCAAACACGTTTGCTCATGAAATAAGACAAAAAAGTAAAATTTACAAAGGGATACCCCTTTTGCCAGTGAAATGCCAGAAAATAATGACTGAAAATATAAGGAACATAGAAATCTCAATATTTAATCTTCCTTAAGGGTACACGGGGTGAAAAGTTCCAAGTCCTGATTTTATTGTCATAAGCTTGGGCATTTAAGCCAGTGTTTACTGAACAGGACACCAAGAGCCCTCTGGTGGCTTCGGGACCTTGCAGAAGTAATGATCTTCAGAATAACTGCGGAGGAGTCTCTTCTTAATTTAATAATGACCCTAGAGCAGATAAGCACCAAGCACCAATGTACATCTTACCTACCTTCTTATCTGCCCACCAACAGGGGGGCCTTCTAGGTCAGCCTGGTAGGAGGAGTGTGCAGCCAACTTTTACAGCCACCATCTCTGTGGCAGCTGCTGACTTGAGTTGTCCTGATAGGGGACAGAGCTCATTCCTAGGTTTGAAGTCTCCAGGGGCGCAGACAGAAATTCGGCAAGGGTTCTACTCCAGAGGCTGCCTAGGAGAACCTCTGCATTCCTTACAACTGTTTTCAGGCAAAGCAATCCTTGACCCAGAGCTGGGCCTGAGGCTGCAGCTTTGCTTTTTTGGCACTGTCCTTATCAGGAAAAGGGGGGAGGGCTGGCAACCCTGGAGGGAGGGAGCTGCCTGGAAAGCCTCTGCCCTGGAGGGTTTTAAACTTTAAAAGTAGACTTATTGATTAGGCCACAGGGTGAGTGTGCTGAGGACGAAGGCTTGAATTTGCCTAATGACTCTGATCTCAGAAGAACCACACCTCTCTATATGGCCTAATTCCTAATACTGAAAGAGGACCTCAAACTCCAGAAATCTTAACAGCCAGCATCAAGATCGAAGCACAGCTTCGCTTAGTCACTTAGTCGCCTTAATGACATGGAGCTATGGTTTTTAACGTACAACACAAAGGGATCCTGACTATGGGCGGATGTGCTAATTTGGGGAAACAATGACCAGTTCTTACCTCATTCAAACCAGGAGTAATAGTTGGTGCAGCAATAAAAACAACAAAAGGAGCAAACTCCGCGGTTCTCAGGACCTTCAGTGCCTGTGTAAAAAAAACCCTGAGACTTAGAAGAAATAACGAATGCAACTTTCAAATGAGTCTACAAAAGGTTACGCAACTGAAAAGCCCTTGATTCAAATTTTTGGCAAGGTATTATTAAATTTAACAATTTAAAAATAACATATTACTCCCTTTCTTCCAAAGGATAGACAACAGCCATCAGCAAATAAAAGGTGACAAACTGGACATTTTTCTTATGCATCTCATGAATCAATCTGACTTATTTTTCTTCAGAAAAGTTAACACTGATTATGTCGGTTTAATGTTCACTTAAACCTGGTTTATTAATTGCACCCTAAACTGTAATTCATAGGAAATGCATTGTGGGGTAGATTGGGACTTCGCTGCTGATCTAGAGCCCGCTTCACATTCCAAACTTCAAATTGCTAACGAGCATTAGCAAATCCTGGCCACTGTCACTGTGAGGCTGTGTTCGCAGCTTATGCGTTGTCCTGATGAAAGGCTCCCGTGGGGCTCAGGGGAAAGGAGGCCCTATCCAGATCTGGAGGCTGGAGCCACCACAGGAGCTCTGGGGCTGTAAGCAATTCATAGGCCCATGAGAAGACAGAGTGTTCAAGACACAGGGCCCACTGAAGCCCCTTTCAGTTCCCTTCCTTGGCATCAAAAACTCTAACTGTGCCAGCTGGGCGTTAGCATGGACAGTGCAGAGCTCACATCGGATGATGTGGCAGTTGATCCTGGTAGGGGCTTACTGCTTCAGCTCCTCCCCACTAGCACATGCCGCTCCTAGAGGTTACAAAGTCCCCTCTATGGAACGAAATTAAACGTATATAGGCACACAATTCACAAGTAACTGACATGTAATTAATTTGTATGTAACAGGGGTAAATATCTTGCTGTCCTTTATATAAGAATTACCATGTCTATCCTGTTATCCACATATTTTGCTTTCCAAATGGCCTTTCAATGGTTTGTTCTGCCCTATTTCTTTCCTCCCTTATTTTGCTTGGTTGACTATAGTAGCAATTAGACCTGTTTCTCTGCCTCCCATTTTGCTACGTTCCAATCCACGCTAAAGTCTGCCACCAGAATGATCTTTTGAAAACACAAGTCCCAATGTATCACTCCTCTACTTCAAACCCCTTGACAGCTCCTTCTTGGCGTTGCGATAAAATACATGGTGGTCCTTGGCATAAATGTCATCCCCCCACATGAGCTGCCCCGTGCTTACCTGTCAGCCTCTCTCTGCTCCTCCAAGGACTGGCTTTGCCGAACTACTTTCAGTTCTAGAAAGGGCCAAACTCTATCTGGCTTCCTGGTCTTTTTCTTATGACTCCCTCTGCCTGGACCTCCTACCCCCTCGTCCCTGTCCTCACTCTCCCTTCCGCTTGGTTGAGTGTTTAGTGAACAGAGTCCTGATTTTTCTTTCTCTAGGAAGTCCTATGTGGGCCCTGAGCTGAGGTCCTGCGCCCCTCCCATGTGCTCCTGATGTCCCTGCACTTCTGCACCTGCAGCGCCCATCACAGTGGCAACCCAGTGCCTGGATGCTGGAGGGTAAGCCTCTCGAGGGCAGGGACTGCGTCTTGTTTCGTTGTCTTCCTCATGCCTCAAACAGCACTTGGTAAAAACTGTCTTTATGACAAAATAAAAATGTAAGGCATTACATATAATTTGCACAAAATCTACCTTGCCTTCCGAGGCAGGTTCGACTAGAGGGCACTATGCGTTGGTGGCTGAAGAGAATCTCTTGGCCTCTGTGAATACACAGGCACGTAAGAGGCAAACTGGAGAGGAAAGGTTTTCACTTTCTTTTTCAGTGCAAGCTCCCCTTCACTAGGATTATGTTTCTAAATTTTAGTTACACAGTCTCTCCTTGTGGGCTAAGGGAACCTGGCACGTAGTTTCACCTGTCCATCAAAGTGTTTTAATTGCGACTCACAGGCTCAGATTCCCCTTGTGAGAAAGCTCTTCAAGCTTGCATATGCTCATATTTGAAAGAGGTAATTGGCAATTTCTCTGCCAGTCCTTTTGTGACTGAAGACTTTAGCAAGGAACAAACACGAACAAGTCGATATATACATAGCTCAATGGAGCTTAACAGGGATCTTCACTTAGAAATGTCCTTTTTGCCAGTATTATCTTGGGCCTTTTTTTTTCTGCCCTTCCTGTGCTCGCAGATCAGGGAAGACTACAGGTCAGCTGAGACATAAGGTTTCTTCATCACCGCACACCCACCCCACAGCCAGCTTCTGGGCAAGTGAGATGGGGAAGCAATCCTAATGCACAGTTCCTACCCTTGCTTCCATCCCTGAAGCTGCTCCAAGCACCAGATGGAGTTCCACACAGCCTGGATGCTGAACGGAACCCAGGGATGAAGTCGAGAACAACACACTAGGCGTGAAATGGTCTTTTCTCTGCTCAGTCACCCAGCCTGAGGGCCACACAATTCTTTGAATATTTTTGGTTCCAGCCTGCTACCACATTACACCACCAGAAAACACGCCACTCAGACGACATCAGCTCCCTGCGCATTGCCCTTCTCTGCACCCTGCACGCTCGGCCTTTGTCTTCATCCATAAAGACATGAAGGTCGTTGTGCACTTACTGCATGGACCTGCCAATGAAGACTGTTTTTATCCCACTGCCAAATGCCTCCGGTGCTAAGAACCAGCACGAGATCCTTTAGCAATGAATTCCAAGGAAAGGCCTGGCATACGTCTATTACGATGAGAATCAGGTGGCCCATGACATTTCCCTTTTTGTCCTGGTTGCCAGGAAGTTCAGAGCTAAATTTCTTGCTTATCACAGTAATGAATGCAGCCTCTGTGGTGAGTGTATTTGCTTCCTCCCCCTTTCTATGGCTTTAATTTTCTATTTCTATCCTATATGATTATATTTCCAAAAAGTATAAGCTGCCTCGAATCCTGACTGAGATTTTCTTGTCTAGTTGCCCTTATATCTTCAGCAGAGTCACTGCACGTTCCCTCAGTTCTTGAAGGTCTCTGTCCCCATCCCCTGCTTAACTTATGGGTCTCAAGTGGGGGTCATTTTTTGTGCAGTAACAGCTTGCCTGAGGTTCAGGGCCACTTCAGGGACAGGAAATGGAATTGCTTCACAAGGATCCCCCTTCTCCTGGCCGCTAAGTGGTGACTTGAAGATGATCTCTATACCCTTTTCCTTTCTGACTTTAGATAAGACACAAATTTGTTAATATTTACAGGCAAATGCCTCTTTTCTGAATCCCTGAGAGGAGAGAGAGTCTGAAAATACACTGGATTCAAACAGCCAAAGCTAATGAACATTTAAAGCTAATTCTTTAGTTCTCTTCTGGGGAGATAAGTTGATTTTATGGCTCATCTATGGTCAATAATTACTCTCAGGTTATTTTCTTCAAGGAATAAAACCCCATTTGACCAAGTATCTAAGATGCAGATATCTTTAAGATTTATTTGGTTTGCAAACTTAAAAAGTACATAAGAGCAGGCACCTGAGTCATTCTGTACAAATATCTAAGGGTTTAAGGAAGAGCACAGTGAGCCCAGAAACAATCTTAAGAGAGCCAGCTGATTTTACACAACAGCCCCTAGTTCAGAAGCTGGCTCTTGTTTGCGTGCACATTCCTAATAAGACTGCAGCTACGCCTTGAGGACAACCTTTCCCTTTGTGGGTGAAAGCAAAACTACAAACATTCTGCTACTCTTAACTTTTTAATGCAGCAAATGGATAAATCAGAATAAAATTAAAATGTAAAACATCACGGTAAATTTTGATTATACACCAGAGCGATTACAGTTTCAGCTTTGGAGACACAGGTTCTTTTCTGAGCCATGGCTTTATTTCCATGAGAAATAAGTGCCAGAGTTTTCTCAGGTTGGACTGCCTTCTAGATTCTCCAAATTGTAAAAAACCCCCAAAGATTTAAGTTGCACTACTCCATACAAGATGGATCAGCTTCAGGATTCTCAGGGTTAACTCTCCTAGGATGATACCATGAAAGGAGGCTAGAACTTATTGTAAAAAAACAAAGCCCAAACCAACGCCATTCAAGTTCAAACCTCATTTTCACTTGGCTGTAAAAACTTGCTTGAGTCATAAGTATGTTAAGCCTTGGTTTCTTCAACTACAAAAGTAGATACCGATCTATCTCAGGGTTACATGGGTTAAGTGAGGAGTACTATGCTTGGCAAAATATAGAGCTCTACTGGAACATGATCTATTAGTATTATTTTAAAGAAGCCAGGTTACAACTTTTTCCCTAGTTTAAAGTCTTCATCATGGTTCTTTAGGTTTGAAGTTGGACCACAATGTCTTTTCATATAGTATTATTAGACATGTGTTCAATTTGGCCTGAACTGTCTAAAATAAGTTAAGATGGCCCAAAGTATTAGACAGGAACTAAAAGAGCTGAACACCAGCATCAGGTGCTTTCTATGGTCCACACAGTAGAAGTGGTGTCAGCAGTGAGAGAAACGAGGTTTTAAAAAGTGCCACATGGCATTTCTCCCGTTATGGACAGTTTGTGATGCACACGGAGGAAAGAATTTCATTCTCACCAGCTTGCCTTCCCATTTGTATTCTTAGGTCCTGGCCCAATGTTTGGAATATAGTAAGTGCTTAATATAAGCTGCTTGAATCAAACTGTCCATGAGATACAGTAGAGGAAGTAACCTAACAGGCTGGGGGCGAAGGGCGTGGAGAAAAATGTCCCAAGGAGAGAGCCTCCCTGGAGCACCAAGGCTCTGCCTGACAGCAAGTGGGCCATGGCCGCGGGCATCCTAATGTTAGGAGGCCGGCCTCGCCAGGTCTGGGGAGAGAGTGGACTGAAGGCACAGAAACCCCAGGGCGAAGCCCAGTAGGTGAGACGCTGCGGGCCCCTGCCGCTGTGCCATTAGACACGACAGGCCGTGTGAAAGCAGGACTGGGCATAAGTCTAGATTGGGCATGTGGGGCCCCAGGCAGGAGAGCCTGGGACCAGAGTGGTCAACCAGACTAATGATAGTCACAGGACCTGGGCAATCCCTGTCCCCAGGGCCACGGGCCCAGAGAGGCTCAGGCAGAGAACAGGACGCCTATGGCCTGTCCTTGGGGGATGGTGGCCCCAAGCGGTCATGGTTCTCAGGGGTGGGGACGCAGGAAGCAGGAGAGGAGAGTGCAGTGAGCTCACCCGGCAGTCAGGGGGAGTAGGGAAAGTGCCCAGCCTGGGATGAGGGGGTGCTCTGGTGCCCAGGTGCCCAGTGCCACATGTAAAAGTGACCGCCATGGATGTCCTGATAAGGCCAAGAGAAGTGTCGCCCGCTCAGCAGTGCAGAGCAATGCATGACTGTGCAGGGGGGGGGGGGGGCAGCGGCAGCGGCAGCGGCGGGGCAGGAGCAGGGGCAGCAGCAGCGGGCAAGGCCGGGGGGCCCGAGGGTGGGCCCAGGGCAGCGCAGGGGGGTCTGAGGAGCCCTGCAGCCAGCATACTGCTAGAGACATTACTACCAGCAGAAAACGACGTTCAGGTGAAGACCAGTGTGGAACCCAAGGAGAGGATGTCGAAGACCAGGACCAGGATTGAGACTTTGCCTCTAGCCACCCCTGGCCAGAAGATTTTTCCAATCCCTAGTAAGGAGGGATTCGTAGTTAAACAAAAAATCAATCTGTGTCACACATCATATATTTAGTTCTATACAGGTCCGAGATAATTGTTAAGTAAACTGGATAGTAGTTCACCCTGCTGGTGCCTTCCTCCCAGCCACTTAACCGGATTCCAAGTTCGAGAAGCCCATCGGGTGCTGTGAAACGGAAACGGGTGAACCCACTGGCCATGATGTTAGGATCTTGGAGCTGAGTAACTGAGCTGTCAGGCCCCAGGTCACATAGACCCTCACCGCAGGTTCCATCCTCCCTATGGGGATGGCTAGGGGACCAAGTCTCATACAGAGGCCCTTGAACAAGGATCTTCCCTGCCTGGGATAGCCAGGCAAGCCTCTTGATGAAATGGAGCCGCTTGAGGGATGCCTGTCTACCATTTCAGCAGGCGGCAGACTGATTCTATTTACATCTGATAAGGGATTTTTGGGTACAAATGGGTCTTTAGAAATGGCAGCCCAGGAGTCATGGGGCACACACAAGCCTCTCCTGCAACCTGCCCCGATGTTTCCAACTCCCAAATCATTCCGATGGGCTTTAAGTCCCACTTCTGCTTGGTTTGTCCTCGGAGAGGAAAAAAATAGCTCATCTGTATTTTTGAAGTAAGGCCTCCGGCGTTTTCCTTTGTAAGTTTAATAACTTCTATTGCTTCTGGCATAGGACTTATCTACACATCATCTAATCACCAGCATCTGGTTCCCTGAGTCCCCTCCACATTCTCCATATCCCTCTTAGTTTTAGCTCAGGGTCAGGCATCATCTTCAGTAAAGAGGTGACAGAGGCTGACAACCACCATGGGGCTCCATTCTGGCTCCATCAACCCCCCCCCCCCCCCCGGGTTCACTCACGCTCGCTTTCATAAAGCTAGTGCTGTGTTTCAGACCCAGGCCCCAGGGTCAGAGCTTCTCCCTGGGGATTAACATAAGATGCCGGCAGAGGCTCTGATGGCCCAGCATGAGCTGTACCGAGATGTAGAGGTGGCCGTTGGGATAACAAAGTGCCAGAGTCTCACCCCGAGGTCAGATTACTGTAGGGTTTCTGGCAGGCACAGACCAATCAGGTACTTCATTGAGCACCCGAGTATAAGGAATCTCGTAAGAGAATAGTCTCTGCTTCTGAAATACACGGTGTGTGCACTGACTCCAACAATTAGTTTGTAGTCTAGACTGTTAGCCCATGATGCCTTCATTACTGACACTTTCCTGTAGTTTATTCAATTATGTGACCCATGACGTTCTGATGGCATTTTGATTTCAAGACCTGAGCTCAGCACGCAGGCAGGATGATGGGGGGCTGGGGGTGGCCGGGCATTACCTGAGGCTCCACGTCCAGTATCGCAATCAACCCCTGCTCGTGGATCTTCCGGATGGTCTCCAGTTTTGTCCCGTACATCGCATCCTCGTGGCTGCCATACTCCAAGTACTCATTATTAGAGATGTCTTGCATCATTTGGTCATGAGATACAAAGTAGTAATTCTTCCCATTTTCTTCATCTTTCTTTGGAGGTCTGGTTGTATCTGCACAGTCACATGTCAAGAGAGGATTAAAAGGCTGAGCTTCTGAGCCTACGTTCCCAGTGGGCCTACCCCAACCCAATCTCTGCTTAAAAGCTCTGGATTCCGTAGTGTATGCCTCATGCCCTGTTCCCACACCCAGTAGCTTTGTAGGACTAAATTGTAGAAGTCGTATTTATCTGCGTGACATCAGACCACAGTAGCTAGTTAGTTGTGTGATTTGGTGCATCTTTCAGTGTTTAGATAAGATCTCTTTCATTCCTTCCTGGGTCACCACATGAAAAAAACACAAGATGACCAAGATTAACTTAACTCACCGTATGCTTTAATGCAGTTAGGCAGAAGGAAAAAAGAATTTAAAAGATAGAAAACTACATATGGTTATTTAAATTTAAAATAATTAAAAATTACATAAATTAAAATTTCAGTTCCTCAGTCTCAGTAGCCACATTCCCAGGGTTCAGTAGCCACATGTGGCCAATGGCTACTGTACCGGACAGTGCAAATACCGAGCATGTTATTATCAGAGAAGGTTCTATTGGGCACTGCTTGTCTACAGCATCCAGCAAAAGGAGAAGGTTAGAATACAGCAAAAGGCATACCATACTGAAAACACAATGATCTTAGCCTGATGTTAAGAAAGACCTTAACCAGGAACTGGGAAACTATGGTTCGTGGGCCAAATATGGCTTGCTGTTTTTGTAAATAAAGTTTCACTGGATGACAGCCATGCCCATTTCTTTACATATTGTCTATGGCTAATTTCATGCTACAATGGCAGAGTTGAGTAGTTGTGACAGAGACCGTATGGCCCTCAAAGCCTCAAATATTTCCTATACGGTCCTTTACAGAAAAGGTCTGCTGACCCCTGACCTAAGTGAGTATAGACTGAAATGTCTGTCGGTAAATCCTAGTTCTGTGGGACACTAATAGGACCAGTATTCTGCAAAACACAGTTTAGGAAATTTTTCTAGGCAAGCCAGGAACATTGGTTTTGATTTTCTTTACCCCCACCTCCTTTCTTTGCCCTCTTTCTTTCCTCTCTTTTCTTTCTCCTTTCCCCCTCCTCTCCCCTTCCCTCTCTCCCTCCCTCTCTCCCTCCTTCTCCTTCCTTCCTTTCTCCCTTCTTTCTTTCAATTTCTTTTTTCCCCTTCTTGCTTTCTTGCTTCCTTCCTTGAGCGGCAAGGACAAATTTATGCTACTCTTTGCTGTGTGGGTGTATCCAAACCCATAGAGAATTCCCCCTCTCCTGCCCCAACTAGACTATTAGAACTACCATGTGCTCATGGACATCAAAATGTAGATGTTTTTAAAAAGGAATCCCTTCTCCAGGTACAAGAAAAGCTGAATAAATGGCATATACTGCATGGATGCTGTACTATTTTCAGTCATTTTGGTAGGTAAACATATGATATATACACAGCTGGGGCCAAATACTTCAGAGTAGACATGACTGAGGTCAGCAATGGTACACTTCAAAACCAAGCTAGTGCCTGGCCAGTGTGGCGCAGTGGTCGAGCATCGACCCATGAACCAGATTGCGGTTTGATTCCCGGTCAGGGCACATGCCCAGGTTGTGGGCTCGATCCCCAGTAGGGGGTGTGCAGGGGGCAGCTGATCAATGACTCTCTCTCATTGATGTTTCTATCCCTCTCTCACTCTCCCTTCCTCTAAATTCAATAAAAAAAATTAAAAAAATAAAACCAAGCTAGTTAATTGGCCACTTAATAACATTAAATTGTTATGTGTTCAATTGTTATGTAATCGAAAAGAAACCAAATGTTGGCTCAGCTTACTGTATTCATGATCTAGACATAAAGAGAATTAAAAGAACATTTGAAGGTGTTTTATCAGAAAGCCCCAGTGGCACCAGTTGAAACAATATTGGATGAATTTCTTTTTGTGTGTGTAAATCAGACAGTGTTTGGGATGAGGGTGGTGTTATGAAGCCTCATGGCTCGCTGGGGTGTAGAGAAAATAGTAAGTGGTATTTACATGGCTTCAGGAAACATGGAAGGCCCTACAGGACAGAGCCAATCTTCACATTTGTCTCCTGATGCTCTTAAAACTCATTCTCTAATTCTTCTCATCCCGAACAAAGCTCTAACTACAAGAAAGCTTTTGGGATTCAAATTTTAAACTTTGCAGTAGTAATACTATAATAGTGGTAAGATGGCTACTATTTATCTAGTATCTGCTAAGTGCTTCTCATGATCTCAAATCCTCTTTATATCTCCAGACTTACTTCATTTTATAGTTGAGGGAACAAAGAGGGCAAGAGGTTAAGGATAAGATGTAGAAGATTAAGGAGGATAAAAATATTATAGATTTAAAGCTCTTTCTAATAAACTGGCAGCACATTGACTGGATTTTGAAAGTGATAAAAGTCAACAATTTAGTAAGTAACAAAAATATTGTTATATCAAAGAAAACTATGCTATTATTAAAACCTATTTTTCTAAAGAATAGTTTATCTGAGTAATTTTTATGACATACTGTTGAAAAAATCAGGTTACAAACAGAGTGGATGAGCCCAATTTGGTTCAAAAACAATCACCACCACCAAACACACATTACACATATTTGCACTAAGAGAAGCCTGGAAGGGTATAAAACAAACTATTTATAGTACTATTATTAGGGGAGTAGGGCTGGGATTATGAACTCATTTTGTTCTTTGTTATTTTTTTGGATCTTCCAAATTTCTTATGGTGAGCCATTATTACTAGTGTAATCTCAAAAAGTATATAAATTACAATATTAAACAAGTACTAGAGAAAATATAGTTAAAAGAGAGACATTGCTTACGTGGAATAGGGTACGCAAATCGGTCTGGGTGCTTTGTGATGAGGGTGTTTTTTATGTGTCTTCTCCCAACTCCATGCGCACCTATGCCGTTTTAAAAAAAGGAAGTTAAAATGGACATTTGTTAATAATATTCACAAAATGTTTTGAAGATGAGAATAAGAGAGCCAGGTGTTTACCCAATTAGACTTACCTAATAAGACTAGTGTTTTCCTTTTGAATGCTGGCAGTTTTACTACTTCTTCATATGTAACAAGATCTAATTGATCAAACACTAAAATGCAAAGAGTTAGAAGAGATAAATTTGCAGAAAGAATATTTCATGTATATAAATTATAATTTTACCGGCAAAACTAAAGTAATAGTAAAACCGTGTCTTAAAAAATATGAATCCAACTTATAATACATTTAAATCATACAACGTTTGGGAGAAAATTTCCTTTTTAAGCCCATGAAAATGCACTTTGGAAGCAGGGACATCCAAAGATATGTTGAGCACATGCATAAAAGTCCAATTCTAAAAGATACTGCATATCTTTTCATGCAGTATCCAACACATTGTATGAATTCATTCAAAACCACATGCTGTTCATATTTTTGGAATTCTATGAAATCAGCAATACTAAAAGGAAAAAGTCTGCAGACAGTGACCGACATGAATGTAAAATGAATGCAACTAAAGTGAACCGAGAAAGGGGCCAGCTAGATATTCCAGGGATGGGTGTGGGATGCATGGACAGCTGGTCTTTAACTTCATGGTTCTTTCTTTCAAGAGTTGCTGAAGGCAGCATGGTAGATTCTTTCAAGGTTAAGTCCTGTGACTATGATTTCACAGGCTTTTGAAATGAGCACCTTACGAGTTTTATTGTAACCCAGCTGTCCATCCGATGGAAAGTCTTGGGAATGGAAGAAGTAGGAGAACATGCTTCCCTGGGCCCCAGACTTTGTCGGCCTGTGTGTAGTAAATCAGGATGAACAGAATGGAAAGAAGCATGAAGCGGAGCCTGAGCCTGAAAACCTTTGCAAAAGGGAGTTCTCTAATCATTACAGACTGAGAAGGAATACTTCGAGAATATTTTTGGGAAACTTGCTTCTTAACAAAACTATTGTAGAAACTTTCCTGAGAGGATAACCATTCCTGTTGAAGTTCAAGGTAGTCCAATTTTCATACACATTTGAAAATTCTCACAAGAAGGTGAAAATCATATATCTATGTTTCCTGTAATATTTTTCTGTGTGGTAATACCCAAATGTTGTCAGGCACACTGAAATTTCTTTTTTAAAGGCTATGGAATATATTATGGATTTTAGAGGGGTTGAAAGAAATTCAACAAAATTGATTCCCTGGTATAATAAAGGAATCGGGCCTTTCAGTTAATCATTAAGAGCAGCTTCTACTCTCTGAAACAATATGGCCAAGTGCTTTTGAATACCAGCTCAGTCCTTGACATTTGTGATCATCTCAGTAGCAAAGAACCTTAAAATGCAAAATAGGATACTCTCGAATGAAACAGATCAGAAACAAACAAATGAACAAAAGTCTCATTCCCAAAATATTACAAAAATACAATGTTAAAATAAGGGTTAGTGCATGTTAATGGGTATTTATGCATTTGTTTTCTTTTGATAACTCGATTCCATAAAGGTTGGCTAAAAGTCTTTAGAGCATATTCTCTAGCAACAGCTAAAAACCAAGAAATGCTTTCTGCGTTTAGAACAGCAGACTTACAAAATAAAAATGAACATGAGGCTCTCTGCATAGCAGGGCTGGCTAGTCATGCTGTGGTGGTAATGGAGTGATGAGCATTGCAAAAATAAAATCAGGAGTGCTTACGGTGTTGCTTTTTTCTACCTATTGCCCTCTGAGTGATATTTCCATCAAGAAAACAGATGCTTATGGAAGAGGTGCATGAACGAACTGACAGATTTTAATATATAAAAATAAGCATCTCACAAAAGAGCAAGATGATAGAAAATGACACAAGCTTTCTGAATGGTATATACACCCATTTTCCCTCTACAGAGCCCTAACTCCAATTCTACTGAAATAAGACTTGCCATTTAAAAAACACACACACAGGAATGAGTTAGATACTAACCATCAACACCACAAACAAATGAACAGGTATGTTACACATCAATATCTTAACCATAAACGAGTGGCATGGAGAGGTTACTCTGGTCTAAAGAAAATCAACACATGGTCATAGGATTGAGAAACAATAAAAAAATTATATTTTAAAAGAAGACATACAAGGACTATAAGGAGAACAGATAAAGATGGGACTTTTAAAGGTTTTAAGATGTTGGCTGATTTAACAAAAAGGACTTAATGAAAGGAAACCATCAAAAACAAAGAGGCATAGTCACTCAACAGGTTACTTACATGCACAGAGGCCATTGGGAGTAAGACAGCATGAAAAATGTACAGGGGTCATTGAAATATGGCTTTTAATATATTAGTAAAATAAAAGTATAATATGCACAAAAGAAACTTTACCATGCAATATTTAAACACAAGGCAAATAAACCACATTAAGAAACAAACCCATTTAATAAAAATTCAACAACATCCTTATATAAAAGCCAGTGGTTTTATATACTAGCACATGCATAGAAATTCTGTCTGGGAATAGTCACAAGAAACCTTCTTCAGGGGGTGCAGGTGTGGAAGCCTTTGGTTTCCATTTTGTACCTTCCTGTACTGTTTGCAATTTCTAATCACGTGTGCCTATTACTTTTATTGTTTAAAAAGAAAAATGTCCACAGAGCAGTGAGATTATGGGCCGCTTTTTGTTGTCTGTATTAAAGAAAAGAAAGTTATAGCTTTTTAAAGTCAACAGTACTAACTTGTGGCATTAAGCATAATTTAAACAGACCTATGAACAGCACTGTAGAAATCCTCTATGCTCATATGGATGGTTTAAATAGGGTCTCATAGGATATTTAAATACCTTTGCTCAAGGCTCTAACACTGAAAGAATGAATTAGTGAATTTTCCCCCCCAAAGTTTATATTAGTAACTTAATCTTAAACTGGAAGTCCTAGGGCTGAGGAATCTCAATGCCTCAAGAGTATAGTTCCTTTAGCAGTAGGACAATACTTTCTTTCCCCATCAAATTATGTGGCTAAAAACTTTTATGCATTGCAGAAAATATACTTGCTGTAAACACTACACACACCATAATCACATCTATTCCCAAGGCTTCAGAAATACTGTCTGGTACAATTGGCTCATATCTTGATTTCCTGGTAAGCTACTCAATATTCATGACACTTTTAAGTATTTAGGTAACTACTTTCCAGTTAAATCTTTTTCATAAATAAGGCTTTAACATTGATTCCTTGCCTCAGTTTTGAAAAGCTAGAAGTCTCTTCAAATACAAACCTTCAATTAGAAAAGATGACACACTGGTAACACTGGGTCCTAGACAGTGTCTAGGGAACAAATGTCCAATTCAAAAGGGACATCAAGAGCCTACAGTAGTTAAGGAAGAGAGTGGGCCTTGTGTTACCATATCCTCTGTTCTTCTGGGTCTTCTGGGCTGGATTTTCAAATGTGCTATTATTTTAAACACTGTGTATGTATGGCGAAAACAAAACTTATTTATGGGTCATATTAAGCTAACAGGCTGCCACTTTATAATGTGAGAGATGTAGGCGACACAGTTTGAAGGGAATTCTGCTTTAACTAGACATGTGAAATCTCCTGGTGACAGAAATGGAAATAATTAATTTTAGTATCATCATTCCCATCAGTTTTAGATATTGACAAAGTTCCCATTCTTCATTTTTCTAAAAATATAAACAACTTCAGAATGACGATAAAGTTTGGATCTTGCCATTAATATATGCTGAATTCTCAAATATTTGAAGCAGGAAACAAAACATATGGCCCCCTTTTTTTAATTTACTGAGGACTATGAGAAGATCCCCCACTATATTTTACAATCAACTTCTGAAAAAGCAAAAAAAAAAAAAAAAAAAAAAAAAAAAATCCTTCAGAAATATAGTTTGATTTGTAACCCATGAGCCCATTTGGCTAGTTCTTGGTATTAAAGAATGTGATATTTAGCCCTGGCCGGTGTGGCTCAGTTGGTTGGAGCACCGTCCTGAACACTAAAAGGTGGAGGGTTTGATTCCCAGTCAGGGCACGTGTGGGAGGCACCCAATCAATGTTTGTCTCTGTCTCCCTCCCTCTCCCTTCCTCTCTCTAAAAATCAATGAAAAAAGAAAAGAAAATGGACCTTAGTTTTTTGAAAAAAAGAAAATGGTATTTCAAAGTTCTTAAAATACCCACCTTACCGACAGAGATCACCAGTATTTGTTTTCCTCCTTTACAGCAATCCTTTATGTAGCCAATGCTGCATATCAGGAGAACTTTCATTACAGCTCAAAGCAGAGCAGCTGATAAAATACCTGACTTCCCCCTCTGATTTCACCTCCTGTCAAGATGATCACTAAGCAGATGGATCGTCTGCACTTTATACTGAACAAAGTGGAAGAGCTGTTTGGTGCAGGGGAAGAACGTGAAGAGACGGTGACAGAAAGTCCCTGCCAGGCAGCGTACTTCAGAAAGTCCAGGAAAGTAATCCGGCATCTTCTGCCGACCAGAAAAACTAACAGGAGACCTCATGAGTGATGATTTTGTGGGGAAGGGAACCCTAACAATAGCATTCTGACTAGACAATTAGAAATAAGCCTAAATACAAGTTCTACAGAGAAACTTGGGTGGCTCTGCAAGGGCCTTATGAGAAGCTCAGACTGTCTATCAAGGGGCACGAAAAGAGCGTGTCATTCGCAGTGACAGAGACGGGCATGTAAGAGGGAACTGTGAGCCTGACGAGGAAGGCTCTGAAGCTCAGAAGCCCACTGCTTAGGAAAATGCTGAAGATAACAAAGGGCAGTGGTGGTGAAGCTCCCCCAATTTCTTAGTTCTACGTTTACAAGAACTTAGAAAGGGCCATGGTTTTGGATAGGAGGTGTAATGTCAAAAGAGAAAGAGCAATTCTATTCTATCCCCATGAGGCTCCTGCCTTCTTTACCGAGGGTGATACCTTTCAAACTTGATAGGTAATGTTTACCAGAGTTAAAGCCTGAGATAAAGGACAGTGAATCAGCACTTGACTCCATTAAATGATACCCATTCGTCAGGCCCAGTGATGGAAGAACCTGAGATGCACTGAATTTTAGAATTAGAAAAGATATCCTTGATTGACGTGATTCAAGATTCCCCTTGAAGCCCACAGGAGCCATGTGATTTTCAAAAGTTGGAGAGTTGCTCGGGTGGGCTAACTCCTGGTTCTAGCTCAGGCTGCCGATGAAGCTTATGGGTGTGTTTGCAGGACAACTGAGCATCGCTTATGATGCATCAGGAGTACAGGGGCGATGGAAGATCAGTGATGCCCCAAGGTGCCGAAGAATGGAAAAAGGGAAAAAGGGAAAATTCTTAAGTGGACAATTCAATGGATTCTTTGTCAAGATTTAGAGGTTCTAGTTTTTCAATCAATTGGCTTTGTATTTTTCCTCAGAGCTGAATTAAAGAATACTGGCAAACTGAATACTATCTATCTGTATCATTTAAAATTATTGCAAAAGTTATACAAGGATCTATATCTATACTATATTTATATCTATATATAAAATGTTGACACATCTTGTGAACCTGTTAGAAGTTGATGGAAAAAAAGGTGACTATGGAGCCTTGACAATAACCACTGATATTTTGTGTTAAATAACATTCTGCTGATACTACAGTGAATTTCTTCAAATAGTACTACTTGAGCATTTATAATGAATAGTTGCTAAATCAAGTTTAACTAATCTGCTTTAAATATTTCTTCCCTTTTTATAAAACAAAACAAAAAAAACACTGTCAGACTAGTGTTCTGTAGTGGTCCATAATCAGAAATGATACAATTTATTGGAAATAAAACGTGGTCACTCACATTTATTCCACATTACACAGTACTTCAAAATGTTTACTTTTACTCTCCCGAATAACAAATGAACCATTCAGAGTTCCTACATAACTTGTCCTAATGAATGCTAATTACATACGTTATAACATTCTAGAGAGAGAAGTGCATTTCTTATTTGTCAGAAATATTATCCTGTCAAATTAGGTATGCATGATTGCATTCACTTGATTTTTCTGGCCACATGTTTGATTTTTGGAGTTATTTCTGAAACCTTGGGAACTGATCTAATGCCAATGCTGGGACTTGCAATTCCTCACAAAAAGTTCCTTATAAAAGGAGTCATATTAAGAAGTCATGGAAAACAAGTAAATCCCACTCTGTATATCACCATGCATTTTCTTTATCTTAATAATTATCACCTTGCTGACCGGTCACGAGATAACTAGTGTCTGCACTTACATTAATTAAGTAATTTTAAACACCAGGCTGACCAGTTACGGAGGAAAAGTAGCTGGCGCATGATCGAGTTCTGGCTTGAAATAGCCGGTCAGCAAGGTGTTTTAAGTTACATCCTGTGAGTCTTCGGGGAATTCTACTGCAATGACAGATCATGCTTTTTTGGCATTCATTTCAGTTTTTGGCAAACAAAGTGGGTATTTTGTCTTAAGTGTATGCAAGCTTCCATAGAGACAAACATACCATGAAGGGAAGGCCAAGATAATGCTCTTGGTCTTTTAGGGGCCATGGAAATACCATGAGTGAAGAAGACTAGTTACAGAAACCTACTAAACCGAGTTAGCATCCAATGTCACTTGTGTTCTTTCAAACAAATCACTGACCCATTTGCAGCACAGCTCTCTGTTAAGAGTGCACTTCTGCCTTTTGAAATGTGTCCTGGGGCCAAGTCCAAGGGCCAGAGAGGAGCCAGGAGCAAGGGTATTTGCTCAAGACCAGTGTCAGCAAGGAAGAAGAATCCTGGTGACTCAGCAGACTCTCAAGCTCTCATTTCTCAGGGGAGGACTTAATGTACTGGGTTCTTTTTGTTCCAGAGAATACTATTTCCAAATAGCATTTTCTTCCTATAAAATATAGCTCTGTAAAATATCGGGCAAGCAACCAACATAATATTTGAAGGTAGGGGTTTCTAAACGTTTTTGCAAGCTATGAAGATCTCATATGGTGGAATTTTTGGATAGCGAACTCTGAAGACTGAATTGAGATGTGACATCTATTTCGGTATTTGAGATGTGTAACCGGCCTCAGCAACAGTTGTACTTTTCCCTACCTGCATTGTGCTTTGCCAAATATTTGTCTTTGTACTGCTTCTTTTTCTTGCCAAACCAAGTACAGCTGGCCTGCTGCTCCTGTTTGGTCTTCTCCATGGCGATGCAAGCTACTCGCCTAGCATACAAAGAAAGAGAAAAAACCTAATGTATGGTTTTATGTTGATACAAGAGAAAAATTACCCATTTGAGTTTACATGAACCTGCACGAACACACTCCTCACACATTTTTCAAGGCATTCAGATAAAGCTTGTTCTTTGGCTTTCATGACAATTTCCTAGAAATGTCTTAAAAACACAGGCTTATAACAAAATGGCATTGTGTTCCTTGAGCACATACTAACTGATAACACAGATGAGAAGCCTAAACATATGGTCATGACATACAGTGGAAAGAGCATGGGATTTTGAGTTGATACAGATCTGGTTTGACTATCACTTACTAGCTTTTATTAATTTAGCGTTAGATGCTTTTCTGGGAAATTTACATGTATTAACTTGTTCAATCTTTTAAAACACACAAAATTGCATCACTGCTTCACAGATGAGGGGCTTGAAGGACTGAGAGATGAAATAATTTGCCCCAGCCCGGCCGGGCATGGCTCAGCAGTTGAGCATCGACCTGGGATCCAGGAGATGGCGGTTTGATTCCCAGTCAGGGCACATGCCTGGGTTGCGGGTTCAATCCCCAGTAGGGGGCGTGCAGGAGGCAGCTGATCAATGATGACTCTCTCATCATTGATGCTTCTATCTCTCTCTTCCTCTCCCTTCCTCTCTGTGTGAAATCAATAAAAATATATTAAAAAAATAATTTGCCCCAAATCACACAGTTAATAAGTGGGAGGAGGACAGTCTGGCACCAGAGCTCATGCTCTTAGCCAGTACATTCTTTTGGCAAGTTCCTTAACCTCTTAGAGCCTTTTGGATGGATTAGAACAAATAATGCTAACAATGTCCCTAGCACAGTGGCAGGCACAGTAGATGCTTAATAAATGGTACTATTGCTATATGGCGATTCTAGTCTAAGGTAGAAAAAAAATAATGCTACAATTAAATCCACAGTTAGAATTACAACCAGAAAATTATAATTTTGTTCTACATGATTATAATATTCACCATTTGTAACATATGCACAAATGTTAAAAATTAAAAAGTTGCTCTCTAAGCAAATAATTGTGTGATATTTCCATAGAAGGTTTTGCTTACTTAATTATTTTGCTTACAGATCAACTAGGGGTCCCCGAGTGAGCCACATATAAGGAGAACCCAAAATCACTATCAGAATTCCATAAAATGTTATTAAAAACAAGTTATTTTCCAATGAGGATGTACTGATTTACACTCCCACCAGCTTCTGTATGAGAGTTCCTATTGTTCCACTTTCTTGACAACGCTTGGCATTGTCAGTCTTTAATTTTTAGCCATCATGGTGGGCAAGTAATGGAATAAGTGTGTTTTGAGTATGCATTTCACTGATTATTAATGAGATTGAGCACCTTCTCATGTTTACTGACTATTGGCTTTCTTCTTTTGTAAAGTGCCTGTTCAAGTCTTTCCTATAGAACTGTGTCGTTTTGTTTTTTTGGTTTTTTTTGCAATTGAGTAGACCTATTTATTTATTTATTAATCCTCACCTGAGCATATTTTTCCCATTGCTTTTCAGAGAGAGTGGAAGGGAGAGAAACATCGAGGTGAGATAGACATATCGATTGGTTGCCTTCTGCATGCGTCCCAACTGGGGACTGAAACTGCAACTGCCCTTGGCTGGAATCAAACATGGGACCCTTTAGGTCTGAGGGCTGGTGCCCTAACCACTGAGCCAAACTGGCAGGGAGAGTTGCCTGTTTTTTTGATTTGTAGGAATTCTTTATATGGCCTGGATATTACACCTTTGTTAGTTATACATATTGCAGATATCTTCTTCTACTTTGTGGCTTGCCTTTTTATTGTATCTTTTGATAAATATAACTTATTAGTTCTAATTTAGTCAAATTTAGCAATCTTTTCTTTTATAGAAAGTATTTAAAAAAATGTTTTTATTGATTTCAGAGAGAGAAAGGGAGAGGGAGAGATAGAAACATCAGTGATGAGAGAAAAATCATTGATCAGCTGCCTCCTGCATGCCCCCTACTGGGGATTGAGCCTGAATCCCAGGCACATGCCCTGACTGGAATCAAACCATGACCTCCAGGCTCATGGGTCAATCCTCAACCACTGAGCCACACCAGTGGGGATATGGGAGGAATTTTTGATATCTTATTTAAGAAATCTTTCTTTGTCCCTTAAATTATACTCCAATATTACCTTCTCAAGGGTTTACAGTTTTGTCTTTCACATTTTAGTTTTCAATATCCTAGAACTGATTTTTGTGCATGGTGAAGTTAGGGGTTATCTTTCTTGTTTCCCCCAACTCTCATGGATACCCAATTTCCCAGCATGACTTATAGAAAAGCTTATTCATTCCTCACTAGTGACTCTTTATGTATGAGAGTATTTTGAGGTTCTCTCTAATTGGTCTATTGGAGCATCTCTATTCTCGTAACTTATTAACTTAATCACTATAGCTTTATAAGTTTTGGTATCAGGTGGAGTAAGACCGCCCTTCTTCTTGGCTATTCCTGATATTGTGAATTTCCATGAAAACTTTAAAGTTAGCCTATCAGTTTCAAAATGTTTGGGATTTTGGTTGGAATTACATTGAATCTATGATTCAATCGGAGAGGAATAGACTCATTTTTACAATATGAGTCTTCTAGTCCATGAATATAGCATGTCTCTCCACTTATTTAGGTCTTTTTTTTAAAAAATATATCTTTATTGATTTCAGGGAGAGGAAAGGAGAGGGAGAAAGACAGAAACATCAATGATGACAGAGTCATTGATCAAGCCCACAACCCAGGCATGTGCCGGACCAGGAATCGCACCCCGATCGCCTGGATCCTAGGTCGACGCTCAACCGCTGAGCCACGCCCGGCCAGACTATTTAGGTCTTCAATGTCTCAATAAATTTTATAATTTATCCTGTAAATGTCTTGATTATCTTTGTTAGATTTGTTCCTAGGTTGTGCATTTAAAAGAAGGGTTTTATAAATGGTATTTAAAAAATTTTTGTAATATTGAAAATTTTAAACATACACAAGAGTAGAGAATAATGAACCCTAAATACCTAAAATCCAGCTTCAACACTTATTAACTCATAGATTATTTTGTTTTATTTACAACCTACCCACCCCAGATTCTTTTGAAACAAATCAAAGTTTGTATTATTTCCTCCTTAAATATTCTTAAATTTCCTTTAAATCTATAGGTTCCCTCTCTTCTTTTTCTTCTTGCAAGTTATTTATTACAGAAACTGGTTATCTGTCCTGTAGTTTCCAAGTCTAGATTTTTCTGACTTCATCTCTGTGGAGTAAGTCCCTCTGCCTTTTGCATTTCCTGCAAATAGGTAATTAGATCAAGAGGCCTGATCAAATTTAAATTCTATATTTTTTGCAAGAATACTTTATAGTATTATGGTTTTGCAGGTGGTGTTACGTATGGTATATTAAAATTTTTGTTTTCTGTTTGTTGCTGGTAAATAGAAATATAATTGTTTTTTGTATATTGACTTTATATCTGCCATCTTGTTAAACTCTCGTATTAAGTCTAATTATTTATCTATAGATTCCTTTGAATTTCTACATACAGAATCATATCACTTGCAATATTTTTTCCCTTTTCCAGTAATGTTTGTTGTAGGTTTATTGTGGATACTCTCAATCAGGTTAAGGAAGTTCCCTTCAATTCACAATTTGTGAGAGTTTTAATCACGAGTGGGTGTTGAATGTTATCAAATGCTTTTTTTGCATCTATTGATAGGTGGATTTTCTTCTTTAGTCCATTAATATGGAGGGTTGGGTTGACTGGTTTTCAAATGTTAACTATCCATGCATTCCCAGTACAAACTCCACTGGGTAAAAATGTATTATCCTGCCCGGCCGGGTGTGGCTCAGCAGTTGAGTGTCGGCCTATGATCCAGGAGATCACAGTTCGATTCCCAGTCAGGGCACATGCCTGGGTTGCGGGTTCGATCCCCAGTCGGGGACATGCAGGAGGCAGCCGATCAGCGACTCTCTCATCATTGATGTTTCTATCTCTCTCTCCCTCTCCCTTCCTCTCTCTGAAATCAATAAAGATATATTTTAAAAAATGTATTATCCTTTTAATATATTGATGGATTCAGTTTGGTAATATTTTGCTGAGAATTTTTACATCTATGTTCATGAGGGATGTTGGTCTGTAGTTTTCTTTTCTTGAATTGCCTTTACTGAATTTTGGTATTAGGGGATGCTGGCATCATGAGATGAGCTGGGAAATGTTCTCCTGTTTTCTTGAAGAGAATGTCCTTCATGTCTTGTTGTTAATTGAGGGCTTTATTTTTATTTCTTTCTTTATTTTAGGTTAGGAGAAACACATTTCTTGGGAAATACTGTGAGCTCTCAGCAACAGCATCAAAGTCAATCTCCACAAATTATCTAAGTGGAATACAGAGGCGGCTGATGAAGCTTTTCCTTTGGGGATTCTTCCAGTACGAGCCAGTATGTGCTGTTGGCCATAACTTCAGCTTCTGTGAGGCATAGAATCTTTGGAAACATAAACAGAACTGAGGGATTTTTTGACAGGTTAAAAGAGACAAAATCCTGACCTTGTGAAGTTTACGTTATAGTATACAGAGTATCTTATAATAAATGTTTTTAAGCTTAAAAAATAAAAACGAAAAGGTCTCGGTAAAAATTTGTGGTGTGGCCACATGTGGTATAGTGACAGGGCAATAAAATAGATTTTTACCAGCCACTCAGGAAATGAATGCTATTTTTTTTTTTCCAGCTCAATAAGTGGAGGGAAACTGTGTTAGGGTTTAGGTCAACCTGGGGGGAAATTTCAAACAAGTTTAACGGGTTATTGCTGAGGCAAGGAAAGGGATGACAGATTCAGGGACTCATATCAAAGGAACAGAATGATGAGCCTTGTCAAGCAAGATGAAATTTAACAAGGATAAATAAGGTAAACATCTGGGTACAAAAAATGGATCTCTCACCTATAGTGTGTGAAAAATGTCAGACGGTAGCAACGTTATTTGAACAAAGCTTCCAGGCCTGGCTGAGAGTATTGTTTCAAATCCTTCTTGCTAATATTGCATGTCTACCGAGATTCTAGAGACCAGTTCACTTTTCCAACAAGGGATTCTGCTCTTTCCCCTCAGCCGGGAATGCCTTCCTGCACCTACAAAGTCCTACTCAGGTCTGAAGGCACATACGATACTGCCCAGTGGGCCTCTTCCTCATGATCCCAGTTAGAATCCCTTTCTCCCTCTACAGTTCTTGCAACTTGATTGAGTTATGGTTTTATTTTTATTTTGGTAATGAACTGGATATATTTAAAGTGTACAATTTTATCAATTTTGACATATCCCAGGAAACCATCACTACAATCAAAATAACAAACATTTTCATCACCCCAGGAATTTCCTTATGCTCTATAATCCCTCTCTCCTTCCGCTGGTACTCCAGGCAACCACTGCGCCTATAGATTAGTTTTGCATTTTCTGCAGTTTCATGTAAATGGAATCACACAGCTCGTTCTCTTTTTTGACTGGAAACTCAGATAATGATTTTGAGTTTCATCCCTATTGTTTTGTGAATCAATAGTTCATTCGTTTAAACAGCTTAATAGCATCCCATTGTATGGATATGCCATCATTTGTTTATCCATTTACCTGTTGATGAAAACTTTAAAAAATTTAAGCCATTCTAATAGGTGTGTGGCCACTGAGTTTTGTTGCTATATTTTTTTTTCATGGAAGTTTCTTTTGGTTCTTTTTCAAATCTTCTATGCCATTAAAAATTTTTCCTGTTCTCCGAAGATATTTTTCAAGCTTATTATTGATTTTTAAAAACCTGCTAAAAAGGACAGCTGTTTAAAAAACTTTGTCTCCTAAGTCCAATATATGAACTGAGTTTGGGTCTGTTTCTATAGTCATTTCAGTTGGGACTCTTTGTGTGCCTGGTTATTTCCACTTGCTGGTCACTGCCCTTGAAAAAGTTTATGTGGGTGATTAGGAGGAGCTCTAAGATGAGGCCCAAGATAAATGCGTTCTTGTGAGGCTATCCTTTTGTTTCTAACAGATACTTGGAACTATTAGCAAAGGGGAAACCTCAAATCAAGTGTATGGTTGGAGTCTCCCTGGCTGTCCCAGGCTGCGTGTCCCTGGCTGTAAATCTATTCAAGGTGGACGGAGGGCCACAATTTTTTGTTCTCCTTTTACTGTTGTATTTTGCTTTGCTCCATGACAAAGCAGCTTTCTCCACGGTCCCCTGGTGTTGATGGGCTGTAAGGGCATGCTTTCCTGCCTTCTCTTACCCTGGGGCAGGGCCTTCTGCAGACCTAACAATGGGGAAAGGGTCTCCTAACAGATTCCTTTACTTATATGCGCCTTGGGTCTTAACCTTGGTTCTCTGGCAGAGAAGTTTTCAGTAAGAGAAATGCCCTCCTGGCAAAATGGGCCAATTTGGTACTTTAATTTTTATTGCTTTGATTGATGGCTTTTATAGAAAAATTGGTCACTGAGTTCCCCACTACCTTTTCAGCTACTCAATGCTTTTAAGGTAATTTTCAAAAGCGTATTTTCTACAGCACTTTTCTTTTTTTCAGCAGAACTGACTCAAATAACCTAGTCTACCATTACAGGGAGCAAACTTGCTTTCTCCACTGTCATCTCTCAGGATTGCTCCAGAGGATTTGGAGTTCTAGGTACTGAGGAAACATGATTTATACAAATGATCTGACTAGGCAGAAGAGGTCTGGAATCTACATAGTTATTTCCAGTGAATGCTCATAGTATATGGTAACATTCAACAATATATTTTCTAAAACATAAATATTGGTAATAATATAACATCATCATCATCAAAAGGACTCCTCCTGCTAATGCTTGAACTGTTTCTTGAAGATCAAAATGAAAGACAATCCTAAGTGGAAGGCTGCTACTTCCTCTACCTGGGCCTCCAAATCCTCCTGTAAAGTGATGGCATCTGAGGTTCTTATCAGCTCTAACATTCTAAATGTGAGAATATTTTTAGAAAACATGGGATAACTGAAAGAGGCAATCAAATGAGAGTGATTAACTGAGAAATCCCTTTAATTAGTGAGAAAAATACGTGAAAAAGGAGTTATAAATATCTATGAGCTCAATGCCTTTTGTTTCTTTTATAGGTTCAAGTATTGTGGGAGGAACTGGCACAATGCCTAATGGTTATTTTTTGTCACATGAAACCAAACTGAGACATAAAATTATCACTTTTGCATCAGATTTCTGGTAGATTGTCAAAGGACCGACAAAGGTAAAACCGTCAACATTATTCAAAAAATAGTTCAGCTAAGCAAATTGTAACAATAATAGCAGGAATAGACAAGATATATAGTAATCTGTGACTCCTCTCAGTTAAAACTAGTGTCTGAAAACAGTCTGACTTTAACCTGCTTTCAAAGCTCAAGCTGTCTAACAGACACGAATCTAAAGGCCGGCATGGTAAAGAACAGAGCGCCTGACCGCCGTTTCCCTGTAACAGTGAAACACGCTTTACCTTCAAATACCCCGAGTGACTCTGAATCGGGGCGTTTGATTTTTCTGCTGGTGGTGAAGAGGAATAGGGGTGGTGAGAGCGTGCGGAGGGGCAAGGAGAGGGACATTACAAAATGCAATTCTAACAGGACTGAAAGAGCATATAGGAGGGGAGGGCTCTGCAAAGAGACCACGATGTGACAGGGACCCAAGGCCAGCCACCCAGCCTCTCTCTAGCCCCTCCTCTCCTGCTATGTGAAACAGATCTCACTGTATAAGCAGGAGGTCACTAGATGCTGAGGATTTAGAATTCTTAGACAATTAACTTGAATTTTGTTTGGCTAGTAGAGCAAGGAATAGGTAAAACAGATTTTACACTATAAAACAATGGTATAAAATTGAAAACGAACGGGCAGGGTTTTGTTCTTATTATACAACAAAGCAAAACAACAAAAACATACCATTCCTGAAGTTCAGGAGAAGGAATGAGACCTGCGGTTCCATTTTTGGAGTTTTCCAGTTTACCCTGCCACCAATTGTGATCATCCTTACTAATAATCTGGATAATGTCACCAACTCTGAATCGAATGCCAGCTTCCTTGCAGGGGATGAGGTCATCCTTGGCTGGGTCATATTCAAATTGTGCTCTTACATAGATCTATAAAACAGGAGTTTGTAAGAAAGGATGCCATGGTGATGGGAAAGAAAACAGTGCTAACCAAATAAGCACATACCAACACTTACAATACAAACAGGACACTAGATGGTGAAAACGAAAATGATGCATGGAAATATAACACAAAAAAGTGCTACCACTAGAAACAACGTACTACTTTTGATGTGTCCGGGTTTATATCTTTGCTGTTTTCATTTGGAGGGAACACTTAAGATGCTTGTTTACTGAAACTAAAGACATAATTTCAGCTTTTACTATAACAGAACAGGCCTATAATTATTAGAGATGTATGCTTACCATTTTAAAATCTGCATATGTTTAGCTGAAGTTACAGATTAGTTGTCATGATCACGTGGCAGCCTTTAAGCCATAAACACAAGCACTCGGGGTAGGTTTTAGATGTAAAGCAGCACATGGTACAAAACTAGCAAGAACACTGTGTTGGTATCTTGCTGTAAAATGCCTACATGACAACTGGCAGTGTGTCTACACACTGCTGATAAACTCGGATGTAATTCAAACAACTTGAAAAGGCATTTAAAAATGGTTTTATTTTTGAGGAAGCATTTAGGCTTTATATTTGTATTTTACTCTTAAAGAGAAACGAATGTGAGTCCTAGCTTTGCCAACGGAATGCTTGAAGTCAGCAGAGTTCAAGGCTTTGAGTTTTAGGATATGTAAATGTAATTATTAATATTATAAAAGGAAACAGACTAGCATATTAGGGGTTATCATGTGACATTTTATGAATTACTGGATTTCTAAATGCTTTAAAGTAAGGTGCTAGGCATATAATGCTGCATCACTTACGCAGTCCTAATGCTAAACTGGGCGAATTCCATCAAGTGCTAACTTACGCAAATCTGACCTCTAAATCTGATTATTTTTTAATACCACATTTCAAGGAAAAGCCCATAAAATTCTATCTCTTGAAATTAAATTCGAATACTAATGTTCAAGTCACTGTAAAACCAACCTGAAGGCTTTGGAACTATTGTGTAATTATTCTATTTAAGTTTCTTTTCAGAAATCCAGCCTACAAAATTAACAAGTCTCTGCATTTGCACCTAAAATCCATACTCTGAAGGAGCTGGCACACCGAAGCTTACTTGCCAGTGTTAGGCGGTGCTTAACGTTTCATGTTTGACCAAGAGAGGCACACAAGGACGTGAAGCCAGGACATTTATGTCCTTATTTTTCATTGTGAACAGCTTTTAGAAATATACATGCAAATGCAAATTTAGAAAAAGCCTTCAAATTTCAGAAAATTATTGCTTAAGAATGTTCATTAACATGTACATTCTAGTTATTCTTAGAATTCTAAGAATTTTGTAACCTTTAAAATTTTTTTCCACCCCAGCCAGAGCCTCAAAAGGCTGAATTATTATTAATCACTGACACAATTATCAGGTTGAAATTACAATAACCATCATAGCTACAAGGATGTGAGGGAAAAATCTTTATAGAGAATTAGTCATGTTTAATGTGTTAAAATGAAATGGTACAAGCTCTCAATGCTCAAATGTTATGGTCCAAAATGCAGACATTATGGGATGGAAAGGGTTAATAAAGGATCGGCTATTAGCAGCTCAGTTTAGAGAAGTTTCTAGAGAGGGTATCTATTCACCTGTCGTCCTTTTGGTTGGGTGGTTGATGGCAAGTCCTGTAGAATAAAGCCAACCCAGGAGAAAAATTTTCATTTACTTTTCAAGAGTACAAGATAATTGTGTGTTCTGTTACAATATGGTTAAAAAAATGAGCTAGATTTAAGTTGTAAAGAGATAATATACATTATTCCATTTCTCAGAAATGTTGAATTATCAGAAAAAAAAATCAGACCCAGGCCATTTAGCAGCAAGCTGAAGAAAGCAGGTAAGTTTAAGCAGAGAGAAAATGTGTTCTTAAGAAACAACTCAGCATCTTCAACACAAAAGCCACTGCAAGTGAAACAGCCCTATTTAAAAAAAAACCCAAACCAAAAAGAGCTGTTGCCCTTTTCAACTTAGTCACTGCAGCCATTTATATTTTGAAAAATTTGATGGCTATATGGATTTTCACCATCTTAAAAGTATTAAATGTTAATGTTATAATGAATTCCTTTATAGCCTATTTGAAGTTGAAAATAAAAGTAATAGGAATTTTCTTCCATCATTTCACTTACTGATACCATTCCATTTGAGATGATCTCTAAGTTATTTAAAGTTTTACCTGATAACAAAGTTGATATATTTTTATTTAATTTATTATTTTTTGCAAAAAGTTGATATATTTTTAAAGGGCAAATTAATAGAAAAAAGTGATACTGCTGCATTATTAGAACTTGCAATAATTTTAACAGCAATACCAGCAACTTAGAGAAGATTTTGTTACCCCCAAATATTGCATGCTTGCACATGTAAGTGCTTTCATTTGTTTAAATAAGCTAAAACCAGTTCTTTTTCTATTTCAAAATAGATAGTTCTGAAAAAAAGTAAAATTCCAAGTTCAAGTGAAAACATAAAGTACTTTGTGTTAAAGATGTGATAACAGCGTGGTTTAAGTGCAGTTTGAAGCCAGTTCCTTTTGCTTTTCATATCCAGGCAAGGTTTATAATTCACAAAAATATGTGCACGTACCACAAAAACAGAGGGCACACCAATTCGTAAACTTAGATAGCGGAAACTAAGACATGTTGCTGATATCACTCAGAATAGACAACTACAAAGCCCAAGAAGACCCAAATGCCTACTCTGCAAAATCTGTACATTTCTTTCTCTTTCTCAGATTAAAAAAATATTTAGAAATTTCAACGAATTTCCATTTGTATCCTTTGCATAAGTTCGAGCAAAGTCATAAATGCTAGTGAGGTGACATGGAAATATTCTGAGAGCGACCAAAGCAGTCTTGAACTACGTTTCTTCAAATTTAACTAATGGAAGGGATTTTTATTGAGAAGAAAATGTTGCAAGAGATTTTCCAGGAGTAAACTGCATTGTAGCTGTAGTAGCCTCGTATATCGGCAGAAGACAATATTTCCACTGAACACATGTAACTAGAACACTCATGGCAGGTGGCACCAACAAAATCGTCACACTTTGCCGTGTGAAGCTAGAGTTCTTACCGAAACAGAATTGTTAGTGCTGCTATGACCATTAGCTGGGGACTGTCTGGAAGTGGAAGGGGAATCTCTCTGAAATAAGACACAAGGTTCATTAACACAGAAACCAGCACAGAAACAGATATTCACATTAACAGTTACAACCACAGTCTGACAACCATTTCCTTTGAGGTTTTAGCTGCAAAGGTGCCATGCCGACTTAGTTGCATGATTTTACAGAAGAAAAAAACCTTGCAGTTTAAGATTTATATACGGTAAGTGATGACAGTGTCATTCATCAGCCGTTTCTTTCCTGTCTCCAACATTCTCTAACCTTTGCTTTCTTTAAATGAGACCCAGAAGAGTGACTTGATATTAAAATCCTGTCTAGTGCTGTAAAATGACAAATATTACTATAAAATCATTATGCTGAAGATCCCAACTGCTTAACTTTTATTAAAAATTAGGTTTAAAGTCCGGCTGGACGTGGCTCAGTGGTTGAGCATCGACCTGGGATCCAGGAGATTGCGGTTCGATGCCCGGGTTGCGGGCTCGATCCCCAGCAGGGCGTGCAGGAGGCAGCTGATCAATGACTCTCTCATCATTGATGTTTCTATCTCTCTCCCTCTGCCTTCCTCTCCCTGAAATCAATAAAGATATATATTTTTTTAAAAAATTAGGTTTAAAAAGCATTTAGTAATTTTTTTGGTACCTCAATGTCAAAAATTACTGAATGACTCCATTTGAAGTGAAACTAACCTTCACTTTGAAAAAGACTTCTCATGTTGGAATCACCTTGGGATCTTGCTAGGACAAATATTACAAATAAGGGTAAAAAACAGATATATACTAGAGAAGAAACCGTTATTCTTTAGCAGTTTGATTAAAACAATAATCTTGAGCCTCTGAAAATATTACACTTCTGGCAAAGATCCCAGGAGCCACATCCCTAGACCCTCAACTGCACTCTCTATACTATTCGACAGACTCAAACTCCTCTCCAGGCTCCATTCCCTTATTGTCCAAGTCAATTTTAACGATAAGACCAAGGAGAGGAAGAAAAGTAAGTGTTTAAAAACTTTTTGTTTAGTAGAGTTCTTTGAAACCTTTGAAATGTGCAAGCCTGCTCAAAAGACATGCCTCCAGCCCTCACCCCAGAAGATTTAAAGAAAACTTCTGGAACTTGTTAGTCTTTTAAATAATGGGATCCCTTAGATGAACCTTCTCAAATGTCAGTGAGCAGACTGATCTCTAGGTACCACCCCCAGAGACTTCAGTGAGTAGACCAGGGTGAGGGGCAGGAGCCCCCTCTTTTATCAAGGGCCAGGGGGATGCTGATGCTGGTAGCCAGAGAGCCTTCCTTTGCAAAGTACTGCCCTAGCCGGGAAAAGTCCAGCCGCAGGCTTGAATTCTGCCAGAGCACAGGAGGTCAAACAGGTCGGGAGTGGGGCTGGGAGAGGATATCCTTTTTCTTACTATTCAGAGGTAAAGAAGGTAAGAGGGAGGCTCTTCTTACTCGAGAGTGTAGAATTTACATGCTTAATACTGATCCCACCCCAAAACGATTTCAACCACTTAAAAAACATAAGAGAAACTTATGTTATATTAATAACTAATAGTACCTTCTGCTTAGTTAGCGAAAAGGGGGCCAAAATCATTATGTTTATTAAATTTCTTCAATAATGATGAATGGTCTGAGGACCATCTGTGATTTTAGAATATTCAAATGCTTTACATAAAATGTATGTGTGACATTCTCTCTTTCCCAGCAAGGCTAGTGTCCTAGGTAACAAATTTCAAAACTACAAACCCTGGAGCAGAAATAGTTATGCATTTTCTTTGAAAACATAGTATTAATTGAAGTTCCATAAAAAGCCACCAAGAGGAGCTCAAGACCTGATATAAACAGAAACCCCAATTGTCATGGCTCTCTAAAGATATACTTGACAAAACTACAAATCCTTATGCATATCTTCAAAAGGTTTAGAGAAACACAGGAAACCTCTGATTCTTCTTGTGAAATTTATAGCATTGCTAGAGAATGGAAGAAGCATTATAATTTTTCCTTCAACTTCTCAGTACAGATTCAATTTTCTAGATGAGTTCCAATAAGTTACCTGTCAGTCTTAAAAATTATGTGTAGGAAATGTGCACTTCCTACTGATGTACACATACTTGGAAGATGCACATGAAGGAACAGGCTTCAAAAATAATACTCCAGCTGAATGTGCAATGACCGAAGGATGATACCATTCATGCCAGTTTGTATTTCCAAATATAAAAAAAAAATTTCTTTTCCAATCTCATTTAATAACCAACATAAAACTGAATAATGCAGGTTGAAAAAGTGGCCATTTCTATAGACTAAGCCCGTCGTAAGAAACTCTGGGGTTGTATTACTCTAGCAAACTTGTTTAAAAATCCTAACATCCTCAGTTTAAACAATTTCACAAAAGGTTGCAAAAAGCCTATATCCCTCTAATAATGTCACTTATCAGCTCCTCACAGGCTTCACATCCATCTAGAGACCTGTTACAATCATGTGAGCGATTCTATCTCGGCAGATAGATTGCTTCTCGGATTCTTGGAAAGAAGAACTAGCTGTGCGATTTCTCAACAAGGGAAGTGAATGTACTTCCTGGAAACATGACTGTAATTCTGATCTTCAATCCCCCCCCCCCCCCCGAGACGACTTGTTCTCTATCAAGGCTTACGTCACGATCTGCGGCTTCCCTATAGCTTGCTTCCATTCCGGCCTGCAGAGAGTTCAAGCGCTAAGGAGGTCCCCACGGAAGTAGGGCTGAGCAGGTGGATGGGACCTACTCTGTTCCGTTATCTTTGTTGTAAAATTGGTGTGCAGTGATCAACAGCACAGGCAGAAACAATTTCCCGGAAAGCCAAAACATTCAGCCATGAGCAGACAGTTAGTTAAGAACCCAGAGGAGGCAGGGGGTTTGGCTAAAGCCATTACCTCACAGGACGATGACTGAGTGCGGTAACTTGGCACGATCTTGAAGGTGATACTCCCCCGCATTTCCCGCTGCAGGAAGAAAAGACGGCTTTCTTAACAAACCGACGCCGCGCGACAAGCATGTAAGAAGCCACTGAAAACGTCTGGGGGCAATGAATGTGAGCCAGCCGAGAGCACCTGGGCCTAAAACGAAACTCAGTTACCAAGCAGGGCCTGTTCCTAGTAACAGCTGAGTTGCTCCTGCCTGGGAGAAGCCTGCAGGGTCAAGGCCGGCTGCCCTGTCCCTGCAGCAGCGCTGCCGCGGGCCTCTCACGGTCACCTCTTCGTGGGCATGCATACAGCAGCTCTGAGCGACATGCCTTTCAAAAGGGAATCGAAGCTCAACTGGACAACAGAACAAGCAAATGCACAAAAATGATAGTTGGTAGGCTACGTTGTGATGGTACGCTTCATAAAATTTTTGCTTTGTGTTTCATAATTTGACCTCGTTTTGACTATGGGGAAGTCTGTGCGCTTATGTCGCACTTAATAGACATTTGTACAGGGGAGGCCGCTCTGTTGCGGCGGGAAGAGGGTCTGGGATCAGAGGCCAGAACGTTTCCCTCGGCTTGCCTTTGTGCTCCCTCTCCCACCCCTTTAAAAATCCAAAGCCTAATATGAACACAGGTTTTGGAAATGCATGGTCAGAAATGGCCTGGTCTTCTATAACCTTCCTCCCCTCTCTGCTGTAGAGACATCCAATAGAGCTGGCTGTGACTCAGCTAAACGGGCAAGAGGTTTCTGACACTGCTGATGTCAGCAGGGTTGAGGTCAGCAAGAAACTAGTTCACAGTTATGCACAGCTGGAAAGGTTTTCTTAAACATCTGTTCGATATAAAAACAGAAGATAGAGGATGAAAGGAGAGCGTGAAAGCCCGCACTGCTAAAGACAGGCAAAACCGTTCCAAACTCTGTTGCATGTAAACATTTTCCCAGTTGTCAGTTTTCATGAATGTTGTGTAAGTTCAAGTCACACACATGATGGTACCGGCAATACCTTGATTGCAAAAGAATACCCATTATTTGTGCAATAAAAAGAAAGCTAAGAAACTGAGAGTCAACCTTAGACAAAGAAAAGAAACTTCCATCTACTCACAAGCATTTTTTGCAGCTGTTCAACTGTTTGGTTAGCCACACTGATGCCATTGATTTCTCGAATTTCATCACCGACATGAAGTGTACCTAAGAAATTATAGGAAATTATAAACATGAAATTACATATACTTTTATAATAATAAAACCCAAAGGCAGCAATGTAAGTGATTTTTAAAAATTAAGCTAAATACTGAAGGCCAATATTTCAGAAACAGGTACAAGTTTGGCTCATGAAGTAAACTCTAAAACAGATACATCTACAATGGAAGACAGTTTTGAAAGATGGCTATGGAAATCTGCTCATTTTTCTGAGAGGCAGTACGTATAGTGGTTTCAGAGTACAGTTTCTACATCCAGCCTGTCTGGGTTCAAATCCCAGCTTTATCACTTACTAGCTTTAAGGGCCCAGGTAAGTTTCTGAAACTCTCCGTGTCTCAGTTTTCACATTTATGAAAAGTACCTATCTCATAGCACTGTTGTGAGGATTAAATGAGTTTAATACATGTAGAGGGCTCAGACCCGTTCTTGGCACATAGTAAAGTAAGTACCATTTAAGTGTTTCCTGTAATTTTTATCATTATTATCTAACAAATATGATACAAAGGCTTTGATTTTCAAAGAATTGTGATATGATAATACCTATGTAACACTAAACTTCTATTAGACACACTGCAATATTTTTATAGTAATTTGGCATTTCAGCATCCTGTAATACTTTAACTGGAAAAAGTGACCAAGAACCAATGCATAAATACAATGTTATATAAAGTTTTGCCTCATTTATAAATTGTGCACATTTGTTTACGTACTGACTTGATGTTACAAAAAGCCCACAGTATCTTTTAGAGGCACATTCTAAAATGCATATAAATAAAATCAGATGCCTGGGATTTGCTTCAAAGTAATCCAGGGGAGTGAGCAGTTGGGCAAGTACAGATGAAACTAGTGCAGCCATGAATTAACAATAATTCTAGCTGGGGACTTTTGTGCCCAACATGGCTGACTGGTCACTTAAAAAATTTCTCACAGCTATATCTTGCCTAGGACAAACCTCTTGAAGTGTTACTAGTCTCATAAATGGAGTGCAAATCCCTAAGAATACTTCCTACTTCCATCCCCACTCTCGCCTTCACACAAAAGAACCTTGTGAGCTTGATCCAAAGTGGTGGCAAACTAAAGGTGGAATGAAATAGTGGGAAGGGTGAATGCCATAGTAGCAATGCCTGCTGGCTGGATTCTGAGCACTGGGCTAACAGACAGTTAGAGGTGGAACCTGGGATTCTGTAGGAAGCCAAGGCCCAGATCAGTGGCACTCATAGGACTTCCATTGATTAGACAAGCAATGAGCTCAAAAATCAAAGATCACCAAACATACAATAAGGCCAAACTACTATGCGAGCCATAAGAAACAGGAAAAGCAGATTTAGGTCCTCAAGGAGGATAGATACTGGAATGGTCAGATGCAAAATATAAAATAGCTATATATTAAATATTAGAAAAAAGTAATGACCCAGTTGCAAGGGTGAGCATGCAATAAGAGATTATCAGGTGTGAACGGACAGATCTGAAAATAAGTATAACAAATGTCTAGTACTTCTAGAAAAGAAAAATATAACTGGTGATATAAGCCAATAAATGGATGAGCTGAACAGGAGTTCAGATATGGCTGAAGAGAGTTTCAGTGAACTGGAAGATATAAACAAATAAATTATCTAGACTTCAGGTCAGAGAAATAACAAAATAAGGAAATAGGAAACAAGAAATAAAAAATAGAAAAAAGATATTAAGAGATGTGGAGGGAATGTTTAACATACCTCTACCTAAAGTTTAGAAGGCAAGAACAGAAAGAATGAAGAAGAGGCAATATTTGAAGAAATAATGGTTGCAAATTTTCTTGAACTGATGAAAACATGATTACACAGATCCAGGGAGAATAATGTGTCCCAAACAGGATAAATAAAAAGAAATCCATGCTGGGAGGCAGTGAAACTACCGAAAATCAAAGACAATGCTCTTAAAACATCCAGAGAGAAAGGAGATATCACCTACAAAGCAAGGACAATTGTAGTGACATCAGATTTCTCAATATCAAACAATGGATGCCAAAAGATAACAGAATGGTTACCATCAACCTAAATTTGGGCTAGCAGAAAAAGTAATCTTCAGTACTGAGGCTAAAGTAAAATATTTACAGATAAACACCACCTAAGAGTGTTTATCAACAAGAGACAAGCAGTAAAGGAACTTCTGAGGATGTACTTTAGGAAGAAAGAAAATGCTCCCCAAAGGATGGTCTGAGATGCAAGAAGGAATGGTGAACAAAAAAGGCATAAACATTTATGTAAATCCAAACAAAAATGGTGATATATTTTAATAGTAATTTCAAATTTGTGGATTTAAAACAGGATAGAACTGGAAAGGAATAATATATGTTAGGTGATGAAATTTAGTGTTTCATTGTCTTTATATTCTTTGGGAGCAGGATTAAGACACTTTTTCTTTAGTATATTTAAAGTTCAATACATATAATAAAATTTCAAGGTAACTATCTAAAAAATAGAAGTAGGGTACTGAAATTCTATACTACCAGGGGAACAAATGAAATAAAAAATGAACAAGGAGACCAAATAGAAAATGGAATACACATAAATAAAAAGGCAAGATGACAGTAATCATCACAATAAATATTAATGGACTAACCTTGCCCATGAAAAGATAGTGATCATCAGAATGCATTAAAAAATGAAAAACCTAGCTTTAGAAATGTTTGGAAGAGATATACAAGCACAGAGTGGTTGGAAGTAAAAGGACGAAAGAAGACATGGTATTAAAAACTAAAATAAAGCTGGAGTAACTATATTAATATTAGATAAAATAAATTTTAAGTAGAAAGTATTATTAAGGATAATGCTTACCAGGCACTTCTATTCACCTAATAAATATATAAATATATAAAGCCCAAATGGAGAGATCTATAGGTAGAAATAAAAAAAACACTACTATGATGAGATATTTTAACAATTATCGATAGGTCAAGCAGACAAAAAAATAAGTCAAGATACAGAAGATTTGAACAAAAAAATTAACCTAAGGCAACCATCATATAGAGAACTCTACATACAATTAAAGAAGAAATATTCTTAAGTACACATGGACCATTTACAAAAATGATTAAAGTGCTACCAATTTTTACCTCTTAATCTCTTCATCTTTTTCACCCAGCCCCCCAACCCTCCTCCCATCTGGCAACCATCAGTCTGATCTTACCATTGACTTTTTATGTTATCAAACTCTAATTTCCTAATTTCTAAATAGTATGTCTCAACAAACCTCAAAGAAATGGTGTCATACAGACCACATTTTCTGACCACAGTGCAATTAAGCTAGAAGTAAATTATAAAAAGATAAACAGAAAATCCTCTTAAATGTGGGTAAGAAAACACTTCTAAATAACTTATGGGTCAATGAAAAATCTCATAATAGAAATTTAAAAATACTTAGAAATGAATTACAATAAAAATGCTTAATATCAAAAGTGGTGGGCCTAGCCGGGCATGGCTCAGCAGTTGAACATCAACCTAGGACCCAGGAGGTCGAGGTTTGATTCCCGGGCAGGACACATGCCCGGGTTGCGGGCTCGATCCCCAGCAGAGGGCGTGCAGGAGGCAGCCGATCAATGACTCTCTCATCATTGATGTTTCTATCTCTCTCTCCTCCTCTCCCTTCCTTTCTCTGAAATCAATAAAGATATGTTAAACAAAAACAAAAACAACTGGTGGGATAAAGATAAAACAGAATTTAGAGGTAGAGTTTAGTATTAAATACATATATTAGAAATGAAGAAAGACTAGAATAAGTAAACTAAGCATCTAATTTAAAAAGTTAGATAAAATTGATAGAAAGAAGGAAGAAGATAATAAAAATTAGGTCATAAAACAATGAAATAGAAAATAAACATACAATTAACAGAACCCAAACTGGGTTTTTGAACAAACCTCTGGCAAAGCCAGTCAAGAGAAAAAGGACAAGGCACAAATAAGCAATATTAGGAATGAATGAGGCGACAATTACAAAGCCAGCAGAGAATAAAGATAAGAGAACACTATAAAGAAGCTTACTGCAATAATTTAAAAAAAAATTAAAAATTTTAAGGAAAATGTAATTTACCAAAACTCACTCAAGATATAGAAAGCCTGAATAGCCCTATGAATGTTGTAAAAAAAAAAAATATCTTTCCTAAAAAAAACCAAAAAACCAAAACCAAAAACAAAACACTGGGCCCTGATAGTTTTATAGGCAAGTTCTACTAAACTGTCATGGTATGAATCATTCCAATATTATACAAAGTCTTTCAGGGAACTCACGAAGAGAAAAGGCTCTCTAAGTCATTCTATGAAGCCAATGTAACTTTGACAATAAAACCAGACAGAGAAACACAAGGAAGGAAAATTAACTACAGGCCAGTCTCAGTCACAATTGCAAAATATAAAATCCTAAACAAGACATTACTACACAGAATTGAGCAGTACATATAAAAGTTAATACACAATGACTAAGCTGGGTTTAACTGAGAAATGCAAGGGGGGGTTTATCATGAGGAAATCTTTAAAAGTCATTCACCACGTTAATAGATAAAAGGAATAATCAAATGCTCATCTCAACAGATACAGAAACAGCACTTGATAAAATTCAGACCCCAATCATAATTAAAGTGCTCAGCAACTAAAAATACAAGGGAACTTCCTCAGCCCTAATAAAAAATCTACAGTAAACATTGGTCTTTGTGGGGAAACACTGGAAAGCTATCCTAACCAGTGCAGTTATCTAAGAAAAAGAGATTAAAGAAATGATGATATTGTGACTTTACTGAATTTTCAGCAAATGATTAAAAATAACAAAAAAATCATACTGGAATCTAAAACCGAACGTTTTTCCTGTGCGAGTGTTGTCCACTCCCTAAGTCTGCAAAGATTCCCCTGAAGGCAACAGTAATTAATGCCAGACACCATCTCTGTACACAGCTAAAGAGGACAGGAAGGCCCTACAATGCTTACAGTGTTACTTCTTGCTCTCTGGGGTTAAGGAAAGAAGGTGTTAAGCACAAAAATAACCTGATATCAAAGAAAGGAAGTTTAATTTTTGGACAGGAGAATGATTTTTGGATCAGGCTCTAAGTACTAGTGCATATAACTCAGCCCTTTCAAAGAATGAGCCTAAATCTACATGTCCTAGGTCAACAAAAATCCACTTTCTCAAAAGGTCATTCTTTGTTTACTTCAGTCTTTATTGAACTCCCTCCTCCGAATGACTGTACTCTACTCTAGCAGGTATTAAGAACTTAATCATAAATTTGATCTCTCTTATTTTACCATTGAAATTTAAAAATTTTTTAATTTTTCTATTACAGTTTATGTTCAATATTATTTTGTATTAGTTTCAGGTGTGCAGCATAGTGGTTAGTCAATCATATACTTTAAAGTGTTCCCCCTGATATTTCCAGGACTCGCCTGGCATCATACAGTTAATACAATATTACTGACTATATTCCCTGTGCTGTACTTATATCCCGTGACTATTTTGTGACTACAAATTTGTACTTAATCCTTTCACCTTTTTCCCCCAGTCCCCAACTCCTCTCTTTCTGGCAACTATCAGTCTGATCTTACCATTGACTTTTTATGTTGTTATTTATTAAACTCTAATTTCCTAATTTATATATAATATATCTCATTCCTGAAAGAATGAGAGAGCAATTCTTGAACTGTCATTTAATTTTTCAAATATATATCTTATACTCCAGAATAGATGCCTTCCATACATCCTGTGGCCCACTAGGATACTTCGCTTTATCTTTCATGACCTCTAATAAGTCAGGATCTGAACAGTGATTCACAGATGCTCCAGAAACACTCTCTTTCCATTATCTACAGGCTGGAGCATGTGTAGGTGAATAAGAACAAATGGAGGCCAACAGCGATTAAAACCAAAAGATAAACGGATCATTTATATGGACCGTATATTTAACAGATATTTTATACGGCTCATGAAAACACTTTCTCCACTAGGCTACAGGAAAAAAGTTAAGAAAGGAAAAAAAGAATCATATATAAACTTACCTTGCCTGTGAATCATGCCCCCATGCATAATTCTTGCAACAATACAATGATTTAGCTCATTCATTTTTAAAGTTATTCCCTGTAAAAAGTTAAAAATAAAATTACTATGAGATGGTACTTGTTTTTGTATTTGTGATTTTGCTGTAGATAATTTTTTAATTATAAGAGTTAGAAAAACATTAAAGAAAATATGGAAAACAGAGGAGAAAACCATCCATTACTCCACCTTGCCATGACAAAATTATTTTTGATATTTTGATTGCTATATAGTATAGATATATTTTATATACCGCTTTTTAATCTTCTAATTATATTTTCCATGTTGCTTTATTTTTCATGTTGTTAATTTCTTAAAAAGTTGTGACTGATGTATAATCGACATACACTTATTTAAAGTGTACAATGATAAGTTTGATGATATATGTCTGTATGTGTGAAAACACCACCACAATCAGGAGAGTGAAGACATCCATCAGCCCCAGAAGTTTCCTCATGCCTGCTGGTAATCTGCTCCCATCCCTCCATGCCCTGCCCCCATCCCCAAGCACCTACTGATATGCTTTCGCTGGCTATAGATTAGTTTGCACTTTTTTACAAATGAACTAATACAGTATACACTTTTTTTTAAAAAGATTGAATGGATAAAATTCTTTTTATTTATTTTCAAAATGTTATATATTTATTTATTTTCAATGGAATTTATTGGGGTGGCATTGGTTAACGACACCATACAGGTTTCAAGTGTACAACTCAACAGATATCATCTGCATACTGAGTTGTGTACCCTTCGCCCAAAATAAAGTTTGGTTGCTTTCCCCCCCACTCGCAAAGTGAGATTCAATCATCGTTGCATGTATATTCTATTGTATGGATATACCATTTTGTTCATCCATTCACCTATGAAATTGTTTCTAGCTTTTGGCTATTATAAATCAAACTGTATTCCTGGGTTAGTCCCCACTTGGTTATGCCTCACTCTTATTCTTAAGATATGGCTTTGTTGCCCAGCAGGAGTGGTTCAGCTGGTTGAGCATCAACCCCTGGCCCAAAGGGTTGCAGGTTCGATTCCAGGTCAGGGGACATGCCTGGGTTACGGGTTTGATCCTGTTGGGAAGTGTATGGAGGGGGACCAATCAATCTCAATCTCTTTCTCTCTTTCTCTCTCTCAGCATGTCTTCGGGCAAGGATATAAAATAAATAAAAAATAAAAAAATTTTAAAAAGATATAGATTTGTTCATTAGATTCCACAGAAATCATATGGTAGTTGTCTTTCTCTGACTGGCTTATTTCACTGAGCATAATGTGCTCCAGGCCCATCCATGCTTCCCAAGGGGTAAGGTTTCCTTCGTCCAGATGATGTGTTGTAGAACTGTGCACCTGAAACCTGTATAATTTTGTTAACCAGTGTCACCCCAATAAATTCAATAAAAAGGAAAAAAGATATGGACTTGTTTAGAATTTTTGCATCTATATTCAACAGGGTTATCAGCCTGGAGTTTTCTTTTAATGTCTTTATCTGGTTTGGGTATCAGGGTAATGCTAGCTTAATAATAATAATAATAATAATAATAATAATAATAATAATAATAATAAAAAAGTTGGGAAGAAGTCCCTCCTTTTCAATGTTTTGGGAAGTGTTTGTGTAGAATTGGTGTTATTTCTTTATTATATGTTTGGTAAAATTCACCAGTGAAACAATCTTGCCTGGAGTTTTCTTTAAGGCATGGTTTTTACCTACAGAATTCAATTTTTAAATAGTATAGGGTGACTCAGGCTATTCATTCTTAAGTGAGTTTTGGTAGTTTCTGTCTTCTAAGGAATTTATACATTTCATCTAAGTTGCTGAATTTATTGGCATGAAGTTGTGTATCATATTTCCTCATTATCCTTTTTATGTCTGTAGAGTTTGTAGCAATGTTGCTTCTCTAATGCATGATATTGGTGCCTTTTCTCCCTTGATCAGTCTGATCTTCTCAAAGAAAAAGTCTGTTTCATTGATTTTTCTCTATTGTTTTCTATTTCATTGATTTCCACACTGATCTTCATTATTTATTTTCTTTCACTCACTTTGAGTTTTTTTGTTTTTTGTTTTGTTTTAGTTGAGGTCATTGATTTAAGACATTTCTTTTTTTCTAATATAGATGTTTAGTGCATTTCTCCCTAGGTACTACTTTAGCAGCACACCACAAATGCTGGTATGTTGTGGTTTCAATTTAATTCACTTCAAAATACCTTTTAATTTCCCTTTTGATTTCATCTCTGTTTGATGTGCTATTTACAATTGTGTTATTTAGTTTTCAAGTGCTTGGGGATTTTCCCAGAGATCTTTTTGTTCTTCATTTCTAATTTAATCCCAATGTGGCTTGAGAATATACTTTGATATTAATATAGCTATTCAAGCTTCCTTTTGATTAGTGTCATCATGGTATATCTTTTCCCATCCTTTTACTTTGAAACTATTTGTCTTTATGTATAAAGCATTTCTTACAGGCAATATATAACTGGTTCTTGTTTCCCCCACCCCCAATCTGACAATTACTGCTTGTTAATTGGGGGAACTTAGATTATTTACATTTAATATGATTAATGATACACTGTTATAAATATATTTTCTTGTTATTTGATTTCTGTTTGTTCCATCTGTTCTTTGTTCCCTTTTCCCTCTTTTTCTGTCTTCTTTTGGATTTATTTTTATTTTATTTTCTCTCCTGTGTTGTCTTATTAACTAGAATTCTACTTTGCTGCATTAGTGATTGCTTTAGGGTTTATAGCATACATTTTGTACTTACCACAGTCTACCTTCAAATGACATTATACCACACCTCAAATAGTATAAGAACCTTATGACCGTATACTTCCACTTCCTTCCTTTGACCTTTGTGATACTGTTGTTATATATTTTACTTTTACATATGTTATAAACCCCAAACATATTGCCATTATTTTTGTTTAAACTGTCAATTATCTTTTAAAGAGATTTAAATAATAAGGATATCCTTTAACATTTCTTTTATACTGTAGGTCTACTGAATTATTTGTTTTGGTATAGCTGAAGATGTTTTTATTTTACTTTTATTTTTGAAAGATACCTTTGCTGGATTCAGAACTGTAAATTGAAAGTTTGTGTTTTTTTAATAATAACTTTCAGTACTTTAAAGGTATTGTTCTTCTTAATTGTATTGTTTCTGATAAGGAATCGAATATCATCCTTATCTTTGTTCCCCTGTAAGTAACACTTCTTTTTTTTCTTTTTAAATCTCTGACTGTTTTTAAGACCTATTTATCATGGATTCTAAGCAATTTGATTATGATGCATCTTGGTGCTGTTTTCTTTGTATTTGTGCTTGGAGTTCACTGTGGTTCTTGTAACTACAGATTTATGGTTTTCATCAAGTTTGGAATGTTTTCAGCAATTATTTCTTCAAATATCTTTTTCTTTAAATTAACCTGCTTGAAGTCTCACAGCTCAGTAATACTCTTTTAGTTTTTAAAATTATTTTAAAAAATTTATTTTATTTTATTTTTTTAGTATGAACCTTGAAACAACTCAACTTTACTATCTTTCAGTTTAAAAAATTTATCTTTCAATTAAAGTTTATATTTAATATTATTTCGTATTAGTTTCAGGTGTACAGCATAGTGGTTAGATAATCATATACTTTACATAGTGTCACCCCCCCCCCCAAATATTTCTAGTACCTACCTGGTACCATATACTGTTACTGCACTGTTATTGACTATTAAAATTCTTTTTCTCTCTGTTTTGTTTTCGATAATTTTTATTGCTATGTCTTCGATCCACTAATCTCTTCTTTTGAAATATCTAATCTGCCATTAATCCCACAGTACATTTTTTTGCTAATTCGAATATATTTGTCAGTTTTGTGCCAGTTTTGATGGACTATTCTCCACTTTATAGGTCACATTTTTGTGCTTCTTAACATGCCTCGTAACCTCTGATTAGATACCAGATATTATAAATTTTATCGAGAGGAGAGAGAGGAGGAAAGAGGAGGAAGGAAGAGAGAGGGAGAGAGAGAACATCAATGTGAGAGAGACACATTGATTCGTTGCCTCCTGCACACGCCCTGACCAGGGCCAGGGATGGAGCCTGTAACCGAGGTACATTCCCTTGACTGGAATCGAACGAGACCCTTCAGTCCACAGGGTGATGCTCTAACCCCTGAGTCAAACTAGCTAGGGCCTGCTTGGTGTTTTTTAATTTCTGTAAATATTCTTAAGCTTTTTTTCTGGGATGTAATTCAGTTACTTAGAAATAGTTTTATCCTTGGGTCTTGCTTTCATGATTTGTTAGGTGGGTGTGGAGTAATTCTCCATCTAGGGCTAATTATCTCCCATTAAGGAGGCAAGACCTTCCTGAGCACTCTACACAATGACCCACAAATTGGTTTTGCCAGTCTGGTGGGTGGGAACAGACAGTCAGTGTTGGGCATTTCTCTCTAATCCTTTTGGATGGTCTTTCCTTAGCTCTGGGTAGTTTCTTCTCATAAATGTGATGATCAGTATTCAGAATAATACTTGAAGAGGACTCCCTATAGATCTCTGGGGTTCTCTCTCTATACAGCTCTCTCTTCTTCAGTAATCTTTCCTATGAACCTTAGGTGCCTTGGTTTCCCCAGACTTTCAGTTCTGTCTCCTCAATTCAAGGAGTCTGCCTGCTTTGCCTCAGTTACCCTTTCCTGTGCTGTGGCCTGGAAACTCTCTCAAGTCAGTAAGATTGGGCAATCACAGGGCTCATCTTGTTTACTTCTTGTCTCTTAGGGATCACTGTCCTTTATTGCCTGATGTCCAATGTCTTGAAAACTGCTCTTCCATGGAATTTTGTTGTGTTTTAAAATTTTTTGGTTGTTTCAGGTGAGAAGGTAAATCTGGTCTCTGTTACTCCATCTTGGCCTAGAAGTGTAAGCTCGATGTATATAATGCCCGAATACTATCCTATGGAATGCATTACTTTTGGTTTTCTAATTATTCACCATTATAAGACAAGTTTTCATAAACATATTTTTGTACTAGAACTGGTTGATTCTAAGAAGCACACAGGGGCTTTTTAAATGATACTGATTTTTAAACTCACTCTTTGGGATTAGAGTCAGCAAGTCTGGAATGGAGCCCAGAAACCTACATTTTAACTAGCGCCTTTGGTGAAAACTGATCTGCATTTGAGATGATTACGGGTAGGAGGGCTCTGTCTTAATCTTCACTAGGGAATAGCACTCTGTTAGAAAGCGTCATGAAAATATTTGAGATTTTAAATCTAGACTCTTAATTTGTACAATTATATGAAATATAACTTCACATGGTTCCTATTTTGTAGTTCTTAGAAGTGGCAGGTAAGACATGTTTCATTTCCCTTACATATTCAATCAGTAGCACGGTTACCAAGAGAGGTGATTCTGGAAAAACATTGTAAATTAATGTGTCTGGCAAATCTAATTTCACAAGGGAAATGATAATACAGTGGGTGGTGGGGTCCATCCTTGAAATTAATAAATCAGTGTATTCATTCAGCCAACATTACTGTGAACCTTACTGTGGCAGATACTCTACTAGGCACAGTAGCGAATGAGACAAACAAGCCTCTCATGGCTAGGGTAAGTTCACCTCAAACCAAACGGAGTTAACACTCATTATTTTGTCTGCCCCAAACATTCCCCTGATGAGAGAAACTGATTCATGTTCTTGCTGTTCCCAAGTTGCCAAATTCCAGGGAAAGAACTGGCCCAGCTTGGGTTGCGTGACTACTCCTGAACCTTTCCTAATTCCTGGCCTTTCCTTGTTTACATAAGCTTTGCTCCTATTGTCTGAACTAGTTCAAGTATGATCTTTATCACTTGCAACTAAGGGAGTCTCAAACAATAGAGAAGTAATTACAAGTATGATGTTACAAATGAGAAAAAAAGGGTGTGATGGGAGTATATCATCCTCACATTGTAGCACTAAAAAGCAAGATATGGGTATATCTTGCATAGTAACAGAATGCTTTCAATAAGACAACTAAGGGGGGATCCAAGATGGCAGTGGACAGAGTGGAAGCTACACTGACACTCTCCCAGGACCAATCTGGATTTACAACTAAAACACAGAAAAACCATCCTGAAAACCAACTCAAGACGAGGTGGAGAGCACCCTCATAACCAAGGAGGAAAAGTGGAGACCATAGAGAGACTGGTAGGAAGTGTGGACCTGAGAGGGCTGGCTGGGCTCCCACAGGCAGCAGCTGAAGGTCCGGAAGGATATTTCAGCTGAGAGGGGGGGTTTCCCACTGAGGACTCTGGGGCCTAAACCCCAAGATGGACTTCCCAACCCAGAGCACCAGAACTGAGAAGAGTTCCCACATAACATCTGGCTGTGAAAAGCAGCCAGGTTTCTGTCTGCCAGGGAGAGATGGCTGGAACTGCAGGCACCCTCTTAAAGGGCCAATGCATGAAGTTTCATGTGCAGCCACTCACCTTGGGCTCCAGCAGAGGGAGGGCAGAGTAGACTGGAGGTGTGTGAGGAGAATCTAGGGTTGTGGGCTCTGGAGACAGAGCTCAGAGGGCACTCCTCTGGATTCCTGTGCTGAGTCATTCTCCCATACTGCAGAGGACATCTTTCTCAAGTAGAAGTTTAACTTCCAAGCAGCTTTTGCCTAAGGGGGAAACAACTGCCCCACCCTGCTGGAAAACCTCTTACTCTACCCTGTGGAGTTTCTACAGCCTGAGGCTCATTAAGAGAATCAGATTAACCAGACTACAGGCAGAGATGGACCTCAGAGTGCTTTGATTCTTTGCCTGATCTGCTTCTGGACCTGGGCCTTGGAAAAGCAGACTTTGGTGTGCATATTGGTCCTGTCCAACTGCACCCAGCCTCAGCAGAGGAGACCTCAAGCCATGGGTTGTTGATAGCTCAAAAAGGGTACTAGAGGTCAGTCACAAACAGCATCTGACATTGGCCAGCACCAGGGACCTTCCAAAAGGACTGAGAGTCCTAGCAGGCCTACCTAATACATAGAAAACCGCCCCAAAAGGTAGACAAGATGGAGAGACCAAAAAACAAGCCACAAATGAAAGAACAAGAGAAGTCTCCAGAAAAAGAGTTAAAGGAAATAGAGATAAGTAATCTATCAGATATAGAGTTCAGAATACTGATTGTAAGGATGCTCAAGACCATGAAGAAAGACATGGAAACTATGAAGGAAATGAAGAATGACATAGCAGAAATAAAGAATACATTGGAAGGAATAAACAGCAGATTAGAGGAAGCTAAGGATTGGATCAGTGAATTAGAAGACAGGGTAGAAAAAAATCACTCAATCAGAGACCCAGAAAGAAAAAAACAATTAAAAAACAGGAGGACAGTCTAAGGGAGCTGTGGGACAACATGAAATGTAACAATATTCACATTATAGGAGTGCCAGAGGAGGTCGGAAATAACGGAAGAAAGCTTCCCTAACCTGGTCAAGGAAAAAGTCTCACAAGTTCAGGAGGCACAGAGAGTCCCAAGCAAGAAGAATCCAAAGAGGGCCGTGACCAGACACATTATAATTAAAATGACAAGAATCAAGACAAAGAGAGAATCTTAAAGGAAGCTAGAGAAAAGCAATCTGTTACCTACAAAGGAGCCCCCATAAGGCTGTCAGCTGACTTCTCATCAGAAACTCTACAGGCCAGAATGGAATGGCATGAAGTATTCAAGGTAATGCAAAACAAGGATCTGGAACCAAGACTACTCTATCCAGCAAGATTATCATTTAAGATAGGTGGTGACAAGAAAAGGCTAAAGGAGCTTATCAGCACACAACCAGCATTACAGGAAATGTTAAAGGAACTGCTGTAATTAGAAATAGAAATAGAGAGAATGAGGAACATAGGCATAAAGAAATAAAATGGCAGTAGATAAGTATCTTTCAATAATAGCCTTAAATGTAAATGGATTAAACGCCTCAATGCAACGATACAGGGTGGCTGAATGGATAAAAATACATGACCCAAATATATGCTGTCTACAAGAGACCCACCTCAGAACAAAAGACTCACACAGGATGAGAGTGAAGGGATGGAAAAATATTTTCTATGCAAATGGAAATGAAAAGGAAAAAAGCTGGGGTAGCAATACTCATACTGGAAAAAACAGACTTCAAAACGAAGACCATGAGAGACAAGAAAGGTCATTACATAATACTAAGGGGATCAATTCAACAAGAGTATATAATCCTGATAAAAATGTATGTACCCAATATAGGAGCACCTAAATTTATTTAAAAAAAATTCTAGAGGACTTTAAGGGAGAAATAGACAGCAATACAATCATACCAGGGGACTTTAACACCTCACTGACTTCAATGGACAGGTCTTCCAGACAAAAACTCAACCAGGAAACTGTGAACCTAAATGACACACTAGATCAGATGGATTTAACTGAGATTTACAGAACATTCCATCCCAAAGCTGCAGAATATACATTCTTCTCAAGTGCACATGGGACATTCTCAAAGATAGACAGCATGTTAGGACACAAAACAAGTCTCTACAAGTTCAAGAAGATTGAAATCATACCAAGCAGCTTCTCAGACCACAATGGCATGAAATTGGAAATCAACCACAATAAAAACACTAAAAAACATTCAAACACATGGAGACTAAATAGGATGTTTTAAACAATGAATGGGTTACCAAAGAGATCAAGAAAGAAGTCAAAAGCTTCAGGGAAACAGATGAAAATGAACACACAACAACTCCAAATCTATGGGCACAATGAAAGGAGTCCTGAGAGAGAAGTTCATAGCACTACAAGCCTACCTCAAAAAACAAGAAAAACTTCTAATGGACTCTCTAATCCTACAACTTAAAAACTTAGAAAGAAAACCATAAGAAAAGCCCAGAGTAAGTAGATGGAAGAAAATAATAAAGATCAGAGCAGAAATAAATGACATAGACACTAAAAAACACAATACAAAAGATCAATGAAACCAAGAGCTGGTTCTTTGGAAAGACATTCAAGACTGATGAACCTTTAGCCAGACTCATCAAGAAACAAAGAGAGCCCTAGCTGGTTTGGCTCAGTGGATAGAGCATCAGCCTGCAGACTGAAGGGTCCCAGGTTCGATTTCAGCCAAGGTCATATACCTTGGTTCCAGGCTGGATCCCTGGCCTTGGTTGGGAGGCAACCAATCGATGTGTCTCTCTCACATCAGTGTTCCTCTCTCTCTGAAAAAGCAATGAAAAAAATATCCTCAGATGAGGATTTAAAAAAAAGAAACAAAAGAAAAAGAAACAAAGAGAGTGTACCCAAATACAAAATCAGAAATGAAAGAGGTGAAATAACAACTGACCCAACAGAAATAAAAAGGATTGTAAGAAAATACTATGAATAACTATATGCCACCAAGCTGGACAACCTGGATGAAATGGAGAAATTCCTAGAAAAATACAACCTTCCAAAACTCAATCAGGAAGTGTCAGAAAACCTGAATAGGCCGATAACTGCTGATGAAGTTGAAGCAGTAATCGAAGGGCGCCCAGGACACAAAAGTCCTGGCCCAGATGGCTTCACAGGGGAGTTTTACCAAACATAAAGACAGTACAAAGAAAGAGAATTACAGGCCAATATCCCTGATGAACACAGAGGCTAAAATCCTCAAAAAAATATTAGCAAATCGGATCCAGCAATATATTAAAAAGATCATACACCATGACCAAGTGGGAGTGATTCCAGGGATGCAAGGCGGGTACAATATTCACAAATCAATAAACATGATACATCACATAAATTGAAAGTCAAAAATCACACGATCATATCAATAGATGCAGAAAAAGCATATGACAAAATCCAACACCCATTTTTGAGAAAAACTCAGCAAAGTGGGAATAGAGGGATCATACCTCAACATAACAAAGGTCATACATGACAAACCTACAGCCAACATCATACTCAATGGGCAAAAACTAAAACAATTTCCCCTAAGAACAGGAACAAGACAGGGGTGTCCACTTTGACCACTCTTATTCAACATACTACTGGAAGTCCTAGCCACAGTGATCAGACAAGAAGAAAACATAAAAGGAATCCAAATTGGAAAAAAGGAAACAAAACTGTCATTATTTGCCAATGACATGATATCGGACATAGAAAAGCCTAGACTCCACCAAAAAACTACTAGATTTAATAAACGAATTCAGCAAGGTAGCAGGATACAAAATTAACACCCAGAAATCGATGGCATTTTATACACCAATAATGAACTCTCAGAAAGAGAAACTAAAAAGACAATCCCATTTACCATTGCAACTAAAAAGTTAAGATATCTAGGAATAAACTTAACCAAGGATGTAAATGACCTGTACTCGGAAAACTATAGGACACTGAAAAAAGAAATAGAGGAACATATAAACAAATGGAAAAATATACGATGTTAATGGATTGGAAGAATTAACATCATTAAAATGTCCATACTACCCAAAGCAATCTATAAATTCAATGCAATCTCTATTAAAATACCAAGAGCATATTTCACAGATCTAGAACAAACACTTTGAAAATTTATATGGAAACAAAAAACACCCCAAATAGCCACAGCAATCTTGAGAAAGATGAACAAAGTTGGAGGGATCACAATACTAGATATCAAGTTATACTTCAAAACTACTGTCATCAAGACAGCCTGGTACTGGCACAAGAACAGACATATAGATCAGTGGAACAGAACAGAGAACCCAGAAATTGACCCATGCCATTATGCTCAATTAATATTTGACAAAGGAGGCAAGAACATACAATGGAGTAAAGACAGTCTCTTCAATAAATGATGTTGGGAAAATTGGACAGGTACATGCAAAAAAATGAAACTAGATCACCAACTTCCACCATACACAAAAGTAAACTCAAAATGGATAAAAGACTTAAATATAAGACATGAAACCATAAAAATCCTAGAGGAAAACAGTCAGCAAAACCTCAGACATCTCTTGTAGCAATATGTTTGCTGATACATCTCCCAGGGCAAGGGAAACAAAGGAGAAAAACAAATGGGACTGCATCAAAATAAAAAGCTTCTGCACAGCAGAAGAAACCATCAACAAAATGAAAAGGGAGCCCACTGTATGGGAGAACATGTTTGCCAATGATACATCTGACAAAGGGTTAAAATCCAAAATATATATAGAACTCTCATACAACTTAACAAAAGGAAAACAATCCAATTAAAAAATGGGCAAAGGACCTAAATAGACACTTCTCCAAAGAGGACATAGAGATGGCCAAGAGACATATGAAAAAATGCTCAATGTCACTAATCATAACAGAGATGCAAATTAAAACCACAATGAGGTGTCACTTCACACCTGTCAGAATGGCTCCATCAACAAGTCAACGAAGGACAAGTGCTGGGGAGGGTGTGGAGAAAAGAGAACCCTACTACATTGCTGGTGGGACTGCAGACTGGGGCAGCCACTGGGGAAAGCAGTATGGAATTTCCTCAAAAAATTAAAAATTGACGTGCCATGTGACCCACTGATCCCCCTTCTGGGAATGTATCCCAAGAAACCCGAAACACCAATAACAAAGAACTCATGCACCCCTATGTTCATAGCAGCACAATTTACAATAGCTAAGATCTGGAAACAGCCCAAGTGCCAATCGGTTGATGAGTGGATAAAAAAGCTGTGGCACATTTACAGCATGGAATACTATGCAGCTATAAAAAGAAGGATCGTTTATCCTTTGGGACAGCATGGAGGGAACCAGAGAGAATAATGCTAAGTGAAATAAGCCAGTCAGAGAAAGATAAGTACCACATGATCTCGCTTATATATGGAATGTAATAAACAAACTAAACTGATGAACAAAGTGGATCCAGAGGCATAGAAGCATGGAACAGGCTGAGGGATCTCAGAGGGAAGGTGAGGAGGGGGGAGTGGGTGAGGAGAGATTAATCAAAGAACTTATATGTTTATAAGCATAACCCATCGACACAGACATTGGTCTGGGGAAGGCCTGAAGTTGGGGTGGATGCGGGGTGGAGGGGATCAATGGGGGTAAAAAGAGGACATCTGTAATATTTTCAACATGAATAAAAAAAGACAGCTAAGCAAGCAAATGAAGCTGTATTAAATTTAATAGAGAACTATAGTACTTTCCATAAAATAATTCCCATTTTTATGGCAACCGGTCAACAAGAGAATAAATACATATACTTTCACTAGGATCATAGAAGACAGAAGAGAGAATGGCTTCTCTAAGGAGACTTTTAGGGGGGATTCAAGGCCATTTTATACTTTCCGAAAAAAGTAACCTGAGAATGCAGTTTCATACTTTTACTCAGTCTGTTTCTATGTCGTCAGCCTTCATATAAAAGACCAAGCAACTGTCACCTGGCTGCTTTAGAACATGATGATCACAAGACACTCTGGGCGACCTTCTTGTGGTTAATTTCATCTTCCTGTCTCCTTTGCTTGGCTCATCACCCCTTCTTCCTGCCTCTCTGACACAGCCTTCTCTCCTCTACAGCTCTGTCATCACTGTTCTTGGTAAACAAACTGTGCTAAACTGCATATCTGCTTGTTCAGTGTAGGCATCCCTGTGGAAAATGACCTCTGGAAAGGGTCAGTGTCTTATTTGCCACTATGCCAGGGGCATCTAATATACTTATCTGCACATAGTAGGCACTTAACAAATATTTTCTAAATGAGTGAATAGATATATAAATGAATGAATGGAATATTAGACTTTCAGAGGTGGGTGGGATCTTGGGGATCAGTTAGTCAAGTATGCTTTTGGCAATATTTGCAAAGCAAACATATGAGCAAACTGAGGCCCACTGACATGAAATGATTTGTCCAAGGTCCCCCAAAGCTGCTACTGCTCATACTCTTAAGTCAAAGAGTTGCTTGGAGAGCACCAGAAGGGGTGAGGTAATTCACATGTCCTTTGCCTGCTGCAAGTGCTGGGATAATATAGTAAAACTGGCAAAGAATAGTAAATGAGAATTACAAGCTGAAGTGTCTACAGTTGAGGGCTCTCTGGAAATTGCAGTCATAAAATCACTGCTCTGTAACTCTTTCTTTAATTTGTAGAGCTACCGGGTAGCTTTCTTAAGAAGATAATTTGTTTTTCTCTATATATCCCAATATCCCTTTTTTGTGCTCTGAAGAAAAGATACGAATGCATTAAATTTAAAGTTTTCCCCTGCAGATATGATTCCTCCCCCAAACTTGGAACTTTCCCAATATTCCATCTCAGTAAGGTAGCATCATTGTCTATCCAGATGTGAAAACCTAAAGTTTAGGGTCATCCTCAACACTTGCTTCTCCCTTCCCTCATCTCCATTGTGAATCCATTATTGAGGTCTATTCATTTGACTCTTTTGTTAGATCTTTTTACTTCTCTCCATTTGATATCCATCCTTCTAGTTCACAGCTCCATGATCTCTCCCCTGTATTAGTATAATAATAGCCTCTTAACTGGCCTCTTCATACCCTATCTTTTTTTTTTTTTTTTTTAATATATCTTTATTGATTTCAGAAAGAGGAAAGGAGAGGGAGAGAGAGAGAGAGAAACATCAATGACGAGAGAGTGATTGACCAGCTGCCTAGCCCGCAACCCGGGCATGTGCCCTGACTGGGACTCGAACCCCGATCGCCTGGATCCTAGGTCGATGCTCAACCGCTGTGCCACGCCCGGCCGGGCTCCATACCCTATTTTGTCCTCCTCTAATCCATTTTCCAGAATGATGATTTCTCAAATGAAAATCTGCTTTTATCACCATGCTTAAAACTCTTCAATAGTTTCCTAATGTTTTAAAGATAAAGAGCAGAATCCTTAACATGTCTTTCAACACTTGTGTGCTCCGGTTCCTGCCACTCACCTTGTTTTCTTTCTTTTTTTTTAAAAATATGTTTTTATTGATTTCAGAGAGAGGAAGGGGGAGGGAGAGAGAGAGATAGAAACATCAATGATGAGAGAGTCATTGATCGGCTGCCTCCTGAACGCCCCCACTGGGGGTCAAGCCCACAACCCAGGGAATGTGCCCTCACGGAGAATCGAACTGCGACCTCCTGGATCCTAGGTTGATGTTCAACCACTGAGCCATGCTGGCTGGGCTCACTTTGTTTTCTATAGTCCAGTTGTGGTTTCTTCTTTCCATTTTGAAACTATGCTAAGAGCCTTTTTACTTCCAGGTTTCTGCACATGCTACTTGGTTTGCCTGGATGTTCCCTACTCTGCCCTATCCACCCTGGGTCCCACTTTCGTTCGGTCAACACCAAGGAACCTTTCTTTGATCTTCCTAATCCATGTCAATTCTATGAGAATGAGGTAGGGGTCAGCATCGATTCCATTTCAATGCTATTTCTAAGCATTGCGAAAATTAATTCATATTAAATAAGTAGATGTGAATGGAATTCCTTCCATGGGTAGAATTCTTTGGAAGTAACTGCATAGTCCATTTTATTTTAGCAACATTATTCAATTCTTTGAATGCATTCCAAATTAGTCTTCTTAATTAGAAGATCTGGAAACCACGAGACTTATTTAAAAGGATGTTTTTTAACAATGTTATTAGACATTCACTTTTTCAACACCAATGGCAAGATTTCAAATTGTCCCTTTTTTTGCTGCCCAGAGGTTTTCACACTCTGGAGTCATGTATCAGGTATGCTTTTTCATTTTGTTTTGTTTTGTTTTTGTAAAGTTGAAGAGCAACTGTGAAAGAAGAGGTGGAAAGGAGAACCAACCTGCCTTAGGCATAATGTCAGCACAATTCTAGGCAGCAGTGGGGGGCCTGTGGTGAAATGAGGATCTGGAAACTGATTTTTTTTTAACACTATCCATGCCCTACTTCTCTCTCCATCTCCTGGTAATATAGGTTGAAGTTAGGCGCTCTAACTCATGCTGGCATTTTATGAGAGTACAGAAAACCTCCTTTTCTTACTTACCATTGGTTCATCTGTGTTCTTTTGGAACTGAACCAGCCGAACTCTGGTCACGTTCTCCATATCCATGTCTCCGTTGGCGCTCTCTGGAGAATCACCATTTAAGTAGGGAGAGGTGGGAGGAGGTGTGACTCTCAATGCTTCATCACTGTAAACTTCATGTGCCACTACGTCATGAGTCTGAAGTAAGGCCTAGTATTTTATGAAGGAAGTAAAATATTAATAATAGTACTATTCCAGCAGAGATCTATAAACATACCTAAAATTACTTTTTGCCTCTCAAAGGTATATCTCATCTGCAGAGAACTCAAAACACATTACACCTAGGTACAACTATACCCTGATTTCTTTATGACAAATAATCATGATAGAATAAAAAAGAATGAATGCATGAATGAATGAGTAAATCAATGAATGCATGTGTTTGTTGATTACCTGGGTTAGACGTGTTGTCTGATGTTATAAGAAAGTACCAACTAACTTGCTCAAATAAAGGCTGACATAATGCAATTTCAAATAATTTAGCAGAAAGACTCATCTGTAAATAGAGGTGGCAAATTTGTTCCAGGGCTTAAAATGGAAATAAATTAAACAAGAAACAGTGCGCCCAGCTGGGTGTGGCTCAGCAGTCGAGCATTGACCGAGGATCCAGAAGATCGAGGTTCAATTCCTGGTCAGGGCACGTGACCGGGGTTGTGGGCTTGAACCCCAGTCGGGGGCGTGCAGGAGGCAGCTGACCAGTAATGACTTTCTCATCATTGATGTTTCTCTCTCTCTCTTCCCTCTCCCTTCCTCTCTCTGAAATCAATAAAGATACATTAAAAAAAACAAAAAAAAACAGTGTAATAATTGGTGTGCTGAGAAAATCTTTCATTGATAGTATTAACAATAACTCTGTTACATAACCCAAAGGATGAAGATAATTTATAATATATGACTTAGCAAAAGAAATGAAAACACACACAAGTGAACCTGAAAAAAAAGTAGTTTTCTAAAATATCACATATGACACAGAGCTTAAAATCTAAACCTACCTAATATTTTTATTCATTTCTATTTTTTTGGAGCACTTGACTAAATGAAAAATAAGTTGACAATTATCATTATGACTTCCTTTTGCAAAGCCTTTTAACAAAGAAAAAGTGATTTCTTTGTATTGATATCTGCATATGTCATCTTGGTGGAACTGGATAACAAATACCCCTTATTTCCCTAAAAAAGGATATTCTTTCATGTACTATGCTTTTGGTACCATCATAAAAAAGTTTTTAATAAGCATGAATATTTGAACATTTCTACTTCAAAGAGATTTTACAGCCGACTATCAGTATGTTTGGAGCTTTACACAGATTATGTTTTCTTGTGTGCTAACTATAAATTCAGTTCTGCCTTAATCTGTGATCTGTGTGGTAATGAAATATCTGGAGATAATAAAATGCAATCAGAACTGCTTTGAAAGTATAACCCTTAGCATCTCCAATTAAGTTATTTAATTAAAAGGCTTATCAAAGTTGTGACTTGGCTATTTTAATTTTAAAGGCATGCATACAAGGCAAAAATAAAGTAACAGTGCAATACAGTTATAAAGAAGATGGTGTTGATTTGTCATCAATACAGCATGTGCTTGGAGTGATACATGCATTTGGGTTTCTAAAGGAAATGGCAGATATTTCCAAGATTTCAGAGGGCTGGTCTAAACGGGGGTCTGGGTGAGGGGCATGAAAGGGGCACTAAGCAGTGCACAGCTTGAGAGCAGGGCTCCACCATGGCCCTGGGCATCCTGGCTCCACTGCCTTACTACACCCTGCACTGGTACCCAGAGCCCAAGGGTGGAGGTTGTGCTACGTGGGTAAATGCCTATTTTTCGGGTTTAATTGTGGCCACTTAAGAGACTAAGACTTAGTGCAGAAAGCAAAAATCAATAATGGACAAACTGAAAATGTCATCTGCTAAAATTAGGTTAATTGTGTCAGTTATAGATGTGTCTCCCATAATCAGTGAATTTTCAAAAAGATGTATGGCTGGAGGATATAGAGTCAGGCAAACAGAGAACAAAGCTTTTATGAAGTTATAATGCCAGTTACATGGGTTGGAGAAAGTGTTTATGCTATGTTTTGCAAATGATTTCTATTTATCCTTTTAAATATATAAGCAAACACTTGTATTTTAATGTATTACTTATAAGGAATCACTAGGGTTTCCCAAATAACACCCAAATTGAACTTTAAAAGAAAAGTGTTCAAATTATGTCCCCAAATGATGTTATATTTGATGTTAACCACAATTTGCCACTGTAAAAGACTGCTACCACAAAATCAAACTTAACCTGAAGTGCCAATGTGTCTGCAAACAGAAAACAAGACACCACTTACTGATTGTTTAGAAAGAAAAGGGCATTAGCCCTAGCCAGTTTGGCTCAGTGGTTAGAGCACAGCCCACGGACTGAAGTGTCCTGGGTTCGATTCCAGCCAAGTGCACGGTACGTACCTCAGTTGCAGGTTTGACCCCCGGCCCCGGTGGGGGTGCATGCAGAAGGCAACCAATCTATGTGTCTCTCTCACATCAATGTTTGCCTCTCTGTCTCTCCCCCTCCCTTCCACTCTCTCTAAAAAGTCAATGGGAAAAATATCCTTGGGTGAGGATTAACAAAACAAAACAAAACAGAACAAAACAAAACAAAACGCCATTAAAAAGAGTATGCCAACATCGCTAATCATCAGAGAGATGCAAATTGAAACCACAATGAGGTATCACTTCACACCTGTCAGAATGGCTCCATCAACAAGTCAACAAACAACACATGCTGGCGAGGGTGTGGAGAAAGGGGACCCTGGTGCACTGCTGGGGGGAATGCAGACTGGGGCAGCCACTATGGAAAGCAGTATGGAGGCTCCTCAAAAGATTAGAAACGGAGCTGCCATTTGACCCAGTGATTCCACTCCTAGGAATGTACCCTAAGAATCCTGAAACATTCATCAGAAAGATTATATGCACCCCGATGTTCATAGCAGCACAGTTTACAATAGCCAAGATCTGTAAAGAGCCCAAGTGCCCATCAGTAGATGAGTGGATAAAAAAGCTGTGGGACATTTACACCACGGAATACTACGCAGCTGTAAAGAGGAAGGGCCTTTTAGCCTTTGGCACAGCATGGAGGGAACTAGACGGTATTATTCTAAGTGAAATAAGCCAGCCAGAGAAAGACAAGTACCACATGATCTCGCTTATATGTGGAATGTAATAAACAAAATAAACTGATGAACAAAGTGGATCCAGAGACATAGAAGCACAGAACAGACTGAGGGATCTCAGAGGGAAGGCGAGGAGGGGGGAGTGGGTGAGGAGAGATTAATCAAAGACCTTATATGCTTATAAGCATAACCCATGGACACTGACATTGGTCTGGGGAAAGCCTGGGGGTGGGATGGATGTGGGGTGGAGGGGATCGATGGGGGTAAAAAGGGGACACCTGTAATATTCTCAACAATAAAGATAAAGAAACATTAAAAAAAAAAAAAGAGGAAACTCAAAGTTGGAATATTTTTCTTCAAAAAAAAAAAAAAAGGGATGATTGAGCAATTGGTATTAAGTTAAAATAGCTGTTATTTTTAATTACATAAAAAGAATCATGTAATAGGAAAGAAACATTTTCACTTTTTGTACTGTAATAAGGATATGAACGAGGCAACAACTTCAGAGGAGAGTGAAAAAATCTGACTACTTTAAAATGAATAGAAAAAATATGAATTTCAGGTTAAAAAAGTAGTTCCTCTGGCATCTTAATTACAAATCATAAAATTTACCACTTAACGAAATTTTCATGACAATCTAACGTGATTTTAACCTTTTTGTTTTTTGGGAAAGTATGATACAAATTTGGTGTTAAAATCTTCTGTTCTAGATCTGATTTCTTAATAAAAAAAATTAAAGCATTAACTTCTATTAATATTTGTCTTTATCCCTGTTGTTTTATATTTTACAATTGCAATAAGCAAAGGACCTGTTCTCTTTTAAAAGTTTTATTTTTAGAGAGAGACAGAGGCAGGTGGAGGGGGAGAGAAACATTGATTTGTTGTTCCACTGACTTATGCATTCATTGGTTGCTTCTAGTATGTGCCCTGACCAGGGACCGAACCTGCAACCTTGGTGTATCGGGACAATGCTCTAACCGACTGAGCTACCCAGCCAGGGCCAGGATCTGTTCTTTTTAAAAAATCAGTGTTTCAAATGGAATAACTGAAAAAGGTATTAGAGTGATAATATATATATATTTTTATCATGACCTTTAGATTATAGGCTTTAAAAAATTTAAATCTATACTTATTTACTCCTCCTTTAATTACTCTGCATTTTTAAGTGTCAGGTAATTCAATGTTAAAGCCTCATGTTTTTCATGTCAGAAAACAAAGAAAAAGCCAGATAATTGAACAAGTAAGTGTGAAATGATAAATGTACTAAGAATAACTCCCAAACCTTGGTATAATAACAACATATTACAAGCATTGAGATATTTCCCTTTAGTTATTAATATTTCTTTAAAAATACTAAGATTCTGAACCCATGATTTTAAAATGTTTATAAGATAGAAAGTTTCTGCACTTAAAAGTTTATTTAACATAGTATATATAGCTCAGAATAATATTTCCCACATGGGGCATTATCCAAACATGCTTACTTGGGAATGACCAATGAGCTCAAGTTAAGTTTATAGGAAAACTGATCCTCATAACAAGTCAGCCCGCTTTTAAGAGCATGGGCTTTGGAGTCAGTAAGATCTGGGTTTTGGACCTCAGGGAGGCCACTGACTAGGTAGACGACCTCAAGCAAGCCTCTTCCCCTTTCCAGGGCTGTTTCCTCTGGGAACTATAAAAGGGTTGAGTCACACCACCTCTCATCCCCACCGCCAGCAAGTCCTGTTGTATTCAACCATCTCTGATGCCGAATCTCAATCTGTCCGTTATTCTACCATCTCCATCCTTCTCCAAGTCTCTACCACCTCTCACAACGGCCTCTTCATTGGTCTCCTTCTTTTAACTTTTATCTTTACCCCCTAAAGCGCAGATCTGGTAATATTTTCCTGCTTGCAATCACTCAGGCCATCCTACTGCGATCAGGAGAAAATCCAGACTCCTTACCCTGGCCGGGAAGGCCCTATCTTCTAGCTCTTCTTGGACCACTCGCTCCCTTTTTTACTGTGTCCCAGCCACATTGGGCCTTCCTTCTGTATTCTGCCCTACAAAGCTCCTTCCTGCCCATGGGCCTTTGTATTCGCTCTTCCCCAGGTTTGCGAGTTCAGAGGGTTGGTTCTTTCATATAACGAGTCTCGGCTCATGTGTTAACGCCTCAGAAGGGCTATCCCCTGACTATCTAAAGTAGCTCCCATTTTACTATCATCTCTGCTCTATTATCCTTTCCTTTCCTCAAAGTTATTATCATGGTAAGAAATTACCTTGTTAGTTTACTTGCTCACCAATCTACTGTCATCCCACCCCCATTAGAATGGAAGTTCCATGAGGGCAGGGACCTTGTTTGTCCCAATCACCACTATCCTTAGTGCCTAGCATGGTGCCTGGCACATAGTAGGCAATTACATATTTGATGAATGAATGAAAATATCTTTTAAGTATCTATCTAGATATTCAGAAATTAAAAGAATTATTTATTATTTCTGAAAATGTTTACTAATAGCAATGCATGTATTAACTTCTCTGACTTCAGAAAAGCAAAAAAATCAGGGCTCTGAAGGTAGGTAAGTTGTGAGACACAGAGGTATCAGAGCATTGATGGTTTTGAAAAAACCTCAACCTTAAAAAAAGGCTCTTATTTGGGTATATATTAATTTCTTTATTTAGCTTACATCAAATCTGAAAGATCTAGGGTTCTCAAATGGTCATATATCATTCTCTGACTTGAACTGAAGTTACTTAGCAATTTATAGAAAGACATGTCTGTCCAAAATGTACAGGTTTCTAGCTATGGAAAATACACTGCACAGAACAGCTGAGGTGAGGCTAACCTATCTGCAAATGGGCAAGTTCCTAATCTATTCAGTGTTTTACTGAGAACATACTATGTACCCTACACATGATAAGACACTATGGGATAACTAATTATGTTCATTAGCTACCATTTATTAGGCATCAAGCATATGTCAGGCACTGTGCTAAGCATGGTAGACATATCGTCTACTTAATTTTTTATTTAATTTTTACTCCAACTTCATGAGGTTGGCTCAGAGAGTCAGAGTTCACAGAGCTAGGGGTGGCAACCCCAGGTCCATCTGAATCCACAGCTTTAACCGCTTTTACACTTTATAAGACATGGTGGCTAAAGGGGAATTCATTATAATCTGGGGGAAATGGCCTACACATGAAACATGTGAATATTTCAGGGAACATGAGAATATTAAGCACGGGTAATTAACTCCTGATTGACCAAACTTGAGGATACTATTAAGGCCTTGAGTTTGTTTATTTTCCTGGCCCGTGAGACAGATAATAATAGTGATTAAATACGATCATAAAGTCAATGAGAACAGTGAAGCTGAGGGGAAATGTGCCTATTCACTGGGGCGGGACCTGCCAGCATGATTAGAATGCTGCACAGGTGAGTATGAACAGGAGCCGGCCGGGCCCGGTTTCCCGTAACCACATGGAATCAAGGCGACCATCCTCAAGGGTGACACTCGAGTTCAGCCTTTCACGCTTGGGTGGGAGTTGGGGTGAACATGGCCATTGTTTCTTTCCAGTGGTCACTTTGCGGAAAAATTCTACTTCAATGACTGGGTGAATGTTTTAAAGCATTGTGTCATATAGGACAATGCGTCCCAAAATGCACAGTAACTGATATGGTACACTTATACTGTTACTGTTATTTTATTATTTTTAAAAAATATATGTCTTTATTGATTTCAGAGAGAGGAAGGGAGAGGGAGAGGGAGAGAGAAACATCAATGATGAGAGTCACGGATCGGCTGCCTCCTGCACGCCCCCTGCTGGGGATCAAGCCCGCAACCCGGGCCTGTGCCCTGACTGGGAATCGAACCCCAATCTCCTGGATCCTGGATCGACGCTCAACCGCTGAGCCACGCCCGGCCAGGGTACTGTTATTTTAAAAATATCACCTCATAGTAATAATAAGAACATACCTTTTAAGTCATATTTTCTCCCAAAGGGCAGTTACCTGGATTGTCCACTTTCCACATATATTCCACATATACCAGTGTGTCATGTTTCAAAAATGTTATATTTAACATAAGTTTCCATCTGTAATCATGCTTTTGAATTACAGTTAGATAGACAACTTGTGAACCTTCTTCTACAGAAAGGTATCTCATCTATCTTGAGTTCTGTTTAACTATTTAGCTTTATAATAATTGCCTAAATATAGGTACTATCCCATTTATACAGTAGAAATGAATGAAGAAAAGCACTGTAAAGAGCTGTAACTCTTCCAATATATCACCTACGTTCAGAGAATTCTTTATGAGTGAACACTGACTCCAATTTGAGCTCTCTGTGGTTTAAGTAACATAAACAGTCCTAGTGACTTCAGACTGTCCTGTCAGGAAGCAGATTCCTTGTCCGATGACTGCACAGTCTTTGAGGAGCCACCTCAAAAATAGCATCTTTATAACTGCGACACAGAGTAAACAAAAGAATCTTAAAGTCGCTGGTATTACTTTGTAATGTAATTTTAACAGTCTGATATACGGATAAAAATGCATTTGATGAAGATGGCTGTTTCATGAGGACTGTTAAAAACTTCTTTTTTAAAAAAAGGTGAAGGGGAATAAGAGGTACAAACTTCTAGTTAAAAAATAAATAAGCCACGGGGACACAGTATACGGCACAGGGAATATGTTAATTATATCCTAATAACTCTGTACAGTGACAGATGGTTACTAGACTTCTTGTGGTGATCACAGCGTAAGGTACAAAAATGTCAAATCAGTCTGATGTACACCTGAAAGTAACATAATGCTGAATGCCAACTATACTTTAATAAAAAAAATTAAGAGTATTAAGAACTTCTTTTGAAAGTAAGGCTTCAGTTCCGTGGAAGTTTGATTGTTACTTACCATGAAATGAGGTTGTGTTAAAATACGCTTTAGTTCCTTTGCATCATTGTTCTCAGGGTAACATGAAATTTCTTCCAATACCTAAAAAATAAAAAATAAGCACAATATATAATAGTGCAGACAAGAGTCAAGATTTAAAAAATAGAGAAGTCTTTTAAATTAAAAATTATGGATGAATTTTTATGGCAGCAAAACAATTATTTTGGGAAAAAAAATCCATCATTTTATTCAAAGGTTATTAATATATAAAAGAACTACATTGATGGCAATAAAAATTTAAAAATTGCTGTAATACTCCTTGCCTACATTATCCAACTCTAACCTAAAAGGTTATTGAAAAATATAAAATGGCAAGCCCACAACACATATTTATTACAAGTGTAAGTAACTTAATTAACGGTAAAATACCTCTGCAAGCTTTTTTCCAAACTCACTATCAACATGAATCTATAATAAAAAGTTAATAACAGCTTTCTTTTACAGTAACAAAACTATAAATTCCTTTTAAAATGATTACAATGACATAGGCTCAGATAAAAACAATTTAAAGGAGAAACACAAGTAATTTTCTTTGCAGCCTGGCAGGATCAGTGTTAGTCTCCGCACTCATCTCCTCACACAGAACCATCCTCTGCCAGTGGTTCCTGGATTCACTGACAGGGTGTCCAAGAGACTGATAATGATAATAATAATAATAATAATAATAATAATAATAAAAAATAATAATAAAACCCAAACGTTTCTCTTTGCACTCAATTTTTCTTCGCTAATTCGTTGTTAACATTTTCTCTGCACAGGTAAAAATGATTGTTTTCAAATGTAATGGTTCTTCAAAAGCTCTCCCTTACCACCGAGATGGAGTTTACTCATTTAAAATTTGATCGTGATCTGAGCCCAGGGGAAAGCCTCTGCTGTCTTTCAGAGTAAACATACCGCTGTGATTCTTAACTATAGATGGTTGGACTCAGGTTATACAAATTGCACTCAATTCCAAAAGCTGAGCTAATCGGGGGATTGCTTCAGCAGGACTGGATGTTGGGCCCGAAAGTCATCCATCCAGTAGGAACCTCTCACCTCACCCAGGAGGACTTAGTACTGGGGCAGGGAGGGATGTGGTGAGGTCACTGAGCCTAAGGCTTAGGTTTCAGCAGCATATCAAAGTGCTACTCAACCACATCAGGGGACAAACCGAAACTACAGGGTTTCTTTCTTATCTAAATGCATGTTTAACAAGTCCTGGTTATGCTGGTAATTAATTTTGTTAATAATAATAAACCAGTTCTCCTTGCTGTATTTTATGCTTCGAGTTTCTCTACCAGAAAAGGAAAGGATGAAACCATATACTCTCTCTGGTGTCCTGCTACTCTCACAATCTATGTTTTTAAAAGCTGAGGGATGGTCTCCAAAGTCAGAGAGGCCCTCTTCTTGCTGGTGCCCTGACCAAGATGAGGGCAGGCCTCAAAGCCCCCCGTCCTAGGTCTTGTTTCTCAATGAATATACGATATTTTCCAGTATAGATCTTGTGTTTAACATCTGATAGGGAAGGAATTATGTCTTTCATATTCTTGCATTTAGTAATCTCACTTCATAAGAAAAAATTTTTTTTCAAATAGAAATGTTTATTTGCATAAAGACTTCTATAACATCAAAAAGTGAAAAAACCCCCCACTAGGTGTCTAACAAAGGAGGAATTGCTAATTCATTATAATTTAGTAATAACAAAGAAAAATGATGCCGTCATTAGAACTTATATTTATAAAGACCAATGAGAAACATGGAAAAGTGCTCATTATATAATGTTAGGAAAAAAAAAAAGATACGTTTTGACTGTGTATAAAAATTTACATTCAAATGGACAGTGACTGGAAAAGGATATGCAAATGAAAATTACTATGTTAGGGTGACAGGGTTGTGGATGAATTTTTATTTTCCAAACTTTCTACAGTATCATCTTACTATATTTAAAAAGTTTAAAAATGTCTGTGACAGATGTACATTAACCAACAACTTACAGAAATGACTCATCTCTGAACTTAGATGCTATAGATATTTAATTAACTTTCAAACATTACCACCTTAGAAAAGCGACTCAGATTTTCAGAGCATGTCTGTTTCTACCTAGTGCAGTAAAATAACTATTTTTCTTTAAAAAAGAGAAGCAGAATTGATATGTTACCATGTTCAAGTTTACACAGCAGAACCAGAACTGGAAATCTAGGCAATGTTGCTCTGTGATATTTTTTCTTTTCTGTATGCAAATGCTCAGTGATAAACTTAGAAATACTAAATCTGAGTATAATGGTCCCCTTGTGATGCCAAGGAAACTGCCTCTTCCTGTACAGAAATGTTTTCAACAAAGGTAGCAAATATGCACCCAGATGCGTTTACAAAATTCATCACTTACCTCTTTGGCTCTCTGAACTGCATCACTAGGAGGATTCCTGATTTGTGGCGAAGACTTTGTGTTAATTTTGTCATACAGCTAAAAGCAAAGGAGAAAATCCAATCAACATTCATCATTCTTTGCTAAAATTCAGACCTTCATATTTATTACTTCACTAAACAATATTTTCCTCTTAAAAAGGCAGGCTGATGATTTCAGTGGGATCTTCTGGTTAATCATCTTTTGTTCATTCAAGGAAACTTGTTGGAATATAACTCGTATGCGTATCTTTTAAAAAATACTGTTTAAAGAGATGGTCCAAAATCCTGTCAATGTGGTGACTGCCTTGTCATTTTAAATTCATCAATATCTCTGTAATCACTGTATTTTTTCCTCTGATAGAAGCAACATTTAATAAGATGAATACAGAGTAAAATGAAAGAACGCTTTCTGGCCAAGACACGACTGAAAGAATTTTCACAGAAATCTAAATCTTGGGAAAGGGCAAACCCAGCTCCTTCCAGGAAGGAATGTTCTCACAAAAGGTTTATGCTTGTTTTACTAGGGCTGTTCATTAACAGTATCAGTGCTGGCATCCTTAAACAGGAAATCAGGGACATAAACTTTTTTCCTTTTGAATTTGTAATGCACAGAGTAGGAGAAGACGTTGAAAGAATCTAAATATATTAAAAACCCCCACAAATCTAAATGATCCCAAAATTTAACTTTCTTGAGAAAATTACTTTGTTACAGAAAAATCTCTATAGTGTAGAAATGCAATTGAAATATTAATTTCTATCGCAGATGAAATGTCTCATTCAACAGTCTGCTTTGTAAAGTAACAAGTTAAAAATGATCCTGGCTGGTCTGCCACTTCTATTTCCTAACTTCTCTAAAATATGTGGGGATTCTTTCGGGGGTTGGTTTTGTCCTTTCTTAACTCCTCCATGCTAGCTGAGAGGTCAACCTGCTCCTCACAATGGAAGGACCCATAAGTTAAAAAAACACGTTGAAAAATATGTAACACTTAAAAAGTAGACATAGTTATCACCTGACATGTCGGAATATTGACAAACAAAATAAAAAAACCGCATGAAAAATAAAGATTTTAAAAACTCGAATATTACTGTATGAAAAAATACTTAATCAGAGGCTTCACAAGTTGACGGTACTATCACTCTATAAGGCCTATCTTCACCACAAAAGTTTTGTCTTTTTCTTGACCAAGGCCTATTACTAGAACTACTTTCAAATTTCTCAACTATGATTAGTATATATTTCTATTTACACACTTAATAGATGCACATTTGCTTTTACTCACAAAGCAACAAAAATCCCACAGCTCCAAGAACCTCACTCTGTCACTGGAGACATTTTATTTTTGGTTCTGTCTTACTATGCCCAGTACGGTTCCCTAGGTCTTATGTCAGGGTGATTTCTTGAGGACTCGTAGCATAATCAGCTGGGGTGATTTTGAAGGCCCTGCTCCAAGGAAAGTGCTCAGACCAAAATTTCCTCTGCTCCTTTGGTCTGGCCTGGTCCAATTCATTACACATTCACTCAAAGTTCAGTTGAACTAGTGGTGAGATTGAGGGGGAGGTGGGGTGCTTAATGTCAAAGGCAGATACAATAGTAAGGAATTAAAAACAAAAAGGTCTTCTGTCTGAGGTAGGAGCACTGGGCTCTGCTCCTCCAGCTCCTAGGAGAGCACAGGACTGGAGCTCTCAAGGCAGGCATTGGACAGAATAGATAGTGTCCACGTGGCTACGAATAGATGGAAAATCTCAACTGTCTGCTCATTAACCAAAAAGGCAACTAAGATCCAAGGCAAGAAGGGGCGGGGAAGAAGCTTACATCAGTATCAGTGGGAAGAAGTGACCCATTGCTGATTTTGTCCATCCATCCATCCATCCATCCATCCATCCATCCATCCATCCATCCATCCATCCATCCATCCATTTATCCATCCAATATTTATTAAGGTCCTACTATGCACTAGGCAGTGGGGCTCTATTTACTAGAGTTAAAGATGAAAAAGATGAGAATTTTTGTCTTCAAAGGATTCACAAATTTCAAAGACATGTATAACCAATGGCCCAGAAACATATGACAGCTTGACCCCTTTGAGGACCTGAGAGTAGTTTGGTCTCCAGCAATATCAACTGGAAGGGAGTTGGGGACTATCCGGATGTAAATGCATGACATGCCAACCTTCATTTTCCTCCATCAACTTCTATGACTGTATTTTTGCCTTAGGGACTCAAAATATTTTAGGGATACCGTAACAAATACAAAGTATTTGAGAAATGTGGCAAAGTAAATGCAAAGTGAGAGGAGGAAATTTTGAATGTGATGTAACATTAAAGTGTTTAAAACAGTAGTGAGAAATATGCAGCTTTTCAGCTTCTCATTCTTATGGGTCATGTTCATATTGTATGCTGCCTATGAGATGAAATTCAGAACTCTAAGTTCAAATTCAGGTAGAGTCAAAGTCTGAGGGCAACCGAGTCCATGACGTATAAAGAATATTCAGAATAATGTGATTTGGGACTTGACTGATTTGGACTTTTAGCCAAGAGCTAAGGTCAATAGGAAGTAAAAGTGGCACCAAGTGGGCTATGAAACTGCCAGACCATCCCTCTAGGGCTTGCTGAAAGGTGGCCAAAATGGTCCTTCCACATTCACCCCAGCACCCCACTCTGCCTATAGAGGTAGGAGCCTGGGATCTGTAGGAGTCATGAGGAGAGCAAGTATTTGATTTTCCCCTCTCCTTCTCGATGGGGAAGAAAGGAGAGGGAGTTGCCCCCTTCCCCATGCAAGTGAAGGATGGTGGATGCTCCAAAAGAACCATTCACACCAACTAGGAGAACTAGCAAGGAGAGCTCACTAGCTCAGTCTCTAGAGCAGGGGTGGGGAACCTTCTTTCTGCCAAGGGCCATTTGAATATTTATAAGATCATTTGAGGGCCATACGAAATGATCAACTTAAAAATTTGCTATGAAAAAAGCTCCTAGATTTATTAAATTTCGAGTCCAGCCTGCGGTTGCCTTGGCAGGGCCGGATGTTCCCCACCCCTGCTCTAGAGGAATGCTTGCTGAGTTACAGCAACTTAGAAGGCCTGTCTTGGTGCACCGGGAAGGAGCCTCCCCCGTGACAGAATCCTTGGGGCAGCTTGATATGTGGTATTTGGGGTCCCAAGTGAAAAGAGACTGCTGTCTGCCTTTTTCCTGGGTGGAGGCTGCCTGGGGGTAGGTAGGGTAGGCAGGGGGAGGCCAGTGGTAGAGCCACCCACACTTGTATGCCAGGGAGAGAATGTGTGTTTCCCACAGTCACATCTCTGTCTCAGAAAGTAATCTGGCTGGAGCCATCCTGATGGAGCCCTGCCCGAGAGGGTGTCTGCACAGCACAAGAGGACCCAGAAGCAAGTAGCTGAGGAGTAACACCTGGGGGCAGAAGTAACCCAGGACAGAGCCAACATCTGGATGCCTGCCACACCAAGGGCATTACCAACCAAGAGGGCAATGGCTGTGTAAGGGACAAGTTTACAGAACCCCCTGTTTAGGTGCCTTTTTCTTTTCTCCACGATCAGACTCTTGAATTCCCTGACATTTCAGAACAGCACTTGGCATGGGGCTGAGTATACATGTTTCTTCAAAACATGAGTATCTGAACTGGTACACAGGAACTGTAAATAGATATTTTTAAAAAATTCAGAGGAACAAAAATAAACAGTGGGAAGAGTTATTTCTTAGCTTGTTTCTTTAGGAATCAGATACCATTTATCTTTAGTCCTGCTTGTGCAGTTAAACGATCTTCCTCAAAATTAAGGAATTATATTTTGACCGGATTTAATCCTTTTCTTTTTTTGTATGTTTCAAGTATGACTCACTTCATAAAATGTGTCAGGGTAAAAGAGATCTTAGATATTAACATGGTTCAACTCTTCCGCTTTAAGAAGGGCAAGGTGAGGTCCAGTGAGGTGAAGCTCAGGGTCCTGCAGCCACAGCAGCAGGGACAAAACCGTGGCCTCCTGATGTGATGTCCTTTCTCTCACACCAGACCTCTTCGGTGTATGTTATAATTCAGTAATACACAAAGTCTCGTGCCTTCAGGGAGATACTTTCAGCAAATATTTGGGGAAAGAACTGTAAAAAATGTCAGTGATAGGCTGTAGGAAAAAAACTCACTAAATATGATTTAAAAGATATTAGCCAATCAACTACAAGCTTTGCCCTGTTAAAGAATGTTAGAATCCTAATCTTATTCTGGCCAGATGGTAAATATTTCAGGCGTTGAGGGCCATCTGAACTCTGTCACAACTGCTCAACCCTGCCATGTATGTGAAGGCAGCCATTAACAATTCATAAATGAATGGACATGGCTGTGTTACAATAAAACTTACAAGAACAGGTGGCTGGCTGGATTTGGCCTGAGAACTGTAGTTGACTGCGCTAGAAGCTTAAGTTCAAGATGGATTAAAATGTCAAAATATATTCCTTTTGCTATTTGCTTTTCTGAAATTTGAAGCTATCAAATGTGTTTGTAAAGCTGAAGTGTAGCAGGTGAGATGGAGGGAGGGAAGAGTGTTAATAAATTATCCCTAGAGAGGAAACAAGAATGAATCTATTAGTTTTTTTCTTTCTAATGGGATTATAGCTACCTAACCTCAGCACTTTTTATTTAAAAAAAATGACCAAAAAGAGGAAATGTAAACAGCTGCAAGGGAAACAGACTGTTTCACAGTCTCGCACCCAGGCAGGCTGGTTCTCTGCCAGTTTCTGGCGCTGGGTCAGATACAACCACACACAGCTCCGTGGACATGCTTCATGTGCCTGCCTTGAGGAGCGTGAATGCAGTTTCATTAGGAGGCCACATTTGATATTTGAGATGGGCTGTTTTAAACAAAACAGAATAAAGGTGGTGGTAATACTAAATTCAACTCTCCTGAGATTGCACGTTCAAATACAAGGATGAAGGAAGCAGTTAATATGTCTCTTTTAATTTACATTCAAAACACTAAATCATTTCATTTTTTTTACCAGACTCCGTTATATCTCACTTCCTTCTGATTTCCAGTCCTCAAACAGAAGCCTTTGTTTTGCTCATAGTTTATACACAGCATTTAGCAAGGTCAACACTTAAAATGGAACGGTTGCCAGAGAATCTATAAAGTTACTGTCACTGGGTTATGTGTCCCACTAAGTTCTCAGCACAGAGAAAACCAAATGTAAGGACCAGAATGTATGTTAGTTGAGAAAGGGGATAACTTTTGCAACTAGATTGCACACATGGACCAAATGAGTGGGTCAGGAGACTTGCAGGAAACACTGAAGTTCAATGGCAGCCACCATTTGAGCACTTACTCCAGAGACAGCGAATAAGCTCCTCACTGGGGAAAAAGCCAAGTTTTCAAGGGTCAACTATTTAGCTGCAAAATATGTAATGAAATGTGCCCGTGATCCTAGTAAGGCAGATGGGAACGGTGTTCTCGAGTTCACGCTGCACAACAATAATGGGAATTGAAATGACTTGCTCTGGAAACACACACTATGTAATAAGAGCTTTCTTTACATTTTCTTTGAAGAATCTGAGTGATTAGGAACAAAGTTCCAATGTCACATCAGTAAACCCAGCAGCTCAGCCATCAATATCCAACAGTATTTTTAAAAAATACATTTGCAACCTGGCAAAATGTTAGGGAAAGGAGATTTAATACTAAAATATAACTGATATTCAACGACTATGCTGGAGCTGATTTTCAGGAGAGATCGGAGAAAATCTTCTGAGATTTAAAACCTGTTTTCTTCCAGCTCAAGTTTATATATAAACTTGCTGTATCTTGGTTACAAATATGAAAACGCCCTTTCAAAGATCTTTGGCATCATTAAATATGACATATCCAAACTAGGAAAAGAGCAGTATATTTAACAGTGATCTAAAGATTGGGTGATGGGAAACTTAAGTGTGAAAGAAACACACTACAAAATTTAAAATGGCATTTTCAAAAATTTAAGGAGCCACAGTGAACTTTGGGAAGAACGTATCTAATCTGTCCATCTTACAAATCTAAGAACAATTATGCATCACTGGGATGGCATGATTTACAAAAAGAATTTAAAATCACCTAGGGCACTTTTCTCTTATGGGATAAAAAAATGCCTATTCTATCAGCGCTAAAAATTGTTTTTCCAAAAATTTATATTCTATAAATTTTTTTTGATTCGTAAGCAGAGCTTAATTGATTAGCATTAAAAAACCAGTTCTCCCATACAAGACAAGCTGATTTTTTGCTTTTGGGTGTTCAATGCATTTCTTAAAAAGTAAATAAAGTTTAAAGCATGGACAACGTGAATTGTTTTTCCTGGAAGCACTTGAATGAATGGATATTTGACAGATACCCCAAGCGCACGTCACGCAGGCACCAGACAGCTGGACTCCCCGGGCCTGCTGGTCACCGCGTGTGAGCCGGTGGACAATGACGGCGGTGCTGGCCTAGGCCTGCATTTGGGCACAGCAGTGAGTCGCTGCTAAAACCCAGGGTGCAGGACGTGCAGAAAATTCACTTGCAGGTTAGAATGCCAACTCCACTCGGCTGCAAAGTAACCCTTGCTCCGGGGCCATCACCGTCAAATTATGACGTAGAGTTCTAAAACTTGGGGCAACTGAGGCAAGTCTGCCGGGCAATCGCTTGTAAACGTGGTGACCAGTCAGTGCTCAGCCCCATGTGACACAGCTGTCCTTGCTGCGTCTAGTAGCCATGGACACCCCTGCAGAGAAGACCAGAAGGCACAGGACACCACTATCTTGAGCTCAAATCCTGAGAGCGCAGGGAGAGGACAGGGACCCTGCCCAGGGCCAAGCCGAGGCGAGGACTGTTCCCTGGAAGGTACTGCCACAAACTTGCTCTTGGCCGCCCTGTTTCCCGGGGGTGCAGGGGCTTGGGTTTCTTTTGGTGGCTTGCTGGAATGGTCAGGGTCAAGGCCACCCGGGCCGAGCTCCATGGCCTTTGAGGCCACTGGCCTCTACCTGCTTGGCGTTTTCTTGTGGGTTTGGGGCCTGGCTCACGCGGTGAGCAGGAGGGTCAGGCTGCTCCTCCCCGGTGGGCTTTTCTGCACTGGGTCCCCGCTTGCCTCCTTTCTTTTCTTTAGCTGGTACAGCAGGATGGCCTCCTCGACGCTGTGATCGCTCCTGGAGTTGGACGCCTAAGGCCCCAGGGCCGAGCTCTTGACTTCCTGTCCCCTCAACCTGAGGGAGTCCCGGGAGGGGTCCGGGGTGCCTTCTCCCTGCCACCACTCCCCACACCCTTATAAAATTAAAAAAAATAAATAAATTTAACTTAAAAAAAAAAACAAACAAAACTGAAGAAGCGCCCAAAGATTAGTCCTGCAGATGCCTCGCCATCTGGATGGAGATGACACGCTCCATTCATTTGAAGAATGTACTTCCATTTAATTTGTATATTATTTTTCATAATTTTTACCACGTTTTAACTTTCCCTCTGAAAGTTCAGAACACATGTAAACAGCGAAATTTTATAAATCTTAAACATGTTTCTCACATTTTAAAAAAGGGCATCAAATCCACAAATCTAGTGACCATCATGAAGTAGAAGTCCCACTCTGGAATTTAGATTTTCCCTGGAGAAAGGCTCGGGGCTGCTACCTATATTATGGCCCAGCTTATATTGGGCACCTCGAGTTAGAAATGGATATCTGATGTACTGTATATTGTATTTAGTGGCCAATAAGAATGTTCCTGGAAGCCCTTGAATTAGAAGTCCCAGAGAAGCATTAACCTAAGAGTATAGCAGTGAAATGCTAGCTTAAATCAAGCTTCAGAAAATCACGGTGGAGTATATATCCTTACTTGAAGTCTTCTTAAAAAAAGACCCAGCTGACTTAGTAATATGCTACTCTAACTAAATCCATGATGAGTTTTCTTTTGACAGCAAAGAGGAAATTGAAAAATCAGTATATCTGGGTCAACTGAAGATTTCCTGAAAGAGTTGTAAAATACTTTGGATCTTACAGTGAAAGTACCCCTAAGGAGGCCCTTGTTTGGCTTAGGTCTTATTTGTCTGTATAGACTTCCTTTTGTTTCAATCCCATGAGAACATTGCACTTACAAGGATTTAGTTTTGAATTCAAGAAACTAAGACTTGCTTGACCTTCTAGTTCAATCTAAAAAGACCGTCTCTTTGGCGGACTAACAGTGTAGGCCACTGTGGCGGATTTCTGGCCATTTCACAGCTCTTTCTGAGAAATTCAAACACTGGTGTCAGATGACCTGACTTGGACTGTTCTCTGGGCCTTTTTTTTCACTTGGCAAATAGCTCTAAAATCGAGTCCTGTAAGAAACAAATCATAATGCTTACTCTTGAGCAAGCAAAAGAAGCATGAGGAAAAACAAGCCTAAGTAGATGATATGGCTTTATTTTGCTTTTAATCAAATCTTCTGAAACAGTGCACTTCTGAATACCAGATCTAAGAGTTCGCCCAATTGTGACAAATTTCACTATGATACAAATTTATTTTCCATTTTAAAAAGACACTAAAAACATTGTTAAAAAGTGTTAAAAACCTCATTTCCTAATGTGCTTTACATATTGAAGCATCCACAATAATACTTAAATGATATTTATACTAAATGAATTTGCTATTAGTAATTTGCCGCTTTAAAAGAAAACATTTATATTAGGTATGTCACATACTATTTTATTTAATAACCGATGCAATACAATGATTCTTGACTTACGAGATGCCCTCTATTTTGCATAAGTAAACACCAAGGTTTGTACAAGTAGATGTAGCAAAAATGAATTCCTGTTGTGGGAAGTTAAAAAAGCACAAAACAAAGACAGTCCTGCAAAAGTGGTTTTATGAGATAACGTTTGAAGGACCACAAAGAGAAGGAGCAGCTATGTTCCTGGACTGTGAATGTTGAAGCCAACACCATCGAATGCTTTTCAAATGAGTGAATCACACTCCTTTTGGGGAGGGGGATCTTTCCTTTCCCTGAGAACAGCATGAAGAAGAATCAGTGCTTGCTGCACTTTGAAGGCTTTTGAACATTCCTTTGCCTTCTGGTAAAGTTTTCTGTGGTGTCATAAAAGAGAATGGCACTCACTGGGAAACACTGGTACTGGGGACAAGTGGGTTCATTATTTTTGGTATTTTAGAATGAATTCCAATCCTTGTTTTTAAGAATTAATTCATCTGAATAAGGTAACCAGAGGGACTCCTGTAATTAATAATACTTTCAGTGAAAAATCACGCATTCCTTTCACGAATATGTATAACCTAGGAGCTAACTTGGAGCCCAGCTAGAACAATTGCCTGGGGATGGAATTAAGGCTAAATTCCCTACTACCAGACAGCTTTATTTGGAGAACTTGTTTTTTCCCTATTATATAATTATCTACCATAAAACATTGCTATTAGGTAAATGGATAAACAAAATGTGGTATGTACATACAATGAAATATTTTTCAGCCTTTAAAAGGAAGGAAATTCTGACGCAGGCTACAACATGGATGAACCTTGAGCACATTATATTAGGTGAAATAAGCCAGACACGAAAGAACAAATTTGGTGTGATTCCACTTATACTGTGAGGTCTCTACATTAGTCAAATTCAGTGAGACAGAAAGTAGAATAGAGGCTTCCGGAGGTAAGGAAATAGTGGGTTGTGGTTTAATGGGTACAGAGTTTCCGTTGGGGAAGCTGAAGAAAGTTCTGGAGATGTGATGGCTGCGTAACAATGGGAATGTAATGAATGCCACTGAACTGTACAGTTGAAAATGGTTAAGAGGGTAAATTTTATGTTATGTATATTTTACCACAGTAAAAAGACAAAAATTAATATTATATGGAAAAATCTGGAAAAAAGCTGTGAACTCTGGGAAATGACAGATAAGTATTTGAATGAAGAAGAAATGAACTAAAAGAATAAGCTAAAGCATGCCTCTCTGAGAAGACACCTCCTCTCACTGAAAAATACATAAAATTATGTAATTCATAATGTTTTTAAACAAAAAAGACAATCTGGATTTCTTCCACAAGGCACAACTATACATTGGTTAATAAAACAGTCCTTGGGAGAAAAAAAACAAATTTAGCATTTTAAAGCCAGTTAACAGTAAAATGTTAGCCATAAAGCTAAATATCGAGATGGGGAAATCAGTGCAATGTCCCTGTGAAATCTACTGGGATGATCCCTTCAGTGGGCTTTGTGGGCACTGCAGAGGGCAGGCAGCTTGGATTTGCAGGACTGATGTTAGGACACAGGGACAATGCCCAGAGACACTGGAAAGTGACATTATAGTGGGAGCAAAGAGTTGATTGCAAATGACATTATGGGGTTCACAGTACACTAGAACCCACAGTACGTGGAAGAAGCTTCTAACAGTGCTTTACTTTAAGAAGACAAAAAAGGTAAAACAGGTTTTCTTAAATAAAAAGAAAACATATTACGTTTCATTTTTTCACTTTTAAAAGCTTTATGGAGGTATCATTTATAAATTGTACAACTCACCCATGTCCAGATCTCCAGTATAATGCTAAGCAGAGGTGGCAGGAGTGGACAGTCCTCGTTTCCGCTTGTATTAGTTATTTATTGTTGCTTATCAAATGACCAGGTACCTTAGTAGCTTTTTTGGGCTAAGTCTATTGCTATCTATATTTAAAATGAAGAAATAACTACTTTTAAAATATTCATGATATATGACATTTCTAGCTCTCTTTAATCCCAGGAATTTTGTTTTACGTGGTACTTTTCTTACACTAATACTTCGATACACTGATGGAAACAGATATGGGGGCTTTTGCCCATCCAGTTAGTAACAGTGGAATGAGAGACCCCAATACCCAAAGTGAGCAGCAGAGCACTTCAATCTCCAGCCCCAGGGGTCAGTAGCACAAGAGCCACCACCACTGGCCCGTTGCCCAGCTGGTTTCATATTTGCTGAAGCTCATTCTTAAGACAGAATGGGACCCTGAGAAGGTACCAGTAGCTCAGCCTTTGAAGGTCCTCAGATAGGCCTTCTTATTCCAGACATTTAAGTGCGAACTGACTGGACTATAAATTCATGGGAAACTTCGCTTTGGCATTTCCTGAGTGGTAATCTATTTAAACGTCCAAATTTAACAGTGTAGTAAGTTATTTCTCAGACCCCAAATTGCTCAAAAACATCAAATTACTGCAGAAGTTCTTTTAGAAAACTTCCAAGTTCTAAAAATATGCTGTTCCCAAATATGACTACTAATTTAAAATCATCTCAAAAAAAGCAAACTAGTAAATCAAGAGTTGTAGTTTTCCAGTACCAACTCCAGGTCAGATAGAAAAAAATCTCTAACTCTAACTCTCCCCAAACAGTAAAAAATTTAAGATGTCAATAGTACAAAATATGGAGGATTCCAGACGCCAGTTTATTTCTAATGCAATATTTGAAAATATTACTTGATCTATTATGAAAATCTACTTATAAATTAATATAAAACTGCTAAATTAAGTGTCTGTTGCCATTAGTTTTTGCTTTATTAACCTAATAACTAGTTATATTTTCAGAAAACATAATTTTAGGACTTCCCACGAAAATAATCCTCAATAGGTGGGGTGTCATATTTACTATGAAAACAGCAGTATGCAATAAATGCTAACAGCTGTTCGGAGGTATGACAGATGGTGGGTGAATGTTTAAAACTCAGTTGTGAGAGTTTGGCAGAGAGAGATAAATGTGTCACTTAACAATGTTTTATAACACTGTTGACTTACAAAATAAACATTTATTCCGTAATAGGAACATTTCTACAAGACATTGAGAAGAATGAGAATCACCACCGAATAAAATCTGCAAAATGCCTTTTAGCTAAAGCCCCCCCCCACAAAACCTTGATTTTTTAGTCCATCAAAAGAAACATCTACCATCTGTCCATCCCATGTCTCGCATACAAGTTCCAACCCAAAACTGGTTCAAAATATCAATCATTAAAATACACTTTAATATTATAACTACACTTTAGCACCAATTCCCAAGAAAGCCTAATTAATGAATGACAGGATAACACATCACTATTTTATATTAGATTTGTGTAATTCGCACTCACACCTGAAGAACCAATTCAGGGCAAAGTCAGTTTTCCATGCTGTACTGGGCTGAATACTCTCCTCTCAAAATTCATGTCTACCTGGAATCTCAGAATGTGACCTTATCTGGGAATAGGGTCTTTGCAGATGTAATTAAGATGAGGTCATATTGCATTAGGGTGGGCCCTAAACCCAATGACTGGTGTCCTTATAAGAAGGCCATGTGAAGAGAGAGTCACACACATACAGGGGAAAATTCCACGTGAAGATGGAGGCAGAGACTTGAATGATGCATTTGCAAGCCAAGGGATGCCAAGGATTTCAGGCAACCACTAGAAGCTGAAAGAGGCTAGGAAGGATTCTTCCCTGGGGTCTTTGGAGGGAGCATAGCCCTGCTGACATCTTGATTTAGCCTCTAAAACTGTGAGGGAATAATTTCTGTTATTTTAGGCCACCCAGTTTTATGGTACTTTGTTACAGCAGCTTTAATAAATTAATACACATGCTAAATTGTATTGTACTAAAATCGATCTATATATTTCATATACAGACCATCTCTGCACCAGTGCTTTTAATTTCTGAAAGCAGACATACCGGATCAAGCTGGGCTAAGCATAGCTCCTCCTCAAGCCTCTTTATTTCTTCCTACAAAGTGAGTAGGAGCATGTGTGTGCCAGGTGGAACTGGCTGGGTAGTAAATATTTAGAGATTCTGGACCTACTTCTAACCACAGATTAAACTAGGTATGTTTTATTAGAATTCAAATCAGAAAGCACTTCCCCCTCAGCGGAACCACTGTATTTCTTTTGTTTTACTATAAATTCTTCCAACACGACAGATGTTTTGTTTCCTCCAAACAAATGCTAATCATGTTTCTTTGAATTTTGAGTTCGTTACTGTTTTAAAAGTATGACTGGAAAAAATAAAATAATTGATGATCTTTTGTCTTCTGTAGGAACTTAATCCTGGTTCTTGCCAGCTTAAAAATTATGGCCTCAAATTTATCTATTTTTGAATTAACAGGAATTATTCAAATATAATTAAGATATTTTATAAACTGGCTCAGTGGGATTAAGTAACAGCCAATCCATGGTCCACAAAACTATGCCACTAGGTGTCACTGCTTGGAATCCTTAAAAAGGAATCAACATTGATTTTGCAAAACAAAACAATCCAAATTCAAGTGCGGGATGTAAAACATTAGGAGGAAGAATAATGAACGGTCGTAGAAGTTGGAAAAACTTCCTCTCAAGAGTTGGTTACACTATGTTCCTTTTTTTGTGTATACCACAAGCATTTAAGTATTAACAAATTTTAACGATTAGGTTTCTCTATATGGCAGGCACTTGAATACTTAATTGATTACATTATTGAAAGGTAGCCTCTTAGCTCTGAAATAAGAGCTTAATGAACCGTATTTATGGACTGTAGACCATGATGGCCTATGTCATCCATGATGATTCAGCTTTCATTGAGGGATGGCTGTTTGGCTCTTCAAAACCAAATAAATGCATCCCAGCACTGCCCAGGGCCGGCCTTACAGTCAGGCATTTCAGGAAGGGACTGGGGTTCACGTGTAGCACTTGTCTGCTAAATTCTACAGACGTGGCGTCTTTTCACTGAGCAGAGCTCCTTTTCAACCCAGCAGCTCCTTTTCAAATCCAGGTGCATTGACAGGGCAGATGCTGTAGACACATCTGAAGTCTATAAACGCATAAGCACCCAAAAGAACTTTAAGCATGTTTTCCTTTCTCTAAAATCGGAGTCTTTTCTGGAGTTATAACAAAGTCTACCCAAGAATGCAGCAGTTATTCAAAATAAATGTTTTCAGTGAGGTCTGAGAAGTTTAGTATTGGGCAATAACTGGCGGCCTGGCTCAGCTCCAAAGGCCAGTCTCTTTCTGACCATCTGCCCCTCCTTGTAAAAACTAAAAATGTTCTTGCGTTTCCCCTGCAGTCTCAAGCTTGGCGTGCTCAGATACCTTGCTATATTAGTAAGAAAAATACAACTTCGAAAACCAATTTGGGCTTCTTTGAGCCTTTACATGACAAAAAGTCGTTGATCTAAAGGTCAGTAAATCTTAGCAAAGACCTAACCACAGACTACATGGAAATAAACTAAATCTCCATGCTCTGCTGCAGCTTCTTTCATACATCCCACGTACTAGGTCTAGGAAAGTGTATGACTTCCGTGGCAAATACACACAATTGTGAAAACTTTCTGCATCATATGAGGCAATGATGAGGAACAACAGATATGCAAGCAGCCAATGAATAGAGGTCAAACTCTAATTTAAATAACACATAATAGTGACAACCATGATGAGGATGTGGTGGTGGAGGAGGAATGCTAGGCCCGAGTCACAAAAGAGAATGAATTTCAAGGGATTGTGGTGCCAAAGGAAAATAAGTTATTTGAAATAAATTTAATCTGAAATGTCCTCAAATCACTTGAGATAAACTACACTAAAGAATCATTTCCTTATCTTCCTGAGTACATTTTTAGCTTTATTAAGATATAATTGACAAATACAATTGTAATATATTTAAAGATTTAAACATGATGATTTCATTAATGTGTACGTAGTAAAAGGAGTCCCACAATCAAGTTAATTAACACATCCATCACCTCACATATTGATCCTTTGGTTATTTTTGGTGAGAACCCTTCAGTTCTACTCTTATCAAATTTCAACTATAAAATACAGGGTTACCAACTGCAGTCACCACGTTATACATTAGACCCTCAGACCTTATTCACTTATAACTGAAAGTCCATGCCCTTTTACTAACCTCTCTCCATTTCCCCCACTCCCAAGCCAGGGGCAACCATCATTCTATTCTGTTTCCATGAGTTCAGATTTTTTTGTGTTTCTTTTTCTTTTCAGATTCTACATATACATGACACCATGCAGTATTTGTCTTTCTCTGACTTATTTCACCAACCACATTTTAAAAACTATGCTTCCTAGCTTGCTTGAAGCTAGGTAACCACGTATCTAGTACTTGCCAATGAAATATTGGCAAAAGTGATACAGCCCATTTCCAACCTTGAGCCTACTAAATTTTCCATTTTCTTGCACCTGCTGGCTGCGTGCAGAGGATGCAGTGGAAGATTCCAAAGTGCTGGGGGATAGCGGAGCGACACAGTGGAAGAGACTTGGATCCCTGAATTACTATGTGGAAGAGACCTCCACTCATCTACCTGCATTAGGCTGTGATGTGAGCAAGAAATAAAATATAAGAAAGCCAAACTAATTTTTAAAATTTGATAATTTAATTTGACCACATTTATGGAAAGAAGTCAGTGTCAGATACCTATGACTACACCCAGTGTGAAGTTGAAACATAATGCAACACTCTTAGTTTAGCTTTCCCCAAACTAGTGCTCGTCAATTCGACAGGATTGTGAATAAAAGGTCTGTGCTCAAATTAGTTTGAGAAATTCTCTTAACCAGGTTTCTTTGCTATAGGACATCTTAGAGGTGTTAATATGCTAACATCCACGGTAAATCTGTACAAAGGGAATAAAGAATGTAGCATTTCCTAAACTTAATTAGTCAACCAATAATTTAACCAATAAATTTAAGATCTACCCTTCCCCAATGGCAATACTCATCACTCTCTCCCAGAGCAATGTTCTATAGAATACATTCTAGAAAATTTTGCTTTAGTTGAATTTGTATCATATGGTGGACTGATCAGAGTTAGCACCAAAAGCTCTAGGCACCCCAAAGCAATTATTGTTCTCTTATTAAGGGAAGGTTTTCCTTGTTAAAATACCCTACTATGTACTAGTAGACTAATATGTACTAAGAAAGTTTTCACTGCTGAAGTGAACCAAGTTCTCTAAGAAAGGCATTTTACTAGAAAAGTGACTGAAATGAAGGCAGATGTGAACTATCGGCTTCTGATTTTTCTTTGTATCTCAATCTGCTGTGAATGAAGCCTGTCCTATTTAATAATGAGGTATATTCTTATGTTTTAAGAAGACACTGAATCTATGAAAGCCAGCAATATTAAGTATGAAATGTGTGAATACAGTCCATTACACAATATTTTATTTGCTTTTCTCTTTCCTAGACTCATGCTTGAGGTGCAATGTTTCAAAACAATGTTTAAAGCAATAAAAAGTAATCACAGCTAAGATCAACGGATTCTTCTAATAGAAATACACACACACAGAATTTTTTTCCCCGTGACTTGTTAGGCTATACTGCATTGTGCTATATATAATATAGTGCTTTCTTTTAGCTATGAATCTGTGATTGATGATTTCCCACAGACTTAAAGCAACCAAAAAAGGACCGTTATGATGGACATTGAAAAATTAATATGAAGTAAAATGATATGCTAAATATTTACTCCCCAAAAATAATAAAAAAAAGAAAGACTTACATCTAGTAGTGTGTGAAGATGCTGATCCTGGAAAACACTGTGTAGAAAATCTAAGTCCTTTTCACTGCAGTCTGTAAGTGCGTGAATTTCTTCCAGGCTGTCCAGCACCTGTGAGACTGCTCCTGAGGGGAACAAACAGAACAGAAACAGCCAGTACAGAAAGTCAATGTCAGACTAACCTTGGTAATCTAAACCTTGCAGTTCAGAACAATGGGCCAACAAACAGAACTTCAAAGGTTAGTGTCCTTAGTGAAGGACAGACTTAACTAGATTTTCATACCTTTAAGGATAGGGTATTTTCAGTGAGTGTATGTTCTTAACAATGCAGTGTGTGCTCTTCATTTTTCAAAGTAAACTGAAGCTTGTCTTACTTGAATTAAGGACATTCATCAACTATAACTGAGCTACTAGAAGATCCGGGTGCAGCGAGCTATACATCAGATGAATGTGGGTCCTGTGACCCCAGGATGTTTTGGAATATTACAGAAGAAACACAGGTGAGCCTTTCATATAGGTGCATTCCATCAAGAACTGAAGGCAAAGGCAGCTGGAGATCTGAGGGACAAACACCTTCAACTGGGGGTTCCTGCGGTATAAAACAGGCTTCTTAGGATTTTTAAGGCTCAAACTTAAGTTAACAAATATCCCAATCCATTCTTTTTCCTTCGTTCACACACAACGCCAAGGGAACCAAGTCGTTCTCAGTCTGTTGGGCCCTTTTTACTTAGAAGACAAAGGGCAAGTAGACTGATGGGCACTTCCAAATACCACATTAAATATTAGGGCAAATCACTCTCGCAGGGCAAAGCAAATGGTAGTGTGGTCACTTTCTTCAAATTTCCTCTTATATAACCAGGAATCCCAAGAGCTATCAGCAGGGAAAGAGACACACTGAGTAGTAACAAAGTCACTTACACAGCCTTAAAGAAATGATTAGCCTCTTTTATTCTGCATGAATAATTTAATTCTGTACATTCATGTTCCAGAGAAAGACAAGAACCCCGAGAGGTGAGACTTCAGAATATTAGTGTGCACAACGTTAGGGAAATTCTACGAATACGTGTCCTGTTGTACATGTAAGTCCTGGATCAGTCGTTTTCAGGCAGCGGCAACTCTGCCCCACATTTTTGGTTGTTACAATTGTGGTGGTGAGGGGGGAACAGGTTCTGCTACTGTCATCTGGTGGGGGAGAGGCCTGGGATGCTATTAAACATCCTACAATGTCCAGGACAGCCCCCTCCCCCTGAAAGAATTATGCACCCAAAATGCCAATAGTGCTGAGGCTGAGAAACCTTGCTTTAGATAAAGATAAAAATCTTGGATATTTCTGTTCTGGAACTCTATGCCGTTTCTAATTACTTCTGGTCGTGGACTTTCATCCATTTGTATGTATTTATTGGTAAGAATGTAAATGGCTACCACTTCTCCAGAAAGCAATCTGGAAACAGAAGAAAGAGCTTTAAAAATGCTCATGCACGTTGATTCGGTAATTCTGTTTACAAAAAACCACCTTAAGGAAAAACAGCAAATGTAGAAAAAAATCTATGTATAAGGATATTTATCATACAAAATGGAAAAAAAAAATCTAATAATTAGAGAATGATCACATAAATTATAGAACATCTATATAATGGACTATGTAGCCAAACGAAAATTGCTCTTAAAGAATTTTAAAAACAGAAAAACTCTTATGATATAAAATTCAGAAGAAAGAATATAAAACCACATAAACTGTATATTCCCAATTATGACTGAAAACATATACAAATTCAGAAAAACCCAAATGAAACACACCAAAAGGGCAACAGCAGTTATCTTTAGTTTCCTATTTATACTTCATTCTGTTCTTGTCCATATGGTCCAAGTTTTCTACATTAGAAAAAAAAGTTGCTAAATAAGCAATTGCTTTTTTGCAGTACTATTTAATTATGTTAAAGGTTTGGGGATTAAGTCATAAATCAAGGGGTTATCCACATGGAAATTACTGTGGCCAGTTTTTTTTTTTTTAAATTTAACTTTTTATTTTGAGGTAACTGTAGATTCACATGCAGTTTTAAGAAAAAATAGAGAGGTCTCACGTATGCTTTGCTGAGTTTCCCCCAATGGCGACATCTTGGGAAACTATCATACAAAGCCACAACTGGGATACTGACATTGATACAACTCAAGCTTTCCATCACCACAAGGATCCTTTCACAGCCACGTTCATCTCCCGCCTACCCTACTCCCTCCTGACCCCCGACAACTACTAATCTGTTCTTCATTTCTATAATGTTATCATTTCAAAGATGCTATATAAAGGAAACACACAGTATGGAAGCTTCTGAGATTGGCTTTTTTGACCCAGCATAATTCTCTGAAGATTCGTCCTGGTTGTTGTGTGTATCAATAATTTAATCCTTTCTAATGTTGAGCAGTACTTCCTGGCATGAATGTACCACAGTTTGACCACTCACTGTTCAAGGGACTGTGGATACTTTTTAATTTTGAATAATTACGCCCACCAGGCTATTGGTATTCTTTCACTGAAAACATTAAGTGGATATTAAGGGGATAAAAAAAGGTCCACAGCAGAAATCAATCCTTATTTTCCCTGCTGTTTCTGAAAAGGTATTAATCGAATCCACTTCCTTCTACCTGCTCTTCTCAGGACTTTTACTTTGTTCTGAGTAAGAACACAAAATCTGGAAATTAGTTCAAAGTCAGCTCATTCATCATCCTTTATTGAAAGCCTTGGAAAGCAAGAGATGATATGAATAAATTAGTCCCAAATGTGCCAACGAATTCCTGACCCCAGGGCACCATCAATAGCAGAATGAGATGACATCAGCTTTATAAAGTTACTGAAGCCTGTTCTAAACTTCTGGACTCATGAAACTTCAATAACAAAAATACTAGTGAAATTTATTTTGCATATTAAAAAACCCAACAGACACCACCGAACCCTAATAGTCATTTTCACTCAGTTATTTTAGTGAAATCTTATCTAATTTTTGTTTTTCCCCCCAGCATCGCTTATGCTGATATATAATGAGGTAGAAGTTTATTAATACTATGGATTAAAATAAAACAACCTTGTATCTGGTGAACACTAAGGTGGCAAGTGTAACTGCTGAGAAGCAATTCTGGCTGTACCAGGCCAAGGGTGTGCCATATGTTGGTCTGGGAACTCCCAAAGCTCTGTGCAATTCCTGCCCCACCAACAGGCTCCATGGGTTACCCTCCGTGTGCACTTGTTTACTCTTCTTTCCTGTGCTGTGAGGTCCTTAAGGCAGGTCTATATTTGATTCATTTTATAACATCTACAAGGTAAAGAGTTAATGTACTACATGTATGAAGAACTAAAGAAACATCATAACAACAGCAGCTCCCAATTCTGAAGTGTTTATTATGTGCCAGGCACATCCTCAGGAAAATACAGGAAGGTAGATACACTACCCAACCTTTCTAGATAGTGAAGTGAGGTTCAGAGAGGCCAAGGAAGGTCACAGCTAGAAGTGGCGGAGCCAGGACTCAACTCTGGTGTGTCTATGCCCTACCTGACTGACTACACTAATTGGCCATATTGTATCAGAAAACGGGGGGAACCCTCAACAAAAAGCTACCTGTGGTTTATGCATGGATATGGTAGTTAGAAAAGAACTTGAACCCTATTGAGTCAGACAATAACCAAAGCCTTGATTGAACATTCCTGCTTTTTGCCAGATGCTAGGCAGGAGCTTCAGAGAAAACAGGTATGATCTCTGGCCTGGAGGAAGGGACTCTCAGGCTGCTGTGTAAAGTCATCACCCTGAAGCAAATGGGCACAGAAATAGGTTGCCTAGGGGAAAGTCTCAGACGAGTTGGATGAGCAGGAGGAATTCAACACCTCCACCTAGAGTCTAATCTGCTGGTAGGGGCCCAGCGGATGCTTGCTGGAAAACACAAAGGCATCTCTTAGCCTGTTTCCAGAAGGGAAGACCCACTAGGACAACAGGTCTATTTAACTTCTTTGAATCTGCTACCTTTTCTGACCTGACTTATAGTCTTATCTTGTACCCTAATGTGATTAACTTTGTGACTTTTCAATCATGAAAGGACAGCACTTCCATGGCTGTACTCAAGTTGCCTATCTATTTCAAACTCTGCAAGGTGCCCCTAATTTTAAGTTTCTGAAATTAGGTAGGAAAATGAGTTTGCATTCCATTTCTCCTTTGTCTTTTCAAACTGAATAAACACTTATTTTTGGTCTAACCTCAAAATCTTTGTTCACCGTTGATCATTTTAACACCTTCCGCTGACATCTCCTTCTAGTTCTGTTATTTCTTCCTTTGGGTATAAGCAGCAGAACCACAGACATATTTTTAGCCTGACGGATGTATATAATTGATATCTGTGGTTCAATATCAAGCCCATCTAAAAGTTTCATACTTTTTCAATTCATCATAAAATCTAAATGTACATACATACATTTTGGGGGCTTTACCATTGCTATTTGTTTTATACTGAGGAGTAGTAATAATTAATACAACACAACACAACACAACACAAAACACAACACATGCACAGGCTCTTAAGCTGCTACTAGCATTTATTTTCGTGATCAATGATGTCAAATCAGAAAGATCTATTCGCTTGTCTCAAAAACTGAAAAGGATGTTTTTATATAAGACCTTTGTATAAACTTGTAACTACCTTGAAGAAAATAAATAAATAAATAAACAAACAGTACATGAGTTCGCCCCTCTAACTAACGGCAGGACTGTAGGGATGCTGTTCACGGTTGTGTTCCAGGCTGCACTTGCATTGTGCTTTGCACAAAAAAACACTACAAAACCTGTTTCGTTAAAATTATTTTTTTCTGAGCAAATTCTGAAAAATTGAAAATAAAGTATTGTAACAAAAATCACAAAAACAACAGTTAATTTTAAAAACTCATAGACACTGCCAACAGTACAGTGATTAGCAGAAGGAAAGGGGGTGAGGGAAGAAGGAGAGGGTAAAGGGGGGATAAATGGTGATGGAAGGAGACTTGACTTGGGGTGGTGAACACACGATACAATATACAGATGATGTATTATAGAAGTGTACACCTGAAACCTATATCATTTTATTAACCAATATCACCCCGATAAATTCAATAAAAATAAAAAATTATTTTAATACTTATATTTATATAGTAGTTCATAATTTCCAAAGTGCTTTTACATTTATTACCTTTTGTGATTTCACAATACCAGTGCCCTGTAGACGAATATTTTTATAGTTGAAGAACTGGAGTCTCAGCAGTGTTAAATAACCCTGGGGCAAAAGCAGTGAGCAGAAGAGTGAGTCCCAGAACTCAGTCTCTAATAATCCACTCCAGATGGGCCCCTCCTGAAACCATGTTTCTCCCTCAGCAAGGTACCTGAATAATTCTCATTTGGTATGATATCCAATTTCTGTTTTCTCTTTAATCTCAGTTTTACCATATGAGGCAGGGGTGGGGAATGTCCAGCCCGCGGGCCATATATGTCTGCGAAATCATTAGGTCTGGCCCTGCCAAGGCCTCACCAAAGAGAAGCAGTTCCAGCCACCACATTAGGGGTGAGTTAATTAAATGTTTGACCAAATATAGCAGGCGAATTTTTAATTTGGTAATTTTTTATGGCCCGAGAATGATGTTATAAATATCTGAATGTCCTTTGGCAAAAGAAAGGTTCCCCACCCTTGATATAAGGTTTACTTTCTTAGGCCTTGGTCAAACTTGCACAATGACAAATTTATTAGAAAGTAATCAAGCTTTGCCTTCAGAATAGCATTTTAATTTTGCATACTTCACTTGGTAATCAAGTTTGTATCTAAAAATTAGGTTGATAATACATTAAAAAAAATATGTCTTTATTGATTTCAGAGAGAGGAAAAGAGAGGGAGAGAGAGATAGAAACATCAATGATGAGAGAGTCACTGATCGGCTGCCTCCTGCACACCCCCAACTGGGGATCGAGCCCGCAACCCGGGCATGTGCCCTGACCAGGAGTCGAACCACTATCTCCTGGATCCTAGGTTGATGCTCAACCACTGAACCACGCCTGGCCGGGTAATAATTACACATTTTAACTTTGAATATTTCTACTATTTCTAAGAGTCTCAAAAGTTTTCTGCTACTATTATGAAATAATAAAAAAAGCATAAAACTGTCAATTGTTTTAAAATGGTTTTCTGAGTCTATTTCTTTTTTATTTTTATTGAATTTATTGGGGTGACATTGGTTAATAATATTATATGGGTTTCAGGTGTACAATTCTATAATACATCATCTGTATATTGCATTGTGTGCCCACCACCCAAAGTTAAATCATCTTCTGTCCCCATACATTTGGCGCCATTTACCCTTTACCCCTCCTTCCCTCTGGTAACTACCACACTGTTGTCCGTGTCTATGAGTTTCAGTGTCAAAGCACTGTAAATAACATTCTGCTGGTTGTTAAGTGCCCATTCGTGTAAAGCTTTATAGCTAAGGAAAAGCCCTCCGTGATACCTCCAAGATGCTTTCATTCCCAAATGACATAGTGGGCCTGCTGATTTATTTTTTAAAGGAGAGGGGTGCTAAATCTGTAGAAACAAGAGCAGAAGTGGGAAGAGTCTTCCATTTCAATAGCCATTAACTTCTACATGGTAGGCAGCCCCTAAGAGGGTCCCCAAGACCCCTGCCTCTTGGTAGTCACGCTCTTGTATAAGCAGTTCCTCCCCTGGAGTGTGGGGTGGACTTAACTCACTTATAATGAACAGAACAGGGCAGAAGTGATAGGGGGGCACTTCCAAGATCGGGTTATAAAGACTGGCTTCTGTCTTGAGCTCCCCTCCTACTTGTGTCCTCCTCCGATCATTCATGCTGAGGGGAGCAAGCTTCTATGCTGTGAGCAGCCCTACGGAGAGGCCCAGCAGCCAGTGAGAAACGGAAGCCTCTCAACAGCCACGCGGGGGAACTTGGAAGAGGGTTTGCCCTGCAGCTGGGCCTTCGCATGGGACCGCAGCTCTGGAAGACAGCCTGACTGCAATCTCAAGAGAGATCTTGAGCCAGAGGCACAAGATCTATGGCCAGATTCCTGACCAGAGAAGCTGTGAGACGATAAATGCTGCTTTGTGCTTATTTATTACATAGAAACAGATAGCTAATACGCCATGAGGTTTTTATAGAGTCATGCACCGCTTAGTGGCGTTTAGGTCAACAGCAGATGACATATACAGCAGTGGTCCCATAAGATTATAATGGAGCTGCAAGTTCCGACTGCCTAATCAAGTAGCTGCCATAATGTGGCGGTGCAGCGCATTACTCACACATTTGTGGTGATGCTGGTTTAAACAAACCCGCTGAGCCGCCAGTCATACAAAAGTGTACCGCCTACAATCACAGCAGTGGGCTATGCCACCGAGGTAAGTGCACTGTTGGTGTTTGCACAACAACAAAATCGCCTTATGACACATTTCTCACAATGTATCCCAGGTTGTTGTTTTTTTTATATATCTTTATTGATTTCAGAGACGGGAAGGGAGAGGTAGATAGAGACACAGAAACATCAATGATGAGAGAGTCATGGAGGATCGAGCCCGCAACCTGGGCATGTGCCCTGACTGGGAATCGAACTGCGATCTCCTGGATTCTAGGTTGAGGCTCAACCGCTGAGCCACACCCGGCCGGGCTATCCCAGGTTGTTAAGTGGCGATTGACTGTATTAAATCAGCTGTAATTTGAGCTACAACTAACTAATGTAACTAATGTAACTGATGTAATGATGTTTCTATTAGTTCAAAATAAATGAACTAATTCAATTATTAGCTTCCAGATTTTCTAATTTATCTTTGTCTCTTATATACCTTCCCTCCAGTAAGCACGACATTAAGGTAAAGGTTTATTCTTTTGTTTTAACTGAAATTATTATTGAGATAATTATAGAGTCATATGCAGTTTTAAGAAATAACACAGAGATCCATTGTACACTTTGCTCGGTTTCCCCATTGGTAACATTTTACAAAACTACAGTGTAATATCACAACCAGAATACTGACACTGATATAATCTACCTTATTCAGGTTGCCTTAATTTTATTTGTACTTATTTGTGTGTAATTTCTTACATACCTTTTACTTTAATATTCTCACATACTCAAATCACATCCCTTTGTAATTAAAATCTAGATACTACATTATTCTTTATAAATGTTCTTTCTGAAGGTAAAAGTTAAGAGACATGAATTCAGTATTTTATTTCACAGCTCCATATTAATAAACTGGAAATAGAGTCAATAACAGAAAGTAATAAAAACTGCTTATACATATGTAATTGTCAAAGGAAAATTCACTTACCCTGCGTTTTCTTGAAAGCAAACAATAAAGTAAAATGTTACCCTTCCCCCAGAATTAATGTTTGTGCTTGAAATTCAGATGTGAAATAAAATTCAGTGCAGTTAAAATTTTAACACTGCCTCCTTTTCCTCTTATGACATAAGTGAGAAGTTAATATTACTTATATAACAATGCCTCAGGAAATCAATGTATCCAAGTTTTTATTTTATAATCAGGCAGTGTTAAAATTCATAATTAAATATCTAAACACAAACAGCCAAGGAAAAAGTCAAGCTGACTATGAACCATGCAAAGCCAAATACTTTTGCATAAAAGATAAACCTTAGAGGAAAACAAAGGGATACCTACTTTCTGCTGCTAGAAGTCCTAGGAGGAAGGCAGCATATGGACAAACAACAAACAGTATGATTTTAGAGCAAGCAGGTTATCAAAGCCACAGTTGGGCCCAGTAGATGAGCCACAAGAAGCATGGTCCCCCAGCTGAGCCCAAAGTGAGCCCTTGTGTCCCCTGAGCCCCCGTGTTCCATTCACTGGCACTGTAAGGATTTCAGTCAAAATACTGGGTTCCGATTCTTGACTTCTTGGATGTGAAAATGAGAACAGAACATTTCCGTTTTGGATTATTAAGTAACAAAGCAACATGTACTGTTTATCAGAAGATTAAACTAAACCAATTCTAGTGAATGTTTTAATGAACTCATTTTAATAATCAACGTAGAAAAGGATCTCATATAAAAATTGTTTTACAATGTGAACAGCATACCTAAACATGCGAGACTCTTCTTTAGATGACAAATTGGGAAGCTGCTTTGTTTTAAATTCGTTTTCAAATTGTGATTTTAGATAGAATTTTGGGGGAGACCAAAATAGGATTGTCAGCTTTTAATTTTGCCCGACAGGTCCTTAAAACATCTAACTACTTATCATTTATTATCATTTCATAGAAAGAACAGAAAAGGCATCATATAAAGATGAAAAACAGTGCATCTCAAGAAAGCGCAGCTGGTGCCCTTTCACGGCTCTCTCTAAGCCCTCCTTCCCTGCCCTCTGGCCCCCGCCCTATGGCACCTGCTCCATCATCAGGTTTCTCTTTTTGCCATGAGCTTGGAAGAACTTTCAGGTGCTTTGTGTTTTATACTGTAAAACAAACCCATGCAAGTTTAAACAGAAAGACAGTGGAAAGGATAATGTTGGGCACTTAAAATAAATGGCGCAGAATTTAAGGATTAGAATTAGAGAGCAATTTTGGTTCGAAAATGAATGAAAATATTAATAGATAAAAATGAGATTAAAAATGAGTTAATTTATGAAAGTGTAAAGCTCTTATGTGAATCCAGATAGTTTTATGTAACCACCCACACAACCATTGGTTGCAGGAAAGGAAACTTGCTGGCAGATAGTTATTGATAAGTAAAGCTGATAAAATAGTAAAATGTGTCCCTTTAAATGGCTTAGTTTTTAGGAACATATGAACGGTTTCTGATAGCTATGGGAAAGTTAGGAAAATATTAGAATTTTCTTCAAATTTCTTCTTTGTCTTTGACTTGTAAGTATATAAAAACTTCCTCTTCGTTTATGGTAGGTGATCAGACATGTGACTGCATAATAATTCTATATTTTAATTGCAGCACTTGAACAGTGCTATTTAAAAATATTTTAGAAACAGCCATTTAGCACATCAAATGAAGATATAGACTGCTTGCAAGATCATTAAGATCCAGAAATTTTTTAAAAGACAAAAAGACAAAAAGACAAAAAAAAAAAAAAAAAAAAAAAAGAGAAAGAAATAGGGTGTGAATGCAGGAAAGGGAAGAAATGCAAAACTGAACAGCTAATTCAAGCCAGGGCTTGCAGGCTAACTGCAAGACAGTGTAATATATTTCATTTTTGTTTAAAAAGCAAGTACTGTAATCAGAAACTATTTCAATCACATCACTTAGAGACTGGAGTGAAAAATGGAATACTTTGGGCAATAAAAATGTATTTAATAGAAAATAAGCATGTCTATAACTAAAGACAATTCCTTTGCGTAAAAGAAAAACCCAACTTTTCACAGAAAGGAAATGTAAGAGCTCATTATACTATTAGGCAGAGGTACATATTAAGGGGAAGCATTAAAGACCAGGTCTGTGAAGCCATTGCAAGGCCCACACTGATCTGTAGGTCCATTTCTAAAGATGAAAATGGTATTTGAGATTTTGATCTAAAATCTCTAAATATATCCCACGTATATGACCATGTCAGGTAGTCACAGTACAACATAAAACCATTACTGGATCCACTTCCCACTTGGTCAACTGTAATCTGACTGTGAGGAGTAAAGAAAGAGGTTCTGAGCTAAGCAACAACAACAAAAAGCTGCAGGTGAAGGAACAAAAAGACTGGCAGGAAACAGTGGGGAGCACTGGGGAACCAGGTGCTTATACCTATAAACACAACCAGGGCCTTGCCTTTCAGGGGGTAAGGGCTCCAGGCAATTACCACGTCAGAACAAGAGCAAGGCCTCCTCAGACTCTCTTCTCTAAGATTCCCATTTTTTATTTTTTTGGGAAACCCCCTTCACTTAGAAGAGGAAGGTTCACATCCCAATTGGTTAAAGTCAAAATGTGGAACTACAGGGTGGGGCAAAAATAGGTTTAGAGTTGTTCATATGAGACATAATATAATAATTAATAAATAATAACACAAGAATAAACTCTGTGTTTCATGTACTCACAACTGTAAACCTACTTCTGCCCCACCTTGTGTACAGCTGCTGGAATGGGAAAGCTGATCCTGTTCTTTTGCACAAGGCATAAGCATGCAAGCGTGTATGCACATACACATATAAACAAAGGAAGAAAGAAGCAAATACGGACCAGTGCTCATGCTTCCAACAGGAAAGAAGCACCAGCATGTCCATTCTTTCTACATTGCTAAGTGCGAGGGATAAACAACTCATGCCTTAGGAGGGGCCCTGGGCCTTGATTCCAATGGCAATATGTGAATATTGAATGAGCCAGTTCAAGAGTACAAAAACCATATCAACAGTGCAAAGTCAACCACATGGCAAATGCTGAGGGACTTTAATGAAAGAGGAAAAGCCAAGGGCAGAGGACATATGATGCAGGAGTTAAATTGATAAAGAAATATATAAATAAAATTAAAATACTATAACATGCATGCATTTACATATATATTATGGATCCTATGAATTTTTAGTAAATGATACTTGAGAATATCTCACTGGTAAGATGAAAGTCTGAGCATTTTATAATATAATTTTGTGAACATGGGTGGGTTTTTCAGGATTACCTATATACATTTCATTAAAACGGGTAACTCTTCTGTGTTCTTCTCCCTTGAATGCTTGTATACATGTGTTACAACTTTAGAAAAGGAGAAGAACCTGTAAATTGTTTCAAGAGATAACTCACAAGACAACTTTACAACGAAAGATTCAATTAAAAGCAGTGTTGTCCCAAAGTCTGATCTACTATGGTTGACATGGGGGAAATCTTACACCAGAACTTTTTATTGAGGTAGAAGGTAATCTGAAAGGTCCAAAAAGATGGTCTACAGTGTTGGATTGAATGAAGTACACTGTTGGGTCTGGAGTGGGGAAAGGGGAAGAAGTATTTCTGAGGTGAAAAGAAAAAAGTGAAATGTTGGTTTTGGAGCAGTAGGTAAGAGCAACTCTGGTATTAAAATTAAAAGGAACCAGACACATGTGGATGGTATTTGGTTGCTGACAAACTTCCTTAGAATTGCTTGGAGGATCTGGCTAGGTTCACAGGAAAAGGTTTATTCAGAATGGAAAAGAAAGGATGTAGACACCAAATGATTCACACTGCTGAATGAACGAATGATCCAATTACCTGAGGAGGTAGGGTCTTCGGAGAAATCTGGCAACTCTTCGGGGGGATCCCCATAGAATGAGTTGAATTTGTGACTTGACACAGCTGCTAGTACTGCACCCTAAAGCAAAGAGATGAAAAAAATATTACAACAAATACATAAAGTTAATTAACAAATGGTTACTTAATGATCATTCAGAAAGTCAAATATATAGGAGATGACAGCTGGAAAAGGGGTAGCTTTTAAATAATTTTCGGTTCCTTCGAAGCAGTCACATGTGCATACACCACAGTAACACTGTCGGGGACCGCAAAGGTGTATGCAACCACTTACATCTGGAACTCAAACACATACCACAAATGGAATAGTCTGCAGCTTCTATAAAATGATGCTGCAGAAGAATGTCTCATGAAACGGAAAGATGCTTGCGATGAATTACATAAAAAAGCTTTTAAAACAATCTACAGTATGATCTCATTTTTTTTTTGGGGAAAAAAAGGTTAATATAGATATAAGAGACTGAACATAAACCAAACTGTTATTAGTGATAATTATCTCTGGGTAGTAGGAATGAGTCATTTTTCTTTTTTAAGCTTTTCCCCGCCTTTCCTTTTGATGTTAACAATATCTATGTGTTACTCTTGTATAGCATTTCTCAATCAGGCCACACAGAAGAATCAACTACACATGACTCTGTTACACCACATGCTTAGCCTCTCCCAATTCCTAGTTGAGTCATATTGAGTGCATGACATCCCTTTGGACGCTTGGGTGGAACATGGCTGGGAATTATTGTTTCAGTAACAAGAAAAACCACAAAAATTATTTTGTAAAATGTGTTCAGTTTTGCGGGTGTGTTCCTTGGCTCTGCCACTTTCTGGTTGAGGAGGCTACTTGAGCCAATCATTTAACCTCTTCAGGTTTTCTCCTTTGTAAAGTGAGGATATTAAAACTGACATCACTTACCTTATGGGATTGTCGAAAGTCATAATGTATATGAAAGTGCTTGCAAAGTGTAGAGCATTTTGTAAATGCAAATCCTTACTAACCCTACTAACATACAGCTAGAACGTGAGCACAACCTTTTGCTGGTCTAGGCAAGAAACACTCATTTAGGTAATCTAAGTATAAATTCACTCAAGTAGTCCTAAGTTTAAAATATTGAACTCTTGTGTGGTTTTTTTTTTTTTTTTGCAAAGAAAAAGAAATCTTTTACGTGTGTAGACATTTAATAAATATATGAAAACATTACTAGAAATACATTTCCACAAGATTCTTTTTCTGTGGAGTAGGGGTCATGTTAAGGTTTCTTTCTACGAATAGAAATTGAAAAAGAGAGACTGCAGAAAGGGAAGAACAAAAAACAGAAAAGTGATCATGATGATACTATTCCAGGTGACTTTTTAGATTTCTCAGTCTAGGGTTAATGCACAGGAGGTTCTTATGCAGAATTTTATGGTCAGCTACCATGATGAAAATGCTGAGTTCTTCTTTCCACAGTAGAAGCTTATTTCACTTCACATATTATATGTGTTCCCTAAATGCTGGGTGGGAATGGAATTTTTATGAAGCAAACCATGTTTCCCACACACAGAAACTACAATTTTAGAGATGCTTTACTTTTATTTCCAAATGAAGTTCAATTGAGTTTCTTAATATGTTAGTTTTATGTATCAAGGCCTGTTCTAACTACCACTGAAGTCAAAGATCTAGAAATACTCATACTATTAAGAAAGCTCTATTTTAAAAAGGGTACTAAAAGGTAAATTCTTTTGAAACATGGTAGCAAGTTCCTAATTTATGTCTCATGGCTAGTAGTTTTGTTTAGTGTTCTAAACTTAGTGACTGCATGTGGTTTGAATTTTCAACACAAAGCTATAGTAAAACAGCAAAAATGGTTCTTAAACACTTTATGGATTTATAGAATTTTGTTAGTGTTTGAGAGTCAACCTTAGAGATGATTAATTCTAAAAGACTCATTTTGCAGATGAGGAAACTGAGGTTCAGGCAGGCTTAGCAACTTGCTAAGGTTGCTACCAACTTTGAGATAGAATCAAGAGTAGACAGAATTGAGGACCTTTAACTATTTTCTCCACTTCAAGGGTTTTTATTATACCAGGGGTCAACAATCTTTTTTCTGTAAAGGGCCAGAGAGTAAATATTTTAGGGTTGAAAGCCATATGTTTTCTGTTGCAACTACTCAACTCTGCCATTATAGTGCGAAAGCAGCCATAGATAATACATACATGAGGTATATGCTGTGTTTCAATAAAACTTTATAGGTAAAAAATAGGTGGTGGGCCAGATTTGGTCTCCAGTCTGTAGTTTGCTAACCCCTATTGCTATTAAAGAGCTCAGATCTTATACAAGTAGTTTTTCAAACTGCCTACTTTATTAAATCCTTGATAAAAACGTTTTCTATCTAGTTTACTAGGAATACTTTAGTATGTTTTGAGAATAAAACATATCAATTTGAGTTAAGCAAACTATTCACAATATGTTAAGACAACTAATATGAAAGGTACAATTTTCTACTGAGCAAATTAACCTAAAAAGGAGAAGGTAGATTTCAAACTCAAAGAAAAAGAAAACTACAAGTAATTAATTCTTAACTTAATCTTAATTATAGTCCATATGTCAAACATTAAAATGGACTGCCCCCAGCTATATGATTCTGTGTCTCATTTAAGGAAGTGAAAACAGGCAAATAGCTCAGACTTCTGCTAAGTTAAACTACTACATGCACTTAAGGAGGCAACAAAGTAAGTAAGGAAAATGTGGGTTGAACACAGATACATAGCTGACTTAAAGATAACAGCAAAAAACCAATACATACTCCTTTTTTGGTGCTCCCTAACTGAGCTCAGAAACCATGAAGTTTGATAAAGTTTGATAGGCACGGGGCAGGCACATTTTAACAAGTCTAAATACAAAACACAAGTATAATATGTAGAATAATTGGCTTTGTACTCAAGTAGCAAGGTAACACGCGGTCACAGTGTAATACACTGAGGGGGGAAAGCCCATCACAGGGACATACTAACATGAGTGCAACAAAGAATTCAAGAGAGGGTCATCTTATTAGGATGCAGAACACTGAACTCAAAGCCTTAAACTTGGAGAGCGTGAGGCTGAACAGAGATAACCAAAAGGTTGGAAAGTTATTCTAAGGTAGAAATGTTAAAGGATTTCGATAGATTACATTTAAGAATTAGGTCCTAAATGAGGTGAAATCATTGATTAAGTCAGAATTTCTGATCTCTCTCCATATAATCATAGCCCAAGTTATTATTCAGTATAGTCAGCATAGCCTATACTCAAACATAAGCTAAACACAGACTTACGACCTGAAATCTTACATTAAGTCAGAATATATGACTAAAGAAGGCTATGCTATCTCCTCTGAAGGAAATGAAAAATGAGGCTTGTAAGTGTAGTAGACTATATTTAAGAGCAATTGCACGGCACAGATATCTTAGGAATTCTTTTGGTCTGTGAGAAAGTACTTTATAAAGATGGTCTTTTAATTTACATAGTAATTTTTAAAAACTGTATTGCCTAACTTGGGAAGTAATAATATTACATTTCAGAATCACAAGTTAATAGAATTGCTTTGTAAAATCAATAGAGGAGGATCAAAACCACTTAAATTATTATTTATAAACTGCTCCTACCAGAATAATAGTTTTCAGCTTTTAGAATCAAAGGTACATTTTAGATACTACATTTACTGCTCTGAGTAGCTGGAGCCCACAGCTGCTATGTAACCGACTGCCTCTCACAAATGCTCACTACAGGCAGGGCTTGATGTAAATGCTGCCTTTCAGGAGGGCACAGGGGTCCTCGATGAATCTTTATGTTAGCTCTTGTTGAATTAATAGCAAGGGGAAGAATGTCAAAAGGCAGCTACTAGAGCTTCCTGCTTGACCTTTCCAAAGGTACTACAGAGGCGTCAACATTCCTCTTGGAGGTGCCAGGACTGCAGAGAGCAGTGCTGTACAAGACTTCCTAACAGAAATGCTCTGTTATCTGTGCATCCGACTCAGCAGCCATCAGTCACGTGTGGTACTGAGCGCTTGAAAAGTGGCTACTGCAGCTGAAAACTTAAATTCAAATTTTATTTAATATATTTTTGAATATGTCTTTATTGATTTCAGAGACAGGAAGGGAGAGGGAGAGAGAGCTGAAACATCAATGATGAGAGTCATTGATCGGCTGCCTCCTGCAGGCCCCCTACTGGGGATGGAGCCTGCAACCTGGGCATATGCGATCCCGGATCATAGGTCCATGTTCAACCGCTGAGCCGTGCAGGCCAGGCTAAATTTTATTTAATATTAATAAATTGAAATGAAAATTTAAGTAGTTACATATGGCTAGTGGCTAGTGCACTGGAAAGTGCAGGCCTATGTAAAGTAGTGGAAAACAGCATTCCTAAACAAACTTTTTCTTGTTCTGCAAAGTTCAGGAACCCCAGAGACCAAGTGGCAAGCCAGAGACGCAAGCAGGCTATACTTTTGCAATGTGCAAAATCAATGAAAGAAAATTGTAGAAAGTTATCAGAAGTCTCCCTCACTTTCTATATATACAAAGCATAAATGATTTTTATCCCCTATATTGAATCACATGGATTCAACTCACCATGTCCCGAGCTGACTACAATAAACTTACCCAAATACAGAATCTTGCTTCTATTTATATAGAATTTCTTCAACATACTTCACTGTAGGGAAATTTGCTTTCTAAATATAGAAATAATTCATGAAGCAAAGGGGATGATTTCTAGAACAGATTTCTTCCTGAGCCTCTTCCCAAAGTAGACAAGTTGAGACACTCAAAGACCTCCCCCCTTCCACCTCTCCCATGTCTTCTTAGGCAATTCCAGGTAGGTGGCAGCCAGGGTTATTATAGTGCAGGTGCCTCCTTAAGAGACACATGAAGCAGATTTTCTAGCCTAGATCACATTGTGGCCCACGCATCCTAATATTCACTTTGAGAAAACATGATCCTCATCATATCCAGTCCCACGCTCGGGTCTATGCAGTTTACTAAAGGAAGTATTGTTTCTAGAGGATTTTAAAAACTGAAATATTAAAATTCTAGAGCTGAGCATTCAATAAAAGCCCCTCCAACCAACATAAGAAATGCCTGGTAACCAAAATGGGGAAAAGAAATTCTCCATCATCATTCACAGATGTAAAATAAAATGATGAAATAAAGGAGAATAAAAAAGTGTGATTTAATCAAATCACATGCAGGATTCCATAAACTTCTAAAAAAAATCTAGTTTGAGACATGATTTTAATGCTTTTCATTTATCCAAATACTTTCCTCATTAGGGATTTGTTGTCTCCTGTAGCCTGTTGTAGACGTTCAATGCCAAAATGAAAATACAAATATGGAAAGGAACAATTTCTGATTGTAGTGTTGACGCTATTATAACCAATAATGACTAACTGTTTTGAAATTTCAGCAAAGTATAGTGAGTAATGTTTTATATTCTGGCATGGAATAGTTTCACAAAACTTCTTGAATGAGAAAAGCATTCGACTGCAAAAACAATACTCACTAGCAAAAATACCTGTTTGGGTATAAGCCTTTTAAAGGGCAAGTTATTTACAGAGATCAAAAATCTTAAATACATGTATACACTTGGATGCTAACAATTCCAGTAGCAGAGCACTTACCCAAAGAATATAATCAGAACTATACAAAGATTGATTAACAAAAATAGCCAATGCAATAGTATTTCTGGCCATGGAAAACTGGAAGCAATCTCCATGCCTAACCGCTGGCTAATTAAATTATGATATGTACGCATGATGGATTTTTGTAGAGCCATTTGTGCTTTAGAGTAATAACTCTCAATAAGGTGGGTATATCAGAATCACCCCTGGAGCTTTTCCAAAAAACACACACCCCTCCAACCTGCACGCCTGGGGCTGAGGGAGGAAGTGGTAGTCTCTTAGATGAGTTGAGTGGTGCAGTGAGCCACTGTTACTATGGGAATATGTCCTACCCCTTGCGTGCACCAAAGCGAAAGCCAGTATTTAAGAATATGTTGTCGTGTGGCATAAAAAATCTGGGTTATATGAAACTCACATAACATAAAAGGAACCATTGTAAAGTGTACAATTCAGTGATATTTAGTAGACTCACAATGCTGTGTGGCCACCACTTCTGTCTAGTTCCAAAATATCTTCACCGCCTCCCACCCAATCCCTATACCCATTAAGCAGTCACTACCTAGGACCAGGAAACCACCAATTTGCTTTCTCTGATATAAATACCGATTCTAGTATTGCGAACAAGTGGACTTATCCAACATCTGGCCTTTCATGTCTTTTACTGCATGTGGATATACAATTGTCCCAACATCATTTGTTGAAAAGACTATTCCTTCCCCACTGAATTGCCTTGGCACTTTTGTTGAAAATCAACTGACCATAAATATAAGGGTTTACTCCTGGACTCTTAATGATTTCCCATGATTTACATGTCTATTATACCAAAACAGCACCACAGTGTCCTGATAATTACAGAATTGATATTGGAAAGTATGAGTCTTCCAACTTTGTTCTTTTTTTCTTTCTTTTCTTAACTTTGTTCTTTTTTATAGACTATTTTGGCTACTCTAGGTCCCTTGCATTTCCATATAAATTTTAGAATCAGTTTGCCAATTTCTGATAAAACTTTGGGAGGGATTTTGTTGAATCTATAGATCAATTTGGGAAGAACTGTCATTTTAACAATGTTGAGTCTTCCAATCCATGAACATTAAATATCTCTCCATTGATTTAGATCTTCTTTAATTCTCTCAGCAATGTTAGTTTACAAGCCTTACACTTCTCTTGTTAAATTTAGTCTTAAGTATTTCATTTTTTTGATGCTATTGTGAATGGAGTTGTTTCTTAATTTCATTTTAAGATTGTTCATAGCTCATATACAGAAATACAATTCAATTTTATATACTGATCTCATATCTTGTGACCTTGCTAAGCTTGTTATTTCTAATAGCTTTCTGAAGATTCCTTAAGATTTTCTACACACAGAATCGTCAACTACAAACAAAGGCAATTTTACTTTCTTTCCAATCTGGATGCCTTTTATTTTGTTTTCTTGCTTGACTGTACTAGGGCCTGAGTCTTTGTATTTTTATTAAGTTCCCAGGTGATGGTGATGCTGCTGGTCTGGGAATCACACTTGAAGAGTCACTGCTCTAAAGAATGTATATCATGCCCGGCCGGGCGTGGCTCAGAGGTTGAGCATCGAACTGGGATCCAGGCGATCAGGGTTCGATTCCCAGTCAGGGCACATGCCCGGGTTGCGGGTTCAATCAATGACTCTCTCATCATTGATGTTTCTATCTCTCTCTCCCTCTCCTTTCCTCTCTCTGAAATCAATAAAGATATATTTAAAAAAAAATGTATATCACATAATGGATATGATGTTAGAGGGAAGTAATGGAAGAAAGGTGAGTATTATAACATATCACAAGTGTAAGAGCCTCTCTTTCTAGATACCGTGAAGGAAAATGTTCGAAATAAACAGAAATGTCTAAGCATAATTACTTTGTATGAAATACAGAAATAGAGATTATCCAATTTACACAGCGTGTAATTGTCAGAGCCAGGATTCACCTAAGGCAAGGCAGCTCCAGAGCCCACTCTCCTACAATGTTGCACTCCTTCTCTTTCTTCTTGCCACCAACCATAAAAATTTCCTACCTCTGACTAAGAACAAAAGCAATTTTCTACTGCTTTCTGTGAACTTCCTTTTTAATCACTTCAAAGGGAGTAATAAAAAAACCAGCTGTTGCCCACCACTTTGAGAAGCTTAAAAACAGTGGGAGGAAGGATGGATACCTAGGTGTTCATTTGTGAAAATAAGTTGTGTGGTGGGCTCTGGAAGCCAGGGAAATTGCAGTCTCTTTTCTAGAAGCTCGCAGAAGGGCAGAATGAAAATTACTTCCCTGTCGGTAGGTGCAGTGTGCCTTAACCGAGTGGTTGAATCACTCCAAGGCATACAGCTGTAGCAGAAGCTGGAAAACTCAGCTCTGCTGATGTTCCTAATTCAAGGTTGGTTGGTGGGTCATGAAACTTTAAATATCCCTGCAAAGGGATGTGGTAAATTCACATGACCCCTTTCTGCTGTGACAGCTTGGCCCTGTCCAAATAAATCTTAGTCACCACTTTGGCTATTTTAGGCCCAAGTCTGATTTTGCAGCACTGGGAGAAATACAGCACGTTTCTTGGGATGTGGCATACCTGAGCCCTACGATAAAAGGCCTCTCTGTGGGCAATGAAAGGTTCAACCTCAGACAGAGTAATGTCACATAGGCCAAAGTACAGCATTACAGTTCAGAAGATTTTAGGGAACGATTGAGAAAATAGTATAATGAATGCTTTTTGGGGTGGGGAGAACTAACTTCAAAAACAGCTGACCAAAATTCACTTTGGATAATAAGATTTTTTTTCTTTTGCAGGCTATACTGGTTCAGGTGTATATCAAAGCAAAAAAATTAAAGTCTTGGGAAACTTCTTTGTGTACCATCTTAATAATTATTTTTACCAAGGACTTCTAAAACAAAGAGAGAAAAGCCAGTCTGAAGCCCTGCTGCAGAAACAACTGGGAGAAAGGCTTAACTGGGAGTAACCATCAGCAACAAGAAGTTAAAATTTCCCTTGTGCTAGAGCAGTGCTGTCCACGGTAACTCTCTTCAATGATGGAAGTGTCCGTACTTACACTGTCCAATACAGCACCCATTAGCCACAGATGGTTACTGAACACTTGAAACGTGCTAGTGTGACTGAGAAACTGACCTTTTAATTTAATTTTAAATAATTTAAATTTAAATCACTAGACGTGGCTTATGGCTACTATGTTGGACAGTTCAGCTCCACAAGAGAATATTGTGGCCTATATATTTTCCCTAAAATTCATATAAAGAAAGGTTCTTATAAATCTCAAGTTGTATACAATCATTCACATATTTGAGGGCTTGAATAATACTAATATTATTGCAACTTAAGATATACCCGAAAATACTTACAAAAAAAGTTTAATAGTTGGCAGGAGTCACATGGCTAAGGACTACTATCCAATCTACTATTTAGAAGACAGAGTTAAATTTTTTTATTACCATCAATAGCAAGTAAACATAAGTTAATTTTAAGATCATAATATAATAGTTTCCTCTGTTGGGAGGAGGGGGAAATGCCATCCTATAAAAACACCCTTTAAAGTCAAATGGGGGGGAGATCCAAGATGGTGGCAGACTGAGTGGAAGTTACACTGACAATCTCCTGGGACCAGTCTGGATTTACAACTAAAACACAGAAAAACCATCCTGAAAACCAACTCAAGATGAGCTGGAGAGCACCCTCATAACCAAGGAGGAAAAGTGGAGACCACAGAGAGACTGCTGGGAAGTGCGGACGCGAGAGGGCTGGCTGGGCTCCCACAGGCAGCGGGTGAAGGTCCAGAGGGAGATCTCTGTGGGGGTTCCCACTGAGGACTCTGGGGCCTAAACCTCAGGCTGGGCTTCCCAGCCCAGAGCACCAGGACTGAGAAAGGTGCCCACATAACATCTGGCTGTGAAAAGCAGCTGGGTTTTAGTCTCCAGGGAGAGATGGCTGGAAATGCAGGCACCCTCTTAAACAGCCAACCTACAAAGTTTTGTGTGCAGCCAGTCACCCCGGGCTCCAGCGGAGGGGAAGCAGAGTGGACTGGAGCTGTGTGGGGAGAGTCTGGGGTTGTGGGCTCTGGAGAGTGAGATCAGAGGATGCCTGTGTAGATTCCTGTGCCGAATCATTCCCCCAGACTGTGGAGGACATCTTTCTCCGGAGGACAATTTCAGCTTTTGGCTGAGGGGGGAAGCAATTGCCCTACCCTGCTAGAAAACCTTTCCCTCTACCCAGAGGAATTTCTACAACCTGAGGCTGGTTAGGAGACAGATAACAACCAGCTGCCCCACCCTGTAGAGCTTCTATAGCCTGAGGCTCATTAAGAGAATCAGATTAATCAGCCTGTAGCCAGAGGCAGACCTCAGAGTGCTTTGAGTCTTTCCAAGGTCCAGGTCCAAAGGTCTGCTTTGGACCTGGACCTTGGAAAAGCAGATTTTGGTGTGCATCTTGGTCCTGTCCAAACGCACCCAGCCACAGCAGAGAAGACCTAAAGCTTGGGGTTGTTGATAGCCCCAAACAGGGTACTCAGGGCCAGTCACAAACTGCATCTGACATTGGCTTGTACAAGAGACCCTCCAAAAAGAATGACAGTCTTAGCAGATCTACCTAATTCTTAGAAAAAAACAACAACCCAAAAAGGTAGCCAACATGGGGAGACCAAAAAACAAGCCCCAAATGAAAGTCTCCAGAAAAAGAGCTAAATGAAATGGAGATAAGCAACCTCTCAGATATAGAGTTCAGAATGCTGATTGTAAGGATGCTCAACAGCATGAAAAAAGATATGGAAACTATGAAGGAAATGAAGAATGACATAGAAATAAAGAATACATTGGAAGGAATAAACAGCAGATTAGAGGAAGCTGAGGATCAGATCAGTGAATTAGGAGACAGGGTAGAAAAAATCACTCAATCAGAGACCCAAAAAGAAAAAACAATTGAAAAACAGGAGGACAGTCTAAGGGAGCTGTGGGATAACATGAAACGTAACAACATTTGCATTATAGGAGTGCCAGAGGAAAGTAAGCAAGGGTTAGAGAAGCTGTTGAAGAAATAATGGCAGAAAACTTGTCAAACCTGATCAAGGAAAAAGTCTCACAAGTTCAGGAGGCACAGAGAGTCCCAAGCAAGAAGAATCCAAAGAGGGCCATGACCAGACACATCATAATGAAAATGGCAAGAATTCAAGACAAAGAGAGAATCTTAAAGGAAGATAGAGAAAAGCAATCTGCTACCTACAAAGGAGGCCCCATAAGGCTGTCAGCTGACTTCTCATCGGAAACTCTACAGGCCAGAAGAGAATGGCATGAAGTATTCAAGGTAATGCAAAACAAGGATCTGAAACCAAGACTACTCTATCCAGCAAGATTATCATTCAAGATAAATAGTGAAATAAAGAGCTTCCCACACAGAAAAACGCTACAGGAGTTTATCACCACAAAACCAACATTACAGGAAATGTTAAAGGAACTGCTTTAATTAGAAGTAGAAATAGAATGAGAAACATAGGCATAAAGAAATAAAATGGCAGTAGATAAGTATCTTTCAATAATAACCTTAAATGTAAATGGATTAAATGCCCCAATGCAAAGATACAGGGTGGCTGAATGGATAAAAATACATGACCCAAATATATGCTGTCTACAAGAGACCCACCTCAGAACAAAAGACTCACACAGGATGAGAGTGAAGAGATGGAAAAAAATTTTCCATGCAAATGGAAGAAAAAAAAATGGGGTAGCAATACTCACATCGGAAAAAATAGATTTCAAAATGAAGACCATAATGAGAGACAAGAAAGGTCATTACATAATACTAAAGGGATCAATCCAAGAAGAGGATATAAGACTGATAAAGATATATGCACCCAATATAGGAGCACCTAAATTTTTTATTTTTTAAAATTTTATTTATTTATTTACTTGTACTTTTCCTTTCTTTATCTTTATTGTTGAGAGTATTACAGGTGTCCCATTTCCCCCCCCAGTTGACACCCTCCACTTCGCTCTCACCCCCTCCCTAGGCTTTCACCCTATTATTGACTGTGTCCATGGGTTATGCATATATGCATATAACTTGTTTGGTTAATCTCTCCCCACCCTCCACCTCCCTTCCCCCTTTCCTCTGAAATATCGTCTGTTGTATATGTCAATGTCTCTGGATCTATTTAGTTTGTCAGATTCTTTTATTCATTAGCTTCTCCTTAAAGAAGACCCTTCAACTTTTCCTGTAGTGCTGGTCTGGTGGTGATGAACTCCTTTAGCTTTTCCTTGTCTGAGAAGCTCTTTATCTGACCTTCAGTTCTTAATGATAGCTTTGCTGGGTAGAGCAATCTTGGTTGTAGTTCCATGTTTTTCATCACTTTGAATATTTCTTGCCACTCCCTTCTGGCCTGCAAGGTTTCTGTTGAGAAATCAGCTGACAGTCATATGGGTGCTCCCTTGTAGGTAACTAACTGCTTTTTTCTTGCTGATTTGAAGATTCTCTCTTTGTCTTTAACCTTTGGCATTTTAATGACGATGTGTCTTGCTGTGGGCCTCTTTGGGTTCCTCTTGTTTGGGACCCTCTGTGCTTCCTGGACTTGTAAATCTATTTCTTTCCCCAGATAGGGGAAGTTTTCTGTCATTATTTTTTCAAATAGGTTTTCAATTTCTTGCTCTCTTTCGTCCCCTTCTGGCATCCCAATAATATGAATGTTGGGCGTCTTAAAGTTGTCCCAGAGGCTCCAAATACTATCTTCATATTTCTGGGTTCTTTTTTCTTTTTGCTCTTCTGGTTGGGTGTTTTTTGTTTCCTCATGTTCCAAATTGCTGATCTGATTCTCAGCGTCCTCTACTCTACTGTTGATTCCCTGTAAATTATTCTTCATTTCAGTTCATGTATCCTTCATTTCAAATTGGTACTTTATTATGTTACCAATTTTCTCAGTTATTTCCCTAATAATATGCTGAAACATCCTTATAAACAAAATTCTGAACTCTGTATCTGTTAGCTTGCTTGGATCTATTTCATTTAGTTCCTCTTCTAGAGATTTCTTCTGTTCTTTCCTTTGTGACATGTTTCTTTCCCTCCACATTTTGGCTGCTTCCAGGTGTTTCTTTCTATGTATTAGGTAGAGCTGCTATGTCTCCTGGAATTTGTAGAGTGGCTTTGTGTAGTAGGTGTCCTATAGGGTCCAGTGGCTCAGCCTCCCCAGTCACTGAGCTAGGCCTTCTAGGTGCTCCCCTGTGTGGGCTGTGTGCACTGTCCTGTTGTAGCTGAGCCTTGGTTGCTGTTGGCGACACTGGGAGGAATTGACCCCCAGGCCAATCAGTTGTGAGGACCAGCTGCAACTACAGCCCAAGAGCTGCTGTGCTGGAGACACCCCTACGGAGCAGGATTTACTTAAGTGGAGCTTTGGTGTTCACCAAGTGCGCCCCTTGAGTGACACTCGTGGATGCGGTAGGGCTGTAATCTAGTGTGGTCAAATCTGACCACTAGGTGCACTGTCTCTGGGGCCTCCCGGGAGGTGCAAAGTCAGCCTCTGCCTGTGCCTTGCCCAGGGCCACCCAGCATGAGCTACACAGCAAACTGTAGTTGGCTGCTACTTGTGCTGGGCTTGGCTTTGTCCAGGAGAGGCCAAGCTATGAACCAATGCAGGCTGCCACTAGTGCCAGGCCTGGGGCCACTAATCAAGCCATATGGGGCCCGCTGCTGCTTGTTTGAGAGATTTTAGGAAAGCCCTAAGCATAAGGCTCGAGAGGCCACTTGCACAGAAAAGCCACTAGAAATAGCCTGGATGAGCTTGCAGGTGGGAGGGGCGGGGCCTCCGGGAATCACTGAGGTGGGGCCAAATGTGTGAATCAGGTGCTGGCGACTCAAATACGGCACCTGCCTGCCGGCTGTGTGTGGGGAGGACTTGCAAAAGGAGCAATGGTCTCTGCCAACTCTTCTGTCTGGAAGGAAGCTGCCCCTCCACCTCTCGACCAGATTCCAGGCAGGTTAGTTCCTCCCCAGTGTCCCAGGTCCTTTCCAGCTGCTGCCCGGCGCTGGGCTCAGAGGGAGCGTGTCTGAGTGTGTCTGTGCGCAGCCCCCTTAAGGGGAGCTGCCTGGGGCTCCTGCAGCCTCCGTGACCCTCAGAGACAGTCCCCGCTGGTTTTCACAGCCTGAAGTTGTGGGGACTTCTCTTCCTGGCCTGGAGCCCTGGGTTGGGAGCCCGATGTGGGGCTGGGACCCCTCCCTCCTCGGGGAAACCTCCCTCGCAGAGATGTCCGCCCGGGTTTACCCCGAGACACAGGGTGTGGGCCCGCAGCCGCGTCTCCGGAATTCAGCCCTGACCCGCCCGCATCTGCCCTCCTCCTACCGGTCTTGGTGCTTCTTCAGTTCCCTGGTCGTAGGGCTTCTGTTCAGCCAGATTTCAGGAGGTTCTGAGTGATGGTGGTTCTGTATTTTAGTTGTAATTGTGATGTGGTTGCGGAAGGTGGCGGGTGCAACTGTTACCTACGCCGCCATCCTGTTTCTCCTATATTTGTTTAAAATATTACAGATATCCCTTTTTCTCCCCAATGACCCATTCCACCTGTCCCATCCACCTCCTCACCACTGTTCTTGTCCTTGAGTTGTGCGTATATGCATATAAATTGTTTGGTTACTCTCTCCCCCTCCACCCACCCGCCCTCCTCCATCCCTCTGACATTCATCAGTCTGATCCATGCTTCCATGTCATTGAATCTATTCTGTTCATCAGTTTATTAAGTTCTTTAGATTCCACATATAAGCAAGATCATGTGATGTTTGTCTTTCTCTGCCTGGTTTATTTCACTTAGCGTAATATTCTCCAGGTCCATCCATACTGTCCCAAAGGGTATGAGATCCTTCTTCTTTACAGCTGCATAGTGTTCCATGGTGTAAATGTCCCACAGCTTTTTATCCACTCATCTACTGATGGGCACTTGGGCTGTTTCCAGATCTTAGCTATTGAACATAGGGGTACATATATTCTTTCTGATTAGTGTTTCAGGATTCTGGGGATATATTCCTAGGAGTGGAATCACTGGGTCAAAAGGCAGCTCCATTTTTAATTCTTTGAGGAACCTCCATACTGTTTTCCACAGTGGCTGCAGCAGTCTGCATTCCCACCAGTAGTGTACTAGGGTTCCTCTTTGTCCACAACCTCGCAAGCAGGTACACCTAAATTTATTTTTATTTTTAATTTATTTATTTTTTAAAATATATCTTTATTGACTTCAGAGAGAGGAAAGGAGAGACAGAGAGAGAGAGAGAGAGAGAGAGGTAGAAACATCAATGATGACAGTCACTGATTGGCTGCAGCCCGCAAACTGGGAATGTTCCCTGACCGGGAATTGAACCCTGATGGCCTGGATCCAAGGTTGACGCTCAACCGCTGAGCCACGCCCGGCTGGGCACACTTAAAGTTACAAAAAAACATCTAGAGGAGTTTAAGGGAGAGATCGACAGCAATACAGTCATATTAGGGGACTTTAACACCCCACTGACTTCATTGGATAGATCTTCCAGACAAAAAAATCAACAAGGAAACAGTGACCCTAAATGACACACTAGATCAGATGGATTTAATCGACATTTATAGAACATTCTACCCCAAAGCTGCAGAATATACATTCTTCTCAAGTGCACACGGGACATTCTCAAAGATAGACCACATGTTAGAATACAAAACAAGTCTCAAGAAGATTAAAATCATATCAAGCAGCTTCTCAGACCACAATGGCATGAAATTAGAAATCAACCACAATAAAAACACTAAAAAACATTCAAACACATGGAGACTAAATAGGATGTTTTAAACAATGAATGGGTTACCAAAGAGATCAAGAAAGAAATAAAAAACTTCCTGGAAACAAATAAAAATGAACACACAACTCCTTATCTATGGGACACAATGAAAGCAGTCCTGAGAGGGAAGTTCATAGCACTACAAGCCTACCTCAAAAAACAAGAAAAACTTCTAAGAGACTCTCTAACCCTACAACTTAAAAACTTAGAAAGAAAACAACAAGAAAAGCCCAGAGTAAGTAGAAGGAAGGAAATAATAAAGATAAGAGAAGAAATAAATGACATAGAGACTAAAAAAAAAAAACAAAAGAGCAATGAAACCAAGAGTTGGTTCTTTGAAAAGATAAGTAAGATTGATGAACCTTTAGCCAGACTCATCAAGAAACAAAGAGAGTGGACTTAAATAAACAAAATTAGAAATGAAAGAGGTGAAATAACAACTTATCTAGCAGAAATACAAAGGATTGTAAGAAAATACTATGAACAACTATATGCCACCAACCTGTACCACCTGGATGAAATGGATGAATTCCTAGAAAAATACAAATTTCTAAAACTCAATCAGGAAGCATCAGAAAACCTGAATAGGCCGATAACTGCTGATGAAGTTGAAGCAGTAATCAAAGGGCTCCCAGAAAACATAAGCACGGGCCCAGATGGCTTCCCAGGGTAGTTTTACCAAACATTCAAAGAAGAATTAACTGCTACCCTCCTCAAACAATTTCAAAAAATCCAGGAGGAAGGAATACTTCCAAACTTTTTTTACGAGCCCAGCATTAGCCGAATTACAAAACCCGATAAAGATATTACAAAGAAAGAAAATTACAGGCTAATATCACTGATGAACATAGAGGCTAAAATCCTCAAAAAATATTAGCAAATCGGATCCAGCAATATATTAAGGAGATCATACACCATGACCAAGTAGGATTGATTCCAGGGATGCAAGGCTGGTACAAATTTCGCAAATCAAAAAACGTGATACATCACATAAACTGAAAGACAAAAATCACATGATCATATCAATAGATGCAGAAAAAGCATTTGATAAAACCCAACACCCATTTGTGATAAAAACTCTCAGCAAAGTGGGAATAGAGGGATCATACGTCACCATAATAAAGGCCATATATGACAAACCTACAGCCAACATCATACTCAATGGTCAAAAACGAAAACCATTTCCCCTAAGAACAGGAACAAGACAGGGGTGTCCACTTTCACCACTCTTATTCAACATACTACTGGAAGTCCTAGCCACAGCGATTAGACAAGAAGAAAACATAAAAGGTATCCAATTTGGAAAGGAGGAAGTAAAACTCTCATTATTTGCAGATTACATGATATTGTACATATAAAATCCTAAGGACTCAACCAGAAAAGTACTAGATTTAATAAATGAATTCAGCAAGGGAGCAGGATACAAAATTAACACCCAGAAATTGATGGCATTTTTATACACCAATAATGAACTCTCAGAAAAAGAAACTAAATATACAATACCATTTACCACTTCAACTAAAAAAATAAGATACCTAGGAATAAACTTACCAAAGATGTAAATGACCTGTACTCAAAAAACTATAGGACACTGAAAAAAGAAATAGAGGAACATATAAACAAATGGAAAAATGTACCTTGTTCACGGATTGGGAGAATTAACATCATTAAAATGTCCATATTACCCAAAGCAATCTATAAATTCAATGCAATCCCTATTAAAATACCAATAGCATATTTCACAGATCTAGAACAAACATTTGAAAATTTTTATGGAACCAAAAAAGACCCCAAATAGCCACGGCAATCTTGAGAAAGATGAACAAAGTTGGAGGGATCACAATACCAGATATCAAGTTATACTACAAAGCCACTGTCATCAAAACAGCCTGGTACTGGCACAAGAACAGACATATAGATCAGTGGAACAGAAAAGAGAACCCAGAAATTCAACCATGCCATTATGCTCAATTAATATTTGACAAAGGAGGCAAGAACATACAATGGAGTAAAGACAGTCTCTTCAATAAATGATGTTGGGAAAATTGGACAAGTACATGCAAAAAAAAAGAAACTAGATCATCAACTTACATCATACCCAAAAGTAAACTCAGAATGGATAAAAGACTTAAATGTAAGACATGAAACCATAAAAATCCTAGAGGAAAACATAGTCAGCAAAAATCTCAGACATCTCTTGTAGCAATATGTTTGCTGATACATCTCCTAGGGCAAGCGAAACTAAGGAGAAAATAAACAAATGGGACTGCATCAAAATAAAAAGCTTCTGCACAGCAAAGGAAACCATCAACAAAATGAAAAGGGAGCCCACTGTATAGGAGAACATATTTGCCAATGACACATCCGATAAAGGGTTAATATCCAAAATATATAAGGAACTCATACAACTTAACAAAAGGAAGACTAACAATCCAATTAAAAAATGGGCAAAGGACCTAAATAGACACTTTTCCAAAGAGGACATACAAATGGCTAAGAGACATATGAAAAAATGCTCAATGTCGCTAATCGTAACAGAGATGCAAATTATAACCACAATGAAGTATCACTTCACACCTGTCAGAATGGCTCCATCAACAAATCAACGAGTGACAAGTGCTGGTGAGGATGTGGAGAAAGGGGAACCCTGGTACACTGCTGGTGGGAACGCAGACTGGTGCAGCCACTATGGAAAACAGTATGGAGGTTCCTCAAAAAATTAAAAATTGACCTGCCATCTGACCCATTGATCCCACTTCTGGGAATATATCCTAAGAAACTTGAAACACCAATCACAAAGAATTTATGCACTCCTATGTTCATAGCAGTGCAATTTACAATAGCTAAGATCTGGACACAGCCCAAGTGCCAATCAGTAGATGAGTGGATAAAAAAGCTGTGATATATTTACACCATGGAATACTATGCAGCTATAAAAAGAAGGATCTTTTATCCTTTGGAACATCATGGAGCGAACTAGAAAGTATTATGCTAAGTGAAATAAGCCAGTCAGAGAAAGACAAGTACCACATGATCTCACTTATATATGGAATGTAATAAACAAACTAAACTGATGAACAAAGTAGATCCAGAGACATAGAAGCACAGAACAGACTGAGGGATCTCAGAGGGCAGTTGGGGTTGGGGGAGTGGGTGGGGAGAGATTAATCAAAGAACTCATATTTTTATAAGCATAACCCATGGACACAGACATTGGTCTGGGGAAGGCCTGAGGATGAGATGGATGCGGGGTGGAGGGGATTGATGGGGGTAAAAAGGGGGCATCTGTAATATTTTTAACAATAAAGATAAACTTAAAAATCAACCAATAAATAAAATGTTCAAAAAAAATAGTCAAATGGGCTTTCTGTATGAGGTAATTACCAAGTTTTTTAGGTGGGGTGAAGGTTAAGGAAAGTGTTAAAAGTGGAGAGGTACCTAGGAAGAATAAAGAAAGGTGAGAAAAGTAATAAAAATATTTTCTAGTAGACCAAGGTAGTGGGGATTTTTACCGCTTTGTGTTGGTTGGTCAATCCTAGTTCCAATTCTAATTTGGTGTTTTTTCCATTGAACTAAACTCACATTTTTGGGTCAAAGTATTAGTTAGAGAAAACGTCGCCTAGATTTATATTCAACAATAATGAATAATAATAGTAAATTACTGTTTTTAAAGTAATTTTATCTCTGCTAGGGACTTTAAAAATAATATAAATTTAAAATATGATTTATCTTCCATTTATTATAACTATTTTTTGTTAATCTTCACCCTAGGATATTTTTTCCACTGCTTTTCAGAGAGTGGAAAGGAGGGAGGGAGGGGGAGAGAGACAGAGGGGGGAGAGAGAGGGGGGGGGAGGGAGGGAGGGAAGGAAGGAGAGAAACATCGATGTGAGAGAGTCACATTGACTGGTTGCCTCCCATACATGCCCCAACTGGGGTGGGGGATTGAACCTGCAACCCACGTACATGCCCTTGACTGGGATTCGAACCTGAGACCCTTCAGTGTGCTGGCTGATGCTCTCACCACTAAGCCACATTGACCAGGGCTATTATAACTTATTGTTTAGATTCATACTTAGGTATTACCTTATATACTTAAAAAATCAAAATCTTACTGAAAAACAATGGTCAACACTAGGATATATTCATGGGCCCTTAAACAGAATAAAAACATTATCATCAACTGTATCTGGCTTTTCGATGATTTCATTTACCTTTAGTTTCCTCCTTGCATTGAATTTCCTCAGCTGCTCTACTGTTTCTGGAAGATGAATCTTGTAGGCATAACGATCTCTCTCCTATAAAAGAAGAAAAAGAATGAATACCCCTAACTGTTTTAGAAAGTGAAGAAGCTTAACCTAAAACAAACAACAAAGTCTAAGTTCTCAAATGTGAAACTCAGATTGAATTCTGGAGATTTTGTTCCATGATACTGGTAAACATTCTCAAATGAGGCATATGAAGGTCAAAACTAATAGAAAAACAATATTTTATTTTCAGCAATAATAAAGGCCAGAAATAATGAGATATAATTTTAAAATATATGGCTAAAATAATTAATCATATGATGATTAAGGTATGAAGTTACCTTTGACATGATCTTGTCAGGTAAAATGAGCATTTGAAAAATTAACTCCACAACTGATTCGGCATTCTGAGTTGTTAGTGAAAACTGGATTAAAAAAAATCACATCATCTTCGAACCTCAGCAAACTTCAAGGCCATCTAATTCAACTATTTCCCCATGTGGGATCCCCTTCAATCCCTGATGGATGATCATTCTTTTTGACCTTGTCCAGTAGGGCGGCATTACTTTATGGCAGCCCATTACAATTTTAAGAAAGTGAAAAAGTTCTTACTCAGCCTGGGCCCATATCTGGCTTGTTTGGGCTAGCTCTGTCTCCTGGGGCATCACAGAACAGACTCCTTCCTGCATATAATACCCCTTCGGTAGTTAAGAGAGGGATCACACTTCCACTAAATCTATTCTCCTCTGTGATAATGTCTCCTCCACTTGTCTCAACTATTCCTCATGTATATTTCAAAGCACTTGTCATTCTTCTTTGGTTCTACACTAATTTGTTAATTATCTTAAAGATTTATATGCTATAAGGATTCATTTCAGAAAGATTTCTTGAGAGCTACTATGTGCCAGACATTGTTCCATGTACCTGGGATACACACGTAAACAAAACCAACAAACATTCAGGCCCTCATGTAGCTCATATTCTGGTGGGAGAAGATAAAAAAATACCAAAAAGGTAAGTTATGGAGTATGTTAAAAATGCTATGGAATAAAGCAAAAAGTAAAGTAGAGTAAGAGGGATTGGGAATATTGCAACTTAAAATGGGGAAAAAATGGGACATCTGTAATACTTTCAACTATAAAAAAAAAAAAAATAGGCAGTAAGTACAGGAACAAAAACTTGAACATTCCCAACATTCACAGAAAGAAGATAAATATATTTCTTCTTCAAGTGATAGTAATACTTTGGTGTTGCCACCTCCTTTTACAGTGAAGTGATGTAAGCTAAACATTGGGGAGACACATGAATAATGTTAAAAGGTTTTAATCTTTTCTTCTTTTTTTTTTTTTTTACTTTATCTTTATTGTTGAGACCATTACAGATGTCCTCCTTTTAACCCTACTGATCCCCTCCACCCCACATTCACCTCACCCCCAGGCCCTCCCCACACCAATGTCCATGGACCATGCCCATAAACATACAAGTTCCTTAATTAATCTCTCCCCACCCATACCCCCCTCCCTGCCTTCCCTCTGAGATCCCCCAGTCTGTTCCTAGCTTCTATGTTACTGGATCCACTTTGTTCATCAGTTTATTTTGTTTATTATATTCCACATATAAGCGAGATCATTTGTACTTGTCTTTCTCCGACTGGCTCATTTCACTTAGCATAATACTCTCTAGTTCCCTCCATGCTGTGCCAAAGGCTAAAAGGTCCTTCCTCTTCACAGCTGCACAGTACTCCATGGTGTAAATGTGTCACAGCTTTTTTATCCACTCATCTACTGATGGGCACTTGGGGCTGTTTCCAAATCTTAGCTACTGTAAATTGTGCTGCTGTGAACATAGGGGTGCATAAGTTCTTTGCGAATGGTGTTTGGGGTTCCTTACGATATACTCCTAGAAGTGGGATCACTGGGTCAAATGGCAGGTCAATTTTTAATCTTTTGAGGAAACTCCATACTGCTTTCCATAGTGGCTGCCCCAGTCTGCATTCCCACCAGCAGTGTACCAGGGTATCCTTTTCTCCACACCCTCGCCAGTACTTGTAGTTCGTTGACTTTTTGATGGTAGCCATTCTGACCGGTGTGAAGTGATACCTCATTGTGATTTTAATTTGCATCTCTGTTACGATTAGCGACATTGAGCATTTTTTCATATGTCTCTTAGCCATTTCTATGTCCTCTTTGGAGAAATGTCTATTTAGGTCCTTTGCCCGTTTTTTAATTGGATTGTTAGTCTTCCTTTTGTTAAGTTGTATGAGTTCCTTATATATTTTGGATATTAACCCTTTATCAGATGTGTCGTTGGCAAATATGTTCTCCCATACAGTGGGCTCCCTTTTCATTTTGTTGATGATTTCGTTTGCTGTGCAGAAGCTTTTTATTTTGATGCAGTCCCATTTGTTTATTTTCTCCTTAGTTTCTCTTGCCCTGGGAGATGTATCAGCAAACATATTGCTACGAGAGATGTCTGAGATGTTGCTGCCTATGGTTTCCTCTAGGATTTTTATGGTTTCATGTCTTACATTTAAGTCTTATCCACTTTGAATTTAGTTTTGTGTATGGTGTAAGGTGGTGGTCTAGTTTCACTTTTTTTTGCCTGTATCTGTCCAATTTTTCACCATTTATTGAAGAGACTGTCTTTACTCCATTGTATGTTCTTGCCTCCTTTGTCAAACATTAATTGACCATAAAGGCATGGGTGAATTTCTGGGTTCTGGGTTCTGTTCCACCAATCTATATGTCTATTCTTGTGCCAGTACCAGGCAGTTTTGATGACAGTGGCTTTGTAGTATAACTTGATATCTGGTATTGTGATCCCTCCAACTTGGTTCTTCTTTCTCAAGATTGCGGAGGCTATTTGGGGTCTTTTTTGGTTCCATATAAATTTTCGAACTGTTTGTTCTAAATCTGTGAAATATGCTGTTGGTATTTTAACAGGGACTGCATTGAATTTATAGATTGCTTTGGGTAATACGGACATTTTAATGATGTTAATTCTCCCAACCCATGAACATGGTATATTTTTCCATTTGTTTATATCATCCTCTATTTCTTTTTTCAGTGTCCTATAGTTTTTTGAGTACAGGTCATTTACATCTTTGGTTAAGTTTATTCCTAGGTATCTTATTTTTTTAGTGGCAATGGTAAAAGGGATTTTCTTTTAGTTTCTCTTTCTGAGAGTTCATTATTGGTGTATAAAAATACCATGGATTTCTGGGTGTTAATTTTGTATCTTGTTACCTTGCGGAATTCATTTATTAAATCTAGTAGTTTTCTGGTGGAGTCTTTAGGATTTTCTATGTACAGTATCATGTCATCTGCAAATAATGACAGTTTTGTTTCCCCCTTTCCAATTTGGATACCTTTTATGTTTTCTTCTTGTCTAATCGCTGTGGCTAGGACTTCCAGTAGTATGTTGAATAAGAGTGGTGAAAGTGGACACCCCTGTCTTGTTCCTGTTCTTAGGGGAAATGGTTTTAGTTTTTGACCATTGAGTATGATGTAGGCTGTAGGTTTGTCATATATGGCCTTTATTATGTTGAGGTATGATCCCTCTATTCCCACTTTGCTGAGAGTTTTTATCACAAATGGGTGATGGGTTTTATCAAATGCTTTTTCTGCATCTATTCATAAGATCATGTGATATTTATCTTTCAATCTGTTTATGTGATGTATCACGTTTTTTGATTTGCAAAATTTGTACCAGCCTTGCATCCCTGGAATAAATCTCACTTGGTCATGGTGTATGATCTTTTTAATATATTGCTGGATCTGATTTGCTAATATTTTGTTGAGGATTTTTGCATCTATGTTTATCAGGGATATTGGCCTGTAATTCCCTTTCTTTGTAGTATCTTTATCGGGTTTTGTAATTAGGCTAATGCTGGCCTCGTTAAAAGAGTTTGGAAGTGTTCCTTCCTCTTGGATTTTTGAAATAATTTGAGGAGGATAGGTGTTAATTCTTCTTTGAATGTTTGGAAAAACTATCCTGTGAAGCCATCCGGTCCAGGACTTTTGTGTTTTGGGAGCCCTTGGGTTACTGCTTCAACTTCATCAGCAGTTGTTGGTCTGTTTAAGCTTTCTGACTCTTCCTGATAGAGTTTTGAAAGGTTGTATTTTTCTAGGAATTCATCCATTTCATCCAGGTGGTACAGGTTGGTGGCATATAGTTGTTCATAGTATTTTCTTAAAATCCTTTTTATTTCTGTTGGGTCAGTTGTTATTTCACCTCTTTCATCTCTGATTTTGTTTATTTGGGTCCTCTTTGTTTCTTGATGAGTCTGGCTAAAGGTACATCAATCTTATTTATCTTTTCAAAGAACCAGCTCTCGGTTTCATTGCTCTTTTGTATTGTTTTAAGTCTCTATGTCATTTATTTCTGATATAATCTTTATTATTTCTTTCCTTCTACTTACTCTAGGCTTTTCTTCTTGTTCTCTAAGTTTATGAGTTGTGGGGTTAAAGATTCTATTAGAAGTCTGTGTTTTGTTTTGTGAGGTAGACTTGTAGTGCTATAAACTTCCCTCTCAGGACTGCTTTCACTGTGTCCCATAGATTTGGAGTTGTTGTGTGTTCATTTTCATCTTTTTCCAGGAAGTTTTTGATTTCTTTCTTGATCTCTTTGGTAACGCATTCATTGTTTAAAAACATGCTTTTCAGTCTCTATGTGTTTAAATGTCTTTTAGTGTTTTTATTGTAGTTGATTTCTAGTTTCATGCCATCGTGATATGAGAAGATGCTTGATATGTTTTCAATCTTCTTGAACTTATAGAGACTTATTTTGTGTCCTAACATGTGGTCTATCTTTGAGAATGTCCCATGTGCACTTGAGAAGAATGTACATTCTGCAGCTTTGGGGTAGAATGTTCTGTAAATGTCGATTAAATCCATCTGATCTAGTGTGTCATTTAGGGTGGCTGTTTCCTTGTTGATTTTTTGTCTGGAAGACCTATCCAGTCAAGTCAGTGGGGTATTAAAGTCCCTGAATATGACTGTATTGCTATCGATCTCTCCCTTAAAGTCCTCTAGATTTTTTTAAAGATAAACTTAGGTGCTCCTATATTGGATGCATATATGTTTATCAGGGTTATATCCTCTTGTTGGATTGATCCCTTTAGTATTATGTAATGACCTTTCTTGTCTCTCATTATGGTCTTCATTTTGAAGTCTACTTTGTCTGATACGAGTATTGCTACCCCAGTATTTTTTTCATTTCCATTTGCATAGAAAAATTTTTTCCATCCCTTCACTCTCATCCTGTATGAGTCTTTTGTTCTGAGGTGGGTCTCTTGTAGATAGCATATAGTTGGGTCATGTTTTCTTATCCATTCAGCCACCCTATATCTCTTTATTGGGGCATTTAATCCATTTACATTTAAGGTTATTACTGAAAGATATTTATCTACTGACATTTTGTTTCTTTATAGCTGTTTCTCATTCTCTTTATTTCTACATCTAATTATAGCAGTCCCTTTAACATTTCCTGTAATGCTGGTTTTGTGGTGATAAAATCTTTTTAACCTTTTTTTGTCTCGGAAGCTCTTTATTTCACCATTCAGCTTGATTGATAATCTTGCTGGATAGAGTAGTCTTTGCTTCAGATCTTTCTTTTGCATTACCTTGAATACTTCATGCCATTCCCTTCTGGCCTGTAGAGTTTCTGATGAGAAGTCAGATGACAGCCTTATGGGAGTTCTTTTGTAGGTAACAGTTTGCTTTTCTCTAGCTTCCTTTAAGATTCTCTCTTTGTCTTGGATTTTTGACATTTTAATTATGATGTGTCTGGGTATGGGCCTCTTTGGATTCTTCTTGCTTGGGACTCTCTGTGCCTCCAGAACCTGTGTGCTTTTTTCCTGGACTGGGTTAGGGAAGTTTTCTGCCATTATTTCATCAAACAGGTTCTCTAACCCCTGCTTACTTTCAACCTCTTCTGGCACTCCTATAATACAAACATTGTTACATTTTATGCTGTCCCACACCTCCCTTAGACTGTCCTCCTGTTTTTTAATTGTTTTTTGTTTTTGGGTCTCTGATTGAGTGATTTTTTTCTACCCTGTCTTTTAAGTCACTGATCCGATCCTCAGCTTCTTCTAATCTGCTGTTTGTTCCTTCTAATGTACTCTTCATTTCTGACTGGTCATTTTTCAAAGTTTCCAAATCTTTTTTCATGCTGTTGAGCATCCTTACAATCAGTATTCTAAACTCTATATCTGAGAGGTTGCTTATCTCTGTTTCATTTGGCTCTTTTTCTGGAGACTTCTTTTATTCTTTCATTTGGGGCTTGTTTTTGGTCTCCCCATTTTGGCTAAATGTTAGGTAGGTCTGCTAGGATTCTTAGTCTTTTTGGTGGGTCTCTGGTATAGGCCAATGTCAGATGCAGTTTGTTACTGGCCCTGAGTACCCTGTTTGGGGCTATCAACAACCCCCAGGCTTGAAGTCTCCAGTGCAGGCCTGGATGCATTTGGACAGGACTGAGATATACAACAAAGTCTGCTTTTCTAAGGCCCGGGTCCCAAAACAGATCAGGCAAAAACTCAAAGCACCCTGAGGTCTGCCTCCAAAAGGTTTTAATCTTGCTGAATATACTGTAGTATATTTCCTAATGTGGGCAGTCAGTAGTAAAATTGGTCATTTAAATTTATGAATATTTGTGCCCTAACCTACTTGCTCAGTGGTTAGAGCATCGGCCACTGGACTGAAGGGTCCCAGGTTCGATTCCGGCCAAGGGCATGTGCTTTGGTTGTGGGCTTGATGCCAGCCCCAGTCGGGGTGCATGGGGGAGGCAACCAATCAATGTATCTCTCTCACATCGATGTTTCTCTCTCTCTCTCCCTTTCTTCCACTCTCTCTGAAAAGCAATGGAAAAAATATCCTCCAGTGAGGATTAAAAAAATAAAAATACTGGTAATTCTCTCTCTCACTCTCTTAAAAAAATTTACAAATACTTGTAATTATATTGTTAAATATAAGTGCAGTTGGCTATTTAAATATAAATCTCATTTTTGTCCTATAAAAGATACTCCTGCAGTTTCATATTTACTTTTTTAAAATTTCACATTAGATTTTTAAGGCTTTGCATTAGCACTAATATTTTTGTTAATTTAGCTCATCATCTCTTGTCACATTTAAAAAATTTGTCACTAATCCCAATTTCCTTAGGATAGTAAAAAGCACCTTTTGGGCCAAAGTTTAGAATTTAAGATAGAGGTGGGCAGACTATGATCTATTGCCAAATCTGGCCCACTGCCTGTATCCGTATGACCCACAAGATAGAGGTGTTTTTTATATTATTAAAGAGCTGAAAAAGATAAAAATAATACTTCATGCATGACATGTTAATGTTATTTGTAATTCAAATTTCAGTGTTCACAAATAAAGCTTCATTGAACACACACACACACACACACACACACACACACACACACACAATACAGTGGTCAAAGTAGGCCCAATTGAGAAGGTGACATCAAAAAGAGGTGAGGGAGTGGTCTAGGTAGAGAGAACAATCAATGCAGAGGCCCAAAGTGGGGTGAGTACCTGGAATTTTTGAGAACTAGCAAGGAGACCCATGTGTGGAGTAAATAGTAGATGAGATCAGAGAGGCGACAAGGCTTGGGTAGGTCATAAAGGGTCTCTGGCTTTTATTCTGAGAGGGAGAGGGAGCCACTGGAGGGTTTTGAGCTGGAGTGACATGATCTATCAACGTTAAAGGAACACTTTGCTTGTTGTGTTGAGATGAGATTGGAAGGAGTGAAGGTTTTTTTAAAAAAGCAGGGAGACCAGTTGGGAGGCTATTGCAGTAATTCAGGGGAGAGATGATAGTGGAGGAAATGAGATGGAAAAAATAAAAAGGGTGAAAAGGAGGTCAACTCTGGGTATATTTTGTTTTGGTTTCCCCCAAAGCTTTTACTAAGGAATAATTAGCACAAGTGGAAATATAGTATGTATTCATTATTATTATTTTAATCCTCACCTGAGGATATTTTTTCCACTGCTTTTCAGAGAGAGAGAGAGAGAGAGAGAGAGAGAGAAAGAGAGGGAGAGAGAGAAACACTGATGTGAGACACATGGGATTAGTTGCCGCCCGGCTGGGATCAAGCCTGCAACTGAGGTGGGTGCCCTTGGCCGGAATCGAATCCCGGACCCTTCAGTCCACAGGCTGATGCTCTAACCACTGAACCAAATGGGCTAGGGCAGTATGTACTCATTACTGTCCAGCTTCTTTCACTCAGCATAAAGATTCTGAACTTCATTCCTGTTGTTGCATGTATCAATAGTTCATTCCTTTTCACTGTTGAGTGGTATTCTGTTGTAAGGATTGTACTATAATTTGTTTATCTATTCATATAATTTTCAAACATTTACTCCCAATTTGTGGCTTGTCTTTTCATTCTCTCACAATGTCTTTCTAAAAACAGAAGTTCTTACTTGTCACTATATTTTGAAGGTAAGGAGAACAGGATTTTCTGACAGACTGGACATGGGGTGTGAGAGAGTTAAGGACTGTATGAAGGTTTTCAACTGGAACTGACTGGAAGTCTGACACCAACGGAGATGGGAAAGACTGAAGATGAAATGGACTTTGGGGAGGGTGAGATGAGAAAGAGATCATCAGACTTCAGTTTTGGATAGGTTATGTTTGAGACACATAAAGTTCAAGTGGAGATTCAAGTAGGTACTTGGACAAATAAGCTTGGAGTTCAGGAGAGAAGTCTGGGCTGGAAATAAAATTTTTTTTTGGGGGGTCACAAACATTTGGAAGGTATTAAGTATTGCTAGTACTTAACTATGTCCCAGGCACTGAATTTGGGACTTTCACAGGCATTATCCCATTTATTCTTTAAAACAATTATATAAGATAGCAGACAATGCTATCACATTAGTTATTTCAAAAGTCATGGCTCAAACCGGACATAACTGTCATCATCATAGCTAGCGTTTACTGAGGGCTTATTATGAGCCAAGCTGTTTTAGTGCTTTACGTGTTTCTATTACTTATTTCTCACAAATGAGGTACACATCATTACTAATCTATTACACAGTTGAGGAAAATGCGATGCATTATGCCAGATGAAGATTAACGAGGATGGAATGAAGTGAGGCTCTTACTTTCCTTGATCTGGGTAAGATATAATATTTGTAAATTAAGTTCAAGATGATATTATTATAATTTTGTAACTGACATTCTTGTTTGCATATGAGTGACTTCTAAAATCAAAGTTTTGGTATCATGTACTTACAAAATTTATTTTTGAGCTTAGACGTAGAATTTTACAGTTAGCCCCGCCAAAACTTCACCTTATCTGAAAATCCGTAAGAAATGAATACAAACACTTCAAAGTTTATTTTCTACATTAAGTACTAAAAGTAAAAGAGTTCCACTGGAGAGCAAAATTATATATTTTTGGAGTACATGTACACCAGTCAATGTCAAAATGACTACAAGTTTCATCTCTGCTAGGTTCTATTGCTAAACATCTTGGAAGCGATTTCATTATCTTCAGGGACTTAACCTTCTCCCCCTGCACTGAGCCCAAACAGGTTCACCAATACAGAACACACAAGGATGTAGTAAATAATTAACTAGACAAAAGGATAAAATTACGATTTTAGAACAAGCAATGGAATCTTTTAGTGGATTGCTGTTATTGATTATGGAGTATAAATTTTAATTGTGTTATGCCTGGTGATGTTTAATTAACATAAAGTGTTTCTCTGAGTTCTGTGAGCTGTTCTAGCAAATAATCAAATCCAAGGAGAGGGGGATCATGGAAATCTCCAATTTGTAGCTAAATAAGGTAAAAGGTGTGCTAACCTGAGAACCTCCTACTTGCAAATCGCATCTGAATGAGGGGCACTCTTGGTAGACTGAGCCCTTAACCTGTGGGGTCTGCATTAGCTCCAGGTAGTGCCAGAATTTAATTGAAATGTAGTACACTCTGCTGGTGTCAAGAGAATTGCTTGGTGTGGGGAAAACCCCCACACATCTGGTGTCAGAAGTGTTGTGAGTGAGGTAGTAGTGTAAGAATAAAGGAGAAACACAGGGAAGCAAGTTTTTCCTAAGCAGTTACATATTGTATAATTCTATTCCTCTCAAGAGCACATAAATTATAGTGATGGACAATGGATCAGTAGTTACCAGGGGCAGGGTTGGGAAGAGGGTATGATTATTAAGGAATAGTATGACGGGTTACAGAGCAGTTCTATATTCTGATTATGCTGGTGGTTGGATAATTTTATACATGTGATAAAATTTCAGAGAACTATACACACACACACAAGGGAATATATATAAAAACTGGTGAAATTCAAATAAGGCCTGCGCTTTAGTAAATAGTAGTGATCCAAAGTCGATTTCCTAGTTTTCATCATTGTGTTATGGTTTTATACTTGATGAAGAGCACATGGGGACTTTGTACTATTTTGGCCACTTCTATGTGAGTCTAAAATTATTTCAAAATAAAATGTTTAAAATACATCATGTCCATTCTACATGTTTAATCCTCCGATGGGCTTCCTAATCCTAAATACCTCGAATTACTCACTGAGCCTCATCAATTTTCCTTCCTTAAAGCCTCTCAGTCTGGGTATTTCTTTCCCATTCCCACTTTTACTCCCTGGTCCAGGCCCCTGACTAGACAGCCATAGCTTTTATAGGATCTCTTTGCCTCCACTGCTTGCATCTCAACAGGCAATCCACCTGCACGGCGTCCTAAGGAATTACATGAGCATGCTGCTTGTACTGTATCATCACTCAAAAGCTAGCAGCAGCTTTTTACTCTCACACCCTAATATGCAAAGCACTTAATTTGGCATTCTAGGCTATATATTCTTCCCTCAAACCAAAATTTCCAGTCTACTGCTACAATCCTTCAAATAGCTCAAATGTATACAGTAGTTCCCCCTTATCTGTGTTTCATTTATGCGTGGTCAACCGCGGTCCGAAAATATTAAGTGGAAAATTCCAGAAATCAACAATTCATATTGTGTGCCGCTCGTCGTAGTGTGATGAAATCTCATGCTGTCCCACGTGTTCTACTCTGGATGTGAATGATCCCGTTGTCCCGCTTAGCAGGCATCTTGGTTATCAGACTGACCGCTCTATTTTATTATTAGTTATTGTTAATCTCTTATTGTGCCTAATTTATAAATTACACTTTATCATAGGTATGTATGTATAGGAAAAAACCTAATATATCTAGGGTTCGGTACTATCCATGGACTCAGGCATCCACTGGGGATCTTGGAATGTATCCCTCCAGGATAAGGGGGAGCTGCCGTATTACACCAGTTTGCTTCCTGCGCCCACCCTTGCAGGCCCTGAACACTCTGTAGTGCTTCGTCTGTGCTCCTGTATACATCCCACCTGGAGCACGTGTCCCCTTCAGCCCCCCTGACATCTGGAGCTCCAGCCTACAGCGATCTCTCACGCTGCTCGTTAGTTTTCCTGAGCCGCACTTCAGTGCTCTTGTGTGGTGCTTCCCACGAGTGGCTCTCTGGGGTTATCTTTCTTTGTCTGTTATGTTAGTATCACCTGAAAATCCGTTTCAGAGCCCAACTATGCCTTTCTCTCTCTAACCAAAGCACATAGCAGAATGTGAACTCGGCTTTTAGTGAACAGCTTTTCTGCTCACGGTTCACGAAGATGAAATAGAGAAAGAGATAAGGACACAGTAAAACGATATGTTTGTTTATAAAATTATGCTTAAATTATGATTTCTGATATTTTCTAAGCAGATGAAATGAGATTTTAAAAAAGTCTATTAAGGTATCTCTTACCAAATAAGTCAGGCAGAAAAAGCTAAGAACCATTTGATCTGGGATATAAAACTGAAACTCATCGACACAAACAGCAGTGTGGTGGTTACCTGATGGAAGGTGGTGGGGGTGGGGTGGGGAGTGAAGGGGGCCTAATATATGGTGACAGAAGATGATTTGACTGTGGGTGGTGGGCACACAGTGCAATATACATATCTTATAACACAGAAACCCATACCTGAAACCTATATGATCCTATTAACCAATGTCACCCCAATAGATTTAATAAAAAAATTTAAAAAATGCTTTTTATTAAATGTTTTTATCACTTACCAGAAAACAAGTAAGCAGTAACAGAACCCCAGACATTATAAATGAGACAAAAGAATAAAAACAATATTTTCTAGATGAACTAATCCTACCTGAAACTAATAGTAATGTCATATGAATTCAGGGAAGTTTGTACAGAATGTGCCTTGCACTTGACTCACCATCCCTTGTGCACACTGGATGCTGAATACACATTTAATTGGCATGTTGACTGAGTTTTACAAAATTCAAATTGATTAGCCTGACAGACATACCCCTTTCATGTTTCAGCACAGTAATATACTTTAGGGTGTACACATTACGACTACAAAGGGTGTGAAAAGAGCTCAATCACCTAAGAGGAAAACGTAATTTTAGTTGGTCTTACTTCTGTTGCAGTGAATATTCACAGCAAGCACCACTAATTTAGACACGTAACAGTGTTAAACAGTATGATTTAACAATCATAAGACATTCACATATTACTTGGTCTGTTCACTCAAATTGGTTTTTTGATATGTAATGACTGAACAGGACATCTTTTTTTTTTTTTTTTTTTTTTAACCAAAGAAATAATTCTTGTTTGTGTGTTTTTGGGGCATTCTTTATTAGAAGGGTTTTCATCATCTTATTTCTCCGCTTTAGTTACTCAGGAGCTTTCCGTATTTAAACCATAGCTTAATTTTTAGTCATTACTAAATTAACACCACTATATCCACAGCAATGATTTAAAAGTAAACATAAACAAGTACTTAAACGTAATAAGCCTGTTCTCATCAACTAGATAACATTCTCACTGAATTCTTCTACCTTTAGAGGACACATACACAGTGAAGGTAAACTAGTTTATACATGGCACACAACTCTGAGGGCAAATAGCCTTGCGACATTTTCCATTTAACTGATTAACATTTTTGTTTTTCTGGTGCCAGAGATCTTTATTATGTATTAAGCTCACATTATTTAGAACGAGAACTATAATCATCGCAGGGATAAGGGTTTTGAAAAATAAATGTTATTACCCAAATATGTCATTGTTATTTGACATTCAAACTAGCTTCTAATGAACAAAAGACCCCATTATGGAGAAACTGAGAAAGGCAAAGGAGAAATAGGAGTGCCCCCTACACTCTTCATTTCTGGGAGAAAAAAAATACAGGCGTACCCTGGAGATATTGCGGGGTTTGGTTCCAGACCATCGCAATAAAGTGAGTCTCATGAATTTTTTGGTTTCCCAGAGCATATAAAAGTTATGTTTACACTGTACTGTTGTCTATGAAGCGTATAATAGCATTATGTAAAAAAAACCCAATGTGCATACCTTAATTTAAAAATACATTATTGCTAAAAATGGAATCATCACCTGAGCTTTTAGCAAGTAAGAAAGAATCTTTTTGCTGGAGAGTCTTACCTTCAATTTATCAAAAATGCATCGTCTATGAAGTGCAATAAAGCAAAGCGCCATAAAACAAGGTGTGCCTGTACTAAGCAATTATCTAAGAACTGTTTACCTTCTCTTTTCTGTGGGAAGCAGGAAGAACTAGAACTGGATATTTCAAGTCACGAATAACTAGAACTGAGTATCAGAGTATTGAACACAGATTTGAGAAGTAATATTCTTAAGGAGAATCAATATCCATTGGAATCTTGAAATTATTCTGTGATATTATTACTCATGTCATTGCCACTAAGATACATTAATCTATGTTTTAATATATTTTGTTTTGCATAATCTCTGGACAAGCAGCATGACATAATATAATGAACATCCATTTGTTCATACATTAAATCATTAACTAATATTTATTGAGCAACTACTACATGCTTAACCCTTTCTAGGGTGCTAGACAAAAGTGAACCAATAGCCAAAAATTCCCACCCTTATGCAGCTTATATTTTATGGGGATCAACCAACAGCAAACAAGTAAAATATAAGTATGCCTTATGGTAACGTGCCTTATGCTATGGGGAAAACTAAGGCAAGGAAGGGGAATAGGGAATACTGGTGGCAGGGGCATTCCTCTTCCCAAGTCTTAAATTTGGTGCTCAGGAAAGATCTTACTAAGAAGCTGATATCCAAACAAAGACCTGAAGACGGTGAGGAAATAAGCCCTGAAGATACCTGGGGAAAGAGTGCTCTAGGGAAAGGGCACGACTGACACAGAGGCGTGGAGGCCAGTATGAGGGGAAGTGGGTGAGAGAACAAACAGTAAGGGGCGAAATCAGAGGGGTATCAGGGAGTGACGCTATATATTAGATTAAGAAATACTACATCAGGGGAGAGGCCTGGACTGAAGGTATCAATTCAGGAGTCCCTGGGGTACAGACAACATGTAGAGCCATTAAAACTAGATGAGGTCTCCAAGGGCCTGAGTGTAGACAGAGAAAAAGAGGAGCAGGGATGGAGGCCTGTGCACTGCAATGTGAAGAGGTGGTGGTGGTGGGGGAGATGAGGAAGAGTCAGCGCGATGTGAGAAGGAGCAGCCACAGAGGCAGAAGGGAATTCAAGAGAGTGAAGTGTCGTGAAGCCAAGAGAAGCCAGTGTTTGAGGAGGATGGATGTCTACTGTGGGAGAAGGCCTGAGATTTGACCATTGAACTTGAGCAGTGTGAAGGTCATTCGTGGCTTGACAAGAACTGTTTTAGTGGAGCTGGTAGGACTGTAACCCACTAGAGTGCGTTCAAGAAGGGATGGGAGAAACTGGAGAAAGTGAGTACAGACAACTCTTTCTAGGACTATTGTTCTCAAGGGGAGTAGAGACTAAGGATAGAAGCTGGAGTGGGTTATAGGGTCAAGAGAAGATGTGTGTATAATAAAAATAAATCGTAGCATGTTAAGACCCAACAGAGATAGAAAACTGATCGTGCAGGAAGGGGAAACTGCTGGAGCAATGTCCTTAAATAAGTAAAAGGGACGGGGTCTTGTGTAAAAGGAAAGGGTTGTGGTAGGTTGAATTAAAACGCTGGTTCCACCACTGACAACTTCTGTGACTTGGGGCAAGATTCGTAACCTCTCTGAGCCTTAGTGTTCTCACCTGTAAAGGGAGAATTTCTTGAAATTATAGAATTGTGTAATGTCTTCATCAAATACTACTGTTTCATTGAAGTCCCAAGTTGTAATTTTCCTTAATATTTATTGGCAAGATGGAAGATAAAAAGAATTTTTAAAATCTGCCTTTTCCCTAAGACAATAAATCCATATTTAGTATCTATTGAAATAAAAATAATGCTATAAAGCACAGTCACAGGCAAAATAAAGATAATTAATTTATCCTAGCAGTACTATTTCAGTTACTCATGTTGCATGTCTTTGGAACATGTGTTGGGAGAGAAACAGGCCTTCTTACTGGATAGATTCTGTCTCAGTCCGCTTCTGTACCCTCTGTCTGTTGCCTGAATGTCACTTGAGTGGTACACCCTCGATTTAGATGTTTTTACAGAGGATGCACAGAAACAGCAAACCAGATGAACAAAACTGTAATAAATAGTGCTCAAAAAATGATAAGGTGGAAAGGGCCACCTTAGAGAGCAGGACACTGCTGTCACTGGAAGTGTTCAAACACAGTGTAGGCCACCTATGAGCACATGTACCTTAAGCCAGGGGTGATTCAGTGCTTCATAAACAGTGATCCTTTCGGCTGGATCCAGCATCAGCATGCGACGCACTAGGTCTTTGGCACTTTCAGAGATATGGCTCCACTGCCTTGGATTCATCTGAAGAGCAGGAAAGGAACATGACAGTTATTTCCAGTGAGACGTTAACATCCACTATTATTTAATATTCCTCTACTGTTTCCATGTCAATGAAATTCTCAGAGCAAAGAACAGAAATCTAATTCTAAAGGCTTGTTTTCTAAGGAAGAAGACAAAAGAAATTCTTTTGTTGTTGTTGCTCATTATATGAGATTTTTGCATCAGTAAATATTCCTTACATGTTTCCTTGTTGTTATGTAAGTTATAATATTTTTAATAATTTAAAAAGAGAATGCTTATGATTCTAGTTTCTGCCTCAGCTAAAGAGATTAGAATACTTTGACCTAGAAAGGAGTAAAAGAAAATTTAAACATGAAAAATTTTATTTTTTTAAAAATGAAAAATATTAAAGATATTTTAATACTTTGGTTTTAATTAGGATTAGCAGCAATTGTGAAGCTATACTGTTATTAACAGAATATTTTGGTCATTGTATATCAATTTAAGTCTTTAGGGGAAAATACACTATCACTGTATACCCTATGACATAAGCAATTCACTTGTATATTGTCCTCAATGAAGTTACTTTTGGCCTGTTTTTGGAGACAACTAAACCACAAGGTAAACTGACTAAAGTCAAACAAAAAAAATTATGAGTTGTTCAAAAGACACAGGACTTGTGAGAAAGGCTGTGGATCTGTGAGGAAAAGAGCTGGGAGGCTCCTGGAAAAGGGGTAAGTCTGAGACCAGAGGCCAGAAAAAAATGCAAAGGAATGCTTCAGGTTTAGGGTGGGGAAGGCAAGTGGGTCAGGAGGATAGAGGACGAGGGTCTTTCTCTATTTAATGTCAGGAAGCCGACTGATCAGTGAGCTGAAGCGAGCTGCCTGGCGCCAGCAGCTTTAAGCAGTGCTGTGACTTTAACCGGCAGAAACCTATGTCACCTTCTAAGGGAGAAAGATGGAGAATAAAGCCCATGACAGTTTAAAGCCAAATGAAATCACAACTTGCATCACAGTACATATGAATCACTATAGTTTGGTCAAGGGTTAGCATCAGCCACTTCGCTCTGGCTAATGTGAGGCTTTGTACTTGTACATGGGGAATAAAAAATGTCTTTAGTTCTTAATATTGGAGGATGCTCCATTTTCTTTTTCTAGGAGGCAGAATTCCAAATGATACTCACTTCTGCTTGTCAGAGCCCATTAAAACAAATGCCATGAGGTTGTTAAAATAATGTGATCCTACTGAAGTTGTGATGAATGGACCAGTTTGAAATAAGGAGGTGAGTTTTTAGAGGGAGCTTAGGGAGCCTGTTCCCGCCTCCCTATCTGCTATTCTTGTTAAAGTCTGAATGACTGGTCCTTGGGAAAGGGTTTGAGAAATCCTCTGCAAGTGGTGGTAAGATTTCCGGAGTAGGGGTTAAGAAGTATACTTTCCCATCCTTTTTATGAGGGAGCCCAACCTAGGGGTTTCTCTTCCTTTGGCTCAGCAGAGTAGCTGAAATTAATTTGGGAGGTTGAGTATATAAGGGGGAACAGATCAAGGCTATGAAACGTCGCGTATTTAAATATGAAAGCCAGGCAGCTTAGCCTTCTGCTGTGTAGATACCAACTGGTTATCTGTAACAACAATATAAGATGATACTGTATCTTTTTTTTTTTTTCTACATTTCTTTTTTTTTTATATATCTTTATTGATTTCAGAGAGAGGAAAGGAGAGGGAGAGAGAGAGATAGAAACATCAATGAGGAGAGAGTCACTGATCAAGCCCGCAACCGGGCATGTGCCCTGACCAGGAATCGAACCCTGATCGCCTGGATCCTAGGCCGACGCTCAACCGCTGAGCCACGCCTGGCCGGGCGATACTGTATCTTTTTAAACAGGATTTTTAATTGACTTTTTGGAGACAGGAAGGGAAAGGGAGAGGGAGAGAGAGGTAGAAACATTGATGTGAGAGCAGTACATTGATCGGCTGTCCCCTAGTGGGGATCAAGCCCGCAACCTGGGCATGCGCCTTGGCTGGGAATCTAACCGGCAACCTTTGGGTGCACGGGGATGATGCCCGACCAACTGAACCACACCGGCCGGGGCTACTGTACCTTTTATATATGTTGGGAAATATATTTTTGTCCTTGATAGAAAAGTTTACTGAACAAACTCAAAGATACGGAGAATAAACTGAAGGTTGCCAGATGAGAGGGAGGTTGGGGGGCTGGGTGAAAAAGGTGAAGAGATTAAGAAATAAAAATTAGTAGTTAAAAATAATCATGGGGGATGTAAAAGGGATAGCACAGGGAATAGAGTCAATAATATTGTAATAACTATTATACGGTGCCAGGTGTGTGCTTGAAATTTCATGTGTGTGGGGAGCACTTCATAAATTATGTAATTATCTAACTACTATTCTGTATATCTGAAACTAATATAAAATAATACTGAATGCTAACTGTAATTGAAAAAAAAGTTAATTGAAATTAAATGTTAGCATATATTCCAGTTAAATGGTATTCTCTCACATCTACTTTAAAAAATCAAGTAAGCTAGCAAATGAGAATAGAAAGTTGAAACAATATCACTTAAGACCAGCAGTAGTTTATAAACTATGACAGTTTAAATGTACTACATTTAAAAGATGCCATAAAAAAACTTCTTGAAAATGCCCATAGAGATCAGGGACTTTGGAAATAGTTCCGTTAGGAAGCACCAGGGTGAGAAAATGGTATCTTTGAGACCTGCTGGAAAATAACCTGGTAGGACGCGGAATGCAGAGAAGACACGGTGGGCTATATGTTGATAAATACTGCAGCTGGGCTTTGTGATATTGTCATCTCTACTGGTTTTGTCTGTTTGAAATTTTTAATAATAAAAAATGTAAATGTAAGTGCTTTAATTAGGATTAGCAGTAACTGCGAAGCTATACGAAGTTAGTAATAGAATATTTTGGTCACTGTATATCAATTGCAGTCTTTAGGGAAAAATATACTATTACCATACACCCTATGATACCATAAACATATGATAGAACCAGGGCACAGTATACTTTTTAAAAATCTGCCAGGTTCATCACTGATGGTAGAGATGAATCTATACTTCAAACCGAACTGCTGAAAACCTGGGGCTTTTGTAAGAAAAGCCATGCATACACGCTAGAGGTCAGGTTAGCCAAGTAAACCTCAAAGCTTCAAGCTTTCAGGTACAGAAATTATGACATAGCTGCCACCATCCATCTGACTTACTATAATGGTAAGAATAGGTAACTTAAAAATAACTTAACTTTGTACATGTGTGAATGGTCCAAGTTTCTTACAAAGAAACAAAAATAACTATTCAATGCTTTAAATACAGACAAAATCAAATACCAGAAGCTGCTGAAATGAAGCACGCTGCCTTGGAAACAAGGAATTTAGCAACTGAAACACAAAGGAAGACTTCTATTTTTAGCAAATTGCTTGTAACTCAAAAAGGCAGGTGGGAGATTTTATTATATGGTACCTACGTCACAAGTCACTGCGAGGATGAAATGAGTTAAATATAAGTGCTTAGAACAGTTCATGGCACAAAGCAGGTGCCATGTATGAGTTAGCTATCCTTACTGCTAGCATTATTATGATGCTGATGCATTACTAATTGTGTTTATTTTCATCTGGTAGTATCTGTGATTCTTGGCAAAGCTCAACCAGAAAGCCACGGTGTGCATTCCTGATAGCCATTCACAATCTCCAGGGATTGGAGGGGAATGATGACTTACAAGCAGTTTCCTGAGACACTGAGTTACCTTGAAGGGACTGATTTTATTCCCGTGGCCAACTGACTCTAAGAGTAGCAGAAACACCTTTAACTTAAGACATCTCTCTCTGTTAACTGAGTTTTGGCTTATGTCTTAATCCAAATAAAATTAGGCAAACCCATATGCCATTATAAGCAGATGGTACATAGCCAAAAAAGAAAATAGTACAAACCAGTCTCACCTTCTAAACTCCACAAGCTTCAATTTTGGCTTAAAAGAATAAGGCTGTAACTCTGAAACTGCTTTACCTTTCTTTTCTTTTTTTCCTTCCCCTTTTCTTTACTTTTTTCCAAGTCCCATATAAAATCCTAACATTACTGAAGAACTGAAAAGAAAACTTTAGGGAGCTCATGGTTTTGGAGTCTAGTGTTATATAAACCTGTGTTTGGTTTTATGTTGCCAGGCATGGCTGAAAAGGAAACTGTGGTTCTGTTGTGTAGAAAGTACAGGTTTTCGTAAAAGTGGGAGGAAACAGAACTTCCCCAACATAAGCTGCCCTGATCTGATATCCAGACACACTCCCCCACGCTTCCCCTGCACGGCATCCTATTCCATCAGCCATGTGTGGTGGCTCAGGGCAAAAAAGTCTAAGAAGAGCCAAGGTAGTGAGATCCCCCTTGAGCTTGTTGGTTTCCAAGAATTCCTTAAGTATTTTTTGGTATTGCTATTCACAATGTCAGTAATGACTTTTTACTTTTTAAATAATGAAAGTAATAATTTCCTAATCAGAAGTTTGTGAATTGCACATGTGGTTTCCAATCCACATTAGCTAAAGAAAAATATGAGTGTTTAAGTTGCACCAAGATGGCTCTGTATTATATTCTGGACTGCAGCTGTGAGACTGGCATTTATTTCAGTTTATTCTGGAATGTAAATGGCAAATTTTTCAGCTGTGCTGGCTCACTGACTACATAAAATGCAATACGTAAAAGGGTGATAAAGCAAAAACAAATAAAGACTGATAGATACTGAATAGAAAATAAAGATAAAGAATTACTAAAATTACCTGGATGAAATTTCCATTTTAACTTTACAATTAAGCCAAAAGTTTTAAAAATTAAGCCCTTTAAAAAAATTACACAAAGAAGTTCATTTTCCAGCTTATCCTGAATAAATCAGTTTGGTTACCAGACAGCTAATGGATACTTTTAAGTCTGGGCTCAAGTCTGTCACAAATACCTTACTCGGGGTAAAATAAAAAGTCAAATTCTATCACAATAAACTCTAGGGATCATTCCAAATTCTTTCTCTGAACAAGAGTTCTATTTGAAATCAGTATGGCACTAACCGAACAGTTTCTTTCACCTAACTAAATGAGCAGTTTTGCTGGAACGTATTTGTGGTAAAAGAATTTGAGCCTGGCCAGGCGTGGCTCAGCGGTTGGGAGTCGACCTGGGATCCAGGCGATCAGGGTTCGATTCCCGGTCAGGGCACATGCCCGGGTTGCGGGCTCGATCGATGACTCTATCATTGATGTTTCTCTCTCTCTCTCTCTCTCTCTCTCTCTCTCTCTCTCTCTCTCTCTCTCTCTCTCTCTCCCCCCCTCTCCTTTTCTCTCTCTGAAATCAATAAAGATATATATATATATATATATAAAAGAATTTGATTTGTAGTGAGTGTGGTTTGTGAAGTTGAGGGCCCAGCACTTTTAAAACGGTTGACTTGCGCGTGGGGGAAGGGGGCACATCCAACTGGTCTCCGGCTTTTACGCTGTATGAAAGAGGAATAGGGTCCCTGTCTTCCAGCCTAAACACAGAGTTGGGATCCAGAAAGGGTGGACAGACTTTAGCTGCAGCACAGAGGGAAGGGGAAGGGAGCGGCAAGGGAATGGTTGTTTTAAGGCCAGTTCCCTCCCTTCTACCCAGATGACAGTTCAGTTGACAGCGATTCAGGAATTTACTTGCGGCCTATGTTGCCCACCAAGGCTAGTGGGTCAGTGATGTAAGCGAAGAGCTTTTTCTCTGACTTGGTAACTACATGATAATTCACAAGCAATCCAAAGACAGATAGTTACTTCCAAACACATTCTCCAAAATAATTTAATTTCAATGGAAAAAGTAAAACATTCATAATATATTACCTTATATTTTCCTTTAATAATGCCTTCAAACAATCTTTCCTTGGTTCCATAAAAAGGCAAACAACCACTGAGCAGAATAAAAAGGATCACGCCACAACCCCAGACATCTACGGGTTTTCCATAAGGCTCTCTTTTGACAACTTCTGGGGCCATAAAATGAGGTGTTCCAACGCGTCCTACATTTAAAACAACAACAACATCAAGAAAAAAATAATTTACTTAAAAATGAGCTTTTATTCCCTTGAAAACTGAAAATAATAGAGCAGTAACAGTTTGAACGAAAAGTTTAACAATATAAATATTCTCTCACCGCCTCTGCCTTCCTCCATAAAATCAAGTTCACAGAAGGAAATAAATTACCTATCTAATCACTTCTTGAAAATAGAGCCCGGGATAGGAACTTGGTCTTCTAACACTGGTCCTTCCTATTGAATTCAGCAGGGTGCCCGGCAAGTGTTTACCTATTTCCTGCTTCATGAAGAAGTTGTTTAAATTTTCTAATTTTCATGTTATAAAATCACTAAAAATACAGAGCAGAGGTAGGTAGAAGAGTCAGCAGGCAGTGTAGCTGCCCAGGAAAGAGCTGGGAGGGCCTGCCCTGGGAAGGGGGAGGAAGGGGATGGGTGGTGCAGGGGTGAGAAGAAACCTGTGGAGAAAAAGATTACTTCTGACTGCCAAATGGAAATTCTCAAATGAAACCTAATGCTGAAAACTTCTATTTAGAATATGACTTTGAATCTTAAATCCTCTTAAGATTTTAGGTGTTGACTATAGCAATTAGCAATGATTAGTAATACTTTGTTATAGGATTTTTAAAGCTTCCCCGTAATGCTAACATTTGAAGAGAATGAGGGCAAATATATGATATAAACCAAAAGTCATGAAGCTCCCATTCAATCTTTTTGACTTCCATTTTCTTTAAAGAGTTTTCTTTTTTTCCTATTGAAATTAGCTTTCAGGAAGGAATCTGATAGCCATTGTCTGTATACTAGTAACCATCTTTAACTCAGTATTCCAAAGGGAATCCTTTCTTCTACTGTACCCTGTAGGGAAATTATTGTGGAAGGGGGCACTACCCAACAGTCTTGGCAGCTCTTCTACTTGTATGCAGGCCCAGTTTCCTCCTCTTCTCTCTCTCATTATACGGAGTCCAAGCTCATTTTTACTTTGAACATTACATAATACAGCTCAGAACTGTGATTCAGAGTTAAAAAAAGGCCCGAGAGATCTTCTAATCCAGCTAGAGAGAATGTATCATAAAGTCCTATTAGTAATTGTTAAACTCGCTTGGGATGGAGACTGATAAAGCAACTGTGTGTCCTGGGGCTGTACCTTGCTGCATGCAGCTCATTATGGTTCCCCTCATAATAGAGATTAAATTCAGGGTTCAGAGAGTCAAAGTATTTTCACTTAAGATGTACAGTAGATCAGTGAAAACTCTACTGGTTAGAAGAAAAGATCTTTATCTCCATATTGTCCCATTTTGCTTCCTCAAGTAACAAAGGGAAGCTGAAGTGATGAGACCTAAGCCTCTGACTTTGTTAACAGCTTGGGCGGGGGGGGGGGGGGGGCGCATTGGAGATTCACCTTGTTCTGATGCACAGAAGCTGGCATGAGTAGGGAAGGGCAGGACAAGAGATCAGGGGACCTGCTGACCGTTTGCATGATGCTCTGAAACTCAACTTACCTCCTACCACTTCCCACACAAGAAAGGTCTGAGCAGCTCAAAATGGGGGCCTCACTTAGGGATTAGTCAGAGCCACCGCGGCCAGCCTCAGTCATCCTGAGGAGGTTCTCTCCACTTATCTGGATGGAAGACTATACTGATGTGGAGAATTAGTGTTCATCGTCGAGAAAGATGCACGTATTTTGGTTCAAGAATTTGCTCACGGATGATAGAAGGAAAGACAATGGTAGAAAGAATATACAGGAATGATTTTTTTATTTTTATTTTGTACAGACCGGTAGAATGTACAAGGACTGGAGTTAACCTTTAACATAAACTGACGTCCCAAAACTCCTTGTTTGTTCTCTCTTAACTTTTCCTTCTTTGTGGTCACTTGATTTTCATGATTTTGACCACAAAATTCTAAGAACAGGAAGTCAATTACCAAACCAAGCTAAACGTTACTGCATATGACATACCTCAGATAAACATTTAAATATTTCATTGTCTGATACTATAAGAAGACCTTATTACCCAGGACCCCAGAGAAGGAATTGTTTTGAATAGCCACATATTCAGTTCTACAGGACTTGAATCTCTATGCACCTAAACCTTTTTACTTTAATACTTTTGGATGGCTACCTTCCTACAATTTCCTTTTACACAAGTTGCTACTCATAATTTAACCTTTTCTTGATGACTCAGAATTGCCATTGTAGATATCAATTAAAGACCTATGCTATAGAACAGGAAACCCTCTCTGGGACTTCAGAGGTATGTAAGGGTTGCTTTCCCAGTTTTGGTATCTGACTGACATATTTTTTTCTGTTTGGCTTTTGTTTCTTTTCTCTCACTATGTTCACTCCAGCCTCAGTTTCTAATTTGTTGCAGAAAATCTGCTATTAACTGGAAACTAATTAGCAACCAGTATTTTCATTTAATAATAATTTCCTAAGTGCCTACGAGGTCCCAGACAACCATTGTAGGTGCTGTGGACATACAGAGGGACAAGCCACGGTCCCCCTGGACCCTCATAGAGCTTAGTCTTTGATATGATTACAAACCTCTGCATCAAATGCTAATGGAGGTATGTAGCGCAGGGGGTTATGATAATATGGAAGACAAGGAGCAGGTTACCTAACTTGGGATGGTGAGGTTCAGCCTGCTTTTAAGATGAGATCATTGTAAGCTCAGGCTTCAAGAACAGTAAAAGTTAACTAGATAGATAAAATGACCAAAGGCATTCCAACCAGGGGGGCTAGAGGTGCAAGGTATAAAGAACACAAATGCAAAAAACTTTTTGAAAAATGAGAGCGTGCCAGCCTCATAGAGTGTCTTTAGATGCTCACTTGAGGACAACATGTGGGTTTTAAAGGCAGGAAGGAGTCTTGCTACTAATATAATGATTTTCTAGGTTCCTAGTTATCTTCTGGATAAGCGAGTTTTCCAAATAGCTGAGTTTTAGATAGAGGAAGTGTAAATAGAGGGGAGGGCAAAAGTAGGTTTACAGTTGTGAGTACACAAAACACAGTTTACTCTTGTATTATTATTTATTAACTGTCGTATTATCTATTTGTACAACTGTAAACCTACTTTTGCTTATCCCATATATGTAAATGGTTTTTACCATATGGAACATATAAAGGAGAGAATTCTTTTCTATTCAGAGGACTGAGTGATCAAAAATTCCAACTGATAGGAAAGTAGCTTTCTGTTAAAAATCAGCAAGTTAGCTGATAAATATTAGCAAAATTTTCAAAAGTATACCTTAAACAATAGGAAAGCTTTTAATAAGAGAAATCATTTATCCCTATCCATATTTATCATATTTTTAAAGACACTGTAATGCTTGAAGTAGTCATTTCAAGACTGTAAGGAAAGGTATGTTAATATTTTGACCATCAGAAAGTGTTTTAACTCTAAAAGTACTGAGAAAAAGGAATTTTGCATAACTTACACATTTTTGGCTCAAAAATCAGCTTTAAAAATATACAATTTAGGGGAAAAGTTCATGGGCTTTTGGAAAATAGATTAACATGTGGAAAATGTCCAGGTAAATTTAATGAATCTGTTTTTCCCCTCCAATCAAGATGCACACATGAAGCCCATGCCATTCTAAATACCAATAGGGTACAGATCCAGATCAATAGAAACTAAGTCATTATATGTGGTCAGTATATAACAGATAAAAGGAATTAGTTTCATTTCATTTTATCCCATCAACCTTGGGGATGTATATATCAGAAACTATTTGTTATAATTGTGTAGTCTTAACGCAGGGGTGATCTATATAAAATTAGATTTGAATGTTAGTTTAAGACCAACATTTGTTTAAAGATAACAACAATTTAGGACTTGTAGTTGATTGCAAGATTAATATGAGCCAGCAGCATTATGTGGTTGTCCAAAAAGCTAATGCAACTTGGGGAGCCTAACAGAAATTTAAGACACAAAGCAAAAGAAGTGATAGTCCCAAGTTCCTGTGTGCTGGACTGTACCCGCAGTTGTGTCCAGTTCTGGCTCTGTACTTTGGGCACAGTGAGGAGATTCTGAGCCAGTTTATATGAGGAACAGCTAAATTAACCTAGGCAAGTTAACTTGGACAAGACTTCAGGGAAAATGACAGCTGTCTTCAAACATCTGAATGGAAGGATTAAAACTGTTTAGCATGGCTCCAAAACTCACTATTAGGATCACTGGATGGAAGTTACAGGAAGGAAGATTTCTATCCAATGCAAGGATGAATGCTTCGATACTTTTTTTCCAATGTTTTAATACTTAAAGAGCTTTTCAAAAATGGAATAAACTGTCCTGGGACACGGTGAATTCTTTGCCATCTCAGGAATTAAACTAGAGCTCAACCTTTTGCTGGGAATTTTATGAGAGAATTCAATAATTAGTTGCAAGACTGAAGAAATTAAGGCCCCTTTGACTACTGAGATTTAATGATTTTATGATTAAACTATGCTTTACTACCTGATCTTTTGGTCAGTCTTCTGATCATGGATGAAAAGTTTTGAATTAGGGAAAAAAAATCAGTTTTTAAAACTATAGTCATCTTGCAGTTTCTCATATTATTGGAAACTATTAGCTGGAAGAAAATGCAAAACAAGAAAATTTAAAGCTAATTTAATTTTATAGGGCAATGTGCTATAATAATGACTTAAAGAATACAACTGTGACTCATAGCTCATTTTTCAGAAGATGGTCAGTGTTAATACCACTTTGATGTTTTAGTAATAGTGAATAAAATGGTCCTGGCAGGGTAGCTCAGTTGGTTAGAGCATCATCCTAATACACCAAAGTTGCAGGTTCAATCCCCAGTCAGGGCACATACAAGAATGAACCAATGGCCTGGCTGGTGTGGCTCAGTTGGCTGAGAGGCATCCTGTGCACTGCAAGGTAGCTGGTTCGATCCCCGATCAGGGCACATGCCCTGGTTGCATGTGGGAGGCATATGATGATGTTTCTCTCTCACATCGATGTTTCCCTCTCTTTCTCCCTTCCTCTCTCTCTCAAATCAATAAAAACATATTTAAAACAAAATTTATTTTAAAAAAGAAGCAACCAATGAATGCATGGATGGGTGGAACAACAAATGGATGTTTCTCTCTACAAATCAGTAAATAAAATTAAAAAAAAGAAATAAAATATCCTGTGTAACATTATGATTTTGATATTTATCATCTGTCAGGTATTTGAATTTAATATAAGCATTCTTGAAAGATGACAGGTTTTTTAAAAAAGGTGCTGTTGGTATTTTCCGTATTTTTCCTCTTTGTGAAGGCTGGTAGTATTTGTAGACAGAAAATAAAAGGAAATGATTAGCAGACTGATAGCTTGCAGAATAGAGAACTAAGTAATTTGCAAAACCAAGGGACAGAACTAAAAACAGGAAAGCATTCTGAGCTGGAGTCTATTCAAAGGAAAAAACAAAAAACCAAATACTTGAATCTGTAATTAGCATCCACCTCTACACTAGTGAAGTCTCTATTTTAACTTTCCTCATTTTCTGGGGCCTGGGAATTTTCTAGTTATGTTTTTCTTTGGCTGATAATAAAATCAGTCTGTATTCACATCTGCTTGCTCTTCCCAAATACACAGATTATGGCCTGAGCAGTACTTTGACAAATGGAAAGAGTAAAACAGTATGAAATTAAAAATTAGCCAGAGATGTAAGTCTGAAAGCGGATCACCCATATTTTTTTATTTGACTTTGTCCGATCAGTTCAACTTTAAAAGTCACTTTGCCTCAAATATCATCTTCTTCCAACATTGTTTTAATCTCTGTATGTAAGGTGTCTTCTCTGTTAAGTGCTGGGGATACAAAGACTAAAAGACAGCCTATTCTTAAGGGACTAAAATTCTAGTTATGACTACAGAGTTATTAAATTCAAAACTATGATGGCACTTTTGGGGGGGTGCGGTAGAGTTGGATGAAATGGGGTATAAAATATTGAAGATAGGCTAATATTTAGTTTGAAAGTTTTACACCAGCCTCAAAGTGACCAGGTTTTATGTATTTGCAAAGATATATGCGCCCCTATGTTCGTTGCAGCATTACTTACGGTGGCCAAGACATGGAAACAACCAAAGTGTCCTGCGATAGAGGACTGGATAAAGAAGATGTGGGACACGTACACAGTGGAATATTACTCAGCCATGAGAAAGGAGAAAATACTGCCATTTGCAACAACATGGATGGACCCTGAGGATATTATGCTGAGCGAAATAAGTCAGTCAGAAAAAGCTAAGAATCATATGATTTCACTCATATGTCGGATATAAAACTGAAACTCGTGGACACAAACAGCAGTGTGGTGGTTGCCAGAGGGAAGGGGGTGGGAGGGTGGGCGTGAAGGAGGCCTATTATATGGTGACGGGGAAGATATGACTTTGGGTGGTGGGCACACAGAGCCATATACAGATCTTGCAACGTAGAAACCCACACCTGAAACCTGTATGTTCATATTAACCACTGTCACCCCAAGAAATTTAATAGTGTTTAAAAATAAAAAATAAAAGTGACCAGCTTTTGAAGAGTATTTTTAAAAAGTGTTCTTACCTCCAGCTACAAGTCCAGACTCCCCTAATTGAATAGCTACTCCAAAGCCCCCGAGTTTAACAGGTGCCGAGTTTTCCTTTGAGGCGAGGAGAACACAGTGGGGCTGAAAAGGAAAACAGACAAACAAAAAAACAAACCAAAGATAAGGATTAATTTAAGATGAACAATCCAATTTACACAAAACTGAGTAACATGATAATAGAGTAATACATTAAAAACTTCTGGAATTATTTTAGATGCTTAAATTATTTGTCCAATTCTCACTTCTGGCTGATTTCTCCAAAGACTTATCTGTTCTATCTAATATTTTTCAGGAATTATTTGCTTCCAAGATTAGGGTATGGTGCTAAGAATTACTCAGGATTCTAATCACTGTTGTACACCAGAAACTAATATAATATTGTATGTAATCTATAATTAAAACTTAAATTAAAAAAAAGAGAATTACTCAGGAAGCATGGATGCTCAAGGAAGATATATTTTTCTTTTATAATTAAAAAAAAAACTTTATTGATTTCAGAGAGAGGAACGGAGAGGGAGAGAGACAGAGACAGAAACAACAATGATGAGTCATTGACCGTCCGCAGCCCACAACCCGGGCATGTGCACCGACCAGGAATCGAACCCCGATCGCCTGGATCCTAGGTCGACAGTCAACCGCTGAGCCACGCCCGGCCGGGCGGTATGTTTTTGCCTTTTGCATGCAACATTCTCTTCCTTCGAGAGACAGTCTACGGTTGTTTAAGGAAAATTATTTTACACCTTGTGCTAAAATGCTTCTTGAAACCTCTGACTTTACCTACACTGTATCTTGGCCCTTAGGGGACACTGATGGGCCTTTCTTTGTCCACCCTCCTGCCACCCTCTTTCTGTTTTTATTCATTTCACCCCTAAGTAAGAAGAGTCAGATTAAATGACTTCAACTGAGCCTTGCTCCTAGGGAATGCACAGCCCTCCCTGGGCATGCCTCTTCTTTGGACCTGTCCTACCTCTCTGTGGGAATGGGAGGTGAGACACCAAAAGAGGGAAAGGAGACACTTGGCCTGCCTCTAGCCAAGAAATTGGAAAAAGATCTACAGATTATATAATAGTATTCTTTCAATATAAATTCCCTGACTTTAATCATTTTACTGTAGCTATTTAGAGAATTTCTTATTTTTAGTAAACATATGAATAGGTAAAGAGAAAGATGACAGGGATACAACAAATGTAGGAAAATGTTACCATATGGGAAATCTGAGTGAAAGGTGTCTGCAGTTCTCTGTATTATCCTTTGAATTTTTCTGTAAGTCTAAAATTATGAAAAAACAACCCCATCCTATTTTAAAGTCACTTAAAAAATTCTGTGGTTATGCTTTCAATTTGTTACATAGTGAGGTCAATTTGTTTCAATTAGATTTTGATCTAATTTGGTATTTTAATTATGTAAAACATGTACATAGTTCCCACGTGAAAACTGCAATAAATACCATTCAGAGAGGTCTAGCTTTTATTCCCAAACTCTCCCTTCCCGTTGGTAACTATTGGTATTAGTTTTCGGTTTATCCTTCCACTGTTTTTTTGAAAATAGGGAAATACATATATTCAAAAATTTCACATAACAATATATCCAATAGATGAGTACACAGCAGTACCTAGAGATGTTCAGAGAGGTTTGTGTTTGTTTTATTTATTTTCCTTTTTAAACGAAAATTTTTGGGGTGTGTTTTGTTTTTTAGAGAGAGACATTTGTGTGCTGATGGGAAAGATCCCTAGAGAGGAAATACATTCCCAGGAGAGGCGGGGGAAGGGACATAATGCACAAGTGGGGTGGGAGTTGGCCCTGGTGTCAGCGAAGCGGGCAGGGTACAGGGCACCTGTAGAGGCAGACAGATGTCGACGTAGGAAGATGAGGAAGTTCTCTTCTGAGCACTTCTATTTTCCATTTACTTTGAAATAAGAAGTGGTCATCAAGTGGGAGTAGGAAAGGGGAGGGGTTTGTTGGCAATTTGAGAAGAGTGAAGGTGTGAAGAAGTATTTTCAAGGAATAGGAGCATGAATTGACCAAGGTGGTTGCTCTGAAACCATAGCATGAGAATCACACAGATTTACTGGCCTCCGCCCCCAGAGTTTCTGCTTCATAAGGTCTGGGATGAAGTGAAGAATGTGCATTTTTAACAAGTTCCTGTGTGACGCTGATGCTACCGGTCTGGGAACTATACTTTGAGAATCATTAGACTAAGGAAATACAGCAAGACTGTTGGCAGCACATGGACCCACTTGAGGTTTGTGGTCATGAACTTTAAGTGGGACCAATTAGCATGACTGTGTGTCTGAACCCAGCAGTCCTCATTCTGCCTGGCAAGGTTCAGGCCTGGGGGTGGTGGTGAGCTGAATTTAACCAGGGTGGGGGTTTAGATAAAGAGAGGACAGTGATATCAGTTAAGAGATGGCACCAAATAAGCATATCCATTTATTTCTTCTTTTTTACTTTTATCTTTATATAAATAAAAAGCCAAGATACCAACAAAGGAGGAAGAGGAAGGGTGAGGGGAAGAGGATATATAGGAATGAGCTAAGAACATAGAGGCAGAAAGAAGAAAGTTCAGAATGAACAGGAAAAAGCTCAAATAAAGGAAGAATTAGAAAAAAATTATATTCAAACCTGGTCATAGTAGGGCCAGGGAAGTGAAGATTAAAAAACAGAACTAGTATTTTGAAAAGGGATCGCTTAGGTGTGGAAAAATGGCTAACATAATATGGAAAAAAATATTTATATTTGATTTTATGAATGTTAATAGATAAACATTTAGTAATTTAAAAAATCCTGCCAGGACCTTGAAAAGATATTTGCACACCCATGTTTAGCATTATTCATAATAGCCAAGAGGTGGAAGCAACCCAAATGTCTATAGATAGATGAATGGAAAAAGAAAGTGTGAAGATACAATGTAATATTATGCAACCTTAAAAGAAAGAAATCCTGTTGCAAGCCACAACATGGGTAAACCTTGGTGATGCTATGCTAAATGAAATAAGCCAGCCATACAAGGACAAATGTTATACGATTCCACTCAAATTATCTAAAGTAATCAAAATCAAAGAAAGTAGAAAGGTGATTGCCACAGGTGTGGGGGGGAGAATTAGTACTTAGTGGATATAGAGTTTTAGTTTTGCAAGATGAAAAAGTTCTAGAGATCTGTTGCACAACAATATAAATATACTTAACACTACTGAACTGTACATGTAAAAATCATTAAGATGGTAAAATTTAACATTATGTGTGTTTTAAAATATCTTTTTATTGATTTTTTTACAGAGAGAGGGAGAGAGAAACATTGATCAGCTTCTCCTGCATGCCCCCTACTGGGGAATCAAACCCACAACCTGAGCATTTGCCCTGACTGGGAATTGAACCAGTGACCTCTCAGTGCACGGGACAATGCTCAACCAACTGAGCCATACTGGCCGGGGCTAATGTTATGTTTTTTAAAACAGCATATACATACAAAATTCTTGCCAGACTAATATAGTAATCAAACCAGGCCAATGCAGTAATCACCTTCCTTGGCTGGGGGTGTGGGGTATAGTTAAAAGCTACAAAATAATTTTATTCTAGTAATTTAAAAATACTCTGTCCCATGTGTCATATTTATAACAAACTAAAAGCTCTGGAGAATATGATATGCAGAAAAGTATATGTACCCAGAAATAATTAGAATGTTAGCTGAAGCTCAGTGAGTTAAATATTATTAAGCTTAAACAAAGTTGCAGAGTAGCAATTATGGGGGAAATAAAAACTAACTTCTCTTCATTTCAAATGACAGCAACAACAAAAAATGACATTAACCTGGAGGGCCAGCAATTACATAAATGGATAGATAGTGATTAAATATCAGATTAGGACGAAAACAAAAACTGCAGCACTCCATTATTTTCTTTAAAATATAGGAGATATTTCAATTTACTTGGGAGAGTTTATCATGGTGATAAAATGGGAAGAATACTAACACGAATCTCATCTAGTCCTAAAATTATAAGATTATTTTAGAAAATAAATCCAAGAGCCCAGCCAGGCGTGGCTCAGCAGTTGAGCATTGATCTAGGATCCAGGCGATCGGGGTTCGATTCCCGGTCAGGGCACATGCCCGGGTTGCGGGCTTGATCCCCAGTCGGGGGCGTGCAGGAAGCAGCCGATCAATGACTCTCTCATCATTGATGTTTCTCTCTCTCTCTCCCTCTCCGTTCCTCTCTCTGAAATCAATAAAGATATATGTTAAAAAAAGAAAAAATAAATCCAAGGTCTTAAAGGAATACATGGAAATATACTAAGATAATGTACAGATAAAAAAGAACTTTAAAAATTAATGAATAAAATAATTCATTATTAAGGTTAGTATCATTCAACACGGTAATGCCATTTGTATGTGAATAACTAAATTTCTAAAATGAATTTAGAAAGAAACAAATTCAATGCTTATGTTTTAAAAATCCACGTAACACATAACCACACAGGAAACTCTAAGTCAACTTATGCTTTACCTCTTCACAGTAGGTCATCAACAAACCTGATGAAATAAGGGTCTGTTTACCACCCTTTATGGCTTCCTGGTTATCTACAAAATAAAGTCCAAACTCTGGACATTAAGAAAAGGAAAAAAAATTTGTCCCCCAAGAACCAGCAACTCTTGTAAACTACAAGGAGTTTATGTTTTGACTTACGTATCTTTATCCCCACTGTTGTGCTTTATAAATACTAAAATATTTTAAAGGAAAAAAAAAATCCATATAGCATGTTCTGTATCATTTCTTAGAAAAAACCAGAAAATGTATATTTCTGCTTAGAATTTATAAAGCTTCTTTGTTTTGAGGCATAAGGGGAAACTTCCCACAACTGCCAAGGTGAAGGTATTCATATAAAAGATATAAATAATTTCCTAAAGTTAAGTGTTCACTGAGATTAAAGATAAAGTTGTTACATAGTGGTGGAGTTTTTCAGTGTTTTCACAAGAAGTCTGAGGGTTGTCAAGTTGAATAAAGAAAGAAAAGGAAAAAAAAAGTCAATTACCACACGCAAATATAAAAAAAAGAAGAAAACCCTAACCAGCTGCCCCACGGACCGGATGGAGGAGCCCAGCTGACACACCAAGAGTCTCTGTCTAGGGAAGCTTGGCTTCAGTGCCTTCTACTTCGAGAGAGCCTGAGCTGTGAGTATTCCTTGATTTCAACTACACAGGTGATTCTTTATTTCAGTTAAAATGTGATATATCTGAATATTAAAAGTGAAACTTGCTTCATGGTGACACCTTGCTTTTAGAAACTTGAATAAGCTGCTTGTTGATGTCTCTGCCTTAACTTGACTTGTCTTCTTAGTTACTTGAAGTAACTTTAGGACACTGGAGGTATTTAAGCTCATACTCCAAATATTGTCACATTGTGCATCCTGTATTTTGTATATTGCCATAAAGGCTTGTAGATCTGCTTGGATTAATTAAAAGTTATTTTCATATGCAACAGATTTTATTTCCAGTGTATTACAAATGACATTTAACTTATTAACGTTATTAAGTCATGCTGTCTCCCTTGTTTCAATGATAGTAACAGTATAATAAAAAAAATACTGTTTTATGGTAATTACCAGACCTATTAAATTTTAAGTCTTGTGCTTCAGAAGAGAAAAAGCAAAAGCAAAAGACACTTGTGTTAATTCAATTAACTCAAATTTATGAAATGGTATTTTAGACATAGTTAAGTTTATAACAAAACTTAATATACTACTAATAGTTTTATTCCCAAAGTAACATGCTTTCAATTTCCGTTCCGTATGCAGCAATTAATGGAATGTTTGAAGCATGGCCTGAATGATTCAGTCATTATGATTCAGTCAAACTACAAGTGGTGACAGGCTGCTATTGTTGCCAAACAGGTATGTACTGTACCGTAACAATGTGATGTTTTCACAGACATACCCAAATTGCATTTAAACAGCTTTTGCTCCTTGGATGCCACAGTGGAATCTGTTGGGTTCACGAAGCTCCTACCTGAACCGGTTGAAAAATACTGGCAAAGGCGGGATGGAGGGCGCACCGCAGCACTAACACAGGGCTGCAAACTCAGGGTTGTCTAAGTAACAACATCACAAAATCATTTACCATCTGCTATCAGAAAACCATTGTGACCGCTTCAACACAGCGCGAGTCGCAGGCAGCCAGCCTCGGGAAGATTAGTCCACTATGTGAACGCAGTGGTTTGTTTCCTGTCTTCACTGGCCATTCTTAACAAATCAAACAGCTTGTTTTAAAAAATCAGTAAATGGCCTTAAGAACACAGATAGTGGAACGCAGATTTAACCTGATTGACACATTGCAAAGAAGGCAAAAATCAGCCAGTAAATTTAAAGCAGAATTTAGCCTGTCAATTTGTAAATAAATGACTGGTCACCAGCCGACTAATACATGGTTCTAAATGATGGCTACTATTACTATTTAAACAAACACCTTGCTTTTGCTGTATTTTCTTCAAGCTCAAAAAGATAGCAAATAAAGCAAAACCAGAAAGCTTTATTCGCAATCTTGTCCAACTATTATTTATTTTATTTGCAGATTAGAGCTGAGGCAAATGGTTTCGGGATATGTGTTTTGTACTAACAGCTTTCTAGAAACATCTTGACTAGGTTATCAGGCCTAGAAGTAAGTTGGAAAAGATATGCTCTGGGGGACGCGCTGACCATTCTGACGAATGATTTGTGATTCTGTAAACTATATTTATTACTTGCTGTAATGGACACAGCAAATAAAAAGATTAATACCTTTTCCAAAGAAGTAAAGCTAAGTGGCATAAGCTCTTCTTAGAATTGTGGATATTGTGAAAGGAATCATGTCAAAACACTGCTGACAGAACTAAATGCTGATCATATGTGATTAGGAGGAGAGAGGCCTGGTGAAAAGGCTCATGGGCTCCTAAAAGCTAGACAGAACTGAGTCCCAACTTGGGTACTGACTGCCACTTAACATCTGTGCGGTCATGGGCAAAGATCATAACCTCATGGGCAAAGATCATAACCTCTTGATCTTTCATGACCTCTTTTGTAATACCTACCTTGCATGGTTACTAAAAGGATTATGTAAATGAAATATTATAAACGTGCTTAACACACTGCCTGGTGCATAGAAAATTCTAAATAAATCTTAGATAGTGGTTCAGCTATCTAGCTCAAGGGTTCAATTCTACATGCACATTAGAATCCCGTGAGGAACTTTAAAAGGAAGCCATTGCCTGAAGCCCATTCTAGACCAATTAAATCAGATCTGGGGACGGAGCCAGGCATTAGTATCCTTATAAAGCCCTCAAGGGGATTCTAATATGCAGCCAGGATTGAGAACCACTGCGAATCTCTTCTACAAAGTACCCAATCCATGGTAGTCTGCACAATCTCTGGTGGTAAGACCCTTACTGCCTCCCAAGATAGATTGTTTCATTCTAAAAAAGTATTTCCTTAAAAGAAGGCAACATCTGTCTCTGCAATTTCTGCTCACTGGTTCTTGTTCTGCTTTCTGAAGACATGGATTATAAGGTGAAATCCTTTTCTGCACATCCTTGTAGAGCATTGACATTTCCAGGGAAGTGCCTATTTCCCTCAACTTGCTGCTATGACATGATTTGGACTCTCCTCCCCATTGGCTCTGTGGCCTCTTCTAAGTGTGCTGGTGAAGGTGAAACTCTGCATTCTGGGTGGAACCCTACCAGCTTGGGACAGAACCAGATTAGCAGTAACAATTTCCATTTAATAAAACTACAGATTGCCCGGCCGGGCGTGGCTCAGCAGTTGAGCATCGACCTAGGATCCAGGAGATCGGGGTTCGATTCTCCGTCAGGGCACATGCCCGGGTTGTGGGCTGCAGCCGATCAATGACTCTCTCATCATTGATGTTTCTATCTCTCTCTCTTCCTCTCTCTGAAATCAATAAAGATATATTAAAAAAAATAAAAATTAAACACTCCAGATCTATGAATTCAACCGAGGAAGGGGTTATTTTTCGTTGCTGCCACATCACACTACTGATATGGCAACTGCAATCAATTGTAATTGTGTAACTGTGTTTTTATTAAGGCAGCTAAAGCCCTTCCTATACTTGAACAGCTGATTTTAATATACACAGGTAGACCTTTACATAGTTTTCTACTAAATTCTACCTTCCATTCAACAATATTTATTGTGCTAAGCACTTGGTACACAGAGGCCAACAGAAGAGACTTGGTTCCTAATCCTAATGGAGTTTAAAATATAGCATGGGAGAAGGAAAAAAAACCACGATAGCTTTTAAAGTCATTTCAGCTACCCGAGCTCTCAAAATCGCATCACTTGTGATTCCTTCCATCAGTGGCTCTGAGATGCTTCTACCTGAGCCTCTGCCAGCTCCCTGTGGAACCACACACTGCAGGTCCCTCTATAGGCGCCTTTCCCCCCCTTCCTGGTAATTTAGGTTGCATTATCAGCTTCATTTTTGGCAGCCTGCCATTCTTCCTAGATTGTCCTTTCCTTTTAGAATTTCATAACACAAAAAACATGACTGGAAGTTTCTATCAACTTTATAAAATCTGTCTTCCTCAGACTGGTGAATTTCAGAGGGAAGGCAGGGGTGGGTGGGGAGAGGTTAACCTAAGAACTTATATGCATATATGCATAACCCATGGACACAGACAATAGTGGGGTGAAGGCCTAGGGGAAGGGGTGCAGGGGGGAGGGGACCAGTGGGGGAAAAAGGGGAATATCTGTAATACTTTCAACAATACAGATAAATTGAAAAAATAAAAATAAAATATGTCTTCTTGCAGTTGAGGCACACGCAAGACTAGACTCTGTCCTCTTGCCTTCCTCTCTTTACTGCCCTGAACTCTGGAAAAAAACTCTTAACCAAGGATTACATAGCTTCCTCTTTACCAGTTCCTCTTCCAATTTTACCCTCTACCAAAATGGTTTCTTCTTCTTTTTTTAAAAAGTATATCTTTATTGATTTCAGAGAGAGGAAAGGAGAGGGAGAGGGAGAGATAGAAACATCAATGATGAGAGAGTGATCGATCGAGCCCGCAACCCGGGCATGTGCCCTGACCGGGAATCGAACCCCGATCGCCTGGATCCTAGGTCGACGCTCAATTGCAGAGCCACGCTCGGCCGGGCAAAAGTAGTTTCTTCTTGATCAAATTACAGCTAGAGTTAAGAAATGCTAAGTTCTTCCAAATATTTTTCTTTAACCAAAATGCCAACTCAGGAAATTATTACTGTAATTCTAATCCACTTTACATTACAGCATTCAGAGTTTGAATGCACATGCCTACAAAAATGTTTACCAAGAGCAGGGTCTCGGTCTTGTTTCACCTTTGTTGTCCAAGCAGTACTCAGCCAGGTGTGAAATATTTACTAAAATGAGATGAATCAAAAGGTACTTTTTTAAAAAAAAGCTAACTTTCATCGAGAGCTTATATTGCCAGGGTTAAGTTCTTCGTACTCATTTTTGCATTTCTATAAACAAGAAAACTGAGGCTTAGAAAATATTAAATTATCTGTCCAAGGTCACAGAGTTAGTTAGGTCTGATTTTGATAACCTTGGCCTGAATGTCTTTGTTATACCCGCTAAGAGGCTGCTGTAGAAAGGGCAGTCACTCCAAGAAAGGAATGGGATGAGACCTCCTGGAACCCTCTCCTCATGTCATCTAGCTCTTTATGATGACCTCTCAGACTGAGCTCTTCATAGCGGGCGATGCCCAGGAAAGGGCCAGTGACAAGTAGCACTGCTAACATTCTCCACTGCCGCAAACAGGTGGAATTCACACACTATCTTCTTAGAAGGTTCTAGTCTCGAATTACCTAACTCAGGGTATATTTAGGCTGAAGTGAGTTACTTGCAAAGTCTTGGATGCACATTTGTTTCCCATTTACATTATCACTGTATGCTCTACCCTTCTAGGTCAGGAGACTTTCTGACCTGACTCACTGGCAGTGTCGCCACCTAACTGGGTTTTGCTTGGAGACTGTGCTCTCCTGTGCAGTGTTGCAAGAGTCCGCCTAACGAGGCAGGGGCTGTGTTCCCTGGCTCTGTTATGTTGATTGCATGCCTCTGTAGGCAAATCATTTTAATTTATCCAACTTGGTCTTAGGTTGAAAAGGAAGACATTTAGGACCCATTTTTCTATTCCTACCATGGAATGAGAGACTGCCACGGTTTACCTGTCACATGCCACGTGGCAACGCATGTCATAATGAATGAATGCCTCATATGAGGGAAGGAAGGAAGGTAGGAAGCCTGGCAGGGGCCATCAGTGGACCCAGCTTACTTATGCCTATAACTACCTTTAGGGAAACTGATGCTCATCTTTGAAAAACATGAGCTGTCGTCTCTCTTCACCTCCATCTCTATTCCCATAACAACTTCCCTAAATGAAGATGATCTCATATTTCAGTTATTTATTTTAATATAATAAATAAAACAAACCTTGAACATATACCACAGCCATAGGAAAGGTTAGAGCAGGACATTCCATGAGATTCTACTATATTCTGGCTGCTCGTTTTTGATACCATAATGCTGCTACATATATAGTGTAGACACTCAAATGGTCCAAAGTAGGATAAAAGTAAAGCTTCTTACAGTGTCTGAAAAGAAATCATTTATTATTTATGCTCAGAGTTAAACCAACGTATTAAAATAGCAAATGACTCAATGTTTGGCGTTCTGTTGTAGGAAAAAATCTGAAGACCTTATAAAAGCTACACACAAGGAACATGTCACTTGGTACCTTCCCTTTTTGATCCCTACAGAAGATGATGAGAAGTCACGTCTTAACAATGACAACGACGACTCCAGTCAGCAGCCGGCCCTGCTCCTCCCCGGGAACGTGCTTTATAACGAACCACAGCCTCCAATCGCCACACAACTTCTCAGGAGCATCGAATTTTACTGCCTGTCCCATGGATGAGAAATTACTCTCTAGTGTGTTAACAGCATTCTACTCGGTTATTTTCATCGTGGGACTGATTGGAAACATAATTGCCCTCTATGTATTTCTGGGTATTCACCGCAAACGAAATTCCATTCAGATTTACCTCCTTAACGTAGCCATTGCAGACCTCTTACTTATCTTCTGCCTCCCTTTCCGAATAATGTATCACATTAACCAAAACAAGTGGACATTAGGTGTGATTCTTTGCAAGGTTGTGGGAACACTATTCTATATGAACATGTACATTAGCATTATTTTGCTTGGATTCATCAGTCTGGATCGCTACATAAAAATTAATCGGTCCATACAACAGCGGAAGGCGTTAACAACCAAACAAAGCATTTATGTTTGCTGTACAGTATGGACAGTTGCTCTTGTTGGATTTTTAACTATGATTATTTTAACCCTTAAGAAAGGAGGTCACAATTCCACAATGTGTTTCCATTATAGAGATAAGCTGAATGCAAAAGGAGAAGCAATTTTTAATTTAGTTCTTGTGGTAATGTTCTGGCTAGTCTTCCTACTCATAATCCTTTCATATATTAAGATCGGCAAGAATCTATTGAGGATTTCTAAAAGGAGGTCGAAATTTCCTAATTCTGGCAAATATGCCACTACAGCCCGGAATTCCTTTATTGTGCTTATCATTTTTACTATATGTTTTGTTCCCTATCACGCCTTCCGATTTGTCTATATTTCTATACAGCTAAATGTGTCATCTTGTTATTGGAAGGAAATCGTTCACAAAACCAATGAGATCATGCTGGTTTTCTCATCTTTCAATAGCTGCTTAGATCCAGTCATGTATTTCCTGATGTCCAGTAATATCCGCAAAATAATGTGCCAACTTCTTTCTAGAGGATTTCAAGGGGAATCGAGCAGGAGTGAAAGCACTTCGGAATATAAACCAGGATACTCCCTTCATGAGATGTCGACTGCAGCTAAGATCCACACTATTTCTTAAAGCACTGGGGCTAAACATATTAAAAAGCCTCTTAATTCCTTGAAGAACTAAAAAATTACAAAACAAAACTCTAGCATTTATAAGGCTTAGATCTTCTCAAAGCTCTTTTCTTCTTTGTGATATTTCATTTGCTTAATTGTAAAATATTTCAAGAAAAAGAAAAGCTTACGCTTATCACTAGATTTTAAATCTGCATGTAAATCTTTTCAAAATATATTGTGAAGCTAACACTCATGACACAGATTATAAAGTTAAGTGAAATTTATGGCTTTAACAATAGAATAATTAAAGGAAATGTTATAGTTTCTCAAGTCACTAAAGTAGTTACTGAAAATTAAGCATCTGATACTAATTTAAAGTGTGTTTAAAGTTAAATGATTTGAGGACTGATTTAAAATGTCAGAAAATATATGTTGAGTGCCACTTAAGCTTGTAAATTTGCCGCTGTATTCATTGATGCCTATCTCTCTATAATAAATGAAATGATAATAAACTTCTAATAAAAAATGCAATCACCCAATATTTATCACTGTCTAGATAAAATGGAAGGAATTTAAATATTGTGTGGTAAAATCAAACAAGAGATGAGCTAAGAATGCAATAGCCTAGCAACAGGACTTAAAACTTGGCCACCTTGAACCACACTTTGGTAGAGTAAAACTGAACATGTGCACACCCTATACATCTTACAGAACCTCAAACATGAACACAAGAAAGCATGTAATGATGCTCAGTGAACTACTGCTCATAATACTAAACACTTGGAAACAGCCTAAATGAGTGTGCATCAGCAAAGCAATGGGGAACTAAACAGTGGCTTGCTCACAAAGTGGAATTCTGCACAGCGCTTTAATGAAATGAGCTCTCAGAACTCTCAGAAAGAATGTCGCGTGCAAAACAAACAAACTGCAAAGGGCCATGTGACATATGAAAGCAGTTATGCAAAATACAAAAACATATGAAGCAGCACCATATTCTTTATGGATCTACAGATACACAATAAATATGAAAACCATGCATGGTAATAAACACAACATGCACACTAGCTGAAAGTTAATGGTTATATGTGGAGGGATTTGAAGCAAAATGTTAATGTCCGTTAAACGTGTGTGGTAGTGTACGAGCATTTGTTACACTGTTTTGGGTATATGTCTGTTTGAAAAAGCTCACAATCATAAAAGAACACTGTAGATTAGAATGAAAAGGAACGGATTCTGAAAATTTCATGACTGTTCAAAAAGAACTGGAGTAGGATCTAAGAGAAAGGGGTCTTATTCATCACTGACTCCCCGGAGTTTAATGCCTTGCCTGGCATATAGGAAATCAGTACATATTTGTTGAATAACTGAATGAATGAGTGAATGAATGGAAGACTGAATGAAATGGAGAAGGGGAGGAAGAGGTGCTTAACAGAATTGAAAGACGGGGTCTATTTTATTTTTTCCCCTAGTCCTATCTGGACATAGCTGCACAGAACATCATACAGTTGTAATAAGGAGATGTCATCAAGGCAGCCATTCTCAAAAGCTCAGCTGGCATTTGTTCTTTGGTCAGACAGAATCAGAATGCCACTGACTGAATACATAAAAGTTTGTTAGGACAAACTCTGAGGAACCATTCATAAGTTTCTCTCACAGAGTATGCGAATTATTTAGTCAGAACACTTCTTGGAACTTCAGGTAGGCCACTGATTAAGAAATCAATATGCAACAGTATGAAAAAAAAAAAAAAAAGAGTATGAAGAATTTTGTTAGGGCTGAATTTATTTTCATGAGATCTGGCTTGTATACAATTAGTGCTCAGGTAGCTCTATTTCAATAAGTGCACACAATTGGTTGAATAAAGAATAGGCCAATGCAGAATTATATTTAAAAAACAAAAATATTTGAGAATAAAAATTAAAATTTGCAGAAAAGTTAGAGGCTCAGAAAAAAGTGATAAAATTTATATTAATCGCCTTGCTTTGGCAATGTTAACAAATACCACCTAACTGAAATTTGGCATTTCTTGGAAGGGGTCAATGGGGAGAAAAGGGGACATCTGTAATATTTTGAACAATAAAAAAAATTAGCATTCCTGTTTATATGATTTTAAATATTGCTTTTCCCTCATGTTCTCAAAATTACTTTTTTATATTACTGGTAAATATTTTATATCCCTCCATGTATCTATTGTACACATACAGTTTGAATGGTTAAACTACATTATTATTATTAGTTTTATGAAATGTTAAAAGAAACAAAGACATTCATAGTTCTAGAACCTGTCTCAAAATTTGAGATGATCTCTATAAAGCCCTGCACAATGGCATTCTTAAAAAAGTTAAAAAGTACACTGAGTTAATGCTTGCTATATTTGTGGTAAGATACATTTTGGTAAAAGTCAACCTGCCTATAAGCTCATAACAAATCTTGTTTACCAAAAGAAGTTTCACTAAGAACATGCCTTAGAGTGACCTGAATCCTGAGAATGTTTCTAAATTTGTAGAAAAAAACATGCCACTGACTGACTAAATTTAAGGCTATTTATTACATATAACCTTTTCTTTCTCACTAAGCATTAGTGTATGCGAGCAGGAAACACTGTCCCTACGTCCCCCAACCCAAGTTTTAGTTTTAGAAGCACACAGAAAAAGGAAACTCAGAAGTACTATATCCTCCCTTTACAAAAGGTCTCCAGAAAAAGTTTCTAAATAACATCTCACATATGCAAACCCAAATAAGGGCAAAATTATCTTCCTGGCTGCCAGAGTGAGACCTAAATGCTGAGCATTGCCGTCAGTTTTGAAAAACTATTCTGGGCAGAACTGGTTTGATGGTGGTTGAATTTCTAAGATCGGGTCACTAGAAAAAGAAGATTCTGTTCTAGTACAAAAGGTTTTGTTTTCAACTTCTTTTTAAAATGGATTTTTCAGTCCTGCTGATATAAAAGTAGAACTAATATAATTACAACTCTTTGAAGCAAAGACTTACTGAAAGTTATCCACAAGAGAAAAACAGCATGAAATTGAGTTCTCTCAACAGGCAACCTGGATTCTGCAGAAACATGTTAACAAGCTAATTATTTTTTAGCTTTTTGAAATATAAATGGAAATTTATTTTACCAGATATTAAAACATATTCTTATCTTTTAATAAGGAGAACACTGTGGGACAGATGCCAAGATAAACTTCTCAGTTTCCGGAACAGGATATACACCTCTAAGCAGATCTTCAGTGGTACAGGAAAAACATTATTTGACAAATTAATGACTCTCAAAAGGGTGGGAGCAGGAACAAATCAGAGGGAAAGCTACGATTCTGTTAGTCAAGATGTGCTAGAATCTTACAAAGTGGTGGTTAACTGAATTTTGTAAAAGTTTCCAGAGTGGCTCTAATATACTTTCCTCCCTCAGAGAGAATCACCACAAATCAAGGAGACACCACAAAAATCATCAGGGAAGGAAGGGATGGATTAATAGAGTGCCGTCCTTATTTAAAATCAAAAGCCAATTTATAGCCTCACCTTGTTTCCCACCCCCTCCCACAGTAAGTGGATTAAAGAGTTAAATGTAAATAATGAAACCATTAAAAAGATTAAAAAATATGTAAGTAACTAATTCATTTGTGGATGGGAAAGAACTCTCTATCGATAAGACCATAGGGAAAAATGCATAGATTTGACTCAAAAAAGTAGATTCGTTTTTTGTCAAAAACCATAAAAACAAAAGCAAAAGCACAAACTGGGAAAATATTCACACCAGATATGACATTGACTGAGAAACTTTTCTGCCAGGCACCACAAGACACCATGATCTTCGCAAGGAACTTGTATTTTTGATAAGAAGAAAGCAATGGAAACTCAGACTATAATCTGAATTATATCAACTCAGATGAGGTAGAAATGTCTTTTTCATAGCTACATGGCCCAGTTGAGAACACATTCCTCTGAGCGGCTGCGGCAGTGCTTCAGTTCAGTCTGGTTTGCAGATGAAGACGAGGAGGCCTGGTTGGGCTGTGGTAACAGTCGACTCAGAACTGGAAGAGAAGTGCTAGCTAGGTTTCTCCTAAACTCTTTTGCTTATTTCCCCCCTTCAAATTTACATGCGAGGACATGGGAAGCAAAGTAAAATATATTTATTTACACGCCTTTTACTGTGCAAGGTGCTTGACGTGCACTATTATCACTGAGTCTTCACTGCACTGCAACATATGTATTAACTGTATTTTCCACCAGGGGATGCAAGTTGTTAGACTTTTATTCCATAGACATTGTCTCTGCCGAGACAGTGCTTTTCATTTTCATTTCATTCTGCCCAAGCACAATGGTAATTACTGAGATGTCTTTATTTAAAACATAAATTGGCCTTAATATGCATTTGTGGCAAAAGATTCTGTTTATCACTCATCAAAATTGTGTGATATCAAATAATCCAAATCTTAAAGACTAGTTTTCTAGCTATCAACCTTTGTACATTCTGTGCAAGCTCTGCCTGAAACTTGGATGATAATCTGGTACAAAAGGATACGGGTTGAACCGAAGAACAAAATCAAATCAGAGCATCTCACCCTTATTAATTTTGCTTCTGGCCCAGGAAATGCATAAAGAACCATCATAAGATGAGCTTTGAAAAAGGTTTCTAATTATGGTTTGGATACACATGTTGATGACGCATAAAATCTTCCTGCATTAGTAAGCAATGCAAGTTATTTCAGGAGCAAAAGGAAACTGTTACAGTTAGATTATAATTTGGTAATTCCACATATAATTTTTTTATGAAACATTTCAAATATACAAAAAAGAGAAAACCGAACTTAACAGGCAGCTAAGCACTCATCATCCAAACTGCTCAGTTGTTAATGTTTTGGCCTCTTCGCTTAACTGTTTCCTTGTACCCACACAATCCAAAAAGTTTAGAGATACTAAAGCTCATCCCAATGTAGCCTCTCCCCTGAAGTTAGTGTATATCATTCTGATTTTTAAACTTTATACTTTTATGACATATACACATTAGTCTTTGTTTTCAAAATTTACACAAATAGAATCTTACTGTTACATTCTTTTGTAAACTTTTTTCGCTCAAATTATTTTTATTTTGGCATATATAAATCTCATTCATTTTCACTGATGCGCAGGGCTTTTTTACGTAAAGTATTTTGTTGTGCAAATAAAACAAAAGTTCAATTCTCCATTTCCTCTAACAATGGGCTCTTAGGTGGTTTCCACTTTTTTACTATTAGAAACCATGCTCAAGTGAAGTCTCTTGTACGTCCTGTGCACATGTGTGTAATTTCTCCATGGCTAACACCTAGAAGTGGAGATGCTTGGTGGTTATCAGTTTCTCTTAGTTGTGACAAATTGATCTCCATAATAATTTTATCAGTTTATATACCCATCCCACGACTAGTAAGATATGAGTTCCTGTTTACCCACATCCTCACCAATACTTGGTTTTCTCAGATTTACTAACTTTTGCCATCCTAGTAGGTGCGAAATGGCACCTTGCTGTGGTTTTAACTTCCCTAATCACAAGCGAAATGGAGTATCCTCTCGTGTTCTTTCGCCCATTCAGATTTCTTCTTGGGTAAGTGTACCTGTTTGTATCTACACCTCTCCCCGCTTTTCCCTTAAGGAGTTGCTTATCTTTTATTCTTTTCTTTCTTTCAAATTGTTGAAGTAGCTCTCTCTATATTCTGGAAACTAATCTTTTGTTGTTTATGTGGGTTGCAAGTACCTTCTACCAGTCTGGGACTTGCTTGTTACTTTTTGTATGGTGTCTTTTGCCAGACATTTTCTGGCAAAGTAAGACATATTCTAATCAATAAATCTAGATAAACCTTGGTCCTTTGATATACGCCCCCGAAGGACCATGCTAAAGAATTACAGATGAAATTATCTTATAATTAAGACAGTTTGGCACTTCAGTCACAAATAGTACATAGGAGTCCAAATGAGGTGTACCCTAAGAACACAGAGATAGAACTGTTTTCTGAGAGTTAAACTATAAAATTCAAACATCTGAATACAGGTATGCAAATAATTTTAAAGCACACAAAATCTCCTAGACCCAGGAGTCCACCTGTTAAATGTACGAGTGTATTTAAAGAAAGAACTGGCCATTCACTAGGGGGTATGTGAGGGGAAATTAGAAGAAAAAGGGGAGGCGGATTAGGAAGATGTGGGTATTGCCCACTCACGCACAGTCCAGGGGAAGAGTCTTGAGCAGTGGCCCAGGAGCGTTATCATCACATTGGTAAGGCCAGGGCAAGGATTATAGCGCAGCTGGATCTAACAGGTCGCCTTAGACCAATGGCATTAAATATTATTAAATAATGAACTGACAGGCAGCATAACAGACAGGTTAAAAGGGTGACTGTTGCAGTTGGACTGCTGGAGTTCAATTTCTGGCTCCACTTACTATATAAGCTCGGACAAGCTCTCTCTCCTCTACTGAGAAAAGCAAATAATAGGAGAACGTAACTCATAGCGTCGTTATGAGGAGTAAATGAGTACCTGGCCAGCAGAAAACATTCAACGTATGTTATCCAAATACTAAAATACCAAAGAAGAGGCAGGGGAAATACATAAAATGGGATTGCCAGGTGAAGGTAAACATTAGAACTGGGAAGGTACACAGCGGAAGCTGATCTGGATGAAATGAGGTGGGGGGGGGGGAAGGAACTCAGAAAGGGCAATTTAACTTTAGCTTTTGTTAATAACAGCAACGCCCAGGGCAGGAATGGGAACAGACCCGCTCTACTTTGTGCTGGTCAGAACCACACTCTGAAACTTGAGCAAGCAGAAGAGGGGAATGAAGGCACCCGGCAGGGTGACAGGTGAAGGGCCGTTGAAAGAAAGCAATTCCTCAGCCTTAAAGCAGAAGGCTAAAGGAAAGACAGTCGAGCATAAATGTGTGTGTGTAGCCTTGGAGAGAAAGCAGAAAGAGAACCAGTGAAGGATGGGAGCTGCAGCATGTCTCACCAGATTGTAAGGGAGGGTTTTCGAATAATTACAGATCTAAATGGAGTAGAAAGCTAGTGAGTTATTTGCTAATAGAACTGTTTCAATACAGTATGGATCCCCAGCAGGCTGGGAAGGTAGCAAAGCATTTCAAGCATTTAATAAAGTTTGGACGAGATGTTCTTTAGATCCCTTTAATAGAAGTTTTGTGTTTTACAGAACATACAACACCTTACTAATGAGTGGCAAACCAGAGGCCACCTGTGACCATGTGCCAATGCAGTAATGCCCTCAGGGCCACCCAAATGTGTGCAGCTTCGGGGAAGGAGGCTGCCTGCTGTATGGTCAATGGTCCCCAAGCAGTTTCCCCGAATCTTCTTTAATAGTGAATTTGTCCAATGTCTCTTGCTCAGCACACAGTAGGCATTCAGAAATATTTACTGCTAGAGAGACTGTTTAGACTATATCTAAAATAAGTTGATGGATTCTGGGAGCTTTGTGATATTCATGTTAGGTATTCAGATTTCCTTGCTTTCTTACTACTGACCCCTGGCTTTCTGTGTGACCAGAGTGGTCAAACGGGTCACCATGTTGCATTCTGAAGTGGGGACAAGACACCTTCCTGCACACCTGGCTCAATAGTATGAACTCAGGTGGGAATGGTAATCACTCTGATGTGTTCTAGTTTCACGTTTTATGCAATGGCAAACCTGGGCCAAAAGATCTCAATGTCTTCCATTAATACAGCTGGCAAAGCTGGTATAGACGCTTTCCTCTTACTGACACTTCCTGTTTCTTCTCCGGTTCTATTACTTGCCCAGACTTTTCTAGTACCCCCAGCAACCCACACCTTCACTGTTTTCCCTTCCTGTGTACTCAGCAGCACCTTTCTCTTCCCCAGCTCAGTTTTGTCTGTTTTCTTACTTTCTCTTTTAATCGCCTTTCTCACAGCCTAGTGCCCTCCTCTTTTGTGTGTTCCCTGATCTTTCAGAAGCAGAAATGCTTTGCATCCGTAGAAAATTGTTTTTACTCAAAAGAAAAACAGTTTCCTCTATATTAAAAACAACTTTCAGCTGCTTGCAAGGGAACTGATGAGGTTTGCATGCCTACTCATATTCAGTTCCCCTTTGTGGCCAGCGAGACTTGAAAAACACTGGAACATACTGGGTCAGCTCTTGTGGGGACTGATTAGAGTTCCAAATATATGCAGCAAGCAGCGACAGAAGTCAGCTAAGTAAGTAAATGTGGGTCTCATGCTCTGACAGTTTGCATTTGTGATCCTGAAAATAACGAAACCTTAAGAAATGAAACAACCTAGCAAGGTGGGACAAAAGCTACAAGGGGCAAGCAAGACTGATCACCTTCCTATATTAGTCTCCCCATCCGTGGGGGATACATTCCAAGGCTCCAGTGGATGCTTGAAATCATGGGTAGAACCCTACATATACTATGTTTTTAACTATACATATATACCTATGATAACATTTAATTTATAAATTAGGCACAGTAAGAGATTAACAACAATAAAATAGAATAATTATAACACACTGCATTAAAGTCATGTAAATATGATCTCTCTCTCTGACAACTCATCTGATAACCATGATGGATACTAAGTGACTAACAGGCGGGGAATGTGGACAGTGTGGAGATGGTGAACAAAGAGATGATTCACGGCCCAGGGGATGGTGAGAGATTTCATCAAGCTACTCAGAAAATCGGGCAAATTGAAAAGAAAGGGAGAGGCTATTTACAGAGGATAAAAAGTACAAAGGAAACAGTTTGGATTCATGATACTTTTAATACACCTTTCAATATAAGAAATAATCAGAACAATCTGACAGCTCCAAGACCAAAGTGGGACATGGTGGACGTCCCTTTGCAAAATGAATGTAACTTTTCTTTTTGGAATATTACCCAAAAAACAATGGACCCGCGGAAAGAGCCAATGCACTGCACTTCGAGGGAAAAATATAAAAAGCTAGTCAGAACATTACAATTGCAAAAACATTAAAGATGTATGGTAGATTAAAAATGGTAGATTAACATTCTCTGGAGCTCCTCCCATCTAGAGGTAGTTTTTGCCCACTTTTTGAATCTGGGCAGCTACTGTGACTTGCTTTGATCAATAAAATGTGGTGGTCATTGTAGAACATTGGAGCAAGACCTTAAGAGGCCTTACAGCTCCCAGTTTTGCCCTCTAGGAACCCTGAGGCCATCAAGTTGTAAATAAATCCAGGGTGAAAGATCACATGGAGAGAGATGCTGGGCCTGCACAACCATCCCAGCTGAGGTTCTAGACATGTGAGTGAGGCCATCTTGGACCATCCACCTCAGCTGAGCTGCCAGATCACTAAGAAGCTGCATGAATGGCCCCAGGTGAGACTGGCAGAGGAACTGCTCGTCTGAGCCCAGAACAAATTGCAGAATTGACAGTAAACAAATGGTTGTTGCCATAAGTCACCAAGTCTGAAGGTGGTTTGGTATACAACATATAAATTATGTATTTAAAATATAAATGAAAACTACGTGTACTACTGATTTCTAAAAAGGTGACAACAAATTTAGTAATTTTGTTAACAAAAAGGACAATGCTCCTAATTATTTTAATTGAAAGCTGTGTGTGTGTGTGTGAGAGAGAGAGAGAGAGAGAGAGAGAGAGAGAGGGAGGGAGGGAGGGAGGGATAGATCTATTTTCCAAACTACTGCAGGGTGGGGAGTGGCAGAGTTTTTGAATTGAGTAACAAACCATGTGTTCTCATAGATAAAAACAAGCATATGTCCTCCCCCATGGAGATCATGAGGCAACTGGTTAGAGGCTGAAGATGAAGCAATCTGCATTGTTTGCTAGGCTGACAGGAGGACATGACTACAGTAAAGGATGAAGGTGATTTCTCCTATATGGTCTTCATTAGGCGAAATATGCTTTAAATTACACTGATTAATAGTCATGACATGTTTTTATTACAAGCCTTTTAGTATTATTTGACTTTTAAAACTATGTCTATGAATTGCTATGCTTAAAAAAAAATTTTAAAGCTAAAAATATGATAAAAGTTTTCACATATTCCACTGTTAGATTTTTTTACCACTAGGATAATTATAGTTGTGAAGGTTTTACAAAGGAGACTCTTATGATAATCACTAGTACAACACAACCCTCCTTCCCCCAAGTGTGTATCTTATTAAAGGCAGGTGAATGGTACTGGGTTTTCATCTTAAGGACAGAAATCCACTGTCCGTACAATTACTTTCATTCTATAATGTTTAAAGTGCTTTTCAGCTACTAAAATAAAGAAGTTTATAATTTCATTAGAGTTTAAAACACTAAACTTTTAAATTCTTTTACATTTCTGGTTGGAAAATAGTACAATGCAGGCAACTTAGTGCTTCAGCTTTTAATAGCAAAACAGGTTTAACTAGGGCTGGTAATACATTGCCCTCTGCTGGACACAGCACCACCAAAGACTTTTTCTGGGTTAAAATTTAACAGTAGATTCTTCTTTCTAATTTTCTCTACCAGATATCTCTGGAGATATGAAACTCCAGAGAGCTTATATTTCATGGATTCAGTACTTTACTTGCAGATTCATTAAAACAATACATTTTTGTCTGGTTTTTGATGGAGGAAAGAAAAGACAACATAGCACTATCAAACTATACCATGTATAGTGCAATTTGAGAAATATCTAAAATACTAAGACTTGTTTATAAGTTTCTTTTTAAAAAAATATCTTTATTGATTTCAGAGAGAGGAAGGGAGAAGAAGAGAGAGACAGAAACATCAATGAGAGAGAGTCATTGATCGGCTGCCTCCTGCACGCCCCCTACTGGGGATCGAGCCCGCAACCCGGGCATGTGCCCTGAGTGGGAATCGAACTGCGAGCTCCTGGATCCTAGGTTGATGCTCAACCGCTGAGCTATGCCTGGCTGGGCCTAAGATTTGTTTAGAGTGATGCCTGAAACTAACTACTTCAAGTCTAATATATCTCCATCCATCAAAAGATTACCAACATGCAACCACCAACATGAAGGATTATCAATGAACGCTGAAACCCACTGGGTGAAAGGGAAACGATATATTCACAGTCCCAAAATATTACCCTCAGATTACTTCTCAATTACAAAGAGGAAAAAGTACCTTCACAGTGGGGAGTTGGCAGAAATGAATAAATTTCCAGATTTAAAACTAGAAACAGGTATATAGTGAGATACATTTTTGGTCACTGTACTCAAAACAATAAACCAGATTCTGACAGCAGCTAAGAATATGGGCTCTGAAGTTATACTACCTAGATTCAAATGGAGGCCCGACAATATACCAGTTATATTACCATTGGCAAGTTATTTGTCTTCTATGGACTTAAATCTTCTTTCCGGAAAATGATAGTAATAATGGTAACTATCTCAAAGATATTTTAAAATTAAATGAGTTTATATAAAAACCCTGCAGTGGCTTCAAGTATTATTATTATTACTAACAATTTTCTGAAAGTAGTTCTTAGGAAAGCTTGTTAGTTCAATACCCAGGGCTCTTAAAAAGAGAATAAATACAGACACTACCAGGTACAGGAGGTAAGACCATACACCAAACTCTTCCTTGTCTTCCTTTGCCACCTCTCTCTTCTCCCCCCTTGATTAAGTAAGGGTAGGAAGTGACATGGAGCAGGAGACTTAACCTCAAGACAATTCTATTTAGAAAAGCAAAAGAAGTGATTGGTAATAAAATGGCCAGGTATATGTGATATAGGATGCCTTTTAAATTCTCTGAATCTCATTGCAATTCAAGCCGTTGTTTCTCAGAGAATAGGTGTTTATGGTTTGTACCTGTGGTGATATGATGGCCTAAATTATTTTTAGAATTCTATCATCATGTTTTATTTTCAGAAATCTTTATTTGCTTTTGGCTTTTCAAAGAACCTGTAAAAAAAAAAAGAACCATAGGCTCTAAAGCATAGTATGAATCAAACTTGAGTGAATCAAAGATGGTGAAATTCAAAATTTGCCTGTCCTCAGTTTTTTCGCCTCATCTAAACCGATGTTAAAGTTTCTTCTCTTCCTTCCCATGTGCTATCTAACAGCAACCTCTGGGGTTATTCTAATTGTTATGACTGCCACCGACACCGCTACAGTGTCTCTGTGGTGGGCATTTCTAGAAGACAATGTCTCTCCAGGGCATTCCTCCCTATATGACAAGACAAAAGCCAAAGGTGAAGTATAGTGAAACACTGATTAGCGGGCCCATTTAAGTCTTGTCATTACACCTTTCTTACAAAGCGAATCATTTTTCTGTACTATCAGAAATTTCCAAACTTTGGGCTGTAATTTCGGCTCTTTATAATAGTTCTTGAGGGAAATACTCCCATGGTTTGCTGAGAAACCAGCTCTTAGGAGCAAGATGAGGTTCTTCACGCCCCGATTACGGGTGGGATGGCCACAACGATAGCTGCTCATAGTAGGTGCTGAGAGCCTGAGAGCAGTGTAACGGGAGACAGGGCTGCGGCCAGATACCACATCCTGAAGACAGCAGGGTGCTCAGCAAGCCTTGAACAAACCACAGCTTTGAGTAACAGGTCTGCGCTTCGCTCCTAAAGGCAACCACGGGCTTGGGTGTGCACTGAATTGGATAAAAAAGGGCTTCTACTGCTCTCTCTCCTTTTGGAGAAATAAGTATCTTTTGAATGTGATGCTCTAATGTGGACTACGTAAGGCATGTCTCCTCTCACTGCGCACAGCCTCCCAATGCCCTGAGCTCCTGAAAAGGCCGACTGGAGCCAGTTTAGACACTAGCTTGGACAGCCTGAAATAAGTGTCTAACTGAAGCACAGAGGTGCAGGTATAACTGAGTTGTCCTGCATCCTGTGGGTTCTGGCTCTGAGGGAAGTTAATAAGGGACTCTTAATCCTAACCCCAATAATCTACGTGAGGCGAAGCTCTTGTGCACCCCTGCTGCATCCAGCTCACCACGGATTGACCACAGGCCCGCCCTTTGAACCCATTCTTACTGTACCGCTCCGATGAATTCTGGAGTCAGGGTAAAAAACACAGTTGATACACAAGTATCTCAAAAGCAGGAAACTTAGCATAAGGCAGGACTTATATTTTGGGGAACTACTCTAACACCTCAAGGAGTAAATCATAAGGGTCAGAGTAGAACACTTAGAAGGCCAGTATTTGGCAGATGATATAGGAAGTAATTAGAAATGTTAGGCAAGAGCGTTTGAACTTGGATAATAAAAGCAGAACTCTGAAGAGAAGACGGATGGGAAAATGTACGAGAAAGAAAGAAAACTATTGGTGACCTGAATGTGAAGAGTCCAAGGGGCCACTTTTGCAGAGAACTTGTAATTCTTAAAATGCTTGCCTGATGAGTTATATTTTTGTTTTTCTAGTATTGTCTGACATCTAAGCTTTTCTACCAATTGCAGCATTTCCTAGTGTCTTAGATAAACAGAAATGAAAATTTCCTTATATTTCAATTAGGGAACTCAAAATCACTTAAATCATAAAGAATTTAAACTGATATTGATGGGATAAAATTAGCTTCATGAAGTCTGAAGTTTTCAAAGATAGAAAAACTTTCTTATCATTGATGTTTCAACTCTTTCTCTCTCTCCCCCTTCCTCTCTCTGAAATCAATAAAGATGTTGAAATATATCTTTATTGATTTCAGAGAGAGGAAGGGAGAGGGAGAGAGAGAAACAAACAATGAGAGGCATGGATTGGCTGCCTCCTGCACAGCCCCTGCTGGGGATCGAGCCCGAAACCCGGGCATGTGCCCTGACCCAGAATTGAACTGTGACCTCCTGCATCCTAGGCTGATGCTTAACCGCTGAGCCATGACCGGCTGGGCTTTTTTTGCTGTTGTTGTTAAAGGCACTGCAGTGATGAGGTTTGTCTCGTTGATATTTCTATCTGTCTATCCCTCTCCCTTCCTCTCTCTCTAAAAATCAATAAAAACATATTTTTAAAAATAATGACACAAATTCCAGAGGCCAAATTACTCTGCCATCGATGGCCATGTAACCCTGGTTGAGTCACTGTTCTTAAACGATGGCAACCATTGCAAAGATAAACAGCAGCAAACAAAACTCACACACTAAGGTGGTTCTCACTTAGGTTTAGAGAGAAATATTAGCAAACACTAGGGAGGATTTATTCAATCAACATGAAAAAAGGTAAGCATTGGGGGTTGAGAAATGGCCAAGTACTTCTATTAATTTTAAATGAGGACTTACTGATAAGGTACTCAGGCTTCATGAAACTAGACTTGTGTTCCCATTCTCAGACTTTCACTGGTTTAACTTCCCAAGAAAGGGTAGTGTGTGTTGCAGGTGTGGTTCCCCAGCTGTATACACTTAGCTTTCACTTAGTTACTAGTTCAGGCTGGTGAAACAATTCTATACATAAAACTAGCTTCACAATTCTTTATAGCATAATATAACTATTCATTTTTTGCAAGGCATATTTGGTCTTCAGATTCTAACACTTTCTAGGATTCCCCAAATCCATTATGAGCTGCTCCAAACCAACTTTAAATCTGAATGGAGGCAGCACAGGGCAATTCAAAGTTGAATGAGCTGGTTCTCAGTAACCAAGCTGGGACCCAAACCCCTGGGTGCGGTCTGTGCTTACAGTGTGCTACGATAGGCCTCACTTCTTTATCTTGAAAAAGAAGGGCTTATATCCATAGGTGATCATGAAATTCTATTCTAGCACTACGATATTTGATTCTAGTGAGCTTCTCTCAGTAAGAAAACTTTGAGTTTTGTTTCCCTTTATTCTTGGTAAAGATGAATTGCAAATAAGCCATCCACAGATGATTTTACAGGTAAGTTTGTACCAATATTTTCTTGGGTCAATATGGAATGGTTCCCTCTACCACTGTGTTGTATAAAACTAACTACCCATGGGGATTAAACCTTTGAACTTCAATCAAGCATGCTAATAAAGCCAGCTGACGTGTAAGTGGGTCATAAAATAATCACATGGAAGCACGGTATATATATGGTCCACCAACTTCCTCTTGCTACAGAAATAGAGATATTAGGTTTTTTTTTGTGAGGGGAAGGTAGTTGCTACATTTACTACAACTATTGAATTTCGACAACTGCTTTAATTCCTTTTTTTTTTTTACCACTGTCGTCGGTATCATGCAAGAATCTCTTCATACTGACAAAAACTGAAGGATACTGAAAGAGTGATGACCAGAGAACTTTAAGTCTGAAGTTTAGCATCACCACCCTGAACAACAGAGCCTTGGTTTGCATAAATTACTTTACAGGTAAGACGGATCACTTACTTTTAACTTAGAAGTTAACTCTGTAAAAATTCTAACAAATCTAAAATGTTTAAATTTTGAAGACGGATCATCAAGAAAGGTAGTCAGCATATTAATTATGTAATCATTAGTAACTAAAGTTAGAGTTGTAGAACTTTTTTCATTTGTCCGATTAGCAGAGAGACACTGTGTACCTGACTCAAGACAGACACTATACCGAGGGGAATGCAGACTTGTAGACACTTTCTGGAGAGCAATTCTGTATATATAAGATGTGATTTTCATTTGATTTCTTAAGCTCAACAGTATTTTCCAAAGTTTAGAAAATGATTATCCAGTAGTTTTATAATCAAACTTTATTTTTAAAGGAGAGGTACACAGTATATACAAGTTTGATGTTTGGGAAGCTAAAGATGTGAACTAGTTGTCATTTGTTACACTGAAGTTCTAGAGTCTCAGTGTCGTCCGTCTCATAATGCTAGATTCTGTGAAAGTTGTTTACACCTTCCTTCTGTTCTGAAGCATATGCTAGCGTGAAACAGAAAAGCAAGGCAATGGTAATGAGTAATATGAGATATCAGATGCTGTATGAGGTGGTCTACTTAAAAAAAGAAATACTACCTATTAATACAGAAACACTATTATGTGTACAGATTTTAGTATATAATGTATTATCTACACAAGGCAGGGGGTTAGTGTTTTTCTTTACTATCATCATAAAAGCAAGCTCTATTCCTTATGGAAAATAAAAACTACTTTGATTAGATAAATTTTTCTTAAGAAATAAACTGGCTTATTTCGCTTTCGAATCGACCGATTTGTTACTGTTTAGGTTTTATACAATTACAACAAGCCACTGTTTTATACACTAACTGCAACCAGATTCCAATTTGCCAGGTGGCAGTGGATTCAGATACACTAACTGTGAAGCACATGGACTATTCTCTAAATAAAAATTGCAAGTAAACAAAATAAAAGACAAAGACATTGGTAGACATTAATTAAGTGTCTCAGTATAATAACCTAAAGACACTGCACAGCCCTCAAGCTTTCAAGTCTTTAGGTGGGTATTATTTCATTTCAAAATTATAAAGGGTTTTTTTTCAAATATACTATTTCTGTAATCCAAGAGGCAAAAATATAACCATGATTCTAAAGAGGGATAGAGAACAAAATAGCCCTGAGGGGCTGGGAGGCGTATAAGAATCTCAGAAGGCAGTGTATGGTAAGGATTATGTTTATCAAAAGAGAGAATATGGTTATAAAAATAAGACTGAGAACCCCCATCCTAGATTACAAAAGAACGAAGAATGTGGTGCCTAGAAAGTTATGGTGAAAAACACAAAGAAACGTCGCTCATTCTGAATAGAGCTCATGATCCTTATCTGACCCAAAGAAATGAGGATATGGAAAAAATAAGAATGACAATTTGTATGTGACTCTTCAACCCTTCATGTGTACTCTTTGAAGAAAGATTTAAAAATAAGACATAAAAAAGCAAAAATAACACCTGCATTTATGCTATGATTAAAACAGCTTCTAAGAAACATCATATTCTTTGAAAACCCAAGATACTCAATGACACACAAAGACACATGAGGGCGCTCTAACCAACAAGCACAGCAACTACAGTTTTGACATAGAATTTGAAATTAAACTTTTCATTTAAGTATAACAGCTTAGCATTAAATATTTGAGATAAGAAATTTCTGATGACCTTTGGTAAAGACCCTGGGATTTTGGTGTTTATCCTTAGTTACTACACTTTCTTTCTGTTCAATTCAGACCCTTGTCTGAGTATTTGTTTATGTGGAATTATGAAAAGAGACTCTTCTGATAGTATTAGATTATGGAGAAGTGCTTTAACCTACCCATGAAAAGACACCATTTTGAAAAGTATTTGTGTACAATTAAGATGATAATTAAAGATCAGTCTTCTCTCTATTAATGTGCCCACAAAATGCTTTTGCAATACTTTCCTTTGGCCAGTATGTATTGCTTGAATGCGCCTTAAAATTTTTAAAATTACCTTTCTAGGCAAAAATCAATTGTTTTTTTACAAATTGCTTTACAATCAATATAAGGACTATAAATTCCTCCAGTATAAAGTGATAAAACTCAGGTATTTAACTATTTGTATCAAATTTTGTTTTTTAGACAGAGGCACTTTCCACAACAATCAACTTTTTTGCTTTTATTTCAACTGGACAACTGTGATCAGAAAAGGTGAGAAGGCACCTATACTTTCTCTTTCCATCCAATATATTTATGTTACTATTTTATCCAATGCTTTTTAAAACATAAAACCACCATTCACCTTCTATAATTTTAATATTAAATATGGCGGGGGGCAGAGGGATGGGTGCAGGTGGAAGACGGTATAAGGGGAATAAAAGTTTAAAATAATATCTGCAATTCTGTTCTAGCTCTTGCGACAAAATTCAAGAAAATCTGATATAAATGAGTAACAACTCGACATGTATTCGACCATCCATGATCTCTTCCATGGCTTTACCAATCATTTATATCTTCCTTTGTATCATTGGCCTCTTTGGAAATTTTCTCTCTCAATGGGTATTTTTAACAAAAATAGGTAAGAAAACATCAACTCACATCTACCTAGCACATCTTGTGACTGCAAACTTACTTGTGTGCAGTGCCATGCCTTTCATGGGTACCTATTTCCTGAGAGGTTTTCAATGGGAGTATCGATCAACACAATGCAGGGTGGTGAATTTTTTGGGAACGCTATCCATGCACGTAAGCATGTTTGTCAGCCTCTTAATTTTAAGTTGGATTGCCATAAGCCGCTATGCCACCTTAATGAAAAAGGACTCTACGCAAGAGACCACTTCGTGCTACGAGAAAATATTTTATGGCCATTTACTGAAAAAATTCCGCCAGCCCAACTTCGCTAAAAAACTATGTGTTTACATATGGGGAGTTGTACTAGGCATAATTATTCCAGTTATCATATACTACTCAGCCGTAGAGGCTGCGGAAGGAGAAGAGATCCTGTGCTACAACCGGAAGATGGAACTAGGGGCCATGATTTCTCAGGTTGCAGGCCTCATCGGAACCACATTTATCGGATTTTCATTTTTAGTCGTGCTAACATCATACTACTCTTTTGTCAGCCATCTGAGAAAAATAAGGACCTGTACATCCATTTTGGAGAAAGATTTAACTTACACTTCTGTGAGAAGGCATCTTCTGGTCATCCAGATTCTCTTGATAGTTTGTTTCCTCCCATATAGCATTTTTAAGCCCATTTTTTATGTTCTACACCAAACAGATAACTGTAAACAACTGAATTATTTGATAGAAATAAAAAACATCCTCACCTGTCTTGCATCAGCCAGAAGTAGCACAGACCCCATTATATTTCTTTTTTTAGATAAAACGTTCAAGAAGACAATATATAATCTCTTTTCAAAATCTGATTCAACACGTATGCAACCCTGTGGTTGACTTCTGAATGGAAAACACCACCAAAGAGAAAAGTGTTCATATGACTCTATTGGGAACATGAAACTGCATGATCAACAGGTCATCACTTGGTTGGTAACAGGCACCGAGAAAACCTCTTTGGTTTAATTTATACTGAAGGTTGAGATGACAGAGACTTTCAGAGGCCAAAGTAAGCATATTGAAAGGATCCTACTGCAAATGAAATCAACAGGCCATTTTCTACTTAAACTCAACTGTGGATGCTTCTGTTCATAACACAGCATTTCATGACTGTGTTATGCATTTCAAGATGCAAACGGTGTACGACTTTTCTGCTTTCTAGTAGCTTGAATACAAGGGCCCCTCTATGGATAGTGTTTCACTGGTAACTTTAAAAATGAGTAAAAGAAAAAAGTGAGTATGAAATTTCTTCACTTAAGTCCTATCTAAATGTATGAATGATATAGTGTAAGAATCCAAGGTATTAAAACACATTATTTATTTGGTATCATCTGGCTCACGTTACAAGAAGTAGTATTCGTTGATTTTAGTATTTATTAAGCAGTTGTTATTTATAAATACGCTTAAATATTTGGATTAGGCTTTGTTAAAATAAAAAGGGAATACAACATCATTATATGTCAATCTCCATCACATTTTTTGTATTTCCTCTGCATTTAATAGAAATAATGTTGTTATTAATGACAAACAGTCCTGGCACGTAGATATGTTCAATTAATTTGTGAAATGAATGAATGAGTGATAAGGCAGTGTAACAGCATCACTGTTGAGAGACTGGTGTCTGGAGTCCCTGGGTTCATTCTTAGCTCCATTTCTTATTTAGCTGGACAGCTGTAGGCAACCTACCCGCTTTAAGTATTGATTTCTTCCTTTGCAGAATAGAAAAATACTACACAATTCATAGGTACTATTATTAAATCAGATGATGTTACCATTAATGAGTAGCTACCTTTACTAACCACTTGCTATGTGCCAGGCATTCTTCTTATATGCTTTACGTTTATTATTTTAATTATCACAACCCTAAAGTATGTCAATTTGCTGATGAAAAACTAAAGTGCACAGTTAAGTAAGTTGCCCAAATTTTCTCCAATGTGTAAGTAAATATTTAAAGACTAAGCATTTCTTAACGGTCATTTCTTTCTTCCATGTAATCTTGTCAGCAAGTCAAATGATGGTGACTATATTCTGTATTATATATGTTATAATAATTATTTTTTAAAAATCTATGTTTTATCTTCCCAAAGAGATCATAAGCACCTTTGGAGCTGTAGTGTGTTTTCTATTTCTACTCCCATGGTACTTGCATTCTCTGTTCAGATAAGAACCAAACAAAAAGTTGAATAAAAATGAAGTTGAATATACATTAATTTCAACCTGTTACTTAGTGACTGCTTAAAGACTCATTTATTCTCTACATAGTAATTTCTTCACTGCTCAGAAAGAAGTTTCAAGTAAGTTCACACAGCACTTCCAAGACTTTAAACTTACAGCAAGTTTTGTTCCTGAATTAAAAAATGTAGAAACAATTTGCTGTACAGAGTCCCCAAGGGCCATGTGATCAATATCACTAGAGCTTTTCCCAACACATCTGCATACTTTTAATTTAAAAAGCATAGAAAATAAACAGTAATTTTTTTCTCCTTTTTTACTTCAATGCTTAATTGAGAGAAGAAAATGTTGAGAGAAAAGGCTGAAAAAAACACATGCTGGCTTTGAATGTTTACGTCTATTCTTTTATAGTAGCAATCTGATTTCTGGCCGATTAATTTGCAGAGACAAAGGCAGACGTGGGAATTGCAGGTGACTCCCTGAGTGCTGGCTGTAAACAGAGGTGTCCAAGCTAGTAACTTATAGACATAATCAAAGAGTAGTGCAAAGCTGACCAGGACAGTTCCTGAGACACACAGCTCTTCACAGTTACACCAGGAGTTTTATTCTTATACAAGTTTTCACACCAAAACTCATTAGATTAAGAAGAGCTGAGATTTTCAATAGTTTTCATTTAACATAAGCTACACTGTATTAAATCTCACTGCACTTAGGATTTGAAATATATATATCTTCTACAAATCATTATTTTAAAAAGTCACTTTACATTGCTACTACTTTAAAGAAAACATAAAAGATATTGACAAAACAGTTCCCTACATTTAAAACAGGCACAAATAGTTATGCTATTTCTCTTTAAGTTGCTCATTTGGACAGAAAACCCCTATTTAATTCTCTGTACTGAGCATATTAAATTCACCATGTTTACCTTTACACCACAGATGCTTTCCTAAACAGGTGATTGCAAATCACGTTGAATTTTTTGTGTAACTGAAGAATTGGCAAATATTTTATATGAAATAATCACTTTCTAAACTTACCCTAACTTTAAAGTGTGCATTTGAGAAAAATAGTGTTTTTAATGTGCCTGTGAGTTACAGTCGAACAATTTCAGAAACCCCACATTTTGATTTAGGGCAACAAGATTTTGTCTTAAAACAGGCCATGACAAATGTTTATTTCCCCTTTTATCCTTTCCATAGACATACCTCCCATTAAGGCAAACTTTCAAACTATGAATCAGGAACACAAACCATTAAGACTAGACAAGTAAATTTAAGATAGAATACTCAAGCTGGAAGCGAGTTTCTACTCCCTGGGTAGAAGGAAAAATGCCCATCCCATTCTGATTTGGTAAGGACCCCCGTGGCCTATCCTTGGGCCTGCAGGCTGCAGGGTGGGAGATGTTATGACAAATGTGGGAAGATAAGCTAAAAGGAGATCTTGCTTGGCAAACCACAAGGGGAGCACAGAGGGACACTGGCCATATGCCAAGCACTTCAATCATGCAGCCTAATGCTGTGGACCTTCCTCAGATCGCCTCCAAAGTCAAACTGAACTGATATTAGAGGGAGGAGTTCCTACAGCCAGAAAGGTTAGACACTGAGGAAAACTCGCTTCGGCTGTATCATACATGCTTGCTGCCCCTGGCTCAGAAGGAGCAGCATGCGAAAGGATTCACATTTGATAAGCAAAAGAAACAGTCCTTCTTTTCTTTAGAAATCAAGGAGTTGACTGGTTTTGAAGGCTGGGGTAGGAGAAGAGAAGCATAACAGTTAGGCGGGGGTGGGGAGAGATTAACCAAAGAATGTATACGCATATCTGCACAACCCATGGACACAGACAATAGTGTGGAGAAGGCCTGGGGGTGGGGCGGGGTGGAGGGGCTCAATGGGGAAAAACGGGAGACATCTGTAATACTTTCAACAATAAAGATAATTTTTAAAAAAAGAAATACAAGGTAAATTTAAGATGATTTTATAATTCATGAGGCTTTCCAAAGTACAATTATTAAAGCCCCACATTCAAACTGAACATGCATATTATGCTCAACAACCTTCCAAAAGGAAATGCAGATGATTACCCAGAGTGCTTTTTTATGATACCGGGCGGGGACTTTTGGGAGCTGTGGTAAGGGATGTAAAAGAAACGTCAACAACTGAGAGCAATAGAGGAAGAGCTACTATAAGAAATCCACAATGCCATGGCAACCAGTACGATATGATGAACGCCCATCTATAAGAAAGTCTGGCAGGAGCAGGTGAAAGGAGAACTGAGACGAGAAGGGGACCAGAGAGCAGCCAGGCGTGTGCATGGGTTAGCGAGGAAAACCATTTAAGGGAAGCGTATGAAGAAATGCTGGGCGGAGGCTTCTGGCTGTGTCTGTGTGATTGGGGTTTTTGCACAGTTCTGAGAATTAAAAACTGAGTCCCCAAACCTCCTGGACACAGGCCCCACTCAGAATAGACAGCGATTGTGTGTAGCAGTCTGCATTTAGAGAAGCTGCTGAACTTCAACTTTAGTTATTAAAATTGTGCATCAGTAGGTCAAAGCCACAGAAAGGTGTGAGGATTTCTTGCCTCCCCACACCCCGGTGATGCACTGAGAGGCTGTTTCCAGGAGTTAGGAGAGACCAAAGAACCCCACCAATGCTACGTGCTTAACAGAACCAATGCAGGCACGGCAAGGAGCCAGGAGCTGCATTTACTTTGACAACTGTACCATTTCATTCTAAAGCACTTTTAATTTAGGGGTGAGAGGAAGGAAAGAGAAAAACATTGAAACATAATGAAAGTGTTCACATCCTTTCACAAGAAAAGGAGTTGAATAAAAGAGGTGACAGAAAAAATATAGGAATTTTCACGCATGTGTTAATGAATGCCTGTAGGGGTCCTTTCCCCCCCAGTTTTATGTGAAATTGCTTCTCCAACAGCAAGCCATTTCCACTACAGGTCATGCGGCATCATAAACTCAAATTTAACTTGATATAACAAAAATTTTTACTCAGTTATGATGATTTCAAAAAGAAATGCCAACTGAGTAAAGAAAAAAACATTATTAATCAAAATAATGCTAGGATCTTTGGTAAACCTAATGCTTTCAGATCAATGCCAAGAGTTATAAGAAGGGGGAGAGAGAGAGACAGGAGGAGAGAGAGTGGGAAGATGGGGAGGGAGAGGGAGAAGGAAGGAGGGAGAGACTGAGAATAATCTTGGCTAGATATAACAGGTGATTAAATAATCTAAATTTTCTAAAAGGAATGAAACATTGCTCTTCTATTTTCCTTACTAAGTACAAGGAAAGAAAACTTCAATAAAAACTTTAACTACAAAAAAACCAAAATCTACATACAAATGAAATCTACATACATTCAAGTCATTGACTATATATCTGAATGTGAAGAAAAGCTAATAGGCTGTTTTATTAGCAAAAACATTAACATATCAAATGAAATTTTAAATTATTAGCCATGTGAAATGTTCTGTTATTAAAGTTTTATAATGACCACTACGTTGGAAAACCCCTATAACAAGGTCCTGAATACAACTACTTTAGGCTAAGTTACCAACATTATATTAGCAGATCCTGTTGACACAACCTTCAAAATATACCTGGAGTCTATTTCTTTACCACCTCCAGTGCTACCACTCCGGTTGGGCTCCTGTTTCCTTGCTTCCACCCCTGAGGCCCTATTCAATGTAGTATCAACAAAGGAATGTACACTTGACCCTTGAACAACACAGGTTTGAACGGCGCCGGTCTGCTTACAGAATTTTTTAAAATAAGTACAGTAGGCCCTTCTGTATCCAAGGGTTTCGCCAACAATTGAAACAGTTTGTATTTCCAACTGGGGTTTCCCAACTGTGGATCAAAAATTTGTTTTCAATCCATGGTTGGTTGAATCCATGGATGCAAAGGGCTAACTGTAGAGTCAAGTCATACCTGGATTTTTGACTGTGCTGGGGAGTGGGTAGGGTCAGTGCCCCTAACCTCCACAGGCCAATTATGCTCCCACGGTAGTGCCTTCGCAGTGGCTTTTCCTTTTAGCGAGGACACGCTTCCTTCCGTATCAGTTAGCCCACTGTCTCTTCTCCTTGGAGTCCTTACTCAGATGTCATCTTCTCAATGTGGCTTGCTTTGATCACCCTATTTAAACTGTAGCTCTTTCTCTAGCAGGCCCTATTCCTTTGGCTACTCTATTTTTTCTGCAGCCCTTTCCACCTTCTAACCTACTATGTAGCTGACTTATTTATGCTCATGGACTAGTGTCCGTCTCCCTGAACTAGAAGTCAGCGCATGGGGGCAGTGATTATCTTCTGTTTTATTCACTATGTAGCTCCAGTTCCTAGAATAGTGTCTGACACACAGTAGGCACTCAATACGTATTTTCTGGATGAATGTCTTAAGAAAAATACACCCAAATTCAAAATTACCAAGTAGCTAAATGTGAGTATTCCATTTACCCATGCACAATGTATAAATTTCAGGAACCCAAACATAGAGAATATCATTAATATGTTCTTTGTAGTTTGAGAATTACTTTGCTCTTCCCTTCCTAAGAATGTTTTTGGGTGCTTCCTCAAAATTATTTGGTACGTACCTTGAGATAATAAACTAACTTAATAAAACCCAATGTTAATCTTGAGCCTTTGCACACACTGATCCTTTTGCTGGAAATGTCTCTTGTCTCCGTGTAACTACCCCATGACTCAAGACCAGGCTCAAATGTGACCTCCTCCATGAAGCTTCTCTGACTTTATCTTTTAATGATATTTCCCACCTTCTACCTTGGACAATAATTATTTGTTTTGCCTGTCTGTGAAGATGGCCACAGACAAGTTTTCCTATCCTTGTGTATATATGCTGCTCCTGTGACCAAAAGTGCAGTCTGTTTTCCTCCTCTTGAATCCAGGCTAGCCTTGTGACTTTTTGACTAATAGAAGGTAGGACAAGACACCATGCCAATTTTGGGCCAAGGCTTCAAGGGGCCTGGCAACTTCCATTTTTGCTCTTTTGGAGGTAGAGAGAGAGAGAGAGATATGCTGTGAATGAGAGACTATGAAGCAGGCCCAGAGAGAGAGAGAAAGAGGGAGAGATGTCGTGAATGAGAGACTACGAAGTGGGACCAGCCAGCTCCCAGCTGTTCTAGTCACTTCAGCTGAGATGCCAGAAAAGTGAGCAAAGCCTTCATGGATACTAGCTGTGCTGCCCCAGCCAACAGCCTGTGAAACAGAATCGAGGAGGCCCCATCAAGCTCTGTCCAAACTGCATAACTGTGAGCAAAAGAATGACGTCACTGAGTTTTGGTTTGAAGTCACTGAGTTTTGGTTTGTGTTGATCTACAGCAGAAAGTAATAGATTTAGTAAGACCCTAATAGCTTTAGGGCTCCAAGTGCAGTATTCTGCATGAAGTATGTGCCCAAATATTTGAATAAATCAATCAGAATGTAAATGAGAAGGTGAAGCCAAATATAACTACTTTGGGATTTTATTTAGTTTTAGGTTGTCATGATATCAAATGCCATGGCGAATCAAAAGCTGACTATATTGATGAAAGTATTACAGTAGAGTATGTTGTCAATCATTATCTATTATATGATGTTGATATAATTAGCTTTCAAGAACAGAATTCAAAATAAAATTGCCTCTTGAGCAAAGGCATTTTTAACACAATGCTATTTATGTGAACAGAGAATCTGTTTTACCCATTTAAGTTTTCAAATGGTCATTTTTGTCTTGTATATGTTTTATATATACACAAAGAGATATATCCTACTTTGTATATACACACTTTCTGATATTAATTAAATGCAAAAGAATAACAGGGCTACCACCGTGGAGACTCTCCCCCCTCTATCCTCCCACACTTCTCATGCTCTTTGTATAACCGAAGGGCATTGCCTGTTGATAATAACAGTACCATCTTCCTATCACCACATTTGAAAAGCATAAAGGAGATATTTCACAACTAATTTTACACTAATGTGTATTTTGTACATTTCTCCAATGAGTTTTCATTTGCTATTATAACATGCTACTAGATTGTTTTGGAATTGCTTATGCTTTTCCTCAGCTTTTAACACAAGAGTTTCAGTTAAAATTTCCCAAACATTGTAGAAAATTTAACTCTACTTGATTTTCTTAACCATTAAATACATGGAAGAAACCAGGCCTTTGATAATATGTCTTGAGGGAAGAAGAATACCACGTCTGTGGATGCTGTGGGTTAGAGAGAGAGGCCCATGACAAAATAGCAGAGCACTGAAAGTGGACAAGAGGGCCAAAGAGACCTCAGAGGCTTTTAGTGATTCAACACCTTGGAAGGGGTTGGGGTTCAGGAGAAAGGCCCACTGGTCTCCTTTCTTGCATGTTTCCATGTTCTGCCTGACACTGTTAGGAGCCAGAGACTGACAAGTCTCATGAACCTGTTACTGGGATCAAACATGCAGAAAGACTGAGTAATGGTGCTATCCATATGCCAAAGGGTACACACACTGTATTACATCCATAATTATGATTTCAGACTATTTTTTAAAAACTACCTGCAAAGAAAATAAAATGCTGACTATTTAACATTGCAACGTTACAAAAATATAGGTGTATGATGAACTTTTACTATATAAACCAAATTCTCATTCCCCTCCCCCTCAATTAACTTAGCAAAGAATGCCCAGCTGGGCGTGGCTCAGCGGTTGAGCATTGACCTAGGATCTAGGAGATCGGGGTTCGATTCCCAGTCAGGGCACATGCCAGGGTTGCGGGCTCAATCCCCAGTAGGGGGTGTGTGGGAGGCAGCCGATCAATGACTCTCATCACTGGTGTTTCTCTCTCTCTCACTCTCCCTTCCTCTCTCTGAAATCAGTAAAGATATATTTAGGGGAAAAAAAATTACTTAGCACAGAATATTGTTTGCTTTTTTTCTATTTGTTGGTTTTTTTTTTGTTCCTTTCACACATACATGATAGTAAAAGAATAACAGAATTTTAGACTGCATGTACATTTTAACAAAAATAAGGAAACAAATGATAAGAAGTGCTGCTTTAAGAATTAGTATAGTGATTCCACAAATATAAAGCAGTTAGGTAAGAATATTAAAGAAATGATCAGAAATTTAAGTCAGTTTCTCTTCACAAATGTTAAAATTGGTAATAAAAGTGACTTACCTTGCCTGGCCAGCGTGGCTCAGTGGTTGAGCATTGACCTAGGATCCAGGAGATGGCAGTTTGATTCCCAGTCAGGGCACATGCCCGGGTTGTGGGCTTGATCCCCAGTCGGGGGCGTGCAGGAGGCAGCCGATCAGTGACTCTCTCTCATCATTGATGTTTCTGTCTCTCCCTCTCCCTTCCTCTCTCTGAAATCAATGAAGATTTATTTAAAAAAGAAAACAAAAGAAAAAGAAGTGACTTACCTTCACATCCCTGTGAATTATGTTATTATCATGACAATAGCGTAGAGCTTCCAGTATCTGTCTCATGTAATGACTGTAGAGAAACAAAAGAAATATAAAACTGTAAAAAACCTTTTATTTTTGAAACTTAATACACATTTGTCCCTAGTTGGTAACTCCCACCTTCATATTCGCTGCCGATGGACACTTTTCACTTGAGTAGAGAAGACTGGTGGATTGTGAGGCTGAATAATGAAATGTTGGCAGACTCATAAGCCTATGAGCTTTATGAAGAAATCACGTGTTCTATATTTTCTAAGATAACTAAGTCAAAAGAATTTCACATAGTTCGTAAGTGAAACAGCTTTGCAAACTAAAAATTCAAGCTTGAAACATGAAAAACTCTCTAACTATTTTCTGACTCTCAGTTAATACTACTGTGTTACAGTGGATTGCTATTAAGTGAACAGTGAGTGCTTAGAGGGACCAGAGGACTAAAGGGTTGTGAGCCTTTTGCCTGCCAGCAGAGGCTGGCTCTCGGCCTTATTTCCATTTAGTTCTACGGGGGAATTTAACATGAGGGGAGAACCTCTTTATGCCTACAATTTCTTTTTGCAACATTATCAAGTTTTTAATTGGGGCATCCTTGACCAAAGCAGGGCTTTACTGGGCCTAAGTCCTAGGAAGTCAGACTCCTCACGTGGCGAACAGGGGTCGGCTAAGGCTCCCCACCGGGTCCAGGAGGAGTTAGCAGCAGGAAGAACAGTCCTTAAGAAGTGGTAACAGGATCCACTAGCAACAGGATGTGACAAGAGGATGTGGAAAGTATGAAATGTACCAGTTCTGTAGGGCTTTATGCTATTGTTGCACTGTTCAGCTTGAATATGTGCATTTGGTCTTTGCACACCCAGTAGGTGTGCCTCCAGGTAACAGGAAGAGCATCGAACACAGACAGGGATCTGACTCGCCTCCCGCCATCCTGAAGTTCTTCTGTAACCCTGCTATTCTTTTTGAGTCTTTTCCATCTTCTCTCTATTTTCACTCCCTTCATTCTTTCTCTGTTTTCCTATCATCCCTCCTCCTTTCTTATTTTCCCCTTTATCTTCCTCAACCAGCCACGACACAGAAATGCTATATACTCAACATTATTTACCGTATAGTGTTTACTGGATTTTTATTATCTTTCCAGATCTTATATTCCCCGCCCTTTAAAATAAAAAAGAAATAGTTTAATAGTACTCACAAATGACCTTGTGTGTGCGCTTGTGACTTGACCAAAAAATAAAAATAAAAAAAAATCCCCACTGCTGCTTTAAATTAAAATAGACTTTGCCATCAAGTTCCTCTTTGGTTGGTATTATCTACCAAACTCATAGGAATGTCCCTCTAATTAAACATATGCATTAGTTCATGCATTACAGTTGATCAGGAGGTTCCATTTTAAAAAAGGCAGGAAAACACACAAATCTAGACTTGGTTCCTATACTTCTTGTCTCCTCATAAGTGGGCTCTAAGCGGAGAGCTAGGCCCATGCAGTCCTTAGATGTTCCATTTCTCTTACTTTGCAAATGTGCACATAAGGAGCTGTGTTCACATACTCTTTGCCTGGGTCAGTGCAGCCTGTAATTAAGTTTCTATTTGAGTTAGGGGTTCTTAACTTGGTGTTGTGACCCTTTCCTGGTCCAAATCAGGCTTTGGAGGATCTGTGACCCCCTCAAATGGAAGAAGCAACAAATGTGGAAGTGCTTTGTGAACTTTAAACCATGCTACAAAGGTGAAGTCATTATTATCACAATAGCACTATTATTGTTAAATTTAGTCAAAGATTTAGAAACAGCCTATTTGTGCACCCAGATGTGAACACAGCTTATACTACACTATGGACTACTTTGGATATATGGTACTAACAGAGACGCTTATATCTTTGGCCTAAAGAAAATTCCTGTCTCAAAGTCTCATGAAAAAAAACCCCTCACTAAATGAGTATTTTAAAATCTGAAAATTGGAGTATTCAATGATTTGACCCAAATATCATACATATCAGAATCTCTGGGGTGTGTATGTGTGGGGTATAATTGTTTTCTCCTCAGACATAAAAGGTTTAAACTGATCTTTCTCCACCTTCCCAGTCATGACCCGGGCAAGCTCTGCATGGGAACAGTGTATAAGCAAGCGGAATAAAGAGAGAACCAAAATCCACCCACATGTTCTAGAGAGTTCCTGACAAAACTTTAATCAAAGAGCTCCAATTCATGCAGCATCATGGTGGCCTGTACTTTCAGAGGGGCTCAGCAATACATGTTTGTCTCCATCTTCCCTAAGGATCAGGAATGCTGAGAACTCTGAGGAAGCAAAGGGTTGGCCAGCAATCCACTCACTTCCTTTGGATGGAGGGATTTCATGGGTGGGGGTGGGAGAAGAAGAAAAGAGAGGCGACTCAGTCTACTTTCTTTGTCAACTCCGGGTAAAAAGATTAATGCTCTCTGATAGGCAGGAGAGAACTTACCTCTGAAAGGCCCTTAATTAAGGATTACCTGTGGTAAAGAGAATCCAGGCTCTTTGAGGCTTGGATGGCTTCCTGGAGGATGTCATGTAAGTTATACAACCCCCTGGGTATACAATGGAGAGGTTTCATATTGAAATGCTCCCTTCTGCATGTGTAATCCCACAAACCTCATGTAGAGACCTCATCTCTTCTGGGCCAGAGGTGCATTTCTGATGTGGGAAGGAATAACACGGGAAGCTGCCCTTAAAGGTCTGGATCTCTTTCTGCTTCAGCTGAGCCTTTGCCTGTATCCTTATAATTATTTAGTAAAGCTTGATACTAAGTAAGAAGATCTCCCTGATTTGTAAGACTATGATTCATAATTTGATCCTGTATGTTAGCCTACTCCATAACTCATCACCCCTGAAAGAACAGAGGTAATCACTAATTGGGTTGTAAGGACTGAACAGTTTTATTTTAGCCATGCTTTGCTGCTCCTCTTGAAGTTCAGCCAGTTGGAGAAAAACAACATTATCAATTTGATTACTTGGTGTCTCAGAGTCTTGCAGTTGGTCTCACTAGAATACTGATGTAAGCTAAATTTCCCATTAATGAATCACAGAATCAGAGAAGAAGGAACAATTAGAAGTCATCTGGTTTAACACTCTAACCAAAAGGAAGGACGCATGTGCCCTTGTTACATGGTCAGTGATCCTCTGTAATAGGGAACATACCTAATAACACTTTCTAAGGCTGCCCCCCCTCTTTTGTCATTTTTAGGAAGGATTTTTAATAAATTCTGTCAAACCTCTCTTTTTGAGGTGTCGCTTGCTGGTCCTAAAGCTACTCTTTTTTGACCATTATGAAAAATTCCTTTTATTAAATCACCACTTCAACAGAAAACATAGGTAGATTTTAAAACCAACAGGCTTTCGCCCGGTCGGGCGCGGCTCAGCGATTCAGCATCGACCTAGGATCCAGGCGATCGGGGTTCGATTCCCGATTGGGGCACATGCCCAGGTTGTGGGCTCGATCAATGACTCTCATCATTGATGTTTCTCTCTCTCTCTCTCCCCCTCCTTTCCTCTCTCTGAAATCAATAAAGATATATTTAAAACCAACAGGCTTTCATCTTGATGTATATAAACATCTACTTTTTCTATAAATCTTGAGATTAGGAGAGACTGCAAGTCACTTCACTGTATGACATCACCTCTATACACTACTATTCTCCCTATCCTGACACCCAGTCCAGTGGCAGGGACGAGCCTGAAGTTAAGGAAAAGCAATATGGATGAGTGGGAACAGAGTAAAAGTGGTACTGGTTTAACATCAACCCTGCCAACATATGTGCCAGGTACCCAGTGTTAATGTGGTTAAAAAAGGAAAAGGTCATCTTCCTCCATCGAACCTCACTATTTTATAAAATCAACAATCAGAATTTTTAGTTTTTCCTACTTGATGCTGCTGTTGAAAGATATCAACACAGGCAAGTACAAAATGCAAGTTGCCTCAAATTCTTGAAGAAATAAATATAAACAACAATTTGCAAAAGTCTGAGAGTTTCATATAGTCAAATAAAGTAATATACCACTATTGTCAAAAGAAAAATCAAGATGGCATTGACTACTTCTGGTATTAAAAATGCTTTTTAATTCTGAAGCATAATAAAGAACACAAACTGAAAGTTATAAGAACTCAAAATAATAGAAAAATGGGATTAAAAACCCTAGAATGTGTTTGAACGACCATGGCACAAAAGAAAAGAGGATATTTAGCCTCAGTTCTACCATGAATATGTCAGGAGTTTAAAGAAGTAATTATAATGTATATAAATTTTCACTTGCTTCTTTTCCCTAACTCCAGTTATACAAAACAGCAGCTATCCCAAATTAAGTATATTCTTTATCTTGTGCTACAGCTATGGCTGCTCCACCTTCTGAGACTAGGGTCCTTGCTCCTCAGCTAGGAGGAGGCAGAGCAATGAAAGTCAAGCCACTCTTGAGCTCAAAGTTGCATTAGGTGGTCTTCTAAGCAAGTGATTTTCAACCATTTTCATCTCATGGCACATGTAAACTAATTACTAAAATTCTGTGGCACATCAAAAAATATATTTTTTGCCGATCTGACAAAAAATAGGTATAATTCTGATTCTTACACACCGGATGGCTACTGTGTTCACTGTTGTCATTGTTTTTATTTGACAATCTACAGGGAAAGAGGTCAGGGCCCCTGACTAAAGAGTCAGGTATTGCATGTTTTAAAAATTCTTGCTGCACACTGGTTGAAAATCACTGTTCTAAGTTGTTTCCAGCTCTATCCATCCATCAAGCATGGAATAGGCCAACAGATCTCAGAGGGAAGGCTGGAAGGAGGGCCGGAAGAGACTAACCAAAGAACTTAAAGCATATATGAATAGCCCATGGACACAGACAATGGACAGGTGGGGGCCTGGGGAGAGGTGGGAAGATGGGTGGAGGGGGGTAAGGAGGGGAAATGGGGGACATCTGTATTACTCTCAACAATAAAAAGAAAAATAAAGAATGATAGGAGGGAGGAAGTTATAATCATTTAGTGGTAACTGTTTCTTAAATGGTAGAAAGTTTTAATAAATTCTAATGGGTTTATGGACTTGAGCCCTGCAATATATCATGGTTGTTGACTAAGGAGGGATGTTGTATCCTATTAATGTATGTACCGCATGTATTAGAAAGGCAACCCACTGGAGTGGTATTTATGCTATGATTGTCACCAAAGCATAAAACTTATTACTCTAAGTCTATAAGCAAGTGGCCCAGTGCATGGCTCCTGTGTTTTTTCATATTTACTCCTTATTTTGAGCCACTAGTTCTTTACAACTTCTCCTCTTAGAACAATGGTCGCCATTTGACTGGGAGATCACACACTGGCACCTGAAGCAAATACATTCAGCAGAAAAATTGTGCATTTATTTCTGTCTCTTTTACTCTTCTGTGCTTTTCCTCTAATTAACTGGTCACATAACAAGTTGCTATCCTTAAAAGGCAAATCAAAGAACTAATGAGGCAACATCTGCCAAAAACCAAAAATCAAACACACAAAGAAAAAGCCCAAGTTTAATTTTACATGGTTCCTGAGCTATCAAATCCCTCCTTGTATAAAAGTCATTAGAAGGTAGGGGGTTGGGAAACTGGGTGAAAGAGGTGAAGGGACTAAGAAAATTGGTAGTCACAAAATAGTCATGGGGAAGTAAGTAGAGAATAGGAAATATAGTCACTAATACTGTAATAACTATATATGGTGACAGTTGGGGTACTGGAAACATCGAGGGGAACACTATGTAAAGTGTATGATTGTCTAACCACTAAGCCGTACACATGAAACCAATACAAAATAATACTGAAAGGAAAAAAAAGTTATCAGAAATGGAACTGACAGCAGTGCTGACGTGAAACTGGAAACTCATATTAATAGATAAATTCATTGTTCAGTATTTTGCATGTCCAGTCACTATTTGGTTCCACTAATGTACCCTGAACCAGGTCTGCTCCCCGTAGGAAAGAGTACCAGCATGCTCTTCGTCAGTTCAAAGAACAGGCCACTTTATGCGGGTTTTTTTTTCTCTTCTCATTTCTTTATTTTACATTCACCTTGACCTCTGGGGAGTTGATACAAATTACATACCTGGCTACGGCTTCACTGTATACAAAACCAGCATCAGCTCGTTTTACGATTTCAAAACATAGATCCGCTCCATCCATACTGCAGAGAAATGTGAAAAAGAATGTAAGAAAAGAGGAAATTCCAGGATAACAACACGGGAAGGGAATACATTGTAACTAAGCTATTAGTTGATTTATAGCTAATGATTGTGATAAATTAGTTAAATCTCCTTTCTTTCAATGAAAATCGGACATAAATTGTAAAAAACATTATAACCATTTCAACACTGAAAATCTACAGGGAAAGAAACAGGAAGAACAAGCAAACGGTATCACCAAATAAGGTATGGAAAACTGACTATACATTTTCTTTAGGTTATCACAGCAAGAGGTTTCAGAAGCGGGCAATGCGGGGGATTATGGGCACATTTTTGAATCAAATTCTGAAATAATCTGTATCTACTCAAGTCATGTAATATTCTAAGAATACAAGAAGAATTCCAAAACATTTAGCTATAGTTATCATCACTAATTGGGAATTCAAGCTATATAACTGTGGAAGGAAAAAAAATTGGCTAATCCATAATTTATTTTTATTTACACTTCTATTACCAAAGTTAATTGCTACAAACATATTCTAACTCAGTGAGGTGTTGGTGACATAGTGTCACTTACCTTGCCCCCAAACTTAAAATGGTTCTCGATTTCTTACCAGATCAGTAAGGCCTCTTGTCTTGGCCACATCTTGCCTCTTCTACCTACCCTGTCTAAGGACTTCTCACGAATACCCCACTCTCTAGGCCCATTAGTCCTATCACTACTCCCTGAATATACCATTTTCTTTCTCTCTTTTTCTTTTTTTGCCACATGTTTCTACATATATTGCTTCTCATATTCAAAACCTACCTTAATTCAAGGTTCCATTCCCAATTCCACCTTCCCCCCAAAGTCCACATTAAGTCCTTCTTTTGCTTAAATTTTATAACAACCCCGTATCATAATATTTAGCACTTACATACAAACATATATATGTGTATACATGAAATTTTTGCCAGATCATTACATACATTAATGAAATTATTTATATATTAATAGTCAGTTAACATTTTCATACTTTAAGGCTTATAAAGTGTTTTCAAATCTAGTACCTCATTCATTCATTTATTCAGTAGCTCAGGCTCTAACATATCTTTTGCAGGTATTATACTGAGGAAACAGAGAATTCTAGAAGGGAAAGTAAAGGAACTAACTGTTCATTACTATTACCAATAACTACTAAATAGTTATAATAATAACTAATAATCATTACTAATATTACCATTCATCAAGCATCATGGGAAGCACTTCCTTGTTATATCTCCATTCTTACAATTATCCCATGAAGTCAGTATCCTTCTCATTCTCAAATAATTTGTCTAAGTGAGTAGACGAGTATGTGACAAAGACAGGATTCAAATCCCTGTCTATCTATGTTCAATGCTCTTCCCATTATCTGGAGGTATACCTACTGGGTGTGCAAGGACCAAATACGCATATTCAAGCTCAAGAGTTCAACAATAGCACAAAGTTCTAAAGAACTAGTATATTTCATATTTTCAATATACTCACCTCCAATACCCACCACACAGTAAATATTTAATGAATGCTTTATTATATTATTTAAATCTTTGTGTGAGTTTTTATCCTCACTCGAGAACATGTTTATTGATTTTAGAGAGAGAGAGGAATGGGGGGGAGAGAGAAACATCAATATGAAACAGAAACATAGACTGGTTGTCTCCTCTACGTGCCCTGACTGGGGATTGAACCCACAACCTAGGTAAGTGCACTAACCAGGAATCAAACCCACATACCTTTTGGTGTACGGGACGACCCTCCAATCAACTGAACCACCCTGCTAGGGCTAATGTAAATGAAAATACTTTCACATTCATACAAGGCTTTACAAATTTCATCTAGTTTCCATTTCACAGCTCATAAACATTGTTGAATGTCAAACAGGATTCTTTGCAAAAATAATTCTTATAATGGTCTAGTCTACTCTGAAGTATAGCAGTGTTTATTTTCCATCAGAAATAAAGCCTAGATGAACATGACCATGCAACTTTGTGAACAATCCTGATCACCTGCTATGGTTATTAGGTTAGGGGGGCACATAAAATAAAGCCTGTGATACACACACTATTGGAAAAACTAGCAATCTATATGGCCACTACAGAGTGTGAAAGTGTCCTTCCTTCTATCTTGCCTCTACTAAGATGACTATTCTTTTTAATTTTGCCCATCATATAGGAGGGAAAAAAGTCATTCGAGATTGCTTTAATTTGCACTTCCTGGATTACTAGAGAGGTTGAATATTTTTCATTTCTTGTATTGTAGGGAGAAAAAAATACTATTTTTAAAGCTGGCTGCAGTTTATGCTGGTTGGCTGATCTATGAGAACTAAAAACACCTCACTGAAAGAAAAATCATAGTTTTGTTTAGGCATTTTCCTTCTTATCTGTGAAATGTGAGGATAAGCACCATTCAACTTAGATGAGAGAGAAGATAGTCAATGGAGGGAGCTAAACTGATTGCATCTATCGTAAAGCAATAAGAATATGGGAGCTGTCCTGTGAGCTAGAGGGAGGCTTCTGGAGGGACCTGGAATAGGGAAACAGAGTCTTCAGGGTAGAAGGAAGAGAGGCCAACCTAGGGAGGAAACCAGTCAGTGAGAAATAATTGAAAATTATTTACTGCACTGTGCTATAATTATTGGCATGGATCAATCCAATTTTTTCTGGTCATATCTGAAATACTAGCACTTGAAATTGCAATCTCTACACATGCACATACACACACAGCTATTTTTAGGTTTCTACTCTTTTCCACTGACTTGTCTACTCTTGTATCTAGTACCGTACCATTTTTAATAATAGTATATTTTAATATTTGGTAAAATAGGTCTCATTTCATTATTATTCTTTGGCAATATTCCCTTATGATTTTTTTCTTCCAGCTGAACTTTAAAATCAGTTTGTCAAAGGCTAAACATTTTTTATATTTTAGCTGAGATGGTACTATAATTATAGATTAACTTCTGGAAATTAACACTTTTCTAATATTCCCATCCATGAACATGATATGCCTCTCCAGTTCCTTTCTTGACTCTACGTTACGGTTTTAAGACTTTCTTCAAATTGGTTCCAAATACTAATTATTGGGTTTTTCCTCTGAGGCATTTTATATTTTTAGTCGCTATTATAAATGGGATCTTTTGGCCATTACATATTTTTTAATGTGATGGTTCATAAGCAGGAGTGCCAAAAACCACACACCTGTGTAACTTTTTAAATATGTAGGCATGTTCTGTGAGGGGTTAGTATGAAAGTAAGTCATCTCTGTGAAAGTTTCGGTGTTGTACTAATCTGGTTATTAATTAACAGGGAAGGAGCAGAGGGAAGACCAAATAACATAAGCATGCTACTTTACAGCTTTGCCAAAAAGCTGTATTTAACACCCTCTAAGTCTGTTCCCTGCTGATTGTTGGGAGAAGGGACTGGACAAAGGCAGTTTAAATGCATGCCCAGCAAGGTGTGAGTGATGTGGGAAGGTGCTTGCCCACCAATCATACCTGGCAGCAAGTCAGGGGCCAGGATGGCCGTGGCTACTGCAAGCGCGCAAAACCTGAATATTTAAACTTTTTTATTTTTAAATTTTTATTGTTGAAAGTATTACAAATGTCCCCTTTTCCCTCATTGATCCCCTCCACCCTGTACCCCTCCCCCAAGCCTTCACCCCACTACTGTCTGTCCATGGATTACGCATATATGCATGTAAGTTATTATGTTAATCTCTCCCCACCCCTGCCTTGCCTCTGAGATTCCTCAGTCTGTTCCATGCTTCTATGTCTCAGGATCTATTTTGTTCATTGATTTATTTTGTTCATTAGAGCCCACATATGAGTAAGATCATGTGACACTTCTCTTTCTCTGACTGGCTTATTTCTCTTAGCATAAGATTCTCCAGGACCCACCATGCTGTCTCATAGGGTGAGGGATCCTTCTTTATCAGAGCTGTATAGTATTCCATGGTGTAAATGTCTGAGAAGATGCTTGATATGATTTCAGTCTTCTTGAACTTGTAGAAACTTGTTTTGTGTCCTAACATGTGGTCTGTCTTTGAGAATGCCCCATGTGCACTTGAGGAGAATGCCTATTCTGCAGCTTTGGGGTGGAATGTTCCATAACTGTCAATTAAATCCATTTGAACTAGTGTATCATCTAGAGTCACTGTTTCCTTGTTGATTTTTTGTCTGGAAGATCTATCCAGTCAAGTCAGTGGGGTGTTAAAGTTCCCTACTGTGACTGTATTGCTGTCAATCTCTCCTTTAAAGTCCTACAGAAGTTTTTGTTTTTCTCTCCAGCCTGCATGAGACCTTGGTTCTGAGGTGGGTGTGTTGCAGACAGCATGTATTTGGGTCTTGGTTTCTTATCCATTCAGCTACCCTATGTCTTCTGATTGGAACATTTAATCCATTAATATTTAATATTACTGATAGGTACTTATCTATTGCCATTTTATATCTTTTTGCCTATGTTTCTCATTCTGTCTATTTCAACTTCTTATTAAAGCAGTCCCTTTAACATTTCTTGCAATGCTGGTTTGGTGGTGACAAATTCCTTTAGCCTTTTTTTTTGTCTCGAAAGCTCTTAAATTTCACCATCTATTTTGTTTTTTGTTTGCTTTATTACTGTTCAAAATATTACAGATGTCCCCTTTTCTCCCCATTGACCCCTTCCACCCCACACTCACCCTGCTCTCCAGTCCCAGTTGGTTCCATTCTGAAGGAGTGAAATGAGAGGGAGAAGAAATTCTGCTATGGACCAGTATGGGGAGTGTTTCCATAATATATGCGGAGAAAAACTATGGGAGGTTTACTTTGAATTGTGAAAAGTGGTGGGATTATGAATGATCTTAGCCATTTCTCCCTTTTGTCTATTTGAACTAAAATTTTAAAATAATAAACATGCATTATTTATATGATTAAAAAATTATTGAAAAACAAATGCATGAAAAAAACCAAACTAGATCACAGGTCTAGAGGCACAAGGTATGGTTGGCTGTATGTTGAAGGGATCAGAATATGCTACCCCAAAATACAGTAGGTCACTTTGACATCGGATTATTTTGAGCTGAAGGCAACTGAAAAACAGCTGACACCCCAGAAAGAATTCTCTGCTCATATCCATTCTGCTCCAAATTAGAGCATAAATTTCCTGGTACTTTGCCTCTTAAGTACCAGGAAGAGAAGAACTACTTTTATCTGCATAACAAACCTTACTAAACAACTCTAATTTGTCATACATTTCCTGCTCACCTTCCTACAACTTACCTCCAACCTCAGACACCCAAACTAACCACCCCTGTTCCTATGTCTAGTCTCTTACCCACACTTTATCATTCTTTGTTAAAATGATATATAAGTCTCCGGGTCTGCTTCTGTGTGGTTTTCACTTTTTTTCTGTGAGGCACCCCAACTGCCCTAAAGTATGCATATGAAATCATCTCCTGTTAATCTATTGTTTGTCAGTTTAACTTGCAGATCCCAGACACTTAAAGCTAAGAGAGTACAGGAGAGGTTTTACCCTCCTCTGCAATGTATTCTACAAAAAAAGAGAAGGGGGGGGGGCTTGAAAAAGTGTTTCTCAAATTAACTGTGGTAAAGGACCAATTTTTGTTCATAAGGTACATTATGAGCCCATACTTTTATAAACGATAATAAAATCATGTGCTATGATTTCCCAGTAATGTCAAATTGCTCTAACAGTTTCTAAATATTTATTCTTAATTTCTGTACTTAACTCATTATAGACTGGTAAAAGTTGGTAGACTGGAATACATCTGCAAGCTATTCTTTGAAGAACGCTGTAAAGAACATACCAAATCTGGATTTCTCTGACCAGCTTTTCACTGAAGGCAACAAAAAACAATAACAAAAATAACTAGAGAAACTGAATAAAATTTAAAAAATTTAAAAGCGTTAAAGAATTAACAGTATAATGAGCGTAAAATTACCTAATGAGAATGGGGAAAGAATTAGAGCTCAAAGAGGTGAGCAAGAGCTGCTTCTGTCCTGGGGGTAGGGAGTGGGCTATGAAAAGAAGGCAGATGTGGAGGGGGGTGGCTGTACTTTTGGGGAATTCTGGGGTCAGTCAAATGGAGACCAACAAGGTCCAACTGTTTTTGCACCATAATGATACAAAGAGAGACAGAGAGATTCTTTTGGCAGACCTCAGAATAGCATGCTAAAGGCTAAGGCCCTGATAAAATACCCCATGTTCTGGGCTGGGACCATAAAGGGCTGTAATTTGAAAATGGGGTACAGAAAAATATTCTGATATGTGTTATTGTTAGCACAGAAAAAAAGTCCCAATGTCTATCATGGAGATAAAATCTGAACTTAAAATTTCAGCAAGAAACAAGAAATTATAAAAAGTGACACTACAGATCTGAAAAATAAAAATTTCAGAATAGAAAAATATAGTACCAAAATTAAGAATGTAAGCAGATTATATAGCTTACATTGAAGAGAAAATCAATGACCTGAAAGTTACATCAGATCGATGCATGGAGAGACAAAACATGGAAAATATAAAAGTAAGCAAAAGAAACAAAGGATTACAGTGGGAAGGCCAGTACATATTTTATTGAAGTTTCAAACGTGAAAAGAAAATGAAGCAGAAGCAATACTAAAAATATAATGGCTGATAATTACCCCAAAATAATTAAAAATACCAATTCACTGATTTGAGAAGTCCAATAAACATCAAGCAAGATAAATAAAAGAAATCTATAGTTACAGAATACAGTGGAAAGGAATCTTAAAAAGAAATAACTGCCAATCTAAATTTCTATTTTCACCAAATAACCCTTAAAAATGAAGGTAATAAAAATTCTTTCAGGCTTTCAGTCAAGATGGTGGAGTAGGCAAACGTGGTACTTGCTGTCTCCCACAACCACATCAAAATTACAACCAAAATACACAACAACCATCATTCAGAAACACCTGAAATCTAGCTGAAAGGAAGTTCTACAACTAGGGAATTTACAGAGATGTTGGGCGGAATCCAGGAATTGGCTGGTCTCACACCCATGTGTGGAGGTTGAAAATCTGGAGGGATATCTTGGCTATGGAGGTTTCGTGGAGGAGAGAGGGGTCCAAGCCCATGAGTCAGGCCCCCTGGCCCAGGAAGAGAAGTTTCCACAACTCCTGGATCTAAAAACCAGCAGGGATTCTGGCTGAGTGACATGGAGGCTGCTGGCCCCAGGCAGTTCCTCTTAAAGGGCCTGCACATGGATTTATTCGGACTCACTCCCTCTGAGATCCAGCACTGGGGCAGCAGCTTTAACAGAAACTGGGACATTTGGGGAGGAACTAACTTGACTATAATTAGGGCGAGAGCTAGAGGGGCAGCTTCCTCCCAGACAAAGTGCTGGTAGAGGCCATTACTCCTTTGATGAGCCCTCCCCCCACAGAGCTGGCAGGAACCATATTGAAATCTCCATCAAGCTGGCTCACACTTTTTGCCCCACCCTAGTAATTCCCTGAGACCCTGCCCCTCCCTACTTGCACGCTTATTCAAGCCATTTCCAATGGCTTTTCCATACAACTGGCCTCTCTTGCCTCATGCTTCAGACTTTCCTAAAATCTCTCAAAGAAGCAGCAGCTGGCCTCAGTGTGCCCCATAACTCTCAATAAATGGCCCCAGGCCTGGCACTAGAAGCAGCCAGCATTGGTTCATAGCTTGGTCTCTCCTGGACACCTCTGAGCCCAGCAAAAGCAGCAGCCATCTACAGACTGCCATGTAGCTTATGTTGGGTAGCCATGGGCAGAGGGTGACTTTGTACCTCCCAGGAAGCCCTAGAGACAGTGCACCAGGTTGTCAGACTCAACCACACTGGATTACAGCTTTACCACATCCATGAGTGACACACTGAAGGGGTGCACTTGGTGAGTACCAAAGCCCAACTGAAGTAAATTCTGCTCCATAGGGGTGTCTCCTGCATAGCAGCTCTTCTGCTGTAGTCACAGCTGGTCCTCACAGCCAATTGGCCTGGAGGTGAATCCCTCCCAGTGATGCCAACAGCAACCAAGGCTCAACTACAACAGGTCAGAGCACACAGCCCACACAGGGGATCACTTAGAGTGCCCAGTAGAGGTGATCGGGGAGGCTGAGCCACTGCACCCTACAGGACACCTACTACATAAGGCCACTCTACCAATTCCAGGAAACACAGAAGCTTTACCTAATACATAGAAACAAACACAGAGAAGCAGCCAAAATGTGGAGACAAAGAAACATGTCACAAATGAAAAAACAGAAGAAATTTCCAGAAAAAGAGCTAAATGAAGTGTAAGTAAGCAAACCACTAGATACAGAGTTCAAAACAATGGTTATAAGGATGCCCAATGAACTTAATGAGAATTTCAAGAAATTTAATAAGAATTTCAAGGAACATAGTGAGAATTTCAGGGAAATTAGTGAGAACATCAAATGACATAGAAAAGGACCAGTCAGAAATGAAGGTTACACTAACTAAAATGAAAAATAATTTACAGGGAATCAAAAGTAGAGTAGAGGTCACTGAGAATCAAAGTAGTGATTTAGAATATGAGGAAGCAAAAAAGCAATCAGAAGAGAAAAAAGAATCCAGAAATATGAAGATAGTGTAAGGAGTCTCTGGGACAACTTCAAGAGTACCAACATTCGCATCATGAGGATTCCAGAAGAAGAGAGGGAGCAACAAGTTGAAAACCTATTTGAAAAAATAATTACAGAAAACTTCCCCTACCTGGGGAAAGAAATAGACTTACAAGTCCAGGAAGCACAGAGAGTCCCAAACAAGAAGAACCCAAGGAGGTCCACTCCAAGATACATCATAATTAAAATGCCAAAGGTTAAAGACAAAGAAAGAATTTTAAAAGAAGCATGAGAAAAGCAGTTAGTTACCTAGAAGAGGGTGCCCATATGACTGTCAGCTGATTTTTCAACAGAAACTTTGCAGGCCAGAAGAAAAGTGGCAAGAAATATTCAAAGTGATGAAAAGCAAGAACCTACAACCAAGATGACTCTACCCAGCAAAGCTATCATTTAGAATTGAAGGTCAGATTCTAAATGAAGAGCTTCCAGGACAAGAAAAAGCTAGAGTTCATCTCCAACAAACCAGTATTACACGAAATGTTGAAGAGTCTTCTTTATTTTTAATTTTTATTTATTTTATTTTTAAATTTATATTTGTTTAAAATATTACAGATGTCCCTTTTTCTCCCCAAAGACCCATTCTACCCCAAAGGATCTTCTTTAAGAAGAAGCTAATGAACAAAATAAACTGACAAACAAAATAGACCCAGAGACATTGAAATATGCAACAGACTGCTGAATATCAGAGGGAAGGGGGTGGTGGAATGGGAAGATATTAACCAAAGAACTTATATGCATATATGCATAACCCATGGACACACACAATAATGAGGTGAAGGCCTGGGGACAGGGCGGGAGCAGAGTAGAGAGGGTTAATGGGGGGAAAAAAAGGGGACATCTGTAATACTTCTAACAATAAAGATGAATTAAAAAATTTTTTTTCAGATACGGAAAAAAAAAGGGAATTTGCCACCAGCATACCTATCCTTAAAGGAAATACAAAAGAGTATTCTTCAGGTAGAAGAAAAATAAAGTCAAATAAAAGCTCAGAGATGCAGCAAGTCATTAAAAGCATAAAATGTGGTAAATATGTACAGTCATGCACCACTTGATGATGGGTTATGTTCTGAGAAATAAGTTGCTAGGCAATTTCATCATCGTTTGAACATTAAAGAGTGCACTTACACAAACCTAGATAGTATAGCCTACTACACACCTAGGTTGTAGGAATACCATTGTGACTGTAGATTAATCTAAATGAACAATGACTGTATAAAACAACCATTTTCTCACTATCTGCAGAGAGAGACCATATAAAACAATAACTATTCTAAGAAAGAAAGAGAGGAGATTGATTTTAAATAAAAATACTTGACAACAATAACATAAATCAGGAGGCATACTAAAATTTCTAGGACAACCATTAAGTTCTCTAACTTTTTTGTACATATCAGGGCCCTTTTCTACTCTTAAAGATTATTGAGAGCCCCAAAGGGATTGTAATTGTGTGGGTTTTATCTATCAATATTTGCTGTATTAAAAATTAAAATCCAGAAATGTAAAAATCATTTATTTAAAAATAAAAATAATAAATCCATTGCACATTAACAGAAATATTTTTCATGAAAAATAACTATATATTTTAAAACAAAATAAATTTGTTTTTATGTACAATAGTTTTTATTTATTGCTAAATTGTAAGAGTTAAAAACTTAGAAAAAACCAAATGCTTACTAAAAATGTAAAACAAAATAAATTTAGTAAGAGTAACATTGTTTTACATTTTGTAAATCTCCTTCATTTCTGGTTTAATAGAAGACAGACTCTTATATCTGCTTCTACATTCAATTTGTTACAATTTGTTATTTGGTTCACGTAAATGAAGAAAATCTGGCCTCAAGTAGAAATATAATCAGATGAAGGAGGTATATTTTAAAAGCCCTTGCAGATACTTGTGAATATTCTTTGATTCTACACCAAAACTCAAGAAGTGGTAGTTCCTTAAAGGTAAATTGCAATGTGGAATCTGAAACCATACCAGTGAACTTTCTGTACTCTGTTACATTATAATCAATTGTTCTGTCTTGTTCTTTGAATAGGTCTTTTACCTGTGCATGACTTTGTAACACTGTGCCTTAGTCATTTGAAAACTACTGTTCTGGTCCACTGAGTTATGCAGATTTTCCAAATACTGACATCTGATTATATGATATAAAAAACCACATCTGTTTATATCACCACTGACTGCATTAGAAACATTCTTTAAGACTTGGGAAGCTGTTAAGCTTACAGTGGCAGATACATTTTCCAAAATTCTAATTTTCACTTGCAAATCTGAATTTCATCACTGGCCAACTACTGTGAGTTGTTTCCCTTGAAGCAGTGGGCTTACTTCACTCATTTTTGGCCAGTGTGTTCCTTTTTTTTTTTTTTTCGGTTAATCCTCACAAGAGGATATATTTTTAGAGAGAGTAGAAGGGAGGGAGGGGGAGAGAGACAGAAACATTGATGTGAGAGACACATTGACTGGTCGCCTCCCACAGGTGCCCGAACAAGGCAGGGATCGAACCTGCAACACTTCAGTGTGCAGGCCAACGCTCTAACCACTGAGCAACACTGGCCAGGGCTAAAAATGTGCTCATTTTTGATTAAATGTCTGCCACATACCCAAATCAGAGTAACTTAGTTTGTCTGTTAGTCACTTTTCAAGTAAAAATTATGTTACAGCCCGGCTGGTGTGGCTTGGTGGTTGAGCATCGACCTATGATCAGGAGATCGAGGTTCAATTCCTGGTTGGTTGGGGCACATACCTGGGTTGTGGGCTCAATCCCCAGCAGGGGGCATTCCGGAGGCAGCCTATCAATGGCTCTCCCATCATTGATGTTTCTATCTCTCTCTATCCCTCGCCCTTCCTCTCTCTATAATCTATAAAAATGCAAACAAAAAATGATGCTACACACACACACACACACACACACACACACACACACACACACACACACACACACACACACACACACTGCTAGTTCACCTTATAACTCAAGAAATCACATAAGTGCTTTTCTGAGATTCAATAACATTTAAAGGAATGTAAGCAATCAGAGTATGTTTCCTAATCATAATATAGTTATGTTAGAAATAAATTAACAAAATAACTAGAGAATCTCTAAATGCTTGAAATTGAAAAATGCATGCTAAATTACCTATGACTCAAAGGAAAAATTATATTAAAAATTAGAAGTTACTTCTAACAACGATAATGAAAACAGTATACATCAAAACTTGTGCAGGACTGAGGCATTACATCTCATGATTGGGGTGTTGCCATTATTAGACCAGCAAATAAAGAACTGGTTGAAAGGAGTTGGGGTTTAAGTCCAATCTCAGTCTTCCAGTATGAGAAAGTTAGTCTTTCATTCCTAGGGCAATAATCAGGGCTATTTGCCACGTTTTAATGACCAGGGTTTATCATATCTATTTAAAATACAGAGAAGTCAGAAACAACCTAAATGTTCAACATAAGAGAATAGTTAAATAAATTGTGGTAAATCCAGAGTAGAATATTATACTGCCATTCAAATGATGCTACAGAAGTATTTACTGATATAGAAAGATGTTCACAATAGATTAGGATGTATAAACATATAATATGCATATATGTGTGTATGCAGATGCATTGAGTAGTTTTTTAACATAATAGGGTGTTAAACAGTGCATGAGTAGGATTGTATTTGGATTTTTTTTTTACTTCTACTTTTAACAAATGAACAGGTACTACCACTTCTGTCATACTAAAAACAGTTTTAAATGTTAAAAAAACAAAATGCAAAAATACCCCTTCAGAATGCAGCTAAACAGTATTTACAAAGTAGTCTGTATACATAAATTTGTTTTAAAACTTTAAATTACTGAATAACAGAAATATTATGAATATTGATGTCAAATATTAAAAAATAAAAGCTACAGTTAGTGTGATTCAATCAGGAGAAATATTTTAAACCAGCAAATTGATTCCAATGAAGATAGAAGGAAATAATAATGAGCAGAGATTAATGAAATGGAACTGGAAAATCTCTGTTTGGAAACTGAACAATATACTTTTATTATACAGGTCTCAGAATAAATCATTAGAAAATAAGAAAATATTTTATACTGAATAACAAACATAAACACATCAAAACCTATAATATGTAGATGAAGTAGTACTTAGAGGGAAATTTACTGTTGTAGATGCATATATTAGAAAAGAAGAAAGGCTGAAAATTTATGAACTAAGCATCCATTCTCCATAAGTTATATAACAATCATCAAATTAAACTCAAACAAATTAGAAGGATATAATGACAGAAATTAATGAAATGGAAAACAAACAGATATTAGAAGGATCAACAAAGCTAACAGTTGTTCCCTGTGAAATGATGAATCCTTAGCAAGACTGATTAAAAAGAGAGGAGACACATAATAGAAGCCTATATATATATATATATTTTAATTTATCTTTATTGTTGAAAGTATTACAGGTATCCCATTTTTCCCCCCACTGACTCACTCCACCTCATTTCCACCCCCTCCCCTGGCCTTCACCCCATTATTGTCTGTGTCCATGTCTTATGCATATATGTATATAACTCTTTTGGTTAACCTATTCCTGCCCTCCACTCCCCTTCCCTCTTCCCTCTGAGATATGACCGTCTGTTGCATGCTTCAATGTCTCTGGATCTATTTAGTTTGTCATATTCTTTTGTTCATTAGCTTCTTCTTAAAGAAGACCCTTCATCATCTCATGCAGCACTGGTCAGGTGATGATGAACTCCTTTAACTTTTTCTTATCTGTGAAGCTCTTTATCTAACCTTCAGTTCTAAATGATAGCTTTGCTGGGTAGAGTAATCTTGGTTGTAGGTTCTTGGTTTTCATTACTTTGAATATTTCTTGCTACTCCCTTTAGGGGAGCACCTAGAGGGCCCAGCTAAGGTGACTGGGGAGGCTGAGCCACTGGACCCTACAGGACACCTACTACACAAAGCCACTCTACGAATTCCAGGAGACACAGCAGCTCTACCTAATACATAGAAACAAACACCTGGGAAGTTGCCAAAATGTGGAAACAAAGAAACATGTCACAAAGGAAAGAACAGAAGAAATCTCCAGAAAAGGAACTAAATGAAATAGAACCAAGCAAGCTACTAGATACAGAGTTCAGAATAATGGTTCTAAGGATGCTCAAGGATCTTAGTAAGACTATTAAGGAAACTAGTGAGATCATCAATAACATAATAAAGTACCAGTCAGAAATGAAGGGTACAGGAACAGAAAGGAAGAATAATTTACAGGGAATCAACAGTAGAGTAGAGGTCACCGAGAATCAAATCATCAATTTGGAATATGAGGAAGCAAAAAACACCCAACCAGAAGAGGGAGAAGAAAAAAAGAGTCCAGAAATATGAAGATAGTGTAAGGAGTCTCTGGGACACCCTTAAGCAGCCCAACATTCATATTATTGGGATGCCAGAAGGGGACGAAAGAGAGAAAGAAATTGAAAACCTATTTGAAAAATAATGACAGAAAACTTCCCCTACCTGGGGAAAGAAATAGACTTACAAGTCCAGGAAGCACAGAGAGTGCCAAACAAGAGGAACCCAAAGAGGCCCACAGCAAGACACATCATAATTAAGATGCCAAAGGTTAAAGACAAAGAGAGAATCTTAAAATCAGCAAGAGAAAAGCAGTTAATTACCTACAAGGGAGCACCCATACGACTGTCAGCTGATTTCTCAACAGAAACTTTGCCGGCTAGAAGCTAATATTAAGAATGAAAAAGGAGCCCTGACCGGGTAGCTCAGTTGGTTGGAGCGTGTCCCCATACGCCAAGGTTTTGGGTTTGATCCTCAGTCTGGGCACATACAAGAATCAACTAATGAATGTATAAATAAGTGGAACCTCAAATTAATGTTTCTCTCTCTCTCTCCCAAACCCCATAACTTCTCTCTCCCTCTTTCCTTAAAAATCAATAAATAAAAATAAAAAAGAGTGAAAAAGGAGGTATCATTTCATATCCTGCAAGACATTCAAAAGATGGTATTGAAACTCTATGCCACATATTTGAATGGACATACTATCAGAAAAATAAAACTCATAATAAAGAACACAAAAAGGATTAGAAAACCTGAATAATTTGTTACTGATTAAAGGAATTGAATCGGTAATTAAAAACCTTCTGGCATAGAAAACTTTAGGCCTAGATGGAATTTCTGACAAGTTCTACTGAACATTTTGAGGAGAAATAAAATGAATAAAAAGCAGGAACAGTATCTAATTCATTTATGAAGCTAGCTTAACCTAGATATAAAACCACATTAAGGACAGCATGAGAAAATTAAAGAACAATCTCACTAATGAACATAGATGAAAATAACCCAAACAAAACATTAGGAAACCAAAACAGCAATATACAAAAATTACATCAGGACAAAGTAGGGTTTACTAGAGGAATGTAAAACTGTTTTCACATTTGGAGTTCAATTACTATGAATCTGAATATTGACATACAAAATGTCCACTCCAGCAACTCATATTCAACAATATTCTGGAGGTCCCAGCCAGTGCAAAAGGACAAGATAAAGAAATAAAATGTATAAGACCTGAAAAGAAACAACTATCATTATTTACAGATGGCATAATTGCATATATGGAATGTCCAAAATAATCTAAGGTAAAATTAGAATTAATTAGAATTTAGCAAAATCATTGTTATAAATCAATTAAAAAATTTTAAAGAATGTTTTTTAAGAACATAAAAATAAATAGCATAGAAAGATGTATAGGACCTCTAGGGAGAAAAGTATGATATTTATTAAATTAAGATAAATTAAATAAGTAAAATAAATGGAGAGAAAATTATCCTGTTCACAGACTTGTAGACTCAATATTGTAAAGAGCCAATCTTTTCCAAATTGAAGCATAAATTCAATGGAATTCAATAAAAATCCCAACCAGTTTTGTGGAAAATGTCAAGCAGAATCTAAAATGTATGTGGAATTTCAAAAGGACAAGAAGACCCAAGATATTTTGGGAGAATAATAAGATGGGGATATTTGCTCTATTTGATTTCAAAATTTCATAATATAAAGCTTAGTAATTAAGACTATGCTGCTGACACTAGGACAGACGAAGAGGACAGCAGAACATAACAGAGAGCCTTCAAACAGAGCCATACATATATGGATGCTTGATTGATGACAAAGAGGCGACTGCAGAGTATTGGACAGAGATGGTCTCTTCAAATAAACATAGGCTTATGTGGACCAGACGAGGTGTCCCTGAATGTTCATAGCAACATTGTTCACAATGGCCACCAAGTGTCAACAACCCAAATGCACATCAGTAGTAGAAGGGCTTAAAGCACTGGTATAATCATACAACAGAATAGAACAGAAAAATGAAAAGAAATTACAGCCACACAAGGGAATTTGGCGGAAACCGAAAGATAAAACACTGGGTGAAGGAAGCAGACAGAGCAGAACACAAACTGATTTCTTTCACATATGGTTCAAACACAGAAATAACCCTATTTTGTTGTGATGAATAATTAAAGCTAGCACTTATTGACTGCTTACTATGTGACAGGCATTTACATGCATTAATTCACTGAATGGTTACAGGAAGTCTATGAGGTAGGTATTATTACCATCCCTATTTTATTTATGAGAAAACTGAGAAACAGTAAAGGTTAATTAACTTGCCCAAGAGATCACACAGCTATTAAGGGGCAGAACCAGGACTCAAACTCAGGCAGCCTGGTTTTCAAGTCTATGCAATGTCCCCCTCAAAATGCTCAGGTTACAAAGAAGGAACCTTCTAACTTCTGCTCGAGGGTCTGAGTTACTAAATGGAACATAAGATTACAGCTAAATTGGTGAAATCATAGCATAAGGAGGGCTCTGTATAACAAATCAATATTTATGCCTGTTTATCAAGATCCCACTAAGGTGGTTCTGGAGCACCTAGGGGGATCTTCAAAATACAAAGCCTCCATCCCTATCGCCCCAGGTGATACATATGAATACTGCACTGTTGATATGGTTTAATCTATAGTCAATAAGTTTGCAGATAAATGCTTTAATCCTTGCATACTGCTTGTGGTACTGTCTTGAAGTCTTCTCAAATGTCCATCTTTCCTCAATGTTCTCTTTACGCCCCTGCTAGGGATGTCCTCCCTCCACTTTTCTACCTGTCTCTCTCCTACGCTGATGTTCATGCCCTTCATCAACTCTGTACAAGCTTGCCTGCCTGTTCCAGCTCCCAACCGTTTCCCTCACTGACCTCTTAGGGCCCTAAGAATCTGTGCCTTTCCATGGCCATTTAGACATACACTACCAGTTATTATTTATTTCATGGATAGGCACCTGTCTGGTCTGTACAATTTGACTATAAACAACTTGAAGGCAAAAACAGGCCTTTTACTGTTCGCATAATATTCCACATATTATTGAATATTTACAAATATTTGTTGGTGGTAAATTCATTTCTGAAAAAGTGAGGAGTCATGCACACATGACCTTTTAAAAAATCCCCCCTCTGTCTAAACTACTCCTTTTTTGTGGGGAGGAGTGTTAAAACAGTGCATGTCAGAGTTTCAATGGAAGGAAAGGGTACATGTTTGAGGGATCCAGACAGTCTTCATGGAGTCAGCAGATTCTCAGATGAGGAAAGGGAGAATAGGAGAGGATGAGAAAGAGAGTGAGAGTGTGGAAGTGATAGGGACTACAGGTAGTTATGAGGAAAGCAGCATCTTAAGGCATTTTTTTCTGATAAGCAAACAACAGTAAGGGCCTGGGGCACTAGGAAATGAGTCAACTTGTTATATGGGCTTGGAGTAGATTGTGGGAATATTTAAGGGGCTATAATTTGAGCTAAACTCTCCTCTTCCACTTATACTGTAAACAGGATACAATCAAGTCCTTTCAGTATGAACTTGGACAGGGACAAGAGAAGGTACCTACACAGGATTATTAACTATGATATGTAAAGAGATAGAAACATTCATCTTTTCAGTGGGGAAAGGGGATGTTCACGTAACAGAAATTGCTTAATAAAGAAATTTTGATATATTGTCAAAGACATTAAAATGACTGGGCATATCCCTATATACCTATGTACCAGTTATATTTCTTTTGCTGGGAATTGTCTATTCTTGTCCTTGCCCATTTGTATATGAAGCTTAATATTGTTACTTCAGTTGGAGTGAGCCCTCTTTGTCTACAGGGTGGGGCAAAAGTAGGTTTTACAGTTGTTCGTATGGAAAATAATACAACAATTAATAAAGAATAGGAATAAACAGTGTTTTGAGTATTCGCAACTGTAAACCTACTTTTGCCACACCATAAAAATTATACATCAAACTTACAAATTGTTAATTATGTTCTATCCTCCTACTTTGAAAAATATATATTCATAAGGACCTGGAAGGTTAGGTTCTATTAAGAATTCTTGGGCCCTGGTTGGTGTGGCTAAGTTGGCTGAGCGTTGACCCGTGCACCAAAAGGTTACTGGTTCAATTCCTGGTCAAGGCACATGCCTAAGTTGCAGGTTCAATTCCCAGTCAGGGTGCATACAGGAGGCAACTGATCGATGGTTGTCTCTCACACTGATGTTTCTCTCTTCTTTCCTCTCTCTAAAACAATCATTAAAAAATATTTTTTAATAAAAAAAACAGAGTTATTGGGTTCCTCAGAATTTCTCACCAGAACACGGCATGTTGGGGTACCTGACTCTTGGCCTGCCCTCATTTTTTACCCCACCCCCAGCTCTGTGCCTAATCTTACAGCCTTCCGAGACCATGGTTGACATCCCAAGGTACAAGAGTTGGCAGTCCAACTGCAGATTTTATAACCACTTAACGAGGACACTGACTCCTCTTCTTAGAATAGTGCCTTCTGCCACCCCTCCTCTACTCATTCTTGTTCCTTAATGCTGGGTCAGTTAAGGTTCTTACTTACAAGAAACAGAAACCAACTCTGGCTGATTTAAGCAGAAATGGAGTTTATTAATAGGACACTGGATTGCGCACAGAGTGGTAGGGAGGCCTATAAAACCAAGATTGGTGCTACGTAGTAAGAAACAAAACCCTGAACTGATCTGAGAAGAGCACTACTGCAGCTGCCCTGTACCAGCTGCAGCAGTTTGCACTCCTGTCCCTGTCAATGTGAGATGTTGGAGAGCTTCTACTATATGCTCCTACCTGAGGGTTCCACATGGTCCCTATTTTTTGTCAGTAGCTATTATTACAGCATGGGTCATACGTCCATAGCCTAACTGCCAAAGAGAGCAAATATCTGGCATTTTTAGAGTCTACAGTAGAAGGTGGGCTTTGCCCCCCGTGAAGGCTCTTAAGATGAAAGATCTCCAAACACTGGAAGAAGGTTCAGGTGTTGAACAGCCAAAAACAATGAGTAATGTCCCCTACATATGGGTTCTATTCTCCAGTTCCACTTTTAACTGCTTAGGGGATCCTGATCATGCCATTTAATATTTCTGGGTTGCTGGTGACTCTTCAATAAAATGATGGGATTTGGTTTAGTAATCTCTAAGGTCTCTTGATAATGACAGAATTCTAATTCTTTGAAAACAGAACTGGCTTGAAAGAATTTGCTACCTCTAAAATTGAGATGCAGTCTAAGATACTGTTTATCAAGTTTTAGAAACTGAGGATTGTTCTAATGCCAGTCTAGATATCAAAGATTAATTTGTCACCATTTACAGGGTCCTCTATTTACTACCCTTTTCTTTTTTTCCAGACATTTCTCTTGTCCAATTGCTTAAAGGATCAAGATCTCTTGACCCCTAATCAATGCTGTTTGACAATGGTGCCTCCTAGTGGATGAGGAAACTGCAGTTATAAGAGATAGCAAATAATCCTACTAAGTTAGGAGATTGGTTGTTTAGGTTAACATGCCCCTCTGTATGGTTTTCTGAAATTCCCAGAAAAGAAAAGAAGATTCTTGGGAGCAACAACTATTAGCCCTCAGTGTTCTCACTAATCTTTATAGATAAACACCCACCTTTCCAACCTCCAACATTCACATTTACATACACATATTTTTCGTCTTTCAGTTAGGTTCTGATGGGGGAAAAAAAAAAAAAGAAGGGGAGGGGCCTCCAGATATAAATCACAATAAGTCACATCACAGAATTTTAGAACTGGATGTTTAATTAAAGGATTTGCTGCAGTTGGGACTAGAACCTCAGCTTCTTGAGTCTCAGACCCCTGTACAATTCCATGCTTCCTGTTCACTTTTTTTGAAGGAGGGTACACCTTTCCCCTGCCCTAACATGGACTTAGGTGGGTTGTTGAGAGGACAGTGATATTCTATTTTTTCAAGGGGCTTTAAAAAAAATTACTGAAAATCTTCACAAGCGAAGGGAATCTCACCTGTGCTTTATTACCCATCCAGGGGACAAGATTTCATGGTGCTAGGTAGGAACCAAGCTTCCAAGCTATCAAGTTTCTGTTCTCAGCACGAAGTCTACAGAGTTCACCTAAGACATTGGTTACTAAATGGCACCAGTTATGTTTGCACAGGGTAAAGTATCCAAAGGCCAGGTCCTTGAGCTTTTCTCTTTTCTATACAACCCTCCCCATCTTTTAACTTCATTAATTCTAAAAAAATAATTGTTGTGCAAACACCTTAGATGCAATTCTTTATCTACTGGATGTACTAGTTCAGCTAGTTTAAGCACATTTTATTTATTTGTTTATTTTTAAGTTTCTTAGACTTCCGATCTAGTCCCACTTACTTTTGCAGGTGAGAGCCATGATAGTGCCTCCGCGACGCAAAACCAAATCAATCGTAATCATTGTATCAGTTTAGTTTCTATCCTGCATAAGTTCTTATAACTTTGGTGTGGGTTAGTACTAAGATTCTTCCTAAGTCTCTATAGCTCTTCTTTCTGCCCCTTCTCTCTAGAAATACGGTTCTCCCCTGTGTTCCTCAATGCCTTCTTTTCATGCAGAGGCAGGTTCCTCAGTGCAGTCCCTGCCACCACTAACAGCAAAGCCTCTGGCATGCAGGAGGGAGCACACCTTCAAACAACATAGATATGAAAATCCTAACATGCTCCTTCCAGTCATTTGTGCAATTCAAGGATTCAGGGCCATTCTTTGCACGCCAGACTCCACTATGGTCTTACAGCTGAGGAAGGTGGGCTAATTTGGAAAATGACCTCATTGTAAACTAACACACCAGGGATTAAAAAATAATCACACAGCTAATTACCGATTTTCTGTTTTCATTTTACTACCATTGCACTCTGAAATCAAACTAGCTCATATAATTCTTACTTCTAGGCAAGTTCCTCCCTATCATTAAAAAGTTAATGCTGGTACCTATCAAACTATAGATGTACAAATATAAACAAAAACAGGCATATAGCACAGCTATCTGCTAAGATTGAATTGTTCCAACTTAGCAAGAAAAATGGAACCACTATTCTGCCTTCATGAGAAGATTCCATGTGCCTATAAATTATTTCCAAGTTTCGAGCATGACAAAGAAGAATATGATTCTTGAATGTTCAAATAACATCACAGCTAATGTGCAAACAGCAACAAAACTCTATGTAGATACAAGTCAGCAGTTAACTAGACAGATTCTTTGAGTATTACGGGAAGACACACAGCACTCACAGACAACGATTTTCACATTAGTCCCTCTTCTGGGATGAGATATTGAAGGTTCCTGTTAAATGCAGATATGTTAATAGCTAATAGCTAAGATTTACTGACCATTTAATTACATATCAAGTGCCATTTTAAGTGCTTTACATGTAATAACTATTTTATCCTCTTAACAATACAAGGAGACAGGTACTATTTTGCAGATGAGGAAATTGAGACTTAAGGCAAATGTTATATAACTTGTTCAGGGTCGTACGGTTAGAAAGTAGCAGAACCATGATTTGAACCTAAGCAATCTGGCTCCAGAATACTAAGCTCTTAACCTCTAATCCTGAGGCTCTACAATAAACAGAATTTATGACAATGAAGGTAATGGTAAGACTAGTGTTTTATTATCAGAGTATTTTGACATTTCATTTCATTCTCACAAATTGGCAGGGGAAACTGAGGTACCAAGAGGTGAAATGGGCCCTGTCTTAATGGTAATCATTCCTAAGCTCCATCTCTAGCCCAGATTTTTCTCCTGGGGGCTGGACTCATATGGGCAGCTGCACACTGAACATTTACCGGTGAGTGACCCACAATCACTACAAACTCAGATGATTCAAAAGTCAATTAGTCATTGTCTTCCCCAAACCTTCTTTCTGTCTTGAGGGGATAGTCTTTCTTCAATCTGGGAAAGTTTTGGGCTATTATATCTGAGTAAGGCCTTTCCTCTTCATCATTTCCTCTTTGCTCGACTTCTATAATTCCTGTTCATGTATGTTGGATATTTTCAATTTGGCCTCCATAACTCTTAGCTTCTTTTTCATACTTATCTCTCTCTAACTGTGCTTAGTTCTATATTGGTTCTTCAACACTGTCTTGCAACTTGGCCACATTAATTCCAAAGAGAGAGACATAGCGCACACACATGCACAAACTCTCTCAAGGATTATTCAGCATTTACCAATGGAACGAGCAGCCTTTTGTCTATAGATGTTCACCCCTTCCCTTTCTCTTTGTGAGGTCTTTGAAGTCCCTTTCAGATTTTTCGATTATTTCCATTTCCTTTGGACCAAATTTTCTGGTAAGTTAGTATCAGGATGTTAGCTTTTCCTTGTGTACTCTGAAATTTTCATTTGAACATTAATCCTAACTGGGGATCTCTTGTTTTTGTTTTCCTCCTTCTGACTCCCTGAGCCATCCTTTTACATATGGTGGCTGGAGCTTTACTCAGCAACTGATTGAGGCTGATGGTGTCCCGTCTCAAATTTCACACGCTGAGCTGGACTCCAGTTTAGTTCCCTCCCCTGTAGGGGTTTCTCAGTTCCTTTAACAATGAAAAAGTTGTGGCCTGAAATTCCTTACTGACTTTAGTTTCAACCCTCTACTGCATTTTTCATATTGAGTCTAGGTAAGGGTCTTTCTCTAACGCACAAATCTGATTACATTATTGCCTTGGTAAATTATTTCAATGCACCCTACCATTTATAGAACAAAATTTAAGTGTGATCAAAAGTCACCTCCTTAGCGCTTCTGTAAACACCCCAACTGAAGTAGCATCCCTCACCTGGATGCTACTTGTTCTCCATAGAACTCATCACTCTTCTCTATTACTACATATTTATTAGTCTCTTGACATACTCTCTTTACCTGGCTTCCATGACACCTTGCTGTTGTGATTTCCCTTCCATCTCTTCAGCTATTCCTTCTCTACCTCATTTGCTAGCTATTCCTCCTGTCCTACAACCTTTCAGATTTGGGAAACCCTCAGTACTCAAGTCCTCTTTTCTTCTCCCTCTATATACTCTTCTACGCCACCTAAACAGCAACCACTCCAAATCTCTGTATCTACCCAAGCTCGCTCTCTCTGTTCTCCTAGTCCACATATTCAACTTCATCTTTAGCAACTTCATTTAGTTAGATGTCTTGCAGAAACTTCAAACTCAACATATCCAAAATGTATTTCACCATCTATTTCCAGGCACCATCATATATTAGGTGCTCAAGCCAGTGACCAGAGACTTTCACTCCTGCTTCCTTACTTTCTTTTTCCAATTGTCAAATCCTGTTCATTCTAACTCCTCAATATCTTCAGGTTCTATTCATTTCCTTTCATCTCTACCAACACTGATCTACCCTAGCCATCAATGTTCATACTAAATCACTGTAACGGCCTCCTGATTTTCCCCAAATCCAAATCCAACCCTAAGGCAATACTGTAGCCTGTACAGATCCCTGTTGTTTTCACATTATTAAATTAAAAATAATCAAAGTTTACAAAAGAGTATATTTGAGTGTGTAAGAAGAGGGATGGTGCAAAACCATAAATATATGTATATACTTCTTATATTTTTTCAAACATAAATGATGGAAAATAAAATTAAAACTAATTAAAAAAATAATTTCCTTTTAGGTAGGAAGTGAATGGGGACAGGGACACAAGCCATATCTTCCTGAATAAACCCTATTCATAACTTAAAAACGAAATTGAATCAAGAGGAAAAAAAGAGGCAATTCTTAAAATTAAAAACAATCCATGCACCTTCCCCAGTGAGGGGCATTTTTTGGTGAACCTGTTTTCATTTTGGAAAATGTTTATGAATAAATAGCTTTAAATTAGAAAAAACAAGTGATGCAGATATCTGAATGAGATTGGTACTAGTTTTGCAAAATGTTAACGGTGAGAGAAACTGGGCAACATCTACAAGGATTTCTTTACATTACTTCTTACATCTGCTTGTGAATCTACAATTACTGCAACAAAATTTTTAATTGAAACAAACAAACAAACAAACAAACAAACAAACTGTAGCCCATCCAATGTGGCTCAGTGGCTGACCATCGACCTAGGATCCAGGAGATTGAGGATTGATTCCCAGTCAGGGCACATGCCCGGGTTGCGTTGTGGGCTTGATTCCCAGCAGGGGGTGTGCAGGAGGCAGCCGGGCAATGACTTTCTCATCATTGATGTTTCTATCTCTCTCTTCCTCTCCCTCCCTCCCTCTGAAATCAATTACCGTGTTCATGGATTGGTAGAATTAACATCATTAAAATGTCCATACTACCCAAAGCAATCTATAAATTCAATGCAATCCCTGTTAAAATACCAATGGCATATTTCACAGACCTAGCACAAACACTCCAAAAATTTATATTGAACCAAAAAAGACCCCAAATAGTCACGGCAATCTTGTAAAGAAGAACAAAGTTGGAGGGATCACAACACCTGATATCAATCTCTACTACAAAATCACTGTCATCAAAACAGCCTGGTACTGGCACAAGAACAGACATATAGGTCAGTGGAACAGAACAGAGAACCCAGAAATTGAACCAAACCTTTGTGCTCAATTAATATTTGACAAAGGAGGCAAGAGCATACAATGGAGTAAAGACAGTCTCTTTAATAAATGGTGGTGGGAAAACTGGACAGGCACATGCAAAAAAAAAAAAAAAAAAAAAAAAAGGAAACTAGATGACCAACTCACACCATACACAAGAATAAACTCAAAAAAAAAATAAAACACTTTAATGTAAGACATGAAACCATAAAAATCCTAGAAGAAAATATAGGCAGCAACATCTCAGACATCTCTCGTAGCAATGTTTGCTGATACATCTCCTAGGGCAAGAGAAACAAAGGAGAAAATAAACAAATGGGACTGCATCAAAATAAAAAGCTTCTGCACAGGAAAATAAACCATCAACAAAACGAAAAGGGAGCCCACTGTAGAGGAGAACATATTTGCCAATGACACATCTGATAAAGGGTTAATTTCCAAAATATATAAGGAACTCATACAACTTAACAAAAGGAAGACAAATAATCCAATTAAAAAATGGGCAAAGGACCTGAATAGACACTTCTCCAAAGAGGACATACAGATGGCCAAGAGACATATGAAAAAATGTTCCGTCACTAATATTCAGAGAGATGCAAATTCAAACCACAATGAGGTATCTCTTCACACCTGTCAGAATGGCTCCATCAACAAATCATCAAATGACAAGTGCTCGCGAGGGTGTGGAGAAAGGGGAACCCGAGTACACTGCTGGTGGGAATGCAGACTGGTGAAGCCACTATGGAAAACAGTATGGAGGTTCCTCAAAAAATAAAAATGGAACTGCCTTTTGACCCAGTGATCCAACTTCTAGGAATATATCCTAAGAAACCCAAAACACCAATCACAAAGAACTTATGCACCCTTATGTTCGTAGCAGTGCAATTCACAATAGCTAAGATCTGGAAACAACCCAAGTGCCCATCAGTAGCTGAGTGGATAAAAAAGCTGTGGGACATTTACACCATGGAACACTATGCAGCTGTAAAGAAGAAGGATCTCATACCCTTTGGGACAGCATGGATGGACCTGGAGGGGATTATGCTAAGTGAAAAAAAGCCAGGCAGGGAAAGACAAGTACCACATGATCTCACTCATATGTGGAATCTAATGAACAAAATAAGCTGATGAACAAAATAGATACAGAGATATAGAAGCATGGAGCAGTTGGATGAATTTCAGAGGGAAGGTGCGGGTGGGGAGTGTGTGTGGGAGAGATTAATCAAAGAACTTAGATGCATATATACATGACCTATGGACACAGACAATACTGTGGAGGAGACCTGGTGGGGGGGCATGGGCGGAATTAAAAAAGAAAGAAAATACAAACTGTAATAACTTAATTATTTAAGTGACAGTAAAACCCAGTGTCTTTACTGTGCATCCCTAGTAGTATATACACTAAGGATGAAAAGAAATTCTAATCTGCATTCAGCAATCTTACTTTTATTATATATTTAAACTAATAGAATGAAGCAAGTATGTTAGCGTGGCAAGAAACTCCAATTTTCAGAGAAAAGATGTATAAATGTAAAATTTAAAGAGTTAAAGTAATGAAGTCTCATATATCCATTATCCTCCTCCAACGATTAACAACTACAACTCATTGGCTAATTTTCTTTTACCTATACACCAGTGGAGTACCCAGTGCTCACCTCCCACCTGATTTTGAGGCAAATCCCAAACATCAATATCACTTAATGCATAAATATTTCAGTACTTATCTCCAGAAAGTAAGTACTTTTTGTACAATAACTACTGTAAAATTACACATTAACAACTAACAATCCCTTATTATCTAATAAATGTCTCACAAATAAACATCTGAGATTATTACTTAACTGGAAATAATGGTGTAAACTCATGGGTTCATTTTTGTATGTTTTGTTTTGATGAAAGACAAGTTTTTATTTCAGAATAATTTTAGATTTACATAAAAAATGCAAAGGTAGTACAGAGAGTCCTGTATCCATCCCCCTTACCCAACTTCCCCTAACACTAACATCTTCAGTAACTATAGGACATCTGCCAAAACTGAGTAACACTGGCACGTTACTATTAAATTCCAGACTGTATTTGAAAATCACCAATTTGTTGACTAATGTACTTTCTTTGTTTGGGGATCCCATGCTGGATATCACATTGCATTTTGTCAAGTCTCCTTAGTCTTCTCTGGTTTGTGACAATTTCTCAGTCTTTCCTTATTTTTCATGACCTTGACAGAGTATTTTGTAGACTGTCCTTCAAGTTAGATCTATGTGAAGTTTTTTTCCAGTTTTAGGTAAGGGTTGTGGGTTTTGGGGGAAGGATATCATAGAGGTGAAGTGCTTTTCTCACATCACCCCAGGGGGCACATGGTATCCACATGGCCTGTCACCGGTGATGTTAACTTGATTCCATGGTTAAGAGGGTCAGGCAGTTATCTTCACCGCAAAGTTATTGTGTTCCCCTTTCCACACCCTGTTCTTTGAATGCAAATCACCAAGTCCAGGCCATAATTAAGGTAGGAGGGGGATTATCTCTATCTGCTGGAGTGGGTAGTATCTACATATATTATTTGGAATTCTGTAAGAAAGGTTTACTTCTTCTTTTCCATTAAAAAATTTATTCAAAATTTATTTATATCAGTATGGACTCATATAGCACCACAGGGTTCATTCTAAGCGCCACTCTTGCTTATTTGTAACTTCTTTCTCTGAATGGATTTTAAACTTCTTCATATTTAAATAATAAATATACCAAAAAAAAAATCCAATACCATAAACAAAATTAAACAGGCAAATTTGGGGAAAATATTTGCAAATACATGAAAAAAGTAAATATCCTTAGTAAATAAAGAATTATTAGAAAATGGCCAAAAACTAAAGAAAGTGAACAAATGAAAAATTGGTAAACATACCTTAAAAATATTTAACCATACTAGCAACAACAAAAATGCAAATTAAACCTATCATTCTGACTTACCAAAATGTAAACATGGATACTCTCCCCTACCATTGGTTTGAATGTAAACTGGTACAATCTTTATGGAAAGTAATATGACACTATGTAAAAGGAATTTTAACTATATTGCTATGTCCCAGAACATAAAAGCTGAGCATGAATTTTTTCAAGAAAATGAAAATAATGAAAATAAAGATTTTAAAAGGAAAAACATGCATAATACAGAAAAGAAGGTAGAAGATATATAGAATATCATATTATAGATATATAGTGTACCATCAATACAGTGATTCAAGAAACTTAAAGAACCTAAGGCAGGGTTAAAACACAAACATACACACACACACACACACACACACATCACAGAGAAAACTACAGAAAACAATAGATGAAGAAAACACTGTCTTTAATAACCTGAGGAATAAAGACAGATTAGTTTCAGAGAAATGACAGACTGCTGGCTGAATTATCAATATCAATGGAAGCCAGAAGACAGTAGAATGATATCTAATGGAAAGAAAATGCCAATCTAGAATTCTCTACTCAGTGAATATCCTTCAAGACTGAAGGGGATATAAGAAAATTCTGAAAATAACAAAAAAGGAGAGTTTGCACCCAGCAGACTGACACAAGGAAAATGAATCCAGATAAAACCTTAGAGATAGAGAATAAAGAAAGGATAAGTGTGAGGGTAAATGTAAATGAATAAAAATAATAAAATAGGGTGATGTAAATACATGTAACTTATGTATTATGCACACAAATATAATTTAAATATACAAAAACAACAGCCTATAAGTCAAGGGAGGCATCATATGAGATTTATGTGTTCTACAGTGCTTGTGCTACTCAGGAAGGCAATAATGGGATCAATATTAAGGTATGATGAATTAGGAAGTCACACTGTTATTTCTGGGGTACACATTAAGAGAAAATAATGCTTAAACCTCCAAATTAATAAAGAAAAATGGAATGATAAAAAATATTCAATTGATCCAGATAAATCAGGAAAGGCAACAAAAAGAAACATGAAATAAGTGGTACAAACAGAAAGTATATAAGAAGACCACAGATGTAAATCAAACTATCTCAAAATATAATTAAATGTAAATGGACTGAATGCTCCAATTAAAAGACAAAGATTGATGGTCTAGAATAAAAACAGCTATATGTCTTTTAACAAGAGACACATTTAAAAACCCAAGGATAAAAAAGGTTAAAATTAAAAGGGGGGGAAAATCCCAGAAAATTAAACTCAAAATAGAAGAATGGAAATAGCAAGCAGAAGTTACTGAAATGGAAAATAAACATATAATAAAAAGAATGTACAAAGCTTAAAGTTGTTTTTTAAAAGAGTAATAAAACTGGTAAATGTCTGGGAAGGCTGAGAAAGAAAAAGAAAAGATACAAATTACCAGTATCAAGAATAAAAAAGATTCTGCAGAGATATTATGAACCGCTTTATGCCAAAATTGTTTAAAATTTAAATAAAATACTCATTCCGAGCAAAATATAATTCACCAGAATGACACAGTAATAAATGGAAAACCTAATATTCCTATAAATATTTAAGGAATTGAATCAGAAATGATAGCCTTTCTTACAAGAAAGTCTGTCCTGGATGGGTTTAAAGGTGAGTTCCACCAATCATATAAAGAGGGCAAAAACCCCCCCCAAACCCACAGAGAACGCTCCCAGTTCACTTTATAAGGCTAGCATAATCTAGCTATGAAAACTTGATAGGGACAGTATATATGAAAATTATAGGACAACCTTCTTATAAATATAGCCGTAAACAGTCTAAACAAAATAAAAACAAACCAAATATAGCAATATATAAAAAGGATTATAAGGATTATACAACACAACCAAGTTTGGTTAACTAAAGAATCAATGAAATTTATTGCATTAACAAATTAAAGAAGAATACCATATGATCAATTCAACATACACAGAAAAAAGCATTTGATAACAATTCACCATCCATTCACACTTAGCAAACTCTAAGATCAGAAATGAGCAAAAAACCCCCCCAAAAAAACCCAACCCTGCTATCACCATTTCTGGATGTTAATCCATTGCAGTAAAGGCTAGAAAAAGAAATAAATGTAAAAAGAACTGAATAATCAAAATCTTCCTCATACACAGATGATATGATCAGGTATGCAGAAAACCCAAACAATTCTACAGATAAATCATGGGGATTGCTGAAGCTTCATAAATAGAAAGGAACACAAAGCCAATGCAAGGAAGGAGGGAAAGAGAGGAGAGAGAAGGGTCTGCCGTTAAAAACAAATACCTAAAAGGAAATCTAACATAGGATATATATAACCTCAGTGGAGAAAAGCATAAAATGTTATTGCAAGAAATCAAAGACCTAAATGGGGAGACAGACACCATGTTCATGGAACTGGAAGACTCAATATTGTAAACATGTCAATTATTCTCAAGTTGCTAAGATCTGATATAGTATTCAAGGCAACATCTTCATGCAGAGGGTGCCTATATGACAAGCTCCCAGTAAAAACCCTGGGTGTTGAGTCTCTAATGAGCTTCCCCAGTTGGAAACATTTCACAAGTGTTGTCACAACTGGTTGCTGGCAGAAGACCCCTGGAGCTTGTGCCTGGTTGCCCCTGAACTTCAACCCATGCACCTTTTCCTTTTGTGTGTGTATGGAAATTCACAACCTGATTCTAAAATGTGTATGGAAAATGCGGAGACAAGTACACCCCTCGAGATATGTCTACAGAGGAACAAGGAGGAAGGCCCTGCTCCACCAGTTCCCAGGACATATTATAAAGCTTTAGTAAATAGGTGCTCTTGGCACAACACCAGACAAAAACGCCAATGGACCAGGATATGCATGCTTCATTTATAGCAAAAGTGGTATGGCAGAGCAGTCTTTTCAGTAATTTTGCTGAGACTATTGAATATCCACATGGAAAGAAATGAAATTGGACGGCTTCCTCACAGTGTACCCCAAATCAATTCCAGCTGGCTAAGAAAACATAGGAGGCTAATCTTTATAATCTCAGAGTAGTAAATATTTCTTAAACAAGACACAAAAACACTAACCATAAAAGGAAAGACTGATAAATTAGATTATATTAAAATTACAAACTTGTATTAATCAAAAGATACCATTACAAGAATGAATAGCTAGGCCACTAAGTGGCAATTAGGGAAGAGTAATGAGGAACAGTCACAGTGGGATCCCACCACACAGCAATTGGCAAAAGTAAAAAAATTCTGAAAATGCCAAGTATTAGCAAGGGTGTGCAGCAGAGGTCATGAGCAATCATGAGAATGAAAGGAAGGTGCTGTTAATGAGAACTAACAAGAGGCTTTTTAAGCAGGGGCAGTACCAGGAAAACCAGGACTTGGATCACCTTAGAGAGGCATATGCTAGAGGTAAAGGGTCGGTTTATACATCTACTTTAGGAAATACCTTGGTGCCATCTAGGGAAACTGAAGCTGTACATATGCTAAAGCCTATCAGTTCCACTCCTAGGTCTATACCCTACATGAATGTGTACTCAGGTGTACCAGAATACATATGCAAGACTGTTTACAACAGCATTGTTCCAAACAGCCAAATCTGGAAACAATCCAAATACCTATTAACATTAAAATGAATAAATTGAGAATGTTCACTGCAATACTATATATGGATAAAATGAAGGAGCACAGAGCAACCTGAATCAATCTCACAGACCAAAAGAGTATTTACTGTATGATTCCATTCAAATAAGATTTTAAAAGACAGATAACACTGAGTTATATTATTCAGGGATACCTATTTGGGTGGTATAGATATAAAAGCATGAAAGTGAAGTCTAGATTAAAATTAATTCTGAGAGAGGTAGGGGTTTGTAATCAGAAAGGGGAAATGCAAGGGTTGTTGAGGTGCTGGCTGTTTTTAAAATTTCTTGACCTGGTTGTAGTTACATGGTTGCTCACTTTACAACAATCCCTTAAGCTGTATAGTTCTGTGTATGCATTTTTCTAAATGGAATACAGCCTATAAAAAGATTAATTCTACATGTAATGCAGGTGTTTATATGTAGTCATATATTCTTTTATCTAGTAGTTCTATTTCTAATAGGGTGTGAACAAGTAATTATGTACAAGAATATTGTTAATCATGACATTATTTCTAATAGGGAAAACCAGAAAACAGTGGAAATACCCAATAACATGTCCAAACAGGGAAATTATAAAATTAAATATGACACAAGCATATAGTTTCGACATCTTAATTCAGCCATTAAAATATTGTGGCTAAAAAATACTTAATGGTATAGCAAAATGCTTAAAATTATTAAATGAACCTGGCCGGTGTTGTTCAGTGGTTGAGCATTGACCCATGTACCAAGAGGTCACCAGTTGGATTCCCGGTCAGGGCACATGCCCGGGTTGCGGGCTCGATCCCCAGTAGGGGGCGTGCAGGAGGCAGCCGATCGATGTTGATAATTCTCTCCCATCGATGTTTCTATCTCTCTCTCTCCCTTCCTCTCTTTCTAAAAAATCAATAAAAACATATTAAAAATTATTAAATGAAAACTAGGAAACAAAATTGTGTATATAAAATGACCTCAATTTAGTGCAATTGTGATGAGTGTAAGTAGCAGGAAATGTTTTGAAATGTTCACTGTGATTAACTTTTGCAAATGGTATTATTTTTGTCATTAGAATTTTCCATAAGTTCTAAGTGTGTATAAAGTATGTGTATTGTAAAGGTTGTCAACACTAAAACCTGCTTATAATTTTTATTTATTTATTTATTTTAAAAAATATATCTTTATTGATTTCAGAGAGAGGGAAGGAGAGGGAGAGAGAGAGATAGAAACATCAATGATGAGAGAGTCATTGATCAGCTGCCCCCTGCACACCCCTGACCGGGGATCGAGCCCGCAACCCGGGCATGTGCTCTGACTGGGAATCGAACCCCGATCGTCTGGATCCTAGGTTGAGGCTCAACTGCTGAGCCATGCCCGGCCAGGCTATAATTTTTATTTTTAAATTAACAAACTACTTTTTTTATGTAACAGAAAGTTAACTGAATTTTCTTTCTGTTTTATGTGTATATAAATGTATTCAAAATTGTATTAGTAGTTGAAGATCAGCTTTCTTACACAAAAAAATTACCAGAGTGACAACTTCAAATATATTTCTAAGACAGTAGGCATCAGAATGTAGTTTGTTTTCAAATGTAGCATTCAAAGCTTAAAATCTATTATATATACTGTAACATCTCAATCTAGGATTTGTTTTATGCCAAAATTGGGACACCTAAAATTTTAAAAATTGATGTCAAAATGATACAGTAATTATAGTTAAAAGTTTAAAAAAATCTCAAACTCTGCAATTATTTTATAGATAATTCTATTTTGCTTGCAGATCCAGGAGTTTATCAACCCTTCTTCTATTGATCTCTATTTTAGTTCGTGTAGGAAAAAGTTAACAAAGCAGGCCTGATCTAGTATCTTTTCAAAAGCTTACAAGATTGGCTCTTGATTGGTATCTGGGAATTTGGATGAGTTCCTCCCTTCCTAACTGAAAAGAGTGGCTCACTGTGTCTAAACTATTTTGTACAAACAGTATGATTTATCCCGAACACCTGCTTTCTTTCTGGGAGTCTGGAATTTGGTATGCGCCAGGCAGAGGGTGCCTACACGACAAGCTCCCAGTAAAAACCCTGGGTGTTGAATCTCTAATGAGCTTCCCCGGTTGGCAACATTTCACAAGTGTTGCCACAACTGGTTGTTGGCAGAAGACCGTTGGAGTTTGTGCCTGGTTGCTCCTGAACTTCAACCCATGCACCTTTTCCTTTTGCTGATTTTGCTTTATTTCCTTCAGCTATAATAAATCATAGCTGTGAATAAGACTCTATGCTGAGTCTTCTCAGTAAATCATCAACACTAGGGGTGATCTTGGGGACTCCTAACATACAGTCCCTAAAACTAAAATGTAACTAAACATTTAATATAGTGGTAAAGCTAGTCAAGAGAAATGTTTAATTTTAAAATGTTTATAATGATACAGAAGTCTTCTTTCCACTAGTATTTATCAAAGGCCTACAAAGGCACCCAGCTAGGTCCTATCATATATCTTATCTTATTGAATTACTGTAAGGATCAAGTTTTATGTTTACGAGGACCAAACAATATTTCCCAACAATTTCCTATTACCCAGCACTTAAGCAGGCATTCAATAAATATGTGCTGAATGAATAGCAATTTATATCATTACAAGTAAAAACAAAAAACCAAAATAGATCAGACTACCTATAAAAATAGTACACATCTTCATATAAATTAAAATGCTACAGTCTAGATTTTTCTTGCTTGATATGAAACAAATATATTTTCCTCTAAGTGGCAAGTTTTCTGGTAAGTACTAATCAATTCTACTCAGTATAAATGAATTCTATAAAAGCTCCCATCCCCAAGCATAAACAGCAGACCAAAAGAAAATTAAATAAAATTAAAAAATAAAAGTGCCTTCAGTCTATTTATCTTCATTGTGAGCTCAAAAATACAAACTGCTAATATTATTTTAAAAGATACAAACTACTGTATTCATGTCAGATGTGTTTTAAATCCATATTTAATTACTATAAAACTCTCCCTGTGGTATATGTAATCATTCTATAATAAGGTAATTAAAATTCCTCGGCCAGCCAATTTAGGATTTACAGCTTAACTCAAGTATCAGACACTACTAAAGACAAGCTCAGATGTGTCACTTAGAAATAAACATTTACTTTGGAGGGGGTGACACAACACAGCCCTGTCTTTGAAATTGATTCTACATTTTAAAACATTTCAGAAAATTGCTATAGACAAGTCCAAATCTAAGTGTAATCCCAAAGCAACGGATATAGTGCAAACACATGTAGATTTCCAACAAACTACTATGTGTGTTGGGAAAGATGACAACATAGTCTCTAAATAGTATTATCCCTACTTTAAAGGTCAATCATCTCTTGACCTCCTGCTTTCTGGACCACATTTGTTGAAACTGAATATCTAGGGGTGGGGAATGGGTATACATGTTTGTTTCACAAACTCTACTCAGGATTTTCCAATGCTAAATTTTGAAATCTATTGCTCTATTTTTTCCCAGCCCTAAAATTCTGGTTCTGTGAGTCTCAGTATTTGAGTATGCTTTAAACTGACAAACCATTTGTAATATAATGGGTGTATCAACTTGTTTTAAGAATTTTCTAACATAATTAGGCCATATAATTTCATGACTTCAGTTTAGGAAAAACAAGGGGGAGCTGGTTATAGATAATCTCTGGCAAAGACAGATAAGGATATCATATTAAGAAACTCACTGATAACCCAAATATATTGTTTGATTTAGCCTTTTCTCCATCAAATATATCAGAGCTGATTCCATGTAGCCAACAAATTAGCAAAGTCAATTGACCTTATTTCATTTGTTTCCCCTTTCCTTGTCCACTCTGTATTGGTATCATGTCATAAAATTGTGGAAAGGATCCACATTATGCATAACTTGAGGAATGAGTCCCTGAGTAGTGGAGGTAATTCTATTCTATTGCCAGAAATATGGAACTAATAATTCTGGACTAGCTCCGTCTACATGCAGCTAGATAAGCAGTCTCTTACCTAGCCAGTAGGTGGAGGCACACACAAACTTACTGCTCTGCTCTTTGATCCACAGGACCTGAAATCTTGCAATAATCAATGGTTTTGATCGCTTGTCTCTTTTTTTAAACTCAGAAGATCAAAGAGAATGCAAAAAGCTGGGGTGAATTTATGAAAAATCATGATACAAAAAACAATTTTATATTTCTATTTTGTTTCTGACCCTTTTGAGAAATAACAAAGTAATTAAAAAAAAATTTTAAAAACATATCTTTATTGATTTCAGAGAGAGGAAAGGAGGGGGAGAGAGAGAGAGAGAAACATCAATGATGAGAGCCACTGATCGTCTGCCTAGCCCGCAACCCGGGCCTGTGCCCTGACCAGGAATCGAATCTCGATTGCCTGGATCCTAGGTTGATGCTCAACCGCTGAGCCACGCCCGGCTGGGCCAAAGTAATTTTAACTATGAATTTATAATCTACTGCCAGATCCCTAGAGCTAATAAAACAATTCTAAACTTAGAAATATATCCTTTAAAATTCATGTTCAATCAGGAAAACTGAACATCAATTGAATATATGATATTAAGACATTATTATTGATTTTGCCAGGTATGATAATAGTATTATGGTCATTTTTAAAAAGTCCTTAACTGTTAGAAATGTAAACAGGAGAATTTATACTTGAAATGACACTGTTTTAGAAATCTCCAGGAGGTAAAAAAGACAACAGTAAAGGATAGGCAGGAAAAGAATAACAAAATATTGATAACCGTTGAAGCTGGGTGACAGGTACACTGAGGTTCATTATAGTATTCTCCTTTTATTTAAAAATTCCCAAAATGGGTTAAAAATTCAAATAGAAATTTATGTTCTAGTGATCTGGGTTAACACTGGGATCAGGTGCTATTAGGACTGGTAAAAATGCAATTTTAATGAGGTCTCATCTCATTATGAATTATTTCAATTAACTGAATCATATAAAATGAGAGCGATATAAAATCTCATATAGATTTCAACACAGAAACTAAAACTAACCTGTTCAGTCTACTGAAAACAATATCTTATAGCTGTAGAGCGCTTTACCATTTCATAAAGAGTAAATTCACATAGTTTTCTCACCTAGTTCTCATAATCTTATGAAGATTTTAAAGATAAGACACATGAGTCTCTAAAAGACTTGGCCAAAGTCACACAATAAAAATGACATAGTTGGGATACTAAACCCAGTTTTCTGACACCAAAGACCATTTTCTCTCTACTGCTCTTAGATCCTTTTGAAACAAATAGCAGACAGGATGAAATTTAAGCAAATTTTGATTTCTATGTTCACTACTTTATAATATACGATGAAATCTATTTTTTACCTTTCTCAGTGAATACAAATTTGGACAGAAACACATTTCTTGAATAAAGAATAAAATTTAACCAGAAAAAGTGTTTAAAAGAATTACAATATCACTCTGGCTGGTGTGGGTCAGTTGGTTGGGGCATCGTCCCATGCACCGAAACGTGGCCATTTCGATTCCCAGTCAGGGCACGTGTGGGAGGCAGCCGACTGATGTTTCTCTCTCACCTTGATGTTTCTCTCTCTCTCTCTCTCTCTCTCTCTCTCTCTCTCTCTGTCTCTGTCTCTCAAATCAATTAAAGGCAGAAGAAAAGAATATAATATCTTAAAATCAGAAGGGACGTTAGAGGCTCTCTCTAGTCCGAAATTAAAACCTTATCTTCACCCCCTGCATGGATCCAGCTTGAGCTCGGGTGTCTCTAGTGAAGAATGTGCACTCTGTGAGGCGGCCTATTTTCATTTGTGCAGTTCGTCTAATCATTAGAGGCTTTCATTGCTTAGAGGTGAACTCTAGCTGCCAACCTTGTTGATCCCAGTTACAACCCTGACCCTACACTGAATACACATATGATCCTCTTTCAAATGACAATCTTTCAAATAACTGAAGATACTCATTATGTTCTACCATGGGCTTCTGCTCTGAGGACTCTTTTAGCAGAAAAAGAAAACCAATAGATTCTTGGGTAACTAAAGCCCCCCAATCTTTTCAATTGCTCTTCCATGCCAGTGGTCTTCAAACTGGGACCCAAGTATCACTGGGAGTACCCAAAGCTCTTCCAAGGGATTAGGGTATTTTTAAGGCAATCAATTTCCATATCTTCATTTACCGTAATTTGGTCTATCTGAAAACAAGTCTGTGGTCTAATGATTTCCTTTTACATCTCCACTCACAGGAACTCATCTAAATTGACAAACCACTCATCTATCCTGAGAAGTCCACCTAGCTTCAAAGAGACAACAGGGGAATGGAATGCAAATCTCCCGAGGGAAGGAGAGAACCTTGAGAGCAAAACAGAACACTTGGGAAAGAAAGGGGACAGCCATCCTATTCCATCCAGACAATATATTCATGGCAAAGCCTGATCCATTTTAGAACTAGAAATCAACAGCAACATGACAGTCACAGGGATGTCTATTAACACTTTAATTTTATTTGAAAAATGAAGTCAGATTTTTGTCTGTCAGAAAGTGAGTCTGATTTGGCTCACTGGTTTGACAATGATGACTAGTTTTGCCATGTAGGTCACATAGCAGACATAAATTGAGATAAAGATGCAGCTCTACAGGTTTGAAGAAAACATTTAAAACAATATAGGAGACACTGAAAATTACAACCTCACAATAAAAGTTTTTGTATGTCAACTTAAAAATATGTGAGGAGGTACAAAGTTTTCAAAATTCTTTTAGTAGGCTTGCCAACAAAGATTTTGAAGGCTCAGACTCTATGACAGAATTTCTAGGCTCTTTCCCACCCTGGTTATCCCCTCCCCTTCTGGAAGCATGCCAGTGTCCTGCTTACTATGAACATGCCAGGAGAATGAGCAGTGTACAATACAGCAGGAGTGTGGCTGGTTCTGAATACCATGTACTTATAATTAATGTAGTCAAAGGTTCCATTCAGAGCTGTTAAAGCTCTGTTGCAACAACTAACTAAAATGTTTATATCTTTTTCACCTAAGCAGTTACAACTAAATTCACAGTGAACTTGCACTTACATACTTGAATGAGTAAGTTTACATTAACAGGCCTTAAATTTCATCTTCTTTGTTTCCGCTCCTTTGCTGCAAACTTGTGAAATATTTTAAAATTTTGATCTAGCTATTCAATGTATTAGCTAGCCCTCTGTGGGAGTAGCTTTTGACACAGTTCCCAGTGATCACTACCTCCTGGTATTCACAGCCTTGTGCAATTCCTTCCCCTTGTGTGTGGGCTGGATCTCGTGACTTGTTTCTAACTAATAGAATATGGCCAGAGTGCTGGTGTATGATTTCTAAGATTAGGTTTCAAGATTGATTTCAGTTTTGCCCTCTTGCTTGCTCGCTCTGATGAAGCCAGTTGCCATTTTGTGAGGTGCTCCATGGAAGGACCTGGTTACAAGGAACCTAGAGTAGCCTCAGGCCAACAGCTCATGAGGAACTAAGGCCCTCAGTCTAATAGCCTAATGCCAACAACCATGTGAGTGAGTTCGGGAGCAGATTTATGCCCAGTGGTGCCTTAGAATGACTTTAGCCCTGGCCAACTCCTTGATTACTACCTTGTGAGAGACCCTAATCAATGTCACTGATAAAAATAGGATGGCACCCCATAAAGGATATAATCTCTGAACACGATCATCTAACCAGCTATAAAATTACCCAGTTGTCCTCTCCTTAGCTCACATTTCTCTATCTTACTGACAATAATTCTGTGAGAAATAGGTCAAGTGGCTTATTGAATCAAGATACACTGTTATCTGCAGAATTTCCTTCCTGTGCCAACACGGTGATCGTATCAAAAGAGGAAGTTAAGCGTGTTATTACCTGTTTTTAGTTGCTAAGAGAGGCTTGCTACATGGAGGCCTCCAGTGCCATCCTACTCCTCTCCACTAAGACTCCTATGATCAGAATTTTCTATTTTGGGGCCTTTTATCTCTCTGAACTCTTTCTTTTTAAAGCCTCTTCTCTGAAGTATGCTAAAAATGTGAGGGTTACTAAATATGACCAACTTTTGCTTCCTCAGCCACTGTGAACCTTAAGATGAGATAATCCTTTTATTCTTATTACTTTAGATCTTTCTAAATAGATGAGTTCACAATTATTATTAAATTTTAAAAGAAGGTATTAGTGTTATCCAAAACCAACACTGCTTAAAACTTTAACCCTTAAGAAAATAAAATGTACACTCACAATTCAAAAACCATGTAAAGCATTCCATCTGAGCTATATGTCTCCAGTAACTCTACAATGTGGGGATGTTTCAGCATATGACAGATACTGGCTTCCCGCTTTAGATCTGAAAAACAAACACACAACATACTTTGTTAGGTAGGAACAAAAGACAACCAGAGTGAATAATGAATGAATGGATATGATCTATGGTAACATGAAGACTTCTCTAACTAAAGAGATGAAATCCCCCATTTAAGCTAAGCCTAACTTTTCACCCTTTAAACTCGTTGACACTAACTTTTCCATGTCTTTTGCCACCTTAAATCTATATACATTATAGAGTAGCCTCTTATTAATAAAAAATATAAATAGCACACTTTCCCGAAACTCTTATAATCAAGTTTTGAAATTTATAATTCTTTCTTAATCTGCTAATAAGTAACTCAATTTGCTGTTTTGAATTTTACCTCTTTTTCTTCGTTTCCCCTAAAATGGATAAGAATATGTTGTCTATTCTATAGCCTAAAATAGAGCATTAATAGACATATCAGAGAAGTTATATGGAATAGGGGGGCAAAAAAAGATTATGGTTTAAACAGAAAAGATACTCCCAGAGTCAAAGTCAGAAATTTTTTTTTCATCCTCTATAAAATGTGTTGGATAATTCAGGTCAATACCTACAGTGTTATTCTGAAGAACAAATTCAGATAATGTAGGTAAGACCAGTGTGTAAGTTCTACAACACTATTTGGAAAATAAAACTATTAATATCATCATCATATGAAAACAGTTTGGGTACAGGTATCACTTGCCATGTGTACACGGAACAAGATAATTAAAGCATTCCTGTGTAGATTGTGCTGGGGTTTTACCTGTTTGGATGAATACAATCCAGTAAGACATTTTTATATTTGGAAGTAGAAGGGAGACAGGTAAAGAAGAACAAAGGGTAAGAATACATTGCCCAAAGCAGAGGAGATAACATCTCCTCTCTGATTTATTAATCCAACTTAGTCTTGTCAAGAAGAGCAATGGCTGAAGAGGGAACCATAGAAGACTTACGTAAGGGGAGAATGAAGAAAGCAAATCAGTAAATTAGACAGAAGAGAAGCTACCAGAAAAGGGATCAATAACACAATATTAAGAAAGTCCAGGGAGCAGAGGGAATTAAGGCATGAGTAGTTGCAGAAGGCAGAGAAAAGGTTGTAAGATTCGGCCAGAAAAGACCACTAGCATTCTGGACAAGATGGAGTTCTGTGGAGAGGTCAGGTTTGAGGTCAGCATGCAGGAGATAACTGAGTAATGGTAAATTGAAATTTGTCATGTCTCTCACTGGGCTAAGTACTTAATAAAGTCTGTCACATACTGTCCCAACAACCCTGTGGGGTAGGTATTTTACAGATAAGGAAACGGTTGAAGATTGCATAGCTATCACAAGGGGTAGCTTTGAGCCCTGGCCTCTCCAATGCCATGATGATGGGTTTAGACATGATAAGGTTAGAAGAATCTGGCAGTAGGAAAGGAATAGAAATGTCAAAGGAGGTTTGATTGTCTGATTTTGCTGTTTTTACAGGAAACACTCTGTGTGTTTGTAAGTGGCAGCGATGAAAAGCCCACAGGATCTGCAGTCGGGAAACTTGGTGCCAGGCCTGCCTCTGTCATTGCTCCGTGCCGGCCAACTGCTAACCTCTACAAACGCCTTCCTTACTGCAAATGAAACGGGGAACGTGGCAGGGGATGTAGGACCTGCAGAGTCTGCTAAATCGACCTCAGAGGGCAGTGGTAAGAGTCAAACGAGAAAATGGATGTGAAAGGACAGTGTGAGTGCAGCACTGTGCGGCTGAGGGGGAAGGTGGCTCAGTGTTCATTGTAAAGGAAGAGATGGGACATACGTGAAGGATGGTCTCCATCCCCTGAAGTGGTTGGTAAGGTCCTGCCGGGAAGGAGAGGTGTGAATCAGGTGTGGGTTTTCTGTTGGGAGTCGTAACTGCGAGGAAGGCTTTTGACAAGTGTGCTGGAGGGCCAGGCTGAAGCCGAACAACATAAATCAGATGCCTGCAGTTTTTCTGTCCCTTCAAGAATGTTCTCTCTCCAGATGCTATGAAAAGCTTAGGAGTTTTGGTATTTGTTTTTATGTTTGCCTCTAGCTTCTCATTTTATTAGGAGTCACCCTTTTAATACATTCCGTTTTTTACCTTAGTTTCTCTCTTTCCATTTCTTTCTATTCTGATATAAAAGCTGATTTTAACTCAGTGCTCTGACATTGGAGTCAAGAAGTAAATAGAGACTTAGTGCTTGCCACACTGAAAACTGGTCTTTTCTCCCGTTTTCAGTTTATTTTTTATTTTGCCCCTTTTATGTAACTACAGTGTGTTTTAGTCCCCACACTCACCATTTGCCATATGCCACATTTGTTCTGAAAGAGTGAAAGTAGACGTGAATGCACTAAAGAACCTCCCATTTGAACTTGCACATTACTGCTTGGTATGTGGCTGAACATGCTCCTGGTCTAGTCACTATCATCTATCCACCCTCAAAACGAAGACAGAAGTGCTGGGGACCCTTCCTTCAAAGATTAAAAACATTTAAATGTCACATTTAAAACATTTAAATGTGACATTTCAGTTTCTAAAATCAGATCACTAATTGAATAGCACAAAGTTAACAACATAAAAATATATTTGAAATTATAAGAGCAATGACGCATAAATTGGCTTACATCTAGGATAACTGTGGCACCATTTCCCATAACTCAAGTATTGATTAAATGGGAGTATTAAAAATCCCAAATAGAAAATCATGGTTTGAAAAACACAAATGTATTATATATATGCATTTTAACTATAGATTCCAAGAATATTAAACTTGAAATGTTTGTTTTAGAATACAAATGTAAATTAAAGATATATGTATTAAGTGTTATTAATTCCGTGCTGATACAGCAAACTAAAAATTGAGGCATACCTCGTTTTATTGCGCTTTCATTTACTGCAATTCACAGATGTCATGTTTTTAATAAATTGAAGGCAATACTCCCCCAACCCCAGCAAAAAGATTACAGACTCGAGTTATTGTGGTGGCCTGGAACCAAACCCGCAGTATCTCCGAGGTATGTCTGCGTTTGCCTACAAATCCACTCATGAGGCAGAGTAGGAAAGAATGAGAAAGTAGATGGTAATAATATGATTTGAAATAGAGATTATCTGACTGCTCAGAGATACTAGCACAGAACATTCCTGTGGGTGACCTGAGGTGGAGTTATGGATGTTTGGAAGTGCTGCTTTTTCTATAGTTAACTGGTAACTCTCTCCACTGTTCCTTGTGCTTTTTCCTTTTCTAACTTCTCAGGGAAATTTTAAAAGATTTAAAAATAAACTACTTCTATGTTTGGTGCCCTTATATTTAACTATATGCCTATATTTTATCAATTTATTTCCCTTTAAAAGGGTCACTAGTAGTATGGAGAGTAATACTTAATTTTCTGACCAAAATTTTCTGACCTCAGAAACACACAACTTAAATCAACTTGCTATATGGCATAAAAACTCCTACTCCTACTCCTATTATTACTACTACTAGTTTCCTAAGACATCTGGGCCTAAAATTTTTAAAAACAATTTCCCTGGAAAGTACTCACTTATTCATTGCACCACTAGTTGCTCTTGTGATAGAATTCTTTCTAGTATCTTTTAAATGTTAGATGCTACTTTGAGAATGTCACAGTTCTGTAAGAAGTTAATTTAACTATGGGTCAAAAATAATTTGGGTATTTACAAGTATGATTAAAGGAATGATTTATGACATTCTTAGCATTGGATTAGCAATCTTGACCTCAGTATATAAAAGATCTAAATTTAAGTTAGCTTGCCCAGAACCATTCAAAAAGGATTTAGATCAGCACCATCTAATAGAAATATATTGTGAGCCATATATAAAATTAAAAAGTAAAAACAGGTAAAATCTATTTTAACATATTTTATGCAATCCAATATATCCAAAGTATTATTCCAACATATAATCATATTAAAAATTATTAATGAAAAAAGTTACATCCCCTTTTTGTACTAAGTCTTTGAGATCCAGTGTGTGTTTTATATTTACAGCACATTTCAATTTGTACCAGCCACATTTCCAGTGCTCAGGAGCTACATGTGGCTAGTGGCTACCACACTGGAATGGTGCAGCTCTACATAAATTGACTTTCCCAATATGAATTCTTCAGCATTTTGTATATAGTTATTTGTAAAGTCATTAAAAAAAGAATTTAAACTAAAACAGATGTGTTTTTATAAAAAATTACTTCCATGGAGGGAAATGCTACAGCTTCTTTGAGTAACCTAATTCCATCACTTAATAATTAAATCAGAAATTTCCCCTCTATTCTTAATCTACATCCTTTAATTTTTAATTAGTATATCTTGCTTAACCTACCAAACATGCAAAAGGTAGTCAACATCCACTGTATAGTAGCCCTTTGTACATTTCAGAATTTATTGAATGACCTTAGACTATGCGGTGCAACATTTGTTTACCATGCTACATTTGAGATTTTAAGTGCCCCCTATAAGTCTTCATTTCATAACTATAATAATAACCCTTCAAGATAAATATATCTATTCCCACCTTACAGAGGAAGAAACTGAGGCCCCAGGCTCAGTGAGATAAAAAAGTTGTTGAAATCACACAGTACTAAACAGAGGAAGCAGGACTAGTAACCGAAGTCTAGTGCTCTTTATATCACACCACAATGACTCCTGGAGCTGCATAGTTGCCATGTGTGCCCTAAAGATCCAATCACACAATAGTGCTAATGTGGTAACAATGACTTGGGTGAGAAGCTATCACGACTGATACAGAATCAGCTTATTTCAGCTGCACTGTGGTCAGAAACTAGACACTGATCTTCCCTGACAAATACATAAGAATTCTCATTCGTTTCTAAACAATTTCCAGGTTGTGTTAGAAACTCAATAGTTAACAAAACTCACTAAGAGCTGACCCAGCCTTCAAATGCACATAAAGAATATATTCTAATCTAGTTATAGAAATAATTAGGACAAGTAATAATGTGCTTATTTAAATCCCATTATTGACTCAACATTTTTTTCCTTGGTGTACTGAAATTAATGACCATATGATATTTTAAGACAGAAATCCAAGCAGAACCTTGGAAGGATTGTACAGGGTGGGCCAAAAGTAGGTTTACAGTTGTGAGTATGTGAAACACAGAGTTTATTTTGGTATTATTTATTTATTAAATATTGTATTATTTTCCATACACACAACTTTAAACCTACTTTTGCCCTACCCTGTAGCAGCAAAGTCAAATTCTGTTGTTGAGTTCCACCTTTATCTAACAATCAAGACTAAAGATCCCAGCTGCCTTTGGCAATCATACAGGTCAGGCTGGCTTTAATGAGGCTATCTTCCTATAAATCAGGAGAGTTGACCTCAGCTAGTGGCTGACCAGAAGCCCAGACAGGCCCACACACCAGTCTGGGTTCACTGCAAACTCTATTTGTCTGAGCTTTTACACATTTTACTACCTCCCTATACATTTTATTATCTTTTTTCACATACAAAGAAATCCAAGCAGCTTCTAATTTCTTTGAATTTTTGCCCATTTAAAAAAATCCTATGGCCTAAAACCTGATCTATCAAGTGAATAAAAAAAGGATGCAGCATACTACTGAGAATGTCCAATTGTCCAAAATTTTTTCTTAAATAGGCAAAAGTATTAGTTAGAAGTCAATCTTAACTGCATGAAGCATTTACAGATTAATGAGGCTTTGTAATATATTTCCCAAAGAATTTCCAGTTCTGATAAGTACAACGAATGTATTAAAGCAGCCTGTCCAGCTGAATACCAAATTCAAAGTAAACTCAGCATTATATTTATAAATAACTATTAGCTGTAAAATATAATAAAACCAATTATGGTGAGAACTACTTTTCTTCCCTCTCACTCTTCATTAGGATGGATTTGGTAATTATCTAAAGTACCATTTTAAAAACTGCTATACTTTTTCTTTTTTCTTTTTGGTTAATCCTCACCCAAGGACATTTTTCCATTGATTTTTTTAGAGAAAGTGGAAGGGAGAGAGAGACAGAAACATCGATGTGAGAGAGACACATTGACTGGTTGCTTTTCGCATGCAGGATCGAGTCTGCAACCGAGGTACATGCCCTTGACCGGAATTGAACCCAGGACCCTTTAGTCCAAGGGTCAACGCTCTAACCACTGAGCAAAACCGGCTAGGGCAAAACTGTCCTTCTTAATCAATACTGAAGTACTATAAATCATTGAGCTTACTAATTAGATATTAATAAAGATAACAGGCGGCCAATTCAATGATCTTTACTAATATTTATCTTACGAGGTGTTAAAAGGTCCTAAAAGAAGAACATTTGCTTAAAAGGCATTTGTGGATAAGAGCCAACAAATTAGGTTAAAAAGAAATCAAATCATTTGTCCTTTAGAAGATATAACTCTCGAGTCTCCTATTCAAGCTGTTACTCAGCCATGAATTTGGTGAAAATCTGTTTTGGACTCACCCAGTAAAACAGAAAGGTGTTAATGATATAGACTGAAATCCCAGTCAAATGAAGGTCTAGCATTAGAATGTTTCTCAAATATCTGAGTGGTCATCATTAAGGTCCTATTTTGTACATGATAAAAATAGAAATATAATATTCTATGCATCTCTAGAAGGTCCGATTCCTCTGCTGCTTTTTGTGTTGAGGAATATACACCGAAATGCTCTACGAAACAGGGAGCAAGATGGGGCCTTTTATCCTTATACAAACCAGACCCTACTTCAAAACTGTGCTCCTGCGTTTGTAAAAGAAAATCCGAGAGGTACCAGTTTACGCCTCAATACTTTTCAATATTAAAGCCTTAAGAAACATACATGTTAGAAGCATGAAGGAACTTTGCGGGATGATAGAGTATATAATATTTGTTAAAGCTCATTTACCTGTACACTTAAATAGGTTCCTTTTATTGTGCACACATTTTTATTCAATAAAGTTTAAAAAGTAAGTTGTTGCAATAAGGAATTCAACAAATATGTCTAAGTCAAAAATGTTATTCACATACCTGCATTTTCTACTTTCTTAATTATGTTATCTATATTTACATTCTATATTTATTTACTGCCGGTAGAGTAGTTCAACAAGGTTATGTGGCAAGATAAGCTTCCTTACTACCCACTTCCCCTGACACCTCCTTTCTCTGGGATGGGGCCAGGCCAGGAAATACTACCAGCAGGACCAAAAATCTCCCCAGAAAGCAAGTTGTAGTCTGTTTTAATATATAAATAAATGAATGATGGAGGTCAAGATTCTCCATGGCACAGTGAAATAATTATCAAAGTTTAAAAAAATAATATGGGGTTTCCCTGTCCAGCAGTAGAACCATTTTGTCAACAAATCTCACAAAAATAGTAAAAAACAGCCCGGCTGGCATGACTCAACAGTTGAGCATCGACCTATGATCCAGGAGGTTGAGGTCTGATTCCCAGTCAGGGCACATGCCCGGGTTGCGGGCTTGATCCCCAGTAGGGGGCGTGCAGGAGGCAGCCGATCAGTGACTCTCTCTTTTCATGGATGTTTCTATCTCTCTCTCTCCCTCTCCCTTCCTATCTCTGAAACCAATAAAGACATATTTAGAATAAATAGTAAAAAACAAATTTATAGTAAACTACAGTATCAATATATGACACATTTTGAAATGAATCAATAAAAACAATAAGCTAATTGTTTTGATAAACAACAACTTGAAATCAGGGATTATGGTTGACCCTGCAGACTCCTGGTCTCAGCCACCAAATTATCTCTATATTTTATTTTGTTGGTCTACTGCCAAAATCCTAATTTATATGGATAGCTGTGAATGGCTAATAGGAGTGTGAAATTTAAATAGCTTGCCTTTTAATCTTAATTTAAAAAAAAAAAAACTGATAAAGAAGCCTCAAAGAGTAGTAATAGAATTTTTTTGTTCCAAAGTGGAGTCACTGGTAGTAGCTGAAGAGTGGCAGAGAGGACACTTTTTATACACAGTGAAATTCTGGACTAAGAGAAATATCGGGAATTCTGAAAAGGCTATATTTCTCCTTGTTTCAATAAAAACTTAAGTAAATAATATACTGCTTTACCCTTAGAATAAACTGTCTTTTTTTAATCTTTTCTACAAAACCAGGAGGCAGCATATTTAAGTACCTGAGAATGTGACAGCTATCTAGATCAGCAATTTTTAACTTATTTGGGGCCAGAAACCATTTTATAAATCTGTAAAAGCGATAGATGCTCTGCTCCAAAAGATTTTACAGTAAAATTTAAGGGAAACACAAAAACCCAAGAGACTGATCTAGATACTGATGTTCAAGGATTAAGAAAATAACAGATAATTATCTAACCCATCTCCTTGAGGACACAAGAGCACTGCTGAGACTGGAAAGTCAGAAACATTAGTTTCTTGTATATCCAAATAATGGGCACATTTTGAAGATAACTATTAGTGAGACAAAAAACAATACATAAGTATATCCCCCAAATCATTTTAGCTTCTGCCCCAAACCTAGCACTTTACTGTGTGAAATGCACGAAACCACCATAAAGTGTATTTTTTTGGTTAATCCTCACATGAAGATATTTTCTCCACTGCTTTTCAGAGGGTGGAAGGGAGGGAAGGAGTGGGGGGAGAGAGGAGAAACATCAATGTGAGAGAGATACATAGACACATCTACTGGTTGCCTCTTGCACCCGCCCAGACTGGACAGTGAACCCACAACCCAGGTACGTTCCCTTGACTGGAAATCACACTGGCAACCCTTCAGCATGCCTACCGAAGCTCTAACCACTGTGACACACTGGCCAGGGCCATAAAGTGTATTTTTCTTCTTTTTTTTTTTTTTTGAAAAATTACAAAAAGTTCCCTTGGGGACATTCCATGTGGCCCAATATCCTGTTTCCCATCTTGATATCAAAACAACATAAATTGGTTAGTTATTAGAGTATAATGTTTATACACATTAAATAAATATAGTTTTCATTTATGCTAAGGGTTTTCCCTATTTGTTGTAGGTTAAATGCCAGAAAATCTATTTCCTTACTCTTTAAAGAATTTACATTTACAATCAACCTGCTTTCTTTATTTTTTCTTCACAGCTCTTTTGCCATTTCATCAAACTCGGAATGGGTAAAATATAAGTTTCCCTTTGTTAGAAGTGGAGGCTTCTCGCACCTGATTCACAGAGTTGAGTGCAATCCCAGCAAGGCAGGACGTTTAGAGCCACTGAAAAGAAGTACAAGGAAGTAAAGCAGGGCCTTAACCTCTCTTCACTTAAGAATCATTTGTCACTTAGTAGTAACAAAAGGCCTAATTCACGTTTCAATATTATGAAAAACAAAGACAATCAGTATCTTATTTAGCTAATTCTAGATAATGATTTATTTTATACAAGTGACTTTTCCAGAAAGGGTACCAACTCAGGGACCTTTCAGTTGTAGTTCTGAAAGTTGTGTGTCCTGTGAACCTGTCCTCAGTCCTAGGCACCCTATTTCCACAGATCTGACACTTATCCTTTTAAATGCTAACACTCTTCTGCAGGGATGCACTTATGATATAACAGATAGAACAACAGACTTGTCAAAAGGACCCTCTTTAAATCTTGTCTCCATCACTTAGTAGCTGTATAACCTTAGAACATCAGTTCCCTCACTATAAAATGGAAAGAGTAGGAGAAAAGCTCCCACACTGGGTTGTAGTTAGCCCTTAATGATTAATAAAGTACATGAGCACGGGCAGTGTGGCTCAGTGGTTGAACATTGACCTATGATCCAGGAAATCCTGGTTCGATTCCCCATCAAGGCACATGGCTGGGTTGTGGGCTGGATCCCCAGTGGGGGTGGGGGTGCAGGAGGCAGCCGATCAATGACTCTCTCATCGTTGATGTTTCTCTTTCCCTCTCCCTTCCTCTCTCTGAAATCAATAAAAACATATTAAAAAAAAAAAAGTACATGAAAGTGTTTGCCATGGCACATGACACAGAACATGTGCACAAGTTTTGTTTCCTTTCCCTTTGACCATTTTTGGTGGAAATCATTTTTTTGTACCTTTACCAAAATGTCAATCAAGCCAAGTGGGATGACAAGAAGTTGGGGATGTGAACATTCAATTATTAAACCACACTGCTATATAGTTCTAAACCTACTTTTATTTTGCAGTTTTTCATCTACAATTCTTGGGGGAATCGTGTAATAGCTCAAGAAGAACTGAATCTGAAGTTGACCGCGGAATTATTTGAAAAAAGTAAAAATCAGGTACAGTTGAAGTGTCTAGTAATAATGACACTAGTTTAAAAAAGTAAAACAGAAGCCACATAGCTGCACGGGTGTGGCCTACTGACTATCAGCATCATTATTCTTCCAGACAGCCCTTGGAGTCACCCTCAGACCAACTACTCCTTCTCTTCTACGGATTCCTATACGCAGCTGCCCAGACCTGTCCATTCTATTTCTGCAACACCTGTCAAAACAATCTGCCCCATACTTTTCTTACCCTAGTTTCAATCCTCATGGATTCTTGTCTAATCACAGTGAAGAATTTTTAATGGATTCTTTGCTTCCACTTCCTTCTTTTCATTTTACTCATTAAATTGTCATCAGTTTTACTCTAAAACAGAAATTACTATATTGCTCCAAAAATCTTTGTGCTCTCCATTCCCTACACCAAGATGTATAATCCCTCAGCTTGGATCTGAAAGCCTTCCAAAACTGTTGTTTTAAGTCAAATAACTTCACTGGGGTCCAAAGAGCTATTTAGCAACATAAATGAAAACAGAACCTAGTTTTCCTGCTTCTTAGTCAAGTAGTTTAGGTTTCTTTTTTTTGGGGTGTCACTCATCTTACATTCCTTTCCAGCTTCTTCCATCATTCTCCCTGATCCCTATCCTGAACTACTTGCAGCTTGTGCATGCCACCCCCCCACACTCTTTGCTCCTGAAAATGTGGCTCCCTCTGTTTGACTCCCCGTGTTTCCTTCTTTGCTGCTAAATCCCAACTCAGTCATCAAAATTACACTCACACTTTGCCTCAAAGTTCTCCTTACCATTCTCCCCCCAGATGGGGCAGGCCTACCCTGCTGTGATCTAACAACACTCCCTAAACAGGCCTCAGTATCTCAGTATTTATCAAACTGTATGATGGCTGGTGATTTACATTCTGCCAACTTTGAAGGCAGCACCAGACACCCAGAATTCATTTGACCAATGTTTATTACATCTTCTTTCTCACATCAAAGTATATATATCACTAATCAGAGAGCACTAGAAATGGGAGGGACAGTAATAGAGCCATTTGTCACATGCTCCTCTCTATCCTCACATTTGTAAGGGAAATGAGGCCATACGAAGGCAAATGATATGCCCAAAGTCACACAGCTAGTTCACAACACAACTGGAAGATGAACCCAGGTCTCTGATTCCCATCTAGTAAACTTTCTGCTAACCTATACCATATTGGAAAGGGACTCTAAAAATGTTCAATATTGGAGGCAATCTACATCCACACTGTCTAAAGAATTTTCAGAGAATGACCCCCCCCCCCCCCAAATAATACCACCTACTTGCAGTAACTGGGTGTTAATGTTATTCTGTAGTATATTACCATGACTTAAAATAAAAAACTTCAAGGTACTCCCATTACTGAATGACTAGTTTTAAACAAAAGTAATATATGCCTGCCCGGCTGGTGTGGTGCAACGGTTGAGCACAGACCCAGGAAACAAAAGGTCACAGGTTCGATTCCCAGTCAGGTCACATGCCCCAGTTGTGGGCTCGAGCCCCAGCAGGAGGTGTGCAGAAGGCAGCTGATCGATGATGATGATGATGTTCTCATTGATGTTTCTATCTCTCTATCCCTCTTCCTTCCTCTCTCTCTAAACATTAATAAAAAACATATTAAAAAAGCAATATACGCCTAACATTTCTATGTCACTGCATAGTATATGTACTATATTATTTAATATCATAAATTATATAACCAAAAGGTCTAGTTTTGAAAAAATAATTAATATTTAAAGTTTCATATAAATTTAAACTATTTCTTAAATCCATTTATATATGTGGATCTTGTCTTTGGTTAATTATTCAGGAATAATTTTATTAGGTTAAATGATCACAACTCCAAAAAAGGCAGGTTTATGAAAAAAAAAGCACATCTAATTTACTTCCACTAGAGGATACTAAAGATCAAATAGCTAATTGGACAAACCCTATCACCAAGATCTCTGTCTATAAATAATATTATTGGTCTTGATAATATAATACACAGATGAGATAATTATTTGCCTTTGAGATATCTAACAACAATAACCATAAGCTAACATTTTCTGAGTACCTACTATGAGTCAAGGCTCTATTTTAAATGTGTCCACTCATTCAAACCTCACTACAACCCTCAAAGGGGGTTATGTAAATGATACTCATTTTACATATGAGGAAGCTGAGGCAGGGAACAGTTAAGTAACTCACTCACACAACCAATAAACTGCAGAGCAAGGATTTGAACTTAGGCAGTCTGGCCCAAGTACCTATACTTTTGACACTCAGTTATATTGCGTCTTGGGTCTACAACTACTCAATTCTGAAGATGAACTTTACAGGTAAGCTATTTCTTTGTATTATTTCTAAAAACCGAAATATAAAGTTGTGATGAAAGCACAGTTCAATCAGAGCAAATTTCAGTAATAAAATCATAATACCGTTTAAAAAATCTTTGTTTAGTCCTTTCAAGTCACCTGATTTTATTTTTAAAAAACTAGTTTGCTATAAGATACAGAATTATTAAAAATACAATGACTAGGCAGGCTTCTGAAATGACTGTGTGAGCTCAGGGAAACCTCCCCTATCACCACCCCCTCACCCAGACATACATTACCTGGTCAAACTGAACAATCATTCAAAGTCTCCAGAGACTGATTAAAGCACTTAGAACAAAGTGAGAAGCCCTTATTCAATAAGATCTACAGAAACTTGGTAAGAACATTGGGAGGCTGTGCATACAGGATAGGAACTGCATCCATATCCCATAGCTCTTTGCCCTGTAGAGGGGCTGTTCTAAGGGGCCCAGCAGCTGCGTGGCAGATCAGCTCCTTGAGGTGGAAGAGCTATTTAAATTTTGCAGCTGGTGAAAATGGGTAGCACCCATCCCCTTGTCCTAACTCCAGCTAAATACAGATTATACAGGTGGGGCAGCTGGTAAAGAGTGTAGACCCCCTTTCCTGCATAGCTCTATTGCTGCAAGAGAGTTATAGAGGTGGGCTTGGCAGTTGAGTGGCAGCTCCCATCTCCTTCAACTTCCTAGGCAGAAGAATTAGTCCAAGTACATTTAGCACCTGGTAAACAACAGCAGATGTCTTCCACCCTGACTTTGGGGGTGAAAGATCCATATTGAGTGGTAGTAGCCGCCAGAATGGGGCACCAGTTCATGCCTCCCACCCCCATCCAAAATACAAAGTCCTGCTCCACGGGGAGGATTTGGGTGAAAACAGCCAGTGAGGAGTGAATACCCCATTCCCCCCAGCTCTTGTTCCATAGTGAAGAGGGGAGGGTACAGCAAGCATCACAGACTAGCAAACCTTGCCCCTGACAAGAGGATCAACTTTAATCGTATCAGACTATGGCACAAATTATACTATAGGGCATTATAAAAAACAATAGACCAATCAGCTAGCAATTTAGCACATTGTGATACCAAAAGAGGTAGATCATCTTAATGGGAGATCAGGGGAAAGACAGTCAAAGAGGGGCCATTTAAAGCCAGTCATTCCAGATGGTCAGGAAGGTTGTGCTCATGCCCAAGGCTGCTGCCTCTGGGGACAGACATCAGAGGTTGCACTGAACTAATTCCGAAAATCACTAAACAAATAAATAATCAAAGAAGAGCAACAAGCCCTGGAGGGGGGGGAGGGGCGCGCATCACTATCCAGAGCTGCTGTAACAAAAACTAGGAGACAAAACCGGGAACTGTGACCCTTATGTAGGTTTAGGGGGAAAAAGCAGAACATAGAACCTGTTTTTGAGGAAACCTAGATCTTGAACTTAGCAAAAAAGACTTCAAAGCAGCTATTATGAGTATATTAATAGAACAAAAAAAAAAAAATCCATGTTTAAAGAATTAAATTAGGAAGGTGTGATGCAATGTCTTATCAAATAGAGTATCCGTAAAGAGATATAAATTATAAATAAGAACAAAATGTATATTCTGGAGTTTAAAGTACAATAATCAAAATGAAAAATTTACTAGAAAGCTCAAAATTAGATTTGAGCTGGCAGAATTGGCAAGCTTGAAGATAAATTGGTAGAGATTATAAAATCTGAAGAACACAGTGGAAAAAAGAATGAAAAAACCATTAACAGAGCCTTGGAGTAATGTGGGACACCACTGACACATTAACATATGCATAATAGGAATACCATAAGGAGAGGAGAGGGAAAAAAAGAGCTGAAAAAATATACTGATACAAAGATTAAACAAACAAATAAATGGGAGAAATAGACAAACCTCCCATGTAGGAGATATTCAAATACTGACCAGGTTATCTGAGTCTATTCTTTAAGACTTCATGAATCTGCTTCTCTTTGTCCATCCCAATTGCCACTTGGGAGTTAGTTGGGGCCATCATTTATCTTGTTTAGATTATTATCTCATCCTCCTACTACAAAAAATTCTTTCTAAAATGAAAATTCAATCATATTTGACTGGAGTTCCCCCTATCTCACACTCAAACCCTATTCCCCTTAGACATGGTGTATTCGTCCATCTGGAGCTTTTCAGAATCACTACATTACTTATTTTTTTTAAAAGGTTCCTGGCCCACACCCCATACCTACTAGATTGGACTCACTTAGAAATGGGCCTGAAGATCAATGAATGATTTAAATAAGCAACACCCTCACTCTCCTCCCAATAATTGTTCTCCACAGTGAAGAATCAGGAACACAGTGAATTGGCCCCTGCTTATGTCTTTATTCTTAACTCTTGTTATGCCCAGAAATTTCCAAATGGTGACTGCCATGTGACCAGAGAGGGCTAGACTGTAGAAGAGGGTAACCAGAGATTCATATACTATCATAAATATATAATGCATATAATGCTTTAGGGAATCATAATTTAACTGTATGAATAAGTAAACCAGTACTCCCACTGAAACATGGTGGTCTAAATGTATGCAGCTTTTTCCTGCTACCTCTTGAAGCCCAATTAATATTTCAGTAAAGGCATTAAAAAGGCATAGATCCACAAATATAAAGAGAATAGGAGAGGAGGCAGCAGCACACTAGATAGGTAAACACAATTTTGCTGGGGTGATAGAAAGTAAATGAAAAAAGTTAGCAGATCAGAGAAAATTAAAATCCAAATGTGGCAGCCATTAAGAAGATGCGGCTCTCAGTCTCTAACTGCAGGGACTGCAACTGACCGACAACCCCAGGTGCAGCACTATATAAATCCATCACTGTTCCTACCAGCACCATGCTTCCCACAGGCTACTCTTGGCCAGTGACTAACAGCAGCAAGAATACTAAGGCAGGCTCATTTGTAGGAGATGTGGGACTGTAATGGCCAACACTGGCTCAAGGACTCCCAATAGTCCTCACCGTAACTTTCTTGGATCTACACCCTAGTCTCAGATTCTCCCTACCCTTTCTTCTCCAAAGGAGTGAGGCCTGTGTAACTTACGATGGCTCTCCCAGCCTCCTCAGGCTCCCCTCTCTTTCATTTTCACTCACAGATAGTTTCCCAATAAATTTCTTGCACATATAATCCTTTGTGGGTACCTGCTTTTTGTAGAACCTGAACACCAGGCTTGCAACAAGGCAAGCCAGTAAGAAGTGAGCTGATATACATACCAAAATGTTCCCAAGAAAGTTTTAGGAAAAGAAAGCACCAAGTATCTTTGAAGGCAGGGTTGCATGGCAGAGTAGACAACAGGAGGATTGGCTAAACCTTTCCAGAAATAGTCTGATCCTAGATATCCTTGACCAAGCCAACTATCCCTCCCCCGACTCTTTGGAGACTTTGGACACCACACTCCTGGCTTAGGTCAAAATGAGGGCACTAGATGTAAACAGAAGGATTAACTGTAAAGTTCACATGTTAAATAAGCATGTTAAAATAAAGACCCTCAGTTTCCTTCCCTGAGGTGGATCCTGGACCACTGTAAGCAGGCTTAGACTGTGTATCACCACCCCCGCTCTCCATATAGTCCAAAGTATAAGACTGGAAGTTGTTCTCTGTCGAACTGACCTGCTTAAGAACAAAAGACCTCCAGATAGACATCTACGGGGCTCTTGAAAAATGGTCCAGTCCTTATGGGATCACCCATAATTTAGTTACCTATGTACAAAGTTTCCGGGCAACTACTTAATATTTCCCCCTAAAAATAAAAGAACAACCAAGGACCATCAGATATTTGAGGAAAGCCTCTAAAATGAAAGAGACTAAAAGAAATAGAAACAAATTATTTCTGAGGAAACCATTTCCTGCATGAACAAGGCAAAGAAAATGTCAAGAAATATACTTTTTTTTTCAATCCTCACCCAAGAATATTTTTTCCATTGCTTTTCAGAGGGAGTGGAAGGGACGGGGTGGGGGGAGAGAGAGAGAGAAAGAGAGAGAGAGAAACATCGATGTGAGAGAGACACCATTGGCTGCCTCCCGCATGGGCCCTGAATGGGGCCAGGGATGGAGCATGCAGCCGAAGTATGTGTTCCTCCCAAAACCGAACCCAGAACCATTCAGTCTGTGGGCTGACGCTCAAACTACTGAGCCAAACCCACCAGGGCAAGAAATATACTTTTTTTGAGATAGATAAGAATGATATAAAACCCAGGAAAAAAAGAAACATTCACAAGGAGAATAAAACCCTTGAAAATAAAAAATGAGAGCCAAAGCAGGATATTCAAATAGAAGGATTAGAAGATCAAGCTGAGGAAATATCTTAAATTAGGACAAAAAGACAAAGAGATGGAAACAGGAAAGTAAAGGTTAGAGATAAAGATCAATCCCGTGAACCCTGATATTACTTTAATAATAACAACTCTAGAAAGGAAGTACAGAGAAACTGGAGGGAAGGGACTTGTCTAAGAAATAATAAAATTTTTTCTCTCTGAAGAACTGAAGAACAATGAGTTTCCAGATTTAAAAAGATTTCCAAGACCCCAGCATAATGATTTTTTAAAAGGCTAACACTAAAGAATCACAATGTGAAATTTCAGGGTACTGGGGTAAAGAGGGTATCATTACGGCTTTCAGAAAAAGAGAAAGAGGGGCAGGGACTAGTCTAAGTGCTTTACTTATGTTACTCAATCTTCTCAATAACTCTAGAGGTAGGTTATTACGCTCAATTTTTAGATGAAGAAACTTAGGCACACATAGGTTATGTGACTTGCCTAAGCCACAGAGCTGGAAAGTATGATATGAACCCAAGTCTAGGAAATCTAGGAAACAGGGAATCCAGAACAGATGAAAAGCAAAGAATCCCCATGATGATGGTGCAAAAGAACAAGATAGCAACCCATTTAGAATGAAACTGACAGATGAAGGGCTCTGTTGCCAAGATAAAAAAGATGTGATAATTATCCAATGGGATTGAATGTACTGAGAGTAGTTATATAGTTCAGTGGGATAGTATGGAGATGAATTAGCTATAATACATAGAAAATGAAGCAATTATAAATAAGTCAAGGGGGGAGGGAAGATGGCGGCCCTGTGAGAAGCAGCAGAGTGCCCCCGCTCTCAGCCACGGATTCGATTTACTCCTAAAATTCTACATAACCAGCTTGAAAAAAAACCAGAGAAACATACCTGAATGGACGGAGTGCGAGTGGGGAGCACTGAAGAAACATCATGGAATCCGGTAAGGGGGGGGGCGTAGGAAGGGGGTGTCCCCCTGAAGCCTGTGCTGGGCACCGAGCCTGGAGGCTTGGAGGCTGCAAAGCTCCCTCCCCTCGGGAGTGCGGACGGCATCCAAAAGCGGGGATCCCACACCCGGAGTGACGAGAGGGGAAGGAGCGCCCCAGAGAAGGGGTGAGTCCGAGAGGAGGGGCGGTGCCCTCCTAGGAAACAAGGCCTCCAGTGGCAGCTGCGACCGGCGTCTAGTGCTCGGGGTGCCGACCATAGGGAAGGCTGTCCCAAGGCCTGTGGCACCCAAGTGGGAAGGGACAAGAGGACTGCGCTGAGCACCCGCACACGGGGACCCTCTGCCTCCCTGTGGGGCACTGTGCTGAGCCCCAGAAAGCGCTGAACCTGCCTCGTGTGGGGGAGGGGAGGAGCCCTCCCGCCCTGAGCTCCTGGTGCCGAGAGGCCGGGATCTGTGACCAGCCCTGAGGGTGTCCTCCCTACCTGAGCTCCTGGTGCCGAGAGGCTGGGATTTGTGACCGGCCCTGAGGGGCGCCCTGGTGGTGCGTGAAGCCGCTCCAGCTTTATTGAGACCAGCGGTGTGGGGAGCTGTGTGGACCTGACTTTGGGTCCCCTCCCGCTGGGTGCCTTGGAGCAAGGGCAGTGGGACCTTGCAGGGCGGACTTTCTGCGTGGGTGTTGCTTTGTGCATTTACCAGTTTTTCCAAACGGGCTCCCACCTTCCCGGCGTGCACTGCGCGGACAGACCAGCGGAGGCTGCCGCTGTCGTTGGGGTCTGCGCAGTGGGCGGGCTGAGGGGCGGGCCTGGGGCGACCAGCCAACCAGAGCTGAGCAGGGAGGGGCGGAGCCCGCCGGCCTCTCCTGCAGCCAGGAGCACCGCCCCCAACAGGAAAGGGGCGGGTCTCGCTCACTGAGCCCCAGACACCCCCGCAGGGCACAGTCCTGAGGGGGAAGGGAGAGCAGCTCACAGGAGGCCTTTACAAGAATAAGACTCTCGGGGACTGTTGTTTGGGAGCTGGAGGAAACGCTGAAAACCCCTGCTGGGGACTGGGCAGGAAAAGGGCTCACCAGAATGTTTTTTAAATCGAACCCACTGAGCCCAGGCTGCTGAAACAGCCCAGACAGAAAAGGCAACAGGCTGAAATCAATCTGAAGCTGCAGCAGGCCAGAGCCTGGGGAACTAGAATCAGAGGACAGGGTAGGGACTGAGGAGCTGGCTGTGGAGTAGAGACTAATTCCTGCAGAGTGAGCGCCTGACTGCAGCACCTCTAAGGGGAGTGATACCCTGGACTACACTAGCCACCCTGTACCCTAAAGACTCTACAGAAGATTCTGGAGCAAGATCAGGCAACTACAAGGTTGCAAAATAGCTGACAAGAGGAGGTGGCCCACGGAAAGCCTCAGATCAACCATCTACCTAAGGACACCAGAGCCAAACCTAGATGGCTCCTCACATTGGGTGATACACAAGTACCTCCCAGGAGAACTGAAATCAGCATACAAAACAGTGACCCGCAGACAATATAAGTTGCCCAGAAGAAACTCACCTGACTGACTACCTTTTTTTCTTCTGTTTTTTTGTCTTGTTTTTGTTTTTTTTTTGGTTTTGGGGTTTTTTTGTTTGCTTTTTGTTTGTAGGTTTGTTTATATTTTCTCTTTTTTCCTTAGGAAGAAGAGAAAGGGGAGAAAATTTGTTTTTTCTTTTTTAAATTTTATAATAATTAAAAAAAATTTTTTTAAAAAAACACATTTTTTAACCAAATGTCCCCCCCGCTTTTTTATAAAAGACTTTTGTCTTGCTTAGCTTGTTTTTAGTTCTGTTTTGGTTATTTGCTTTGTTTTGTTTTATCCTTGCTTCTAATATCAAGACTTTCTTGATATACCTGCTTAAAGACTAGGACTTTATCATTATAACCAAGTTTACTGCTTTCCTCTATAGTTTCCCCCAGATCTCTTACCGGACTCCCTCCCTGCCTGGGCTTTATCTCTCTCTCTCCTCTTGATCCACTGGCATAACTTTTTTTTCTTTTTTCTTTTTCTTTCATTCTTTCATTATCCTCCCTTCTGTCTTCCCGTCTTTTTGTTCGATTGTTAGTTTCTCTTATTCTCTTTATTGTATTTTTGTTTTCTCATTTTCAACTATTATCCTATCCCTATTCTCTTCCTTAAGTTTTTGCTGCCCTTCTTTCAGAATCTTTTCTCTGCTTCTGTTATCTCCCAGTAGCTTCTCTATTTTTACATTTTAGTTTATTATTATTTTCTAAATTTTCACCAGTATTAACAACAATATACATCTCTCTCTCTCTCTAAGCGTGACTTTTCTTTCTCTTTCTTTTTTTAAGCATTTTTGTGTGTGTGTTCTCCCTTCACTCTCCCAGTTCTATTTTCACGTGGATTGTTTTCATTGTGACTGTCAAGATATTTTGTAAGATACCTCTTTTTTCCTGGAAGTTTCGTTGTGTATTGTCCTGCCTTGCCAGCACTTGTACAACAGCTTACATAATGAGGTTGGGGCTGAGACACAGTTAGCCAACCTGAGAGGAGAGTCCTCCCAAGGACTGAACAACGACAATCTAGACCCAACCACAACAGGAGAACATAAAGAAACCACAAAAAGAACACCCACAAGAGGGACACGCCTAGAGCAAAGAGCTCAGAAGTATAAGGAAAACACACCTCTGGGCTGCACTGGACCCACAAGACAAAATCCCATCCCACAAGACTGGGAGACAGCAAATATATCTAATATATAGATACAAGCACTAAGACCTACCAAAATGGGGAGAGAAAAAAAACAACCCCCAAATTAAAGAAAAGGAAACATTGCCAGAAAAAGACTTTGATGAGATGGAGATAAGCGAGTTATCAGAAATGGAGTTCAGAGTATGGATGATGAAGATGTTCAAGGAACTTAAGAAGACACTAGATGATAAGATCGAGGACCTTAGTCAAAACATGAAAAAAGAGATACATAACATAAATAAAACTCAGACAGAGATAAAGAATGCTGTATCTGATATCAAGAATGCACTGGAAGGAATTAAAAGCAGGCTCAATAAAGCAGAGGATAGAATAAGTGACTTAGAAGACAAGGTAGAAAAAATCACACAGAGCAGCAAAAAGAAAAAACACTTAAAAAGCATGAGGACAGTCTAAGGGAGCTTGGGGACAACATGAAGCGAAACAACATTTGCATTACAGGAATGCCAGAGGGGGAGGAAAGAGAGCAAGGGATAGAGAACTTGGTGGGCGAAATAATTATAGAAAACTTCCTTAGGCCGGCAAAGGAAAGCCACACAAGTTCAGGAAGCACAGAGGGTTCCAAACAAGAGGGACCCAAAGAGACCCACTCCAAGACACATCATAATTAAAATGGCAAATGTCAAGGACAAAGAGAAAATATTAAGGGCTGCAAGAGAGAGATAAGCAATGACCTACAAGGGAACACATAAGGCTGACAGCTGATTTCTCAACAGAGACTCTTCAGACCAGAAGGGAATGGCATGAAGTTCTGCAAGTAATGAAAAAGCAAGAACATGCAACCAAGATTGCTTTATCCAGCAAGGCTATCATTTAAAATTGGAGGTGAAATAAAAAGCTTCCCAGACAGAAAAAGGCTAAAGGAGTTCAGTACCACTAAACCAGCATTGCAAGAAATGCTAAAAGGACTGCTTTAAGAAAAAGAAGGAATAGTGATAGAAAGGTACATCAGCATGAAGGGGAAAAATGGCATTAAATAAGTTGATATCAATAGTAACCTTAAATGTAAACGAAATAAATGGTCCAATCAAAAGACAAAGTGTAGCTGAATGGATAAGAAAACAGGTCCCAAATATATACTGTCTACAAGAGACTCATCTGAGAGCAAAAGACTCACACAGGCTAAAAGTGAAGGGATGGAGTAAAATATTCCATGCAAATGGAAAGGAAAAGAAAGCTGGAGTAGCAGTTCTTATTTCAGACAAAATAGACTTCAAAATAAAGACCATAAGAAGAGACAAAGATGGTCACTACATATTACTAAAGGAATCAATCCAACAGGAGGAAATAACCCTTACAAACATTTATGCACCCAATATAGAAGCACCTAAATATATAAAAAATTTCTTGGGGGACTTTAAAGGGGAGATTGACAGCAACACAATCATAGTGGGGGACTTTAACACCCCACTGTCATCACTGGACAGATCATCAAGACAAGAAATCAACAGGGAAACGCAGACCTTAAATGAATCACTACACCTAATGGATTTAATTGACATTTACAGAACATTTCACCCCAAAGCAGCAGAATACACATTCTTCTCAAGTGTACATGGAACATTCTCAAAAACAGACCACATGTTAGGGCACAAGGCAAGTCTCTAAAAAATATAAGAAGACTGAAATCATATCAAGCATCTTCTCGGATCACAATGCCATGAAACTACAAATCAACCACTATAAAAAAACTCAAAAATATTCAAACACATGGAGGCTAAATAGCATGTTATTAAACAATGAATGGGTTACCAAGGAGTTCAAGGAAGAAATCAAACACTTCATGGAAAGTAACGAAAATGAACAGACAACAACCCAAAACCTATGGGACTCGGCGAAAGCAGTTCTCAGAGGAAAATTCATAGCATTACAGGCCTATCTCAAGAAACAAGAAAAAGATCTAACGAACCATCTAACACAACAACTAAAAGAACTAGAACGAGAACAGCAAGAAAAGCCCTGAGGAAGTAGAAGGAAGGAAATAATAAAAATCAGAGCAGAGATTAATGGCATAGAGACTAAAAAAACAATACAAAAAATCAATGAAACCAAGAACTGGTTCTTTTTTTTTTTTTAATATATCTTTATTGATTTCAGAGAGAGGAAAGGAGAGGGAGAGAGAGAGATAGAAACATCAGTGATGGGCGAGTAATTGATCGGCTGCCTCCCGCACGCCCCCGACTGGGGACTGAACCCACAACGCGGGCATGTGCCCTGACCGGGAATCAAACCCCGATCGCCTGGATCCTAGGTCAACACTCAACCACTGAGCCATGCCCAGCCGGGCAAGAGCTGGTTCTTTGAAAACATAAATAAGATTGATGCACCTTTAGCCAGAGTCACTAAGAAACAAAGAGAGAGGACCCAAATAAATAAAATCAGAAATGAAAGAGGCGATATAACCACTGACCCAACAGAAATACAAAGGATTGTAAGAAAATACTATGAGTAACTATATGCCATCAAATTGGACAACATGGGGGAAATGGAAAAATTCCTAGAAGCATACAGCCTTCCAAAGCTGAATCAGAAAGAGGCAGAAAATCTGAATAGGCTGATAACAACTAATGAAATTCAAGCAGTAATCAGAAAACTCCCAGCAAACAAAAGTCCTGGAACAGATGGATTTACAGGCGAGTTTTACCAAACATTCAAAGAAGAATTAACACCTATTCTATTCAAACGATTCCAGAAAATTCAAGAGGAGGGAAAACTCCTAAACTCTTTTTATGAGGCCTGCATCATCCTAATCCCAAAACCAGATAAAGATACTACAAAGAAAGAAAATTATAGGCCAATATCCCTGATGAACATAGATGCTACAATCCTCAGTAAAATGCTAGCAAACCAGATCCAGCAATACATTAAAAAGATCATACATCATGACCAATTCGGATTTATTCCAGGGATGCAAGGCTGGTACAACATCCGCAAATCCATAAATGTGATACATCACATAAACAAAATGAAGGACAAAAATCATATGATTATATCAATAGATGCAGAAAAAGCATTTGACAAAATCCACACCCATTTCTGATAAAAGCTCTCAGCAAAGTGGGAACAGAGGGATCATACCTCAACATAATAAAGACCATATATGACAGACCTACAGCTAACATCATACTCAATGGGCAAAAACTAAAACCATTTCCATTAAAAACCAGAACAAGACAGGAATGTCCACTTTTACCACTGTTATTCAACGTAGTACTGGAAGTCCTAGCCACAGCCATCAGACAGGAAGAAAACATAAAAGACATCCAAATTGGAAAGGAGGAAGTAAAACTGTCATTATTTGCAGATGACATGATATTGTACATAGGAAACCCTAAAGGCTCCATCAAAGTACTACTAGATTTGATAAACGAATTTGGTAAGGTAGCTGGATACAAAATCAACATCCGGAAATCAACAGCATTCTTATACACCAACAATGAACTTTCAGAGAGAGAAACTAAAAAAGCAGTACCATTTACCATTGCAACTAAAAAAATAAGATACCTAGGAATAAACTTAACCAAGGATGTAAAACACCTATACTCTGAAAACTATGTGACACTGAAAAAAGAAATAGAGGAAGATTTAAACAAGTGGAAGAATATACCATGCTCGTGGATTGGAAGAATTAATATCATTAAAATGTCCATACTACCCAAAGCAATTTATAAATTCAATGCAATTCCTACTAAAATATCAACAGCATATTTCACAGACCTAGAGCAAACATTTTGAAAATTTATATGGAACCAAAAAGATCCCGAATAGCTGCAGCCATCTTGAGATAAAAGAACAAAGTGGGAGGGATCACATTACCAGACTTCAAACTGTATTACAAAGCCACTGTAATCAAAATGGCCTGGTATTGGTACAACAACAGGCATATAGATCAGTGGAACAGAAAAGAGACCCCAGAAATAGACTCAAGCCATTATGGTCAGTTAATATTTGACAAAGGAGGCAAGAGTATCCAATGGAGTAAAGACAGTCTCTTCAATAAGTGGTGCTGGGAAAATTGGACAGATACATGCAAAAGAATGAAACTAGACTACCAACTTTCACGATACACAAAAATAAACTCAAAATGGATAAAAGGCTTAAATGTAAGTCACGAAACCATAAAAATCCTGGAAGAAAACATAGGCAGTAAAGTCACAGACATCCCACCTAGTGGACTTTTCACTGATTCATCTCCTAGGGCAAGAGAAACAAAAGAAAAAATAAACCTTTTATTTTTGGGGATTATATCAAACTAAAAAGCTTCTTCACAGCAAAAGAAAACAGCCTCAAAATACAAAGGAACCCCACGGTCTGGGAAAACATATTTGCCAAGGATGAATCTGATAAGGGGCTAATTTCCAAAGTGTACAAAGAACTCACATTACTCAGCAAGAAGAATACACACAACCCAATTAAGAAATGGGCAAAGGACTTGAATAGACACTTCTCCAAAGAGGACATACGGATGGCCAAGAGACACATGAGAAAATGCTCAACGTCGCTAATCATCAGTGAGATGCAAATTAAAACCACAATGAGGTATCACTTCACACCTGTCAGAATGGCTCCATCAACAAATCAACAAACGACATGTGCTGGCGAGGGTGTGGAGAAAGGGGAACCCTAGTACACTGCTGGTGGGAATGCAGACTGGGGCAGCCACTATGGAAAACAGTATGGAGGGTCCTCAAAAAATTAGAAATGGAGCTGCCATTTGACCCAGTGATCCCACTCCTAGGAATATATCCTAAGAATCCTGAAACATTAATCAGAAAGAATATATGTACCCCGATGTTCACAGCAGCACAGTTTACAATAGCTAAGAACTGGAAACAGCCCAAATGCCCATCAGTAGCTGAGTGGATAAAAAAGCTGTGGGACATTTACACCATGGAATACTATGCAGCTGTAAAGAAGAAGGATCTCGTACCGTTTGGGACAGTATGGATGGACCTGGAGAATATTATGCTAAGTGAAATAAGCCAGGCAGCGAAAGACAAACATCACACGATCTCGCTTATGTGTGGAATCTAAAGAACTTAATAAACTGATGAACAGAATAGATTCAATGACGTGGAAGCATAGATGAGACTGACGAATGTCAGAGGGATGGAGGAGGGCGGGTGCGTGGAGGGGGAGAGAGTAACCAAAGAATTTATAGGGATATATGCACAACCCAAGGACATGGACAATGGTGGGGAGAGGGACTGGGGAGGGGGAAGGGATGGGGTGGAACGGGTTATTGGGGAGAAAAAGGGACATCTGTAATATTTTAAACAAAAAGAAAAAGAAAAAAAATTACATTGTAAAACATCTGACAGAGGGAGCAGATAATAAATGTGTGTGTGTGGGGGGGCTGTCAGTTTTTAAGAACAGAGAGAGTCCCTGGTTTCTACATCCTGTTAGGGAAATGAGCCAGCTATTGAGGGTTCATGAGAACTCACAGGAACATGACCTTAACCAGAGGAGAGAAGGAGCTGGTTTTGCAGAAAAAGTGACAATGCCCTCAACTCCTCTGGGAGCAGTACACAGTGCTGAGCAGGGGCCACTGTGCTTGGGATTCTAGCTCTGCCCTCGAGGAAGGAGGCAATACCACGATCAAACGTTTTTTTCTTGAGATGTTTCCCAGCAATTCTAAGCTGGTCTAGATCTTTCATGTTTACCTACCTTTTAAAAAACCTTTTTTTATACTATGCCTTGTTGCAAAAAAGGATTTCATCTAGTTCCTTGATGTGGGTGGAGGGGTCATGTGAGTGTTTGCACGATTAAAATAACTTAAAAGGGAAAAGAAAAAAAAAAAGGTCAAAACCTGGCTGGTGTGGGTCAGTGGTTGAGTGTTGCCCCAGGAACAAAGAGGTCACTGGTTCGATTCCCGGTCAGGGCACATACCCGGGTTTTGGGCTCGATCCTCAGTAGTGGGTGTGCAGGAGGCAGCCGATCCATGATGTTTCTCTCTCACCTATGGTTCTCTCTCTCTATCCCTCTCCCTTCCTCTCTCTCTAAAAATCAATAAAAACACATCTTAAAAAAATACGTCAACTATTTACTCCAGGTATAACAATAAATTACACAAGATATATAATCACACTATACGAATGACTCGAATAGAAATAATGTTATAAAAACGGGGGAGGGAAAGTGAAGAGGGACAGGTGCAACATAAAGCCACATCTTCGATAGCAGCATGTCAATAACTGATAATATGTAAAACTATAAAGTCAAGAAATAGTAATATAAGCATGTGTTGTTAGTTAAAAAAGAAACGGCAAAAAATGTTTAAAGTGGTTGCGTCAGCTAACAGACTGGTGAGGTTGGAATGAATTAGGACAGAAATTGCCTTTTGTTGTTCCTAGAAGTAGTATGATTTAACTTTTAAAACCTATGTGCTTATATTACTTAGATAAAAGTAAAACAAATATATAAATAACCAGAATAGAACTTTATAATCTATCAAAACCCATACTTTAATAATTATTGAAAAAAGGGAAGGCATAAGTAAGTCAAGATGGATGAGGTTTCGAACATCTATAAATTAAAAAACTAAACAAAACTAAAATAATACTGCAAGGCGAAAGTGCTGTTGCTATAACAGCCACCAGAAAAAAACATACAAATATGTTATATATGGAAAGTAAATATATAGTTTTGTTTTTAGAATTTTCATTTATAAAGTATATGATATTCTTTTTTCACTGTGCCCTAACCCAGTTCTTGGGCTCCAAGGTGTAGTCCAATTTACAGGGCATAAACGATCCCTATTTTAAAGAAGTATAACAATGGTTTTCAAGTGATTTGGGAAAAATATTCAATTGATCACATTCTTTCACCAATTCCCTTAACGCATTGAACTTTAGAATTGTTGAAGCTGGGAGCAAACATTTTCTTACACAGGTGTCAACCCACCATTTGCTGAATATTTGTTTATATCTATGTACATGGAGACACACACATTTAAAAAACAACAGAACACCAACAACAAAACACCTTAAGACAGAAGATAAAAGAGAGAGAGCACAGCTGTGAACTAGTGTTTTTAGAAAGTCCACCTTTGTAACTAAAATTACTAAAGTGACACCAGGAACCACTGATAAGCTTGCTTTGTAAGAGGTCTGACACCAGTCACGGCTCTCCTCTTTTTTGGGAAGCTGTTATTTTATATATTACCAATTATAAAGCTGCCCGCAAAAAGTAACAAAGCTGATGGGATGCGCTGGGCTGCAAAAGTGTACCACCACCAACAAAAGGAAGCAATTCTGAACTGTTCCATTTATTGTTTAAACTTTATTTAGCAATTTAGTGTCTAGTCTCCCTATAATATTAAAAGAAAAAAACCCTTTGTTAAAAGAACAGAAATTTTAAAAGTATTGTCTAATCTGTGGTGAGACATTCTAAGAGAAGGGCTTGGATACTGTGAACTAAATACGAGGCTTTGTCCTGTCTACTGACAGCTTTCCTACTTTAACATAAGCACCCATTTTATACTATCCCAGATAGAAGTTGTTTGATCCACTGGTAATGGAGTACTAAAAACCACAATTAAAATTGTTTTCTCTTGTTCTCTTTCTTGGTAATTACAATGCTCAAACAGACCACTGGAATATAACTCCCTCTTAAAATTCTCAGTTTTGACCATTTTTATTCTCTTTTTAAAAAATATGGCATGGGTCTCATGAATGTCGTTAGTTGAGATGCCTGCTGAGAGAAAATGCTGACTTCGTGAGCATGGAATCAATTTTCTGAATTAAAAAGGGTTTTGTGAGGCTACTTCTTGCTTAGTATTTGTTTTCTCGGAAACCTTCACTGGAGGAAATCCTTTAATCGCTGTGGTAGGTACCAGATTACCAAATCTACATTTACGTAATGAAATCAATGAAACTACTTGAAACATGTTCCTTCACTGCTTTCAGCCGTTTAACCTGCTGCAACCATAGAAACACACTGAAGTGAAGCGACATATGGTGAGTGAAAAGAGACTGGGAAACTGAGAGGGCAGGTGGGGAGAGGGGAGGGAGAAGGAAAGGAGGTGTCAAATGCGGAGTTTAGGAGCAACTAGGATAGCAGGCGTGAGGAGCCAAACAATACCAAGAATTTGCTTCAGGGCCACTACAGGAGGATAGGGGAAAAAAAGCAAAGTCCAATCCAGGACCCTGAGATACAGTGAAGAGTATTCCCAGGAGAGAGAGGAACACAGGAAGGCCACTGCTGTGACAAAGGACAAAGTTCCATAGATGAGCTGCTTTCGAAAGTCTGGGCTGCTGCTTCCACATGGCCAGGCAAAAGTCTTCAAGGCCAAGTTCAGCACCTTATGAGGTGGGGCTGTTAAAGAAATAAGGGATATTGGAGAAGAGAGCAGAGAGGTGATGGGCAAAATAGGAACCTGTCATGCACAAGAAATGGTTAGAGTAATACAGGGAAGAGTGGGGGTGCTGAGCTTTCAAAAGGACAGTATAATTACAGTAATCCAGGCTATGTGCTATATTCTGACTTTATAGAGACTGAAATTAATTTAAATTTTAATATTAATTTAAAATATATGTATCTAATTTTGAAAAAAATGTTTGACAGACTGTAGAGAATACTTAGAAAGAACATACATTCATATGACATACTTCTCTGCCACACATTTTATGATCAGGTATGCAAATATTTTATATGTTGGGATGTTTCTACCTCTCCATCTCTTTCCCTTCCTCTCTCTCTAAAAATCAAATAAGAACATTAAAAAAAGGACTACTGATACACACAATGGACATAGGGATGAATCTCAAAACCATTATGCTAAACAAAAGAAGCCATATGCAAAAGTACACAATGTATAATTTCACTTATATGAAATGGTAGAACACAAAATTAATTGAGTAGCAAAAGAAAGCAGATCAGTTTGGTACAGGAAGGGGGCAGAATAACCACGACTGAGCACAATGGAACTTCTGGGGATAATGAAAATGTTCTTTACTTTAATTGTTGTGCTGGTTACATGGATATATACATTGGATAAAGCTCATTGAACTGTAAACTTTAGACAGGTGCATTATATTCTATGTTAGTAAATTATACCTCAGTGAAATTAATTTAAAATATATGTATCTAATTTTGAAAAAAATGTTTGACAGACTGTAGTCTCCAAAATTAGCCACAGGAATATTTCTGATACCACATGCTCTTCTAGGACCATGCCATTCCCCATCAAGACATGGCGTGTTCTCTTGTGTCTAGATCATTGAGGATGATATGACTTCAACTTGCTTCTCTCTCTCTCTAACAGTCATCCTTGGAACTCACCTGCCACGCTGTGAGGAAGCCTCTCAACATGGAGAGGCCGTGTGAAGTGTGCCCAAGAGGCCCAACTAAGGTCTCCTGGCCAACAGCCAGCAACAACTGCCAGACATGTAAGTGAGCCTGCAGATGATTGCGGCCATTAGATCTTGAGTCTTCTAGCTCATGCCCCAGACATCACGGAATAGAGAAACTCTATTCCTGCTGCATCCTGTCCAAATGGATGAGCCCCCAAATCTGTGAGCATATTAAATAGCTGTTTTATGCCACCAAGTGTTGGGGTAATATTTTATGCAGCCATAGTACCTAGATCATGATGTTGGTGAAGCAGAATGCTCTGATCAAAATTGGCTATAAGCCCTAAATAAAAATGCATTCTTGATTTTCTTTGTGCTAGAATGGCACCTTTGACGATGCGTCATATTGTACCTTCCCACTTCTTGACATTTTACTTTATTATTAAACATTTACCATGTATAATACTTTACGTTTGCTTGAAAGTCAAATATCTTTCAGAAGGTCAAATCTGAACACAAGTCTTCCTGAAATTAAGTCCCTTGTTCTTACTCATGGCAGTATAGTTCCTTTTACAGTGGTGTCACCGCAGATATTGTGACTGGTGACTAGACTGACCAACCAGACCATTGTTGTTGCACCTTTAAAATCTTCCCTGTCCAGCTCCATGGTCTTTTTTCTTGCCATTACTTTTAGAGCTCTTGATTCCTGCATCCAACACGTCTGCTGTGCGTAATACCTCCCACTCTGGCACAATCCACCCATACAATTCTCATCTCCTAAACTGTATGCTAATTGGTATTGTTGAGGGAAACTGTTTAGCACTTTCTCCTCACATCTCCATTTCATTCCTCTAAAGTGCTGTTATAAACTCTCATCTGTACTCTCTCTACCACCACAGCTACTCTCAGCGGGTGGCTCTGCTTCCTACTTCAAGAAACCAGGCCATCAGCTGAGGGACGTCTTTGCTTCTTCCTCCTACCTGCAGGGCTGAGCTCTATCTGGACCCTGGAATACCGTGTGTCAGTGGGAGAGGAGCCCACCTCCCATCTATGAGTTAGATCCATCCTGCACCTGCTGCCTATCAAAGATCTCACTCCATCAGCACACCCTTTTCCTTTCTGCTAGCTCTTTCTACCCCAGCATAAAGAGATGTCGAAGTCACTCCCATCTTAAACTCCGCTCCAGTTCCACCATGCCTCTCCACCTACCACCGTCTCTCCTCTTCCCAGTTTGGCTTCTTGAAAATTATTCTGTTTACTTTCCCCACTTCCTCACTACCCGTTCCTTCCTGCGCCTATTGCAATCTGGCTTCTGTTCCCACTGCAACACTGAACCTGCTCTGGCCAAGGTCCCCACTGATTTCCATGTTGACAAATCCCATGGACATCGCAGTTATTTCCTCATTTGGCCTCTATAGGATTTGAAACTAGAGAAAATCTTCTCTTCCGCCTCTGTGACAGCATTATCTGATGATAATTTTCCTACTTCTCACTCCCTCTTCTGGTTCCTCTTTCTCAGCCCATATTTTCTGTAAAGGTAAGTGTTCCTCAAGATCCTGACCTTGACTGAGTTTAACTTTCATTGTGGTCCTTTAATATCTTGTCCTTAAGCAATCATATGTATTTCTGGGATTTCCTCTGTTACCTACATGGTGATTCTCAAATCTTTTCTCTTTTGCTCTAAACTTGGTCCCAAGTTTTAGACTAAAATATCTAACTGCCTACTGATCAACAACATTTACCTTTCCAAGGTTCCTCAGACACATGTTCAAAGTTCATTTATTTTCCTTGACCCACCTACCGTCTGATAGTGCCTATCTGAATAAAATAAGATTGCTATCCAAGTAGTCACATGAACCAAAAATGTGGGCATTTCCTAGAATTTTCCTCTCCCTTAAATCCTATACCACCAAGTCCTATTGATTAAACCGCCTTACTATTTCTTCTGTTTAGCTCCTCTGCTCTATCCAGGACTACTGCCAAAATGTTAATTCAGGCCCCTATCTCCTATTGGACCACTGCAACTTCCTAGCTGGTTCTCCCTCCTTGTCTAACCTCCTAAACAATAATATCCACATCTCAAGGTCCTTAATTTAATCGCATCACCAAAGTCCCTTTTGAATATATTCACAGGCTCCTGGCTTAAGATAGGAACATCTTTTGGGGGTGGGGGAGCATTATTCAGTCTTCCACACACTGTAACAATAATCACTTTTATATGCAGGTCTTCCTAACTACATGTTGGGAGTAGGGAGAAATAAGACTGCTGGTAATCTGGGTCTAGATACCAAACATCAGAAAATCGAACATCAGAATTCAATTCAATCCTAAGGCAATAGGGAGAACCATTTTTAAGTATATGTTTCCAAGATTTATAAAAATTATTAAAGTAATAATTAAGGAAGATAAAATGGCAGTAGTAAGCATAATAAATTAGAGGTGGGGTGGGACTGGAGAGTACCCAATAAGAAGACTCTTGCAGTATTTGGGCAATAGAAAGATTAGGGCCTGACTGAGGCATTGGTAAGTGGGAATGGAAAAGAGAGAGAAAAGTACAAGATTCATGTTATTAAAAATGATAAGATAAATTAAGTGGCCCTACTGCACAATGTGTCTGTTAGCATTTATATGATACACAGCACTGGAGAGATCCATCTGATCACACCCTATTCCTCATATTGTACTTTAAACTCACTTTATTTCCAGAGAAACATTCTGGCGTTGACTTGGACATACAGAGAAATAATGCTTTCACCACAACTCATTTGGACATTCAGTATTATCCTATACAATCTATTTAGGTAACATCTGTGAAATCCAAGTATCACAGGAACAAATATGTAACATGGACGAATCCAATATTCTAAACCAAATCATGGATCTATTCTATTTAAGTGGATGATTTTTAAAATTTAATTTTGCTGAAGTGATGAAAATCAATACTAAAAATTTTACTTTGAAATAACCTATAACTTTTAGTTACTAATCATTTAAAGGGAATAAGGAATAGGTAAAAAATAAAAGCATTGCCAAGTATTACAGATGAGGTTGCTTGATACAATAGCTTGTCAAAATTATATTCACTGTCAGACACACCATCCCCATGCCAGTTATCAATCTACTGTCTCTCAGCTCCAAATCCACCCTTCACTGTCTGCCCTGTATTATTTGAGATGGAATCAAAATATTTTTCCAGCTGGCACAAAAACAAACTTTGTTGGTAGAGAGCACTGGAGAAGAAAGAGGTTTGCCCTTCTGGTTCCAGTCTGTTTTTTTCATCAGGCTCCTGCAGTTTATCTGCAGTGCCCAGTGGTCAGCAGCATGTGGCACCTTTCCATGGGCAGGTGGCTTTGCAGCAGTGTGTTGCTGGTTGGACACTCTCCCTGTGACCAACTTCCCCTGGAACCCCCAGGGAGCTTTACAGAAGAATGAAACTGATGGGCCACCTCCTGTAAACAGCTTCCCTCGGAACCCCGTCGGTCAGCTTGCTGCAAGTTCACAGGTGAGGCATGTCCCTAAGGATGGCTTGCTTCCCTTGGACTCTAGAGGGTAGATTTCTAAGGACTGCCAGCATGGTGTCTCAGTGAGCTTTTCTGTGATTGGGTGACCCTAGCCATGCCTTCTCCAACGTCGTTTGGATTTCTGCCCTGCTGGGAGGGAGGCCAGCCATCTTCCTGGAGAGTTAATTGTATATTTCAGAGTTCTCCAATCTCCTAGAAATCATTCTTTATATTATACTTTGCCTGTTCCAAGTACTGTTTGATTTCTGTCTCCTCACTGGACCCTGACTGATGATACACCACCCCTAGCCAGAAAAATACCCCAAACTGTTCTGACTGGGCTCTAAGAGGCCTTTGATGTGACCAGGTTATCTAAAGTGATAAGATATTCACTCTAGATATACAGCAAACTTGTCTAGAATTATGGAAATTAAACTGGTAACATATAGAATCAGAGGAAACACATTAGTTTTAGAATTTTTCTTTGTTTTAGAATTAAACATTTTAAAATGCATTATAAAGCCAACAACAGCAAGTATGCTTAATTGCATGAACTTTTAAATCAATCTATACTTGCCAATGCTCATGAAATCCAACTAGCTCTGCACTCAGCTCTAAGGATTCCCCTGCATGAGAATTTTATGACATGTTCCAGGACTCTTGAGCCTTTGGTGACCACTCTACCACTGGTTGACAGACAGGTGATATGTTCTTCTAAATTGTTTTACAGACTCAAAACTCTTCCTAAAATGAAAAGCACTCTGCAGTTCAAAAGGTAATCATTACCTATTTCCTAATATTATTCTTCTAAAAAGAGTTCCAAAATCATATAAAAAACAGCCTGCTTCAAGTAATTTTCCTAACCTTTGGGTACAAAAATATTAAAATTCAGTTTTAATAAACAGTGCCAGACTAGATTTTAAATAGTCTCTTCTAATTGCAGAACACAATATGTCCTTATTTTAGTCTCCTATTCACAATGACAAATTATTCACTGTTGTCAAATGTATCCTGAATTGGTGCCCAATGAGGATATTTGATCCAATGGTAGAATTTTAGTAGTGCTTTGGAATGGAGCAGCACCAGCTACTGCAACCTCATTCAAACATTAAGGCAACAAAGTTTAAGTTTAAAAATTACGTGGTGTGATAAAGATGGCCAGAAATTTTTTGTCATCTCTTCCACTCAGAGGTAGGATCTATGCCCCCTCCCTTTCAATTCAGGCGGGCTCTGTCACTTCTCTGACCAGTAAGACATAGTGGAAATGAAACTGTGACAGTTTCCTTGGCTTAATTTTAATAATTATTAATCATTTAACAGGAGCTCCTGATAAATTTCCATTGTTAATATATATTGGTAAACTGTTATTAATTTTTCTTTACTGAAGCAGTAACTGTATATTAAAGCAAAAAAAGTTTTAACAGGTACTAGTAATCTTAAAAGAAAACTCATGTAAAAATTTAAATTTAAACTTCTTGCATTGGATGTTTACTTGATGATCTCAGTTAATAATCTTGAGAGAAATTAAAAAAAAAAAAAGGTAAATTTCCTTAAGCTAAAAATAAGACATAGAAATATACATTAAAGGGCGGTTTCAATGAGTAAACTAGCCAGACACAGTCAATATATACTCAGCCAGAACATAAAAGGGCCCATTCTCCCCAAATCAGCAGTCTTAATAAACACCTCAGACTTATGAGTGAAAAATTAATTTTGTCAGCCACCCTGGGGGCAGAGAGTTTGAAAAAAAGAATAAGTTACATGAGCCTATTCAACCTTTTTCATTTAAAAAAAATTTTTGGAAATTTGTTTTGTCCAACAGTATTAGAAGAAGAAGAAAAAAAAAAATCACAACTTGTCAGAACCTAGAAAAAGTACTTTACTGTAACTTTATTTAAAAAAAAAGTAAGCCCTGGCCTGTGTGGCATTGCCCCACGCACTGAAGGGTTGCTGGTTTGATTCAAGGTTGTGGCACATGCCCAGGTTGCAGGCTCGATCCCCAGTAATGGGTGTGCAGGAGGCAGCCGATCGATGTTTAGCTCTCACATTGATGTTTCTCTCTCTCTCTCTCCCCCCTGTCTCTTTCTCCCCCCTCCCCCTTCCCTCTCTCTCTATCCCCTTCCGTCTCTCTTTCGCCCTCCCTCTCCCTCTCTCCCTCCCTTTCTCTCCCTAAAATCAATGAAAACATATTTTTAAAAAGAGGAAGATGAAATAATTAAGCAAATGGAAGTTGCAGAGATGTGCTTGAGGTGGGTAAGATGAAGATAACTCCAGAATGAATCTAGGATGAGTCTTAATGGAGACAGGGAAATTAGGGTCCACCAACAATGCGCTAAGCATGAGCTCAGGCGCTTCATCGATATTATCATCCTTAATCTTTTTATTTTTTTAATCCTCACTCAAGGATATTTTTTCCATTGCTTTTCAGAGAGAGAGCAGAAGTGGGAGAGAGAAACATCGATGTGAGAGAGACATATTGATTGGTTGCCTCCCACATGCGCCCTGACCAGGGCCAGGGATCAAGCCTGCAACCAAGGTACATGCCCTTGGCTGGAATCGAACCCGGGACCCTTCAATCCACAGGCTGAGGCTCTAACCACTGACCCAAACCGGCTAGAGCATCATCCTTAATCTTTGCACCAGCTCTGTGAGAACAGTATTATTTGACACTTAGCAAAGCTGATGTTTATACAGCTTAAGGGCACATTGCACAGACAGATTTGGAACTCTTCCTACTACAATAGATTCTTAAAATAATTGTAAAACCTTTAACTATAACCCACTTAGTATTTAACAATTTCACACTCTCCTGGGACTGAATAAGAACACAAAGGACAGTCTTGTTCTTCACTTAGTCTCACGTAAGAGACCAATATTTTCAAATGACATGAGGGGAGAAGGTGATCATATTGAAACGATAAAAGGTTGAATCCCCAAAGCTCAGTAAAAAAAAAATAAAAAAAAAATCATTGCATAAACAAATAATTAAGGTGGGAATATAGGAAAAACTTGATAACATTTTATTCATATATTAGAAATGTTAAAACATGTATAGATTACAGAAACAAACTGGCAAAGCTTTTCAGAAAGCTTATATTATTTACTGACTGCAATAAAAAATGAATAATTTGAAAACCATTCCTCAAACAGTAGTCTTGAAATTCCCTGGTAGTTATTTCTTAAGATTAAACAAAATAAACAAAATCTACTCTATTGGTGGGGGAGGGGGGGAGGGATACAAGCAAGCCAAGATAAAGGCAAATACCACAGACAAGGCAAGGCCAAGTCAAACAGGCTAGTGGAATTCTTTCCAAAGCATTTCAGAAACACGCTTCTTGCATTGAAACTTTAGATGCATCTCAAACCAAATGACTTCTGTCATTATTCCCAAGTATCTAGTAAAGATAACAAGCTTCATCTGTGTCCTGACTTGCTCTCCATACTACTTACTATCAAGGATGAGGATCTTCCGTCTGGATTACTAGGTCTAAAGGTATCTATGTTTTATTCCTATCTATACCCCCTCTAATACTTATCATTCTGCACAGAATAGGTATCTAAGAAGCCTTTCCCCCCAAAATTGAATATATTCTTCTGTGAACAAATCAGACTCCTACTAGGCAAAAAGTAAATGTCTAAATAGTCTGGGCAAATCTTTATCTCTGACCACATGAGCTGATGATATAAAACTGCTCCACTCTCTTTCCCGTGGGACAACATATACCTGTTTCTTGTACATAAATCATAAATGTGCAGCCTGATGAATTTTCAGTGAACTTACCCATGTAACCAGCACTCAGATCAAGAAATAGAACATCACCAGCATCTCAGAAGCCCCTGCAGTGCTTCCTCCCAGTCACTGCCTCCCCTCCAGAGGAAACTACTATTTTGATTTCAAACGTCATAGATTAGTTACGCTGTTTTTGTACTTTAAATAAATGTAATTATAGGGTGGAAAGCCTTTTATGCCTGGCTTCTTTCACTCATCACGATCAGGTTTGTGAAAGCGAATTTCTTCTGAGTCATATGCCACAAACTGCATAATGGCTTAAAAATTACTTTTAATGATCCTTTAGCTAACAGGTTGATAAGTTCCATTAATTCTGTTGAAAGCAAAGCAAGAATCAATTTGACTTGAAAAGTATGTGTAACCCGGTCTTTGAGAGTCACTCACTTTCTCGACATGATGCCAATTTTCAAACCGTCCCTCTGTTTGGCATCCTGGAGGGCTTTGTACCTATTGTAACACATCTTACAACACATCACAGTAATATTCTGGATGGGTGAGAGGAAGGCCCGTTGTACAGTGAGAGAAAATTGTGAAAGGGAATATGAGAAAGAAGAACCTCTACGTCCAGTACAGGCATTTTCTTGGGCATATCAACTTTAGAAAGAATACATAGAGAAGTTAGAATTTAGAAATTGGTTCCCTTAAAACTATTCATGCCTAATATTGCTTAGAAGTCTTTGTGAACACCTAGGGCACCTGTGCCCAGTTTGAAGCGTGTCTGTTAAAGAGTTAAAACTCAAATGTTAGTTTTCTCCCCCATCCCTTTTCTTTTCTCACCATCAACCTGATTTAGACTTCTATTCACTGGTAGGTAATACAACTTAACATTTCAAGCCTACAACTCTCATATTATTCCAAAGATGTTTTAAATTTCAAGGGGGCAGACTGCCTCTTATGTTTCTTTGTATCCCCTTCTTACTACTGAGCATGAACTTTGTTAAAAGGTATTCAGTATGCAAATATTCTGCTAACATTAAACACTATTCCTTGCCAAAGAAAACCAGGCACAGCAATATTCCTGTGTAAATTAGGGACACAAGAACTGGGTACTGAATATAAATGACTCTTTGAAGGCCTCAAATATGAAAATACTGATTTTTAGCAAAGCCCTAAGATCCTGGAAACAATGAAGGTTAAGAAATCCCCATATCCTTTGTGCTCCAGAAAAGAACTTACAGAAAGGAAACACCTTTCCCAGATAACAAAAAAGACTTACAGATGCCCTGGCTGGGTGGCTCAGTTGGTTGGAGCATCATCTCATCCACCAAAAGGTTGCAAGTTCGATTCCCAGTCAGGGTACATACCTAGGTTGTGGGTTCAGTGTGAACAGGAGGCAACCAATCAATGTTTCTCTCTCACATCAATGTTTCTCTCTCCCCCTTCCCCTCTCTCTAAAAAATCAATAAAAACATATCTTTGGGTGAGGATTAAAAAAAAGACTCACAGATGCCCACCCCCTTGTTTACCTATGAAAAGCCCAGATAGACCCCTTGAATTCCCATTCTTTGTCTCATAAGTAATCAAACTGCTTGTTCCTACCAATGAATCATAACAAGATGCTTGTTGACCAAACTTTGGTTAAGTTTCTCTACTTCTCCTAGGTCTTCCCACTTCTTCATACAGGCTACCTCATTATATTGTGCTTTGCTTTATTGCACTTCTCAGATACTGTTTTTTACAAATAGAAGGTTTGTGAAAAACCTGTATGAAGCTATTTTTTCCCAACAGCATTTGCTCACTCCATGTCTCTGTGACACATTTTAGTAATTCTCACAATATTTAAAGCTTTCTCATTATTATTGTATTTGTTATGGTGATCTGTGATCAGTGATCTCTGATGTTACTATTGTAACAGTTTTCATACATCATGAACTGCACTCACATAAGACAGCGAACTTAATGTGTGTGTTCTGACTGCCATGTGGACTGGCTGTTCACCCATCTCTCTCCCTCTTTTCGGGCTTCCTTATTCCTGAGACACAGAAATACTGAAATCAGGCCACTTAATAACCCTACAATGGCCTATACGTATTCAAGTGAAAGAAAAAGTCACAAGTCTCTCACTTTAAATCAAAAGCTAGAAATGATTAAGCTTAATGAGGAAGGCTTGTCGAAAGCTAGGCCTCTTGCACCAAAGAGCCATGCTTGAATGCAAAGGAAAAGTTCTTGAAGGAAATTCAAGGTGCTACTCCAGTGAACACATGAATGATAAGAAACTGAAACAGCTTTATTGTCTCAACACTCCCTTAAGCCAAAGCCTAATCCAGAGCAAGGCCCTATCTCTCTTCAGTTCTATGAAGGCTGAGAGAAGGGAGGAAGCTGCAGAAGAAGAGTCTGAAGCTAGGAGAGGTGAGTTCATGAGGTTTATGGAAATAACCCATCTCCATAACATAAAAGCCCAAGGTGAGGAGACAAGGGCTGATAGAGAAGCTGAAGCAGGTTATCCAGAAGATCCAGCTAAGATAATTAATGAAGATAGCTACACTAAACAACAGAATTTCAATGTAGGCCAAACAGCCTTATATTGGAAGAAGATGTCATCTAGGACTTTCATAGCTAGGAGGAGAAGTCATTGCTTGGCTTCAAGGTGTCAAAGGACAGGTTGACTCTCATTAGAGGCTAATGCAGGTAGTGACTTTAAGCTAAAGGCAGTGTACATTTGCCATTCCAAAAATCCAGGACCCTTAAGAATGATGAGAAATCAACTGTTTGTGCTCTGTAATGGAACAATAAAGCCTGGATGACAGCACATCAGTTTACAACATGGTTTACTGACTATTTTAAGCCCAGTGTTGAGACCTACTGTTCAGAAAAAAAGATTTCCTTTCAAAATCTTACTACTCATTGACAACGCACCTGGTCACCCAAGAGCTCTGATGGAGACGTACGGCGAGATTAATGTTGTTTTCATGCCTGCTAACACAACATCCATTTTGTAGCCTGTGGATCAAGGTGTAGTCTCGACTTTCAAGTCATATTATTTAAGAAATACATTTTGTAAGGCTATAGCTGTCACAGATAGTGATTCCTCTGATGGATCTGAGCAAAATAAATTGAAGACCTTCTGGAAAGGATTCACCTTTCTAGCTGTCATTAAGAACATTTGTGATTCAGGGAAGAGTCAAAATATCAACATTAATTGGAATTTGGAGGAAGCTGACTTCAGTCCTCGTGGATGACTCTGAGGGGTTCTAGATTTCAGTGAAGGAAGTAACAGCAAGAGAACTAGAGTTAGAAGTGGAGCTAGAAGATGTGCTGACTTGCTACAATGTCACAATCAAACCTGAACAGATGAGGAGTTGCTTCTTATGGAAGAACAAAGAAAGTGGTTTCCTGAGATGGAACCTACTCCAGGTGAAGCAAACTTTATTGTTATTTTACTTTAAGAAATTGCCACAGCCACCCCAACCTTCAGCAGTCACCACCCTGATCAGTCAGCAGCCATCAATATCGAGGCGAGACCGTCCACCAGCAGAAAGATTATGACTCACTGAAGGCTCAGGTGATGGTTAGCATTTTTTAGCACTAACTTATTTATTATTATTTTCTTAATCCTCATCCGAGGACATCTTTTCCATTGCTTTTTCAGAGAGAGTGGAAGGGAGAGAGAGAGAAAGAGAGAGAAACATTGATGTGACAGACACATCGCGTGGCTACCTCCAGCTCGCACCCTGACCATGGCTGAGCCTGCAACCGAGGAATAGAACCTGGGACCCTTTGGTCCGCAGGCCGATGCTCTAACCACTGTGCAAAACCGACTAGGGCAGCATTAACTTATTTTTAATTAAGGTATATACATTGTTTATTTTAGACATAATGTTATTGCACAGTTAACAGACTACAGTATAGTGTAAACAAAACTTTTATATGTCCTGGGGAACCAAAAAAATTTGTGACTCATTTTATTGTAATATTTTCTTTATTGCAGTGGTCTGGAACTAGACCAACAATATCTCTGAGGTATGCCTTTACTCGGTTCTTTCTAGCCTTGTTTATTTCTCCCGATTTAAAAAAAACCACACACACAAAAAACCTCTTGCCTAACCCTTGAGATACTTGTAGATCTTATTGTGAGAGCATTCTCTCTATTAAAATAGACCTACTCCCTATTGCAATATTCTCTTTTGCCTCCTTGAAATAATTCTTTCAAATAAAGTCTTTGTAAGGAAGTCAGAATTTGTTTTTCATTTGTCACACATTATTTAATTCTGTAATGCAAATTTCTTTCAGAATAACAGTACTCACAGAAGACGCATTTCTTATGCTATTTCCAAGTCTATTCATGTAGATGATTTAATGGTAACTCAATCATTCAAGACATCCAAGAAGTGCCTCTCACCTACTTTTTCAGATTTAACTTTTAATTAGTAACTATCCTCCAACATTCTTCTTGTGATCTAGTGTACATAATAAGTTTCCCACCTACTATCACTCATATACCAAGGGCTTATGCATCCATCAAACCACCAAAATCTCTGCCATCATCTATTTTCTATTTCTACAGCTTCCAGAGGAATTTTCTAAATCACAATCATAAAGCTAGCAAAATGTGGATCTGAAAGAAAATATGTAGAGAACAGAAAAAAAGATTTAATAATGAAGCACAAATTACTCCACATAGTGGAGGGGAAAATAAAAAAACAACAAAAACAAGCTGCTTATTTCAGAATAAAAAATGAGCAGTTTCTCATTTCACAGTTTCCATACTGTTACATTTTCTAAATGTGGTATTAAGATGAAACTGAATATATAAGCCAAGAGCTTTGAGAGCTCTAGTATATAAACATGAGAGCCATACCTAAGTCATATGAGATGGGAAATACATATTAAGAGATAATGATGAATATAATGTTGATATTATTCAACATATTATATGTAATATCAAGCCACATTTACACCTAGAATTATAATGAATAAGTATGAGTCATTTCAGTTTCACAAACAGCCATACACTTTCAGAAGTAAGTAATGCATACTTAAGTCTTCTCTGAATTTTTTTAATGGCAAAAAAATTAAGATGAAAGAAATCAGGGTTTTCTTTTCCACATAGTCAATCTTTCCACATAGTTGAGTTACTAAAAATTTCCTCAGCTTCAGAGATTCATCATCAGTTAACAGAACAGTAACTGTTAACAGGATTTGGTTAGCAATAAAAGTATAAACTTCACATTTGTAAAATTGGTATCTTATTTTAAATATAGTTGTCTGGAAATGCTTGGCACAATACAGCAAAATGATCTAGTCATTAAAAACAGAGGTATTTGTTTTTAAATTTGGCCCTTCAGCCTCAAAAGCTTTAATATAGTCACAAAAAAGCCACCGGGAAAAACAGCCAAAGATGTACCGTCAACGCAGTTTGCTAAAATAGCACTCCTAATTTATTGCCTAAGACCTACAGAAATAAATAATTTTCTATATAAAAGATATTTGCTTTAAAAATAAAAATAAAAAACCTAATGGGAAGACGCCCTGTAGGAACATATAGTATCCAGCGAGTCACAGAGCATCCAGCGAGCCATGTAGTAACTAAATGACTACTATGGTCAGGAACTACAATTTTTTTATAAATGTATCTATTGATTTCAGAGAGAGGAAGGGAGAAGGAGAGAGAGAGGTTGGAACATCAATGATGAGAGAGTTGTCCTTCATCGGCTGCCTCCTGCACACCTCCAACTGGGGATCAAACCTGCAACCCGGGCCTGTGCCCTGACTGAGAATCAAACCGCGACCTCCTGGATCCTAGGTCGATGCTCAACTGCTGAGCCACGTGGAGCCAAGCAGGAACTATAATTTTTTAGTTTAACAAATAGCCATATGCTTTCAGAAGTAAGTAATGTGGGCTTTAGTCTTCTCTTCATTTTTTTTAAAGGTAAAAAAATTAACATGAGAGAAATCAGGGGTTTCTTTTTCCACATAGTTGATCTTATGAGAGTTACTATAAATTGCCTCAACTTTAGAGATTCATCATGGGGTGTTTTGCTGAAAATTATTCCACTAGGTGGAAGCTGGTTTCTAGCAGTTTCTTCAAACTACTCCATGAAATACAAAATCCTTTTGTTTTCGCCACAGAACCACTATTAGTGAATATGATTTTAAAATACTAGCCAAGTTTAAGGATTCCACCAGCCATAAGCGTCTATGATGAATAATACGTATACTCAGAATGATTATCTGATAACTCAAAAATAGCATTAAATTAACACTGCACATATATATGACGTGGCACATAAAGGATACTTCATTAATGTTTGAAACAATGGGTCTTGTCATTTCAAATATTTAATTTATAGAATATAATATATTAAATCTATGATCAGGGCTTAAAAACATATGATGAACCTATTTAGGAATCATATTTTATGGTATTTTATATGACAATAAAACAGAAGTATAAGCCTTAACATCTTGGAATTTGTTGGATTATTTCTAACCATTTCAACTGTAAACCACAGTGGAAGAAATGGTGACACTAGGGAAATGCAACTGCAAATAATAGGTTTTGGCAAATGCTTTCTGCATGTAAAAGGAGGAGGTATAGACTTATTAACTAGATCAGTAATTATCCCACAAAGCGAACATAAATTCCCAATGTAAATTAAGCCTATTAAATATTCATGTTTCCTGAGGAAAATAAGTGACAGTTTTTGATTATGCTCTCAGTTACATTAATCAGGGTTCTGCCTATATAGAGCAATTTAGATTATCGGAAAATCAAAACCTGAAGTGAAAATGTGTTTGCCTGTATGCCCCAAATTTTTGTGGGCTACTTATCCATTTTGTGGACGAGCATAAAAATCATGAGGAAATTTAGAAAATATTTTTATTTTAAAATACTTGTACCGTAACAGAAAGTACAAAAATAGTACAGAGAGGTTCTATGTACCCTTAACTCAGTTTCCCCCAGTATTAACACCTTATATAACTAACTGTAGTACAATGTCAAAACCAGGAAATTGACATTGGTACAGTTGAAAGACCTCATTCAGATCTCATCAGTTTCACATCCACGCATGTGTGTATGTGTAGAGCTATTCAATTTTATCACCATGTGTAAATTCATGTAGTCACTAACCACGGCAGAGATACAGAGCTGTTCCACAAAGATCTCCCACAATGACCCTAACAAACTAGCCCTTTATAGTCACAGCTACCCCCTTCTCCCACTTCCCACACAAACTTTGTGTTCTCTAGCATGTGACAATCACTAATCGATTTTCTGGCTCTGATTTATGACTTTGAAACATATTAAAAATCATAGTGTATGACTTTTAGAAATAGTTTTTTAAAACATGGCACAATTCCCTTGAGATCCACTGAAGTAGCTGCATGCATCAGTAGTTTTTTTTCGTGTTTCATTTATTTATTTTCTTAGTAGTATTTATTTTCTCAGTAGTATTCCATGGTAGGGATGTGCCACGATTTATTTAGCCATTAACTCATTGTAAGACATTTTAGTTCTTCCTAAATTTTACCTATTTCAAATAGAAATTCTATGAAAACCTGATTACAAGTCTTAGTGTGAACATACGTTTTCCTTTCTCTGGGATGTACATTTCCCTAAAGTACAATTGCTGGATTGAATGGCAAGTATATGCTTAGTTTTTAAAAGAAACTGCCAAACCATTTTCCAGCGTGACTGTACCACTTTATATTCCCACCAGCAAAGTATGAAAGATCTAGTTTCCTCTCACATCCTTGCCAGAATATATTATTTTTAATTGTAGCCATTCCAATAGTTGTGCAGCAATATCTCACTGTGGTTTAAATTTATTATTTGCCTAATAGATAATGATGTTGAACATTTTCATGTGCTTTTTAGGAACTTGTAAAATCCTTTTTGGGAAAATGTCCATGTCTTTTACCCAGTGTCTAATTGGATAGTTTCTTTTCTTCTTTTTACTGTTGAGGGTTTTTTTTCATTTATAGATTGTACATTTGGTGTCATGTCTAAGAACTCCATCTCCTAGGTATCGATGATTTTCTGGTATGTTTTCTTTTATAAGTTACATAATTTTATGTTTTACATTTAAATCTACAATCCACTTTGAATTAAGTTCCATATAAGATGTGAGGTTTAAGATGAGGTTCCCTTTTTGGGCTATGGATGTCCAACTGCTCTACCACTGTTAAAAATATATAGCACTATTCTTTCGTCACTGAATGGGGTTTGAAGCTTTGTGAAAAATGAGTTGGCTGGCCCGGCCGGGCGTGGCTCAGCGGTTGAGCGTCAACCTAGGATCCAGGCGATCGGGGTTCGATTCCCGGTCAGGGCACATGCCCGGGTTGCAGGCTCGATCCTCAATGACTCTCTCATCATTGATGTTTCTATCTCTCTCTCCCTCTCCTTTCCTCTCTCTGAAATCAATAAAGATATATTTAAAAAAAAAAATGAGTTGGCTGTACTTGTGTGGGATTACTCCTGGGCAATCTAATCTATTTCGTCGATCTATGTGTCTATCCCTCTGCCAGTACCACAGTGCATTATTTCTTATAGCCACGTGAGTCTTAAAATGGGGTAAAATGATTCATCTCACTTTATTACAGTTTTAAAAAATTATTTTAGCTATTCTTGTTCTTTTGTGTTTCCATATACATTTTAGGATAAGCTTTCCATAGCCACAACAAAACTTCCTGGGATTTTAATTGGAGCAAATCTATATATAAATTTGGGGATAAATGACATCTTTACCATCTTAAGACTTCCAATCCAGGAACACAGTACATTGCTTTATTTATTAGTACCTTTGATTTCTTTCATCAGAATTTTGTAATTTTACCATAAAAGTCTTATACATGTTTTGGGTGATTTATACCTAAGAATTTCATTTTATTTTGGGCAACTGCAAATCATGTTGTGTTTTTAATTGTGGTTTCCAGGAGTTCTTTACTGGTATATAGAAATAAAGAGAGACAACTGATTTTGGTATGTTTCTCTCATATCACTGATAAACTCATTTATTAGTTCTGGGAGGTTTTTTTTAATCCTCACCTGAGGATATGTTTTTATTGATATTTGAGAGAGACAGAGAGAGAGAGAGAGAAACACAGATGTGACAGAAAAACATTGATCAGTTGCCTCCTGTATGTGCCCCATCTGGGGCTCCAACCCACAACAACCTAGGTATGTGCCCTGTCCCAGAATCAAAACCGCAACAATTTTTGGTGCATGGGATGATGCTTCAATCAACTGAGCCACCCAGCCAGCAGGACTTTTTTTTTTTTTTTTTTTTAGTTCCTTGGGATTTTGTACATAGATTTTCATGTCATTTGTAAATAGAAACAGTTTCATTTCTTCCTTTCCAATCCATGTGCTTCTATTTCCTGTTCCTGCCTTATTGTGATGGCTTCCAGCACTAGGCTGAATAAAAATGGTGACAGTGGACATTCTTGTCCTTTTCCCATTGTGAGGGCAAAAGCAATTCAATTAAGTTTTTCTGAAGGATCCAATTTCTATGTGTAAATTCTTTTTTTTTTTTGCATGTGGATGTAACTTTCTTCTTCTTCTTGGATATTTTGCCTTTCCATAATAAACTTTAGAATGTTTGCCAATATCCATTAATTTGCTATCATTTTCATTGGGATTGCATGAATCTAAAAATTAAGTCATGAAAAACTAGCTCTTAAAAATTTTGAGTCTTCCTACCCATGAACATGGAATATCTTTCCATTCATTTTCATCTCCTTTGATTTCTTTCATCAGACTTTTGGGGTTTTCTTTGTAAAGATCTTACACATATTTTACTAAATTTATACTTAAATATTTCAATATTTTTGGTGTTAATATAATGGTGTTGCATTTTTAATTTCAAATTCCAATTGCTCATTGCTGGTATAAAGAAAAACAAATTACTTTTGTATATTAACCTTGTGACCTGAAACCTTGTGATAATCACTTATTAGCTCAGGAGTTTTTGTTGTAGATTTTTTGGGATTTTTCCATATCACCTGACCACAAAGACAGTTTTATTTCTTCCTTCTAAATCTGTATAGCTTTTATTTCCTTATCCTGTCTTACTGTATTAGCTAGGACTTCCACATAGGAAGCTGAATAGGAGTGGTGAATGGGGACATCTTGCCTTGTTCCCAGTTTTAGAGGGAAAGCTGCTAGTTTCTCACCATTAGGTATGATGTTAGCTGTAGGATTATTTGTAGATGTACTTTATTAAGTTGAGGAATTTCCCCTCTATTCCTAGTTTGCTGAAAAATTTTTTCATGAATAGGTGTTGGATTTTGCCAAGTGATTTTTCTGTATCTATTGATATGATCAAGTATTTTTCTTTTGTAGCCTGTTGATAGGATGGATTACAAGAGTTGATTTTCAAATGTTGAACTAGCCTTCTGTACCCTTCATTCCTTTTTATAGTGGAATAATATTCCATTGTAAGTAATATTCTGTTGTACTTAGCCATTCATCAGTTGATGAACATTTGGTTTGTTTCGACATTTTGGCTAAAATGAAGAATGCCGCTATCAACATTTGTGTACCAGTTTTTCCGTGAACACATTTTCAATACACTTGGGTATAAACCTAGGAGTGGAATTGCTAGGTCACAGGGTAACTCTATGTTTAACTTTTGAGGAATTGGTAGACGGTTTTCCACAGTAGCTGCATCATTTTACATTCCTGCCAACAGTGTATGAGGGTTCCAATTTCTCTATATCCTCGCCAACAAATGTTATTATTTCTCACTTTGAGTACAGCCATTCTAGTGTGTGTGAAATGATATCTCATTATAGTTTATATTTCCATTTCCATAATGACCAATGATGCTGAGCATCTTTTGACAAATTTATTGACCATTTGTAAATCTACATTGAATAAATGTCTATTCAAACCTATTGTCATTTTTAATTGAATTCTTTGGTTATTGTTGGTTTTTAAGAGTTTCTTGTATATTTGGGATGCTAGAATCTTATCAGATATATGTAAATATTTTCTCCCATTCTGCCTTATCTTTTGATTTGTTTCACTTTGCTCTTTTTTAAAAAAAAATTATCTTTACTGTTGAGAGTTTTACAGATGTCTCCTTTGCGCCCCCCCATTGACTTCCACCAACCTCCCCCTGCCCCCTCTCCAGGCTTTCACCATACTATTGTCTGTGTCCATGGGTTATGCGTTTAAACAATGGAATACTATGCAGCTGTCAAAAAGAAGGATCTTTTGGCTTTCTTAATACTGTATTGGCCTTTGAAAACAAAAGATTTTAATTTTGATCAAGTCCAATTTATTTTTCTTTGGTTGTGCTTTAAGTTTCATATCTATAAAACCATGATTTATGTCCATGTTTTCTTCTAATAGTTTTATAGTTTTAACTCTTACATTTAGATCTTTTATCAATTTTGAGTTAATGTTTATATATGATATACAGTAGTGGTCCTCCTTCATGCTTTTGTCCCGTAGTTCTAGTACCACTGTTTTGAAGAAAATATTCTTTCTCCATTGAATCATCTTGACACTACTGTTGAAAATCATTTGACTGTAAATGTATGGCTTATTACTAGACTCTTAATCCATTCCATTAATCTATATGTCAATCCTTATGCCAGTACCACACTATGTGTATTAATGTAGCTTTGCAGGAAATTTTGAAATCAGAAAATGTGAGTCCTCCAACTTTATCTTTTCCCCCCAAGATTGTTATGGCTATTTGGAGCCCCTTGTTTTTTGGCTTGTTAATTTCTGCAAAAACGATGATAGGGATTTTGATAGGGTGCACTGAATGTATAGATCAGTTTAGGGAATATTGCCATTAATTCTTCTGAATGATGAACATGGGAGGTCTTTCCATTTACTTAGTATGTCCTTAATTTGTTTCAATAGCATTTTATACTTTTCAGTTTACAAGTATTGTACTCTTTATTGGTGACTTCAGTCCATTTACATTTAGGGTAATTATTATTATTATTTTTAAAAATATATCTTTATTGAATTCAGAGAGAAGAAAGGAGAGGGAGAAGGAGAGATAGAAACATCAATGATGAGAGAGTCATTGATCGGCTGCAGCTCGCAACCCGGGCATGTGCCCTGACAGGGAATTGAACCCTGATCGCCTGGATCCTAGGTCAATGCTCAACTGCTGAGCCACGCCCAGCTGGGCTAGGGTAATTATTGATGTATGAGGATTTCCTATAGACATTTTATCTTTTGTTTTCTGGTAGCTCTCTACCTCCTTTGGTTCTTTTCCTTTACGTTTCTATCTGTTTTTGTCTGGTGGTATTCCATACTTCTTTCTTTTGTTTATTCTTTTTTTAAGCTATGTGTCTCAGGTTTTTTTTTGTTTCTTTTTGTGTGTGTGTGTGGTTACCACTAGGTTTATGAAAAAGAAAGTTTCATTTATACAGTGGTCATTTTTCCTTTGAATGTATCTGATCTCTATCCCCCTTTGCAAATTCAGACCTTTATCCTCTCCCCTTCTATGCTTTTACTGTCACAAATTATCCCTGTTTATGCTATAAGTTTATTGGTGATCTCACTCATAGTTTTGTGACCTTTTGTTCTTTGTTTCAGGTAGAATAACCCCCTTGAGTATTTCCTGCAATGGAGGTCTTCTGTTGATAAATTCCTTCAGCTTCTGTATGTCTGGAAAAGTCTTTTTTCTCTTTCATATCTAAAAGATAACTTTGCTGGGTATATTATTCTTGGCTGGTAATCTCTTTCAGTAGTTTGAATACTTGATTCCACTCTCTTCTAACTTGTAAAGTTTATGCTGAGAATTCAATGATAATATAACTGGGATTTCCTTTCTAGGTTATTTTCTTCTTTTCCCAGGCTGCCTTGAGAATTCTGTTTTTAATTTTTGACAGTTTTAACAAAATGTGCCTTGGAGAAGGCCTTTTTTGATTGAAGTAATTAGGTGCTCTGTTTGCTTCTTGGATTTGAGGATTTCTTTCCATAGGTTTAGGAAGTTCTTCCTCTCTTCTTCTTCTGGTATGCCTATTATTCTTACATTGCTCTTTCTGATGTAGTCAGATAGTTCTCAGAGTTCTTTCATTTTTTTAAATGCTCAACTCCCTCTCTTCGTCCTTCTGTATCATTTCAGATATTGCTAATTCTTCCCTCCATGTGGTCGGCTCTATTTCCTATGCTCGCTAGTTCATTCTTGATCTCTTTTATTGAGTTTTTCATCTCCATAATTGCTGTTTGGTTCTTTTTTAAAGTTTCAATCTCTTTGGTAAATTACTCATTTTGGTCATTGATTTGTTTTCTGAGCTCATTAAATTGCTTGTCTGTATTTTCTTGCATCTCACTGAGTGTTTTCAGATCTGCAACCTTGAATTCTCTGTCATTTATATGACATATTTCCAGGTCTTTAAGTTCATTTTCTGGAGATTTTTCATTTTCTTTCTGAGGTCCCTCGCTACCTTGGTTATTCATGGTATTTGATGAATTCCTTCTCTGTCTAGACATGCATATATAAGTGGAACTCCTCTAGCAGATTAATACAAAGAGGTCTTTCTATTATTTGCCTGTAGGTGGCACTGAATCACAGGATTTTAGCTTTGTTGCACTTCTCTGGCTATTCAGATCTCTGCAGGGTGGTGTTCCCTGGGTAGGTGGTTTTTCCCCTTGATCCCCTGGTCCCAGGGCAATGTGGTGAGCGATGGAACTCCAAATCTGTGAAATTCCGGTGCTGTCCTCTACAGCTGGATGTTGCTGTCAGTGTAGCAATGATGTGTGGGAGAAGGATGAATTGAGGCAACCCAGCTGGCCTCTTTGTTGCTTTGCCCTCCTGGTAATGGTGGCGGTGGACCTCTGCTAGGGCCTTCCTGTGCCCAGGTCTCTGGGCTCAGCTGCAGCTCATATTGCCCACTCCTGCAGAATGCCCACCAAATGTCTCTGCTCCTCCTGACTATAGGGAGTTCCAGCCACAACCTGATTCCTCCCCCCTCTGACTGAGCCCCACTATGAGCTCCTGGCTGTAGGATTACATCGCTGGCTTGTGTCAGCTTTTCTTGCCTCCCCAGTTTGCTCCCACTTGGCCACCGTTAGATGTTTCAATGGGCAGATCTCTCAGGCATGTTTGTTTGTTGAACAGGGAATCCTTTCTGGAATTATAGCTGTTCAAACTGTTGAAACTTCTGAGGGGAGAGACCAAGGGATTTCTCATGCCACCATTCCTTTGATGTTACTCTCTCTCTTCCAGTTTTTTAAAGTGAAAGGTTAGGTTATTAATTTGAGATCTTTTTTGTTAGGCATTTATAATAATATATTTCCCTCTAATCACTGCTTTTGTTGCATCCCATAAATCTTGGTATATTGTTTTTGTTTTCATTCATCTCAAAGTGTTTTCTAATTTCCTTTGCAATTTCTTCTTTACCCTCTGATTATTTAGTACTGTGTGGTTTAATTTCCACGTATTTGTGATTTCCCCATATTTTCTTCAGTTACTGATTTCTAATTTCATTTCCTTGTGATTAGAAAATACATTTTGTATGATTTCAAACCCTTTAAATCGAGACATATTTGATGGAGTAACATACAGTCTATCATACATCATGTACTATGTGCACTTGAGAAAAATGTGTATTCTTCTGCTGCTGAGTGGAGCGCTCTACAGGTGCCTGTTAGGTCTAGTTGGTTTATAATGTTGTTCAAGTTCTCTTTGTTGATCTTAAGGCTAGCTGTATAATGATTTAGAGTTGGGCACTGAAGTTTCCAATTATTATTGTTGAATTATCTATTTCTCCCTTTAATTCTACCTGTTTTTGCTTCCTGTATTTTGGGGCTCTGTTGTAAGGTGAATATATGTTTATAATTGCTCTATCTCCTTGATGGATACTTTTATCATTATGAAATTTACTTTATCTCTAGTAATGATTTCTGTTTTAAAGTCTATTTGATCTGATACTACTATAGCTGCTTCAGCTCTCTTTCAATTATTGTTTGCATGGTACATCTTTTTCTATCAATTTACTGCCAACCTATTTGTGTCTTTGACTCTAAAGTATGTCAACAGACAGCATACAGTTGAGGCATGTTTTTCATCCATTTTGCCAATCTCTGCATTTGTTTAATTCACTTATATTTAATGTAATTACTGATAAGATAAAATTTATAACTACACTTTTGCTATTGCTTTCTAAGTCTTTTTCACTCCTGTATTCCTCCATTACTGCCTTCTTTTATGTTAAATATTTTCTAGTGTACCATTTTAATTCTTTTGTCTTTTGTTAATGATTATTTTTTAAAATCTTTTTTTCATGTCTTAACACTATATTTTGTGGGTTAGTTTCATCTTGCTTGACTTGGGAATAACAACTAACATCTTACTTATAGCAATATGGCTCAAATTAATACATATAAACTTAATTTAAATAGTATACAAACACTTTAATCCTATAAAACTTCATTCCCTTCTTTGTGCTGTTATTTTCATTTCAATTACATTTTTATACACTGTATGCCCATCAACACATTTATAATTGTTACTTTATGTAGCTGTCTCTCAAATCAGGAGAAAAAAATTACAATCATAAATACATTTATACTGTCTTTTATATTTACATATGCAATTACCTTTACTAGTGCTCTTTCTTTCTTCTTATGGTTTTAGTTACTATCTAGTGATTTCTTCTGAGCCTAAAGGACTACTTTTACTATTTCTTGTAGGGCAGGTTTGCTAGTGAAAAATTTTCTCAGTTTTGTTTATCTGGGAATGTCTTAACTTATCCTTTATTTTTGAGGTATGGTTTTGCTGGATATAGAATTCTTAAGAGACAATCTTTTTATTTCACCATTTTGAATGTTATCCTTTTGACTTCTGGTCTCCATGGTTTCTGATGAGAAATCTGTCGTTAACGTTATTGACGATCCCTTGACTGTGATGAGTTGCTTCTCTCTTGCTCTTTTCAACTCTTCTTATCTGTTGCTTTGGACAGTTTGATTGTGATGTGTCTTTGGGTTTATCCTACTTTGAGTTTGTTGAGCTTCTTAGATGTGTAGATTTATGTTCTTCATCAGATTTGGGAAATTTAGGGGCATTATTTCTTCAAATATTCTTTCTATCCTTTTCTCTCTTCTTCTGAGACTCCAGTTATACACATTGTTAATATACTTGATGGCAACTCTGAGGCCTCTGAGGCCCTGTTAATTTTCCTCAATCTCTTTTCTTCCTGCTACTCAAACTAATTAATATTTTTCTCTAATTACAGTTTACATTCAATATTATTTTGTATCAGTTTCAGGTGTACAGCACAGTGGTTAGACAATCATATACTTTACAAAGTGCTCCCCCTGATATTTCCAATACTCATCTGGTGCTGTACATAATTATATCTCCTATATGACTATATTCCCTATTCTGTCCTTTACATCCTTTGTGACTCATTTGTGACTACCAATTTGTACTTCTTAATCCCTTCACCTTTTTCATCTGGTCCCCCAAACCCCTCCCTTCTGAGAACCATTAGTCTGATCTCTGTACGTATGAGTCTGTTTCTATATTGTTTGTTTACATTGTTCTTTAGATTCCTCATAAGTGAAATCATATGGTTTTGTCTTTCTCTGTCTAACTTATTTCACTTATAGTAGTACACTCTAGGTCCATCCATACTGTTGTAAATAATAAAATTTCCTTTTTATGTCTGAGTAATATTCCATTGTATACATGTACCCCACCTTTTTGATCCACCTGTCTACTGATGAGCCTTTGGTTGCTTCCATTTCTTGGCTATTGCAAATAATGCCGCAATAAACATATGTGTGCGTGTATTCTTTCAAATTAATGTTTTGGGTTTCTTTGAATATATACCCAAAAGTGTAAACTCTGGGTCATGAGGTGTTCCATTTTTAATTTTTTAAAACCCTCCATACTGTTTTCCATTTCATTCACACCAAATGCATGAGGGTTCCATTTTCTCCACATCCTTGCCAACACTCATTTGTTGATTTATTGCTGAGAGCCTTCTGATAGGTGTGAGGTGATATCTCACTGTGGTTTTAATTTTCATTTCTCTGATGATGAGTAACGTTGAGCATCTTTTCATATGTCTATTGGCCATCTGTTTGTTCTCTTTGGAGAAGTGTCTATTCAGGTCCTCTGCCCTTTTTAAAACTGGATTGTTGGTATTTTTTGGTTTTGAGTTGTATAAGTTCTTTATAAACTTTGGATATTAACCCTTTATTGGATGTATCATTGGCCAATATCTTCTTCCATTCAGTAGGTTGTCTTTTTGCTCTATTGATGGTTTGCTGTGCAAAAACTTTTTAGTTTGATATAGTCCCATCTGTTTTTTTTCTCTTTCCTTTGTCTGAGGAGATATATTAGAAAAAAATATTGCTAAGAGAAATGTCAGAGACAAACTAAATAAATAATCTTAATGGACCTATTTTTAAGAATGCTAATTCTTTCTGCTATCTGCTCAAATTTGCTATTGAGCCCCTCCAGTTAACTTTCATTTTGGTTATCATCATTTTTAATCCTAGAATTTCTATTTGGTCCTCTTTTAAAAAATAATTTCTGTGTCTTTATGGATAGTGCCTATTTGGTGAAATATCATCCTCATACTTCCCTTTTAGTTTTTCAGTCATGGTTTTCTTTATTTCTTTGAACACATTTAAAATAGCTGATTTAAACTATTTTTCCAATAAGTCTAATATCTAGGTTTGCTCAGGGATAGTTTCTATCGATTGCTTTTTCCTTGTTAGTGAGCCATATTTTTTGTTTCTTTGCATGTCTCATAACTTTTTGTTGAAAACTAGACATTTGAAATAATGTGAAAACTCTGGAAATCAGAATATTACCTCCTCTCCAGGGTGTGTTGTTATTGTTGCTGTTTGTTTGTTTAGTGAGATTTTGGAGATGATTCTGTAAAGTCTGTATTCTTTGTTGTGTGTGGCCACTAAGTCTCAGCTTGGTTAGCTTAGTCTTTGTTCACAGGCTTTGTGTATGTGCTGGGGCACACCTTCAACACTCAGTCAGGAAGGTGACAACTCTGCCTTAGCATTCAATTCCTGCTTCCACAGTCTGAAAGGCAGCTAGAGTTGAGAGCTTAAGTCCCTTTCAGATCTTTCCTGAGCTTGTGTACAATACTACAATTGCTGAGAATTGGAATGGGAATGAGACAAGTTAAAATGCCACAAAGCTCACTGTTCTTATCAAGAATCAGCTGTTTTCCTCAAAAAAACTTCCTGGATAGCTGCAAGCCTTTGGCGAATTTCCACAGATCTGAAAATGTTGATTTTGCCAGTTTTTGCCAGTGTGCATGTGCGTAGCCTTCTTTTCCTTTTAATCCTCATGTGAGGATATGTTCTTTTATGGATTTTAGAGAGAAAGGAAGGGAGAAAGAGGGAAATGTGGATGTGTGAGAGAAACATTGATTGGTTGCCTCCTATATGCACTCCAACTGGGGATCAAATCCACAACCTAGGTATGTACTCTGATGGAGAATCAACCCATCACCTTTTGGTGTATGGGACGATGCTCCAACCAACTGAGCCACCCAGGCAGGGTTGCATGGCCTTCTTGGTTCTCAAGAATACACTAAAACTTTTCAGGGCCCCTATAGACATTTTATTAATCAGTTTTTATTTGTAAGCTTTTAGGTTAGCCTTCTGTTTGCTCCAACTGTTATCTTCTGCCTCAAGCCTTGTAAGTGGAGTCTTCCAGACAGGTCGAATAATGACAATTTCCTGGGTATGAGGCTTTGAAGAAGTTCCATCTCTGTTCTGTCTTCTTTGGTGACAGCCAGGCTCTTTTTTCTTTTCCTTTCTTTTTTTACCATGATTATGAACTGTTTTCAAGGTTACTGTGGAGCTGGAGAGAATGGAATGGGAGTGAGGCAAATTAAAATGCCACAAAGCTCACTGTTCTTATCAAGAATCAGTTGTTTTCCTCAAAAAACCTTCCTGGATAGCTGCAAGCCTTTGGCGAATTTCCACAGATCTGAAAATGTTGATTTTGAAATTTTTGCAAGAGTTACCCTTGCTTCTATGGAGATGAGAATTGTCGAAGGTCCTTATTCCTCCAACTTTGCTGACATCATCTGCTATTTAGAACTTTTAGAATGAGATATTCTTGAAGACTAAGCAAACTGGAACGCCATCTATATTCTTTCTAGAAGACAACTTAATAATATTCCAAAATAAAACCCACAATGTTTCAATTTTTAGAATTAAACCATAAATAATTGAGTCCCTTCAAGATCTCAGAACTCTGTCAATTCAGTGTCCAATACATCTTGCCTTTCTTATGTTTCTTATAGCAATTTGCCTGTATTAATTTTGATATCTATTTTTAAAAGAAAAATGTCATATTTCATTGGTATCTCAGCAGAATAAGAGATAGAATGTGTATTAATTAAAAGTTTAAGATAATAGTAAAGAAATTTCATTAATGGGGGTTCTGTATGTAAGTATAAAAATATCCTCCAGTCAGAAGTAATATCCTAATGTGAAAGACGTTCTAAACCATTTAGAAATAATATGACTTTGTAGGAATATAATAAAAGCTGTGAATTCTCTTCCTAGGAAAATGAACATATATATAATTCTGCTTACAATTTAAGGAGTTCTTGGATATTCTGCAGCCTATACATTAAAAATCCCCACTGAAGAAAAAAATTATGACTTTAATGGGAAAATAGAGAAGAGACATTCAAATAATTACAATATCTCATCTTCAATGGAGTAATAAGAATATTAAAACATATAAGTGGCCTCCAACTAATGTACATATTTCATTTCAAAAGCTAGTTTATACATTATATTTAGAATTTATACATGTTTTCTCATAAAACTGTTAGATACAATGGTTGGAGACTATTAAACTATAAGTCTCTTAAGAGTAGATGCTTTTTAAATTTGTCTTTGTATTGTAAAGACCTATCCAAATAAACAGCACATGTTTTGACCGTTTACAAAACATATTTTATCCAATAATATACTTGAGTACAAATGCACTAAGAAAACAGGAAAAAATGTTGAGGCAATGACAAAGATCAAATAAACTACAAAGGCAAAAATAAAGTAGAAAAGGAAAGACTGAAGAATAATAGATGTTAAAATATCTGTTGCCTGAGAGACAGGATTAATTAGAAGAGAATGTAATGGTAAAAACAGATTATTTCTAGATATTATTTTATCAACTTATTTGAACTTTTTGCTGTGTTAAATTTTGCTTCAAAATGTTTCTTCCTAGTATAGCATCTCCTATCTTTAGCCATAAATGAGGTCATTTTGTACCCTAACAATTTGTAAATTGACTTGCAAGGGCAAAGGAAATAAAATGTTTTAACTGTAGTGATGGGAAATGAGTTCGAAGAAGTTGGGAGTGGGGGACACTGTTCAAAGAGGTTGTAATTAATGAAATAAATACTTTATTATTTATTATATATAACATATCTTACAATAAAATGTGTTCAAATTAGAATAAAGCAAGCTAGTGTGAACATTGTCAGTGTCGGGTATGGGAACTCCATTGCAAAAAAATGGTTGGGGGTGGAGATAAAATTTTGATTATGTTTCTCAGTCACTGTGCTAAAACTACATTTGGTGTCATAAATATGAAAAACAAATTGCACATTTTCAGTTGAAGAACATCAAATCTGATGAAAACGAGATAAAGTGATAAGTAATACACAGAATTCGACTGGATATCTTTCAATATCTATAGGTTGTGACCCTACCACACAGGATCAGTGGAATGACCTGGCCTTGTCTTCAGAACAGGACTGAAGACATTTATGTAGCCAAAGCAATGCCAAAGTAATGAAGGAGTGAGCTACGAATTCCCACAGATTATATTAGGCAAAGACAAGACTTAAACTAAGAGGCATGAACTACATGCCAGCCCTTTCTTTTAAAAAAATATTTGGCATTTGACTCCTGATAGGTGACAACTGAAAGAGGTTCAGCCTGCTCGGCTGGTGTGGCTCTGTGGTTGAGCATCAACCTATGATCTAGGAGATAGGGGTTGGATTCCCGGTCAGGACACATTCCCAGGCTGCAGGCTCGATCCCCAGTAGGGGGCATGCAGGAGGCAGCTGATCAATGACTCTCTCATCATTGATGTTTCTATCTCTCTCTCTCCCTCTTCCTTCCTCTCTCTGAAATCAATAAAGACATATTTAAAAAGAAAAAAAAGGAGGTTCAGCCTGGCAGTCTGGGTCTATAGCTCTAGAGGTCCCTTGCTGAAAAAAAATCTATCAATAAACATCCTCAGCCAAATGAGAAAGTAATGAATTGTCTCCCTAAAACTCTCTTTAGCCTGGACAGATTGAGAATTAGGTATAATGATGAACTAAATTAATATATTATAGGTATATTGAGTAATTGACTTAGACTTGTGATTTTAAACTGGAATCTTACTAACAGTTCAACAGTATCAGAACATTTAAGAGAAATAAAGATTCAACACATCTATATGTTTAATAAACTAGGTTTATGCAAAATTACTTCAGTACTCAGGAAGGTTTTCTTTATTAGTTGACAACTGAGGTTTCAGAAAATCAAATACAGTATATTAAACTTAAATGCAGTTAAATTTAGCTGTAAAGCCTGATTAAAAGTAAATTTTAAATTCTGCTAAATTTATAAAATAATTTGTATTCAAAAGTAATGACAGCCAATTCCACAGTATGAAACCATAAGATATAAAATCTCTAAATCTTACCATAAATTTTCAAATATTAGATAACTAAAAACATCAATTAGTGATTCTTTATGAGTAACAACCTCCAGGAATCTTTTATAATCAGTATATGGATAATAATATTTCAAAGGTTTACAAAAGTGTTTAAAGGTAAGGATCCTAAAAAAAAGATCTGCAGGAACAGATTAACTTGGAGCTCATACTATGTGGACTTCTACTTCCTAAAGTAGCGTAACTGGATAAAATATAAATAGGTCACTCTGCCTTAGGTTTTCCAGTTTAAACTGTTAACTGTATTGCTCTTGGGATTAAAAAGGAAAAAACTAAAGGATACGTCTTCTACTGGACTATGAAAAAGTCTAAAGTTAGAAGACAGGCTAATTAGAAGAATATAATAATTATGCCATATGAAGTATGGGCATATTTGAATTGTGGCTACATGAAACTATGGCTTAAAAATTGTAAAAAATAATTTTAAATGCTTACATACTGTTTATAAAGATTTATACATTAATATGATCACCTATATCAATGTCTTGAAACAAAATGTCAAGTTCAGCAAATCCTAACAGCACTGATCTTTCAAATTTTCACATATACACCATATGTGACTTAAGCCCAATGTAATATGAGTTTTTTAGTTCTTTTAGATCATATTTTTGAAGGTAGTAAGTTATGGACCTGAAGAAAATTCATCTGAGTTTCTTCTGAATCTGCAATTATCATTTCTTTTCCATTATTTTCCCTCCCTCCCTTCCCATCCCATGCTCTATATCATAAGATTCAAAATTAGACCTTAAAAAATATGTTCCGATTGCACTTTCTTCCTAATAAAAAAAAATAGGCCTATAAGCAATCCTAGATGACTTTATAAATCTGTAAATCACTCTAACTATATTTCAAATATACTATGTTCTAGAATTCTAATAAACTAGAATGGAGTTTAAATTGTCTCCACCCACTTCTCACTACATTATACCCTCCATTTTCCCCATCCCCAGATGAAGGTTAGGTTGATAAATGGATTTTGGAGATGAAATAAAGCCAGACATCAAATAACTTACTTGAAATCCATCTCTTACCTTCTGTACTTAACCCTGGACTTGATGTGAACTTGGCTACATCAACAATTTTTACAGCAAATTGTTGCCCAGTTTCTCTGTTGATACATCGTCGTACAACACTGAAGGGACCCCTAAAAAAATAAAAAGCCAAGTTTAATTCATTGATTTTCTTAAGTTTCTATTTCCCTGCAACATCTTACTGATATTTCACTGTCTACTACAGCCACAGTTTTTAAAATCAAATTTAAGTAATGTAATTTTGACCATATTTTTCTATAATTCATGAGGTAATTCATAACAAAGTTATTAAACCATAAAAGCAGAAAACAAATTTGCATTTCAAAATCACTTTTAAAAACTCTAAATAGCATTCTTAAATTCAAAGCAAATAATCTTTGTAATATTCTATATATAGGGTGTTCCAAAAAATGTATACACACACTTTGAATAATTATGAAGGCAGTGTTTATGAAAATACATTTCATTTTCATTTAACAGCTATTAGCTGTTCAAGTGTGTATACATTTTGGGAGGGACACGCTATATATTATCAACATCTTAAACAAAATAAGAACTTGATTACTGGCAATATACATAGCTTTTATATTTTGAAACAGAAACTTAAGTCATTCTTGACCCCTTCTTCTCACCTTACCAGCCACTTTTCTAATCTTTACTAACAAGTCCCATTGACTTTATCATAAATATCTCTTAATCCTGTCCACGTCTCTCCATGTCTCACACCCTGGTCCAAGCTACTACCATTTTCTACCAGAACTACTTAAAAACTTTTCCTATTCATTCTTGCAGTGATGTTTTAAAAATGAAAATCTGATATTATGTTCCTGCTTATAATCCCAGAGAGAGAAGGTATGTGCAATACATATATTTACTCAAGAACCAAAATACATAAATAATTCTTAAGTAAAATAAGAAAAGAAAATATACTCAAATAAAATCTGGGCAACACACTTGAACAGGCACTTCACAAAGAGAAAGCCCTCAAAGCCCTCCATGATTTGGTCACCAACAACCTCTCCAGTCTCACCTGAAGTCACAGAGAAATCCTTCAACGTTCTCAAACTTTAATTTAGAATTGTCCTAAACTGCTATAAGGAAGGAAGTAATTTGTGCCAGCAGAGTGCCACTGGTCCAATCATTTGCTTACCCAGTCCTCCTCTCAATCTAAATTGATAGCTCTCGAAACGGGGAAGAGATGAAATTGATGAAACACCAATGTCCAGGCCCAGGCATTAAAACACACACACACATAGCCCCTTGTGATTAACAGTTATCAAATAAGTATCTGAACTAAAGATAAGTCAAAGGTAGATTTCTACATTTTTAAATCAACTATTGAATAATGCCAAATGCAATAGCAATATACTATAGTATTTTATTTGAAAGCTAGAATGGTTTAATTCATCAAATACACACACATGTATATGTGTGTATTTTCCCCCTCCTCAGAAAAACAAAACAAAAACAGAACAAAACAAAACACTCTCATTGGCTTTTACAGGTAAAAACAGTACACCTGGATGCATGTGCTCAATCAGCACACAGAGAAAGGTTCTTCATGTATGCTACTATAGTTGTGATATTGCTTGCCTTAAAGTATGTTTGTCTTTTTTCTTTCAATTAAAGAACAAGCAAAAGAATACAGTCTAATCCAGACTTAAACATTTCTCTGAGAAGATTTGAATTAGCTGATTTCATCATGCCATCATCAGGACATCAATTACACGACAACTTCAAATCTCTCTCTTGAAACAACCTAACAAAGCTAAACTGGAAGGAAAAGAAATGGTAATAATACACCTTTCAGAGCTCTATAGAAACAGGACCTTTTTGATAATCACTCAATACTATTCAAAGATTTTCCTTTGTGAGAAGACAATATAACAAAGTGAGACAGGACTCGAACAAATGTTTTCATTCTCAATCTGAATGTCTTACTTGTGATCATTTATCGTGACAATAGCAAGCAATTCCAGGAAAAGTTTAATGTAATTGGTTTCGGTCCATACATAAACCCTTGGGACTCTCTCTCTACATTTGTGTAGTGTGCTTCAATACAATACATCTTTCTGGAAATTTTCTGAGATCTGTATGTGGGATTCTTTATGTTCAATTGAGTCAATTCTTTACTTTTTCCCATTTGAACAAAGATGAGGAAGAAAGCACAGCTTCTCCCCCCACCCTTTTAGTAACAGTAAAAGGAAGAAAGCTAGGTAGAAGGGAGAGAAAATAAAACATTGAGACAAAAAACCCAAGCAAACAGAAACCTGTTTAAATCTGTGAATAAAAATCTAATCAAATCAATTCTTTAAAAAATTTTTTTTTATTGTTGACACTATTACAAATGTCTCCTATTTTCTCCCTTTTTGCCCCCCTCCACCCAACCCCCACCTCACCCCCAGGTCTTCCCCATGCTATTGTCTGTGTCTATGGGTTATGCATATATGTTCACTGGCTAACCTCTTCCTGTCCTCTCCTCCCTATCCCCCCCGGGCCCCCAGCCCTGAGGTCTATTATTCTGTTCACTGCTTCCAAACCTCTGACCCTATTTGGTTCATCAGTTTATTTTGTTCTTTCGATTCCACTTATAAGTGAGATCATATGATATTTGTCTTTCTCTAACTGGCTTACTTCACATAGCATAATACTCTCCAGGTCCCTCCATGCTGTCTCAAAGGGTAAGAGATCATTATTTTTTACAGCTGCATAGTATTCCATGGTGTAAAGATCCCACAGCTGTTTTATCCACTCACCTACTGATGGACACTTGTACTGTTTCCAGATCTTAGCTATTGTAAATTGCGCTGCTATGAACATAGGGGTGCATATGTTATTTCTGATTGGTGTTTCGGGTTTCTTAGGATCTATTCCTAGAAGTCGGATCACTGGGTCACATGGAAGCTCCATTTTTAACTGTTTGAGGAAGCTCCATACTGTTTTCCATAGTGGTTGCACCAGTCTGCATTCCCACCAGCAGTGTACCAGGGTGCCCTTTTCTCCACACCCTCGCCAGCACCTGTCATCAGTTGATTTGTTGATGGGAGCCACTCTGAGAGGTGTGTGGTGATACCTCACTGTCATTTTAATTTGCATCTCTCTGATGATTAGTCACTTTGGACATGTTTTCATGTGTCTCTTAGCCATCTGTGTGTCCTCTTTGGAGAAGTGTCAATTCAGTCCTTTGCTCATTTTTTAATTGGATTGTTTGTCTTTCTGGTGTTGAGTTGTATGAATTCTTTGTGTATTTTAGAAATTAACCCCTTACAAGATGTATCCTTGGCGAATATGTTTTCCCATACAGTAGGCTCCCTTTTCATTTTGTTGTTAGATTCTTTTGCTGTGCAGAGCTTTTTAATTTGATGTAGTCCCATTTGTTAATTTTTTTCCTTTGTTTCCCTTGCCCTAAGCAATGTATCAGTGAAGATACAGGTATGTGAGATGTCTGAGATTTTACTGCCTATGTTTTCAATACATAGTACAATAATCAAAATGAAAACTTTTCTAGAAAGCTCAAAAGTAGATTTGAGCTGGCAGAATCAGCAAACTTGAAGATAAATTGGTAGAGATCTATGTTTTCTTCTAGGATTTTTATGGTTTCATGACTTACATTTAAGTCTTTTACCCCTTTTGAATTTATTCTTCCTTGATTTCATTGGTAACTCATTCACTGTTTAATAACAAGCTATTTAGTCTTCATGTGTTGGAATGTTTTTGAGTTTTTTCATTGTAGTTTTTTCTAGTTTCATGCCATTGTGATCTGAGAAGATGCTTGATAGAATTTCAATTTTCTTGAATTTGTTAAGACTTATTTTGTGTCCTAATTTGTGGTCTATCTCTGAATCAAATAAATTCTTTAGGCTAATTTTATAATGTGAGGCAAAAAATTAATTTTATGTAAGAATTATTGATGACCTGAAAACTGGTCACAAGTAAAGCATTTTCAAGGGGTTAGCAAAGGTAAACCAAATTTAGTACACCAAAAGGATACTGAAATACACTTCAAGTCAACAAATTCTGCCTTTGAGTTCAGACTCTCAGTCTGCTTTTAGTCTCTCTACTGCAGCTTCCCAACCTTGACACCACTGACGTTTGGCCTGGATAGTTGTGCGAGGATATCTTGTGCATTGTAGGATGCTTAATAGTGTCCTCGGCCTCTAACTGCTAGATGCCAGTAGCATTCCCTTAACCAGTTTTGACAACCAAAAATGTCTCTAGACATTGTCAAATGTCCCCAGGAGCGAGGGCGGAATTGCCTCACATCAAGAACTATTGCTCTATTTCTAATTATGAGTAGACAACCAAGCTTCAAAGATATCTGAAGAGTCTCTAAGTTGGGAGATAGAAATCAAAACAAACAGAAAGAGCAACTTAGAGGAAACAGACTAAACAAGAAGAAAACTTCAAAATACCATTAATATCCTCAGAAAGATATTATAACTATGAAACAAAAACAGAGCTTTCAGAAAACAAGGGGGCCCTTGAAAAATAAACACATGAAGAAATTTAAAACTCAAAGAAGGGCTGGCTGATCAAGTTGAGGAAATTTCCCAGAAAGTAGGAAATTTCCCAGAAAGTAGAGCAAAAAGAACAACAACAACAACAGAGGGAAGGAACTCAAAGGAATAATCCAACAAAACATCCCCAAACTTAAATCATGAGTTGCACAAATTAAAAGGATCCACCAAGTACTCAGCAAGATAGATAACAGACCCATGTCTGCACATGCCACTCTGAAATTTAACACCACTGTGGGCCAGAAGAATTTCAAATTTCCAGAAGTGGGGGTAAGGACGCTCTGGGAGGGGAGGATGACTTAGTTCATACACAGATCAGGGGACCAGAATGGCATCCAGTCTCTCAATGGCAACGCTAGAAGCAAGAAGACAACAGGGTAACACCTTCAAAATCCTGAAGGAAAATTATTTCTAATCTTTAATTCTACATCAAGCAGAAAAATCAATAATCAGAATAGATTCAATGACATGGAAGCATAGATCAGACTGAGACTGTCAGAGGGATGGAGGAGGGTGGGTGGGTGGAGGGGGAGAGAGTAACCAAAGAATTTATATGTATATATGCACAACCCAAGGACATGGACAATGGTGGGGAGGGGGACTGGGGAGGTGGATGGGACAGGGTGGAATGGGTCATTGGGGAGAAAAAGGGACATCTGTAATATTTTAAACAAAAATAAAATTTAAAAATTAAAAAAAAGACATTTTTATATATCAAAGAACTCAAATTATTTGCAATGCATAGTTTCTGGAGAAATTATTGTAGAATATGTTTGCCAAGTAAATAGGATGCCAAGGGACAGCAAATAGGAGATCCAACATAGAAGGCAAACCTCAGGAGTACAAGGGAGGGAGACCTTAGGCTGACAGTTATGTGTCGTCACAGATTTCCACTGCCACTGATCACCTTTTTAACCTAAAAATAGAAGGAACAAGTAAGCCACGACCAGGTCCTTGTGTTTTGCTTTTCATGACCAGGGGCTGATCAGATTCCTGTTCTCTGCAGACTGGATCAGCAGAGCATTCTCATTTCACTCCATAGAAGTGTTCTCCTGTTCCTGAGAGCTGGAGGCAAGTCTCAGTGAGCTGAAAAGCAGAAAACGCAGAGCACCCTATGCTATGACTGCATCCCTGCTGGACATTCGGCACTCAGCCCTGCACTACAGCATCGACACCCTGTCTGTGAAGACCCCAGTATCCTGGGATTTACTTGGGACCTTGCTGACTTCCCAGCAGGGTCTCTTATATGCTGTCAGGATATCTGAAGCCAGCCTGGGAACAAGAATTTCTGTTCAGCTTCCCTTCTAAAAGTCTTTCTACAATAGTGGTAATATTGCCCTTTCCTTACACAGTTAAGTTTGTGCTTGCTACTCAGTTTTTAAAGACTAAACAATACACTGTTTAGGAATATTTATGATTAATATTATAAGGAATGATTAATACAAAAGCCAGAACAGTGGTTATAGGGGGTGTCATAATTGGGAAGGGGCACACAAGGGGCTTTTAAAGGTACTAGTAATAATCTATTCTTAATGTGAATGAGTCTTCATTTTATTATTATTCTTTACACTATGTATAACACACTTTATACACTCCTCCAACACATATATTTCCCAGTTAAAAATAATGTTTTTAATGACTGAGTGCTACATCCCTAAGATCTTGCTAATCAAAGGAGTCTTAATTTTTTACATATCTGTATAATACAAATTATTTTAAATGACGTGATAAATATGAACAAAAATGTTTGCATCTCAAAGATAATAATGTAAATATGAATTATGTTAATTGTAATTTTACATCTAACTGAACTAAATTTAAAATAATACTTTAAGTTGTTATACATAAACTTTGGGGTGACATCTGTAATATAAAGTTCTCATCTTATAAGAGGTTTACAAACAAAACACATTATGTCTCAGGAAACCTTTGATAAATGGGGGGAATTTCCTGTCCATATTGTAGTTCTAGAAGCTTCATTATATTTATAACGAATTGTACAATGAAGCACAAGAGATGTAAGAAAACTGTGAACAAGACTAAGCAATTAATGAAAGTAAAGAAAAGGGTGGGGATATTGAAGACCAAAAATAAATACACAGACACACAGAGTTGATATATAGCCAATCTTCATTATTTACAGATTAAGTATTTGTGAATTCACTTACTCATTAAAATTTATTTGGAATCCAGAATCAATATTCTTGACACTTTCATGGTCATTGGCAGATAATGTGCATACCAGTAAAAAATTTGAGTCACCTCACACGCCCATTACCAACTAAGGTTGAACAAGGTGAAACTGCCTTCTTGTTTCAGCTCTCCAACTGTAATCAAGTGTTCTTTTTTGCCATTTTTTTAGTGCATTTTTCACATTTTGTAATTTATGTTGGTGATTTCACTGTTTAAAATGGCCCCCAAGTGTAGTGCTGAAGTGCTGTCTAGTGTTCCTAAATGAAAGCAGGCTGTGATGTTCCTTACGGAGAAAATGTATGTGTTAGATAAGCTTCATTCAGGCATGAGATATAGGGCCACCAGCCATTAGTTCAATGTTAAAGAATTGGCATATATGAAATAAGGTGTCTTTAAACAGAAATACCATAAAACAGGTTATATATTGATTGGTTGAAGAAAAGTGACCAGAGGCTAACAGGTACCTAATCCTGTATTTCCCCTAGGAACAATGGTTCAGCACTCACCCATTCAGTGTTTGTGGCAACTTTATAGAACATAATAACTACAAATAATGAGCATCAATTCTGTGTGTGTGTGTCATGTATACACATATACACATATATGTGTATTTATATTATGTAATACATATTTACATGTGATATTACATGTATTTATATTAGAATATAAACTAAATGAGTGCCTAGTATATACTAGGCCCTCAAAAAATATTTGGTCCACAGGCTGATGCTCTAACCACTGGGCAAAACTGGCCAGGGTGAAAAAAAATTTTTTTAACAGATAAGAAAAGGATGAGTAGACACAGGAGGAAAGAAATGGAAAAAAACACACCAAAAAACAGAAGCTCTACAAGATAAAGACATTCCAAAGTAAGAACTCTGACTTGGTTGTACACATTTGGGGCTTTTTAGCTAAATATATAAAGAACTTCCACAAATATTAAAACACTGACATTAAAAATTCTATTGATATTTCATCCTATTCATTTACCTCATTTTTCCCAGTGGGAAAAGACCAAAAAACACAAAGAACAAACAGAAAAAGATTAATAAAGCATTACTGTCCTCAGGAAACTCCCAATCTAATAGATTGCTATTAGTACATGTACATAATTTTAGTAAAATATTATAGAACAAAGTATTGAAATAGTAGAATACTAAGAGTTTACCATCTGTGGACAGGAAGGTGGTCAGAGAAGGCCTCTATGAAACACGGACACCTAGGAGGACTTAGAAAGATGCGTAAGAGTTTTTTTGGCTAACAAGGGAAAGAGGAGGATTCCAGAAATAAGTGGTAGTATGTGCAACAGCCCAGAGCTAAGTCAAAGCACGGTGCGTACTGGATGCTATAAGCTGTCTGGCATTGCTGGCATGAAAAACTGGAGGGGGAGAAGTGGCTCGAGAAGGGGACCAGAGATCGCTGTGACAGAAGAGTGGAATATGGGTTGAAAATTTGGTGGGGGACCAAAGAGAAAGTTATTACATTAACCCAAACAAGAGATGATTAAAACCTAAACCAATACAGTAGGGGCAACTGAGAGATACTTAAGAAAACAAATTGACAAGAGAGCAGCATAAATGATTAGCTAGAGGGTGGTTGACGGTAAGTCGAAAGAACGACTTGCAGATTTACAGGGTGGAGCAAAAGTAGGTTTACAGTTGTTTGTATGGAAAACAATTCAATAATTAATAAATATTAATACAAGAACAAACTCTGTGTTTTGCATACTCACAACTGTAAACCACTTTCCCCTACCCTGTATAGAGTGAAATTAGATAGGAGTATAAAGTTCAAGGAAGGGGGTGAACAGGTAGATGATAAAGACAACATCATTTACAACATATGTGCCAAGAATGCTGCTAAGAACTTTATATATATTCTCTCATTATTTATCATAATTTATCATAATAGCTAATATACTCTTAGCCTTCATTTTATAGGTCAGGAAGCTCAGGCTAAGACAGGTTGCCTATGGCCAAAGAGTATTGAATGGTAGAGCTGGGACTAGAGCGCAGACATTAGTGAGCTCTAAAATCTATGCTCTCAGTTTCCATACTCTCTAGGAGGCATGACTGAAGAGAAGGTAAATGAAGCTATTGATGTAAATGAGAGTACTTAAGAGTACAGAGCACAAAGGACAGAAGACAGAGCCCCAGAAAACATGAACATATCCCCCAATGCCTCCCCAAAGAATTTCTGGAAACATCCCTCCAGAAAGAACAAAGGAATGCTAAAGGCAGGCTCTCAGAACACAGTATCTTGCAGAAATACAGACATGAACCAAGTGCTTAGTAGGGTCCACCCTAGACATGAACGCAGGTGTCCTATTCCTCTCAAGGGCTGCACAAGAGAAGCGTCATTTTCATTTTAAAATTCGGAACTACACACTTCCATTTTGTTATTTTCTAAATGTGGGACTATATAATAGAAATTGGCCCAATGAAAATATTTAATAAACAACTTTTTAGAAACTCATTCCCGAACTTTTCTAGTAGTGTTCATTAACTTATTTATAACTAGTACTAACATTATCACAACTGTCAAACTCTGTGTACATAATCTAGTCTTTATAAACTAAAACTAATAATTATGAAAGTCTAACAGTATGAAATTACATTGTAAATCATATTTATAATATGAATGTGCTCGGTTAATGTCACTAACATAGATTGTTTTCCAAATGTTTCCGTTTCTTATAATAGCATTGTTGCCTGCCATTAATTACAACTCTGCATCTAAGAGGGGGAGGGAAATGAATGTTTGTGCTCAGAACTTTCTATGTTCATTAACAGATTTTTTCAATAATACTTCTGTAGAGTACTGTTAATTTCTTCCCATTCAGAACCATGTTTTAAGATCTCCCTAACAAGTTACACCTGTTTCTTCTGAATTAAATCAAATTAAATTATCTAATTTAAATTAAATAAGTTAGTAAAAGGAAACTCAAAGCCAGCAATACTCATTTCTTTATTATTCATTTTAGTTGCATCAGGATTATGCAAAGAAACTAAAATGTAATTGGCTAACACTCTAAATCAGGATTTCCCAAATTGATAGCTTGTGGAGTCATAAAAGAATAAAAGTTTTCCCCGGCTGGTATGGCTCAGCGGTTGAGCATTGACCTATGATCTAGGAGACTGCGGTTTGATTCTTGGTCAGGGAACATGCCCGGGTTGCAGGCTTGATCCCCAGTGTGGGGCATGCAGGAGGCAGCCAATCAATGACTCTCTCATCATTGATAGTTCTCTCTCTCTCCCTCTCCCTTCCTCTCTCTGAAATCAATAAAGATATATTAAAAAAAAGAATAAAATTTTCTCTGTTAGGTAAATTTGAGAAACACCATATAAAATACCCTCCATCTCCGCCCCATATTTACATTGTGCATTAGCAGCCAAGTCTTGCAGTTAGGAAGCATCTCTCTCCTTCATCACACTCCGCCCCCCCATCATCCATTTAGCACCTATTAATATTTAGTGTTCCCTGAAAAATACTTTGAACATGATGATCTAAATTTCAATATTTATAACAAATAATACAAATACAAATTATGAAGTTGTAATGGCTATGAATCATTCAGATTTCAAACAAGTTTTTTTCTGAAACACATATTTTCCCTCAAAACATGGCATATAAATTGTTTAAACTTTTACAGAGATAAGGGAAATTCAACTGTTTGCTTAGTGAAGGATGGAAAAGATTTAACTATGCAATTTAAAGGTCTATTCATTAATACTCTCAAAAGTAATTTACTTTTTTACAACTGTTAATATAAGCATATTCAGCAGGCAATAATGCAACCTCTGGTCTTTTAACAACCAACAACAAAAAAGTTAACAAAAAGGCAAAGCATACAAAGAAAATAAGTATTTACATCCAATGACTTAGCTCAGTGCAGGGCAGCAGAAAATAGGTTTTGAATCATAATTGTAGTAATCAGTTTCCAGGTCTAAAGAAGTAAAGTAGATGATCTGGAAAATATTGCTTTAGGGGTAAAATCAGAAATAAGAGTATAAGATAAGCAGATATAAATGTTTAGGCAAGATAGTAAATTGGATATTCAAACATGGGGAATTTTTCACATTAGGTAAAAAAAAACAAACTCCCTGTATGTTACAGGATGCATCCACCTTTCAGTGCTCATGTAAGAACACACAGCAGAGCATGGAAAAAAAGAAAAGAAAGGGCGATCAAATTCCTCAACATGTCTGAAACTGAACTCCTGATCTCTTCTCTCCCAATCTCAGTTGAAGGCCACTCCCTATTTCCTTCCAGTTGCTTAGCCAGTAATTCTGGCGCCATTCTAGATCCCTTTCTTTCTTTCACATCCCAATTCTAATTCATTAGGAAATGCTTTTGGCTTTACTTTGCTGAGACCTTCTATCTTTTCATTTGTTTCAAGAAAATTTGTAACTGATTGTTGGAACAATTTTATGACAGCCTCGCAAGATTAATTCCAATACCTGATTCAACATGGTACTGGCTTCAGTTGACTATCTTCTCTTATTCAAATTGTGGTTTTCCCGGTTCTTGGTATGATGAGTGGTTTTCCATTGCATCCTGGTTATCTCGGTCATCATAAGGAGACGCTTGATCATAGGATCCTCTATTTCAGCAGGCAGTTGCCCTGCCTAGGTTTAGTACATAAGTTCTAGACTATTTTTGTGAGCTTTAGTTCCAATGACAGTTTAGTTTTCTGAGCCCTTACTATGCTATTTTGGTCTGCTTCATTCTTCTGGTGCTGCTGGGGACTCCCAGTCAATCCCTGCTGGTGCCATCTGCAGGGACAAAAGGTGCTTCCTGGGGCCATTTGCTGTCCCTGGGCAACTTTAAGGAAGAGGGGATCAGGAGCTGCTGGGCCTGGATCTCCTCCTGTCATGGGGTGGAGCACAGGGAGACACATTGCTGCTGCTGCAGATGCTATCACCACCACTGCCTACAGATCAGACCCCCCACCGGGGTCAGTTGTAGAGCAAAGACTGGTACAGCTTGGCCTTAGCTCTTGTTGCTGCTGTTGGCAGACCAGACGACTGGGTTGGATTGTGGGATGGAGGCTGAAACGGTCAGGTCTTTACTGCTGCTGGCAGATCAGACTACCGGCCAGGGCCCCGGTTGTGGGGCTGGGATGGCCAGGGGCTTTGCTGCTCCTGCTGGTGCTGTGGGCAGTTTAGATCGCCCCCCGGGCCCCAGTTGTGGAGCCCAACTAGGTCTCTGTTGGGCTTCCCTTTTCCTGATCCTTTGGCTAGAGAAAGCAGGCTTTTTTTTGTTTTTGTTTCCTAGGCCTTTTGTTGGTTCTGGGTAGTTTCTTTCTGGCACCTAGTCCAGGAGTAAATGGAAGGTAAAGAAAACCCAGTAAACACACCACATTGTTATTCCTTAAGTGCTAAGGTTCCTAGTCTTCTTCTTTTCAATTTTCAGAGCTCTTTTGTTGCTGTCAGTTGAAAAATTTCCAGGGCATTTAGTTGTAGTTATAGGGGAGGGGCAGGGAAAAGTGAGTCTACGCTACTTTTTCTAGAAATGGAAGTCTGTGCATTTTCAACCTCTTTCATTTGGGCTAGCGTGAGGGGTTCCCTCTATTCAAAACTAGGGGACAACCTACAGTTCTTTTATGTCCAATATGTCCAGTTGAAAATAGTAGCCATTAAACTCATTAGATCCATAAATAAGTTTTCCATAATTCCTGGCTAAGAATTTTAGGGTCTCACACAAGAAACTGATGATTCTCAATTGTTTGGGTTTTGAAGAATATCAAACTAGCCAAAGTATACTAGAATAGGGGTGGCCTTTCTGTTGTCCCACACACATGTATGCACACACCCACATGCATACACACCCACACACTCACCCACCTTGACAGCCTTCCTGAGTCTAAAAGGAGATCTAAGATACCAGGGTCTATTTAGCATATTTCAGTCATGGCACATTGGTTGGGGAATGGTGTTTTAAATAACAATCGCATTATTTGGTCTTATATATCACAGAAAGTGAACAAAGTTAGGGGTTATAGTAATCTACATAAATAAGGTTATGCATAACTGAAGGTCAGCTTTTAACAAAGGATCACTGGTTTACTAGTTCCCTGAAGGCAGAGATTTTCTCTTATCCATCCTGTATCTCTAGCATGTAGAACTATGCCTGACATTATGCTAGTGAAGACTCAGGAATGCTTTCTGGATCAACAAGTGAGAGATAAATCCATTTTAGGATGCACAAACCTGAGTTTTATCTTTAGGACACTTATATTCTCTTTCAGTTCATCTAAATTTATAGCTCCTTAATCTCTTGGGGGGAGATTTTCACATATCTAACAGAAATAAAAATTTTAATTTGTCAATGTTGATTACTGGAAGGTTGAGAAAAGTTGTAAAAATCATAATACATTAATTGATTTTCTGAATACTTCTCCAAAAATAAATTCTTTTGTTTTACGAGAGATGCTGATTGCCAATTCAAAATCCTTCTAATGCTATCATAATTAAAACTCAAAAAGCAGACTAATTTTTTACTTTTAACATGTACTAATAACTGTTCTGAAACACTTTGTTTTAATTATTTAAAACAGGCCTTGTAAACTTGAGGCATTTTATGAAAACAGTATTTTGTAATGGGAGAGGACTAAACATAGCTGCTAAAATTCAGAAAGCTTTTCAACCTAAAAGTTCACAGAATCAGCTGTGACAATGATTGGTTCAAAATTAACTCAATCTTTCTGTTTATTTGAATGTTTAAACAGTTTACTAAAATAAATTTCAGTTTGTATAATCTGGCAAGATTGAATATCAGCTTCAATCACAATAATAGTTTACTACCACAAGATATAACTAAATGGAAATAAGTTACTTTATCAATATGATCGCTTTTTTTGGTAACATCACAAGTAAATAAACTCAAGACTTAGAAGGCAAAGAAACTTAATGGTTTCTAATTAATGCTGGGTTGAAGACTGACAATTTTAAGGACAAGTTTATTTAATCAGTAAATAGACATAGAATGAGAAAATTAGAAACATCTTAGCCAATAATATTCATCATTTCATAAAAAATAAATTCATATGCAATTACTATTTCCTGTCCTTTAACCAAATCCTTTATTTTATAGCAACCAGTAGGAAAAAGAACTAAGGAATGAAGCATGAAGAATATCTAGCATACATACAAAACAGATGGGTTGAGATCTTATAGAATAAGATGTTTTTAAGACATGAATTTTTAGACAGCTCCAGTGAGTGACCACTGAAAATTTTAAAGGAAAAATATTTTTCTACGAGCCAAGAATACTTGCACATTAATATTATATATTGAACTCACAACTTCCTTTTGGCATGTCCAAGCAACTTGAAGTATAAACACCCCCATCTACAAACATTCCTTACATATGAAAAAGACCCTTTAAGAGAAGGTACTTTAACCCTTGATCGATTTTAACTTTTCCTCTTTGAATCAAAGCCATCACAGCATAAACAGAGCACAGGCTTGAAAGTTCAAAAGACTTGGGGCTGAGTAGTCCTGTATCTGCCCCTTACTAACTATGACAACATTTGCCAGTTATTCAATCTCTCTGGGCCCACTTTATTTAAACTCTGAAATGGAGATAACAGCTACTTCAAAGGGTTGGGAGGAGATAACAGAAGGCACAAAGGGCTGTGCCTGGCACATATGCAGAGGAGGAGACTTCTTCAAGGGGTGATCTATTTTGGACAAGTACCTCTTTACTGCTTTCCCCTAGAAATATAAACTGTCTCCCATACTATTAAGGTACTATTTCACTATAAAAACTAAGAATCAGGAAAGAACCAGGGAGAGTTATGCTTCCAGTAAGAGTGAAATAGGTACCCTAGACCAACATTCCTACCGAAGAACAAAATAAAACTTGGACACACACACACACACACACACACACACACACACACACACCCCATCTTCTTGAGAGTGTAACTATCTTATATATTTTGCCAGTTAAAGCTCTAGGAGAATAAAGGAAGTCACAGCAATGAGCTCGGCCATACATAGCTACTTTTGCCTATAGGGCAATTCTCCACCCCTGGGAAGCAGCTGCCTCATAGGATGGATTGAGTCTCATAGGAAATAGGTGAGTCATGAGAAGACTTGCAATCTACCTAATAAGCCAACCCCCACTTTGTTCTGGTTTCTTCTGAAAGATTATGTGGCTACAATGGAGGTGGACCAAAAGTAAACCTAGCCTTGCATGGACTTGCCACCTGGCTCCCTCTCATCTGGTGGTCCATGAAATCTCAACTCCTACAATTGGATTAGGTGCTGTCCTGGCCATAAACTCTCCCCCACAAATCTGGCAGGCAAATCCTCTCTTGAGAAAGATAGTCATCTTAGTATGAGCAAGAATCTGAGTAAGAGACAAAAGAAAAAGACCAAGGCACGAGATATTGAAACAAAAAAATACAATAACCAAAACTTAAAACTCAATGGATGGATTTCAGAGCAACTAAGAGCTGAAGAAGGAATTGGTAACGAGGAATAACAAGTCAGAAAAAGTCCAGAAGATTTATCGTGGAGAAAAACAAATAGAAAACAAGGTAAGAGAATTAGATGAAATAATGAGAAGATTTAATGTATGTTAGTTGGGGTCCCAGCAAGAGAGAAGAGAGAGAATGAAGTAGAAACAATATTTGAGGAAATGGCTGAGAATTTTTCACAGAATGTTTTCATAGAATTTTCATTAGACATGTCTATCAACAAATTCAAGATTCCTAGCGAATCACAGCAGGATGAATAAGAAGAGATTATACCTAGACATAGCATAGAAAAATAAAGACAAAGCGAAAAATCTTAAAATAACCAGAGGTTAAAAAAAGACAAAGAAGTGACAGTTTGATAGCTGACAACAGAAACCAGAAGACAGTGGAATGATGATGTAGTCAGTGAAATGAAATAAAGTACCATTCAAACAATTCTATACCCAGGGACTTCAATAATAAGAGCAAACTAAAGACAAACACAAACTGAAAGAGTGTGTCATAGAAGGCTCACACTAAAGGAACTGCTAAAGGATACTTCAAGCAGGACAAAAATTACCCCAGATAGGTATGCCTCCTGTCACCTTTTTGGTCTTCTTCTAGCCTTGCTTTTGGTTTGTAATGGTTCTTTTCTTTCTTCTTGCCATCCTGAGTATGTCCAAGAAATCTTAGTTTTTCTTAATCTGTAGGCAGTACTCTGTGTTTTCTTGTCTCATTCCCATTCTCTAAGTTGAAATGTCTTGACTTTCCTTCTTGTATTGTATGCTGGGTGATTTCCCCCAAACAACAAAAATTTAATGCATAAGAAACAGAAAAGTTGAACTAACTTCTTCAGGCATGGTGGTTTTGAGAAATTCTTATGCAGTGCCCAGTTCTATCAACCCAGCCATGCTACACCCAGAGAAAGAGTACCCTGAAAACTTACAATCAGACTACTACTGAACCAAGTCTTTTTGTTTTAGGGGGAGAAGCGGTCTTTGGGAAATAGGCATGCTCTCTAATTGTTTGAAGAAAAATAATAAAGCCAATAGGCTATATTAGTTTTTATTGTTGCATAACAAAATTATCACACATTCAGCAGCTTAAAACAACATCCCTGCATGATTTCAGTTTCTGTAGGTCAGCAGTTCAGATGGCTCAGCCAAATTCTCTGCTTAGGGTTTCAAAGGCTGAAATCAAGGTGCCAGCAGGGCTGGGCTCTTATCTGGAGGCTCTGGGGAAGAATCCACTTCCAAGCTGATTCTGGTTGTTGGCAGACTTCAGTTCCCTATGACTGTAGGGGTAAAGGTCCATTTCCTTGCTGGTCATTAACTAGGCTCATAACTCCTAGAGTCTGTCTGAATTCGTTGCCAGGCAGCCCATTCCACCTTCAAGCCAGCAATGGAGATGTGCATCAAATCCCTCTCACGATCCATATCTCTTTCTTTAAGAAATCACCTTTAAATCAGCCCTCTTTACTTAAATACATTTGTTTTGAAAAGTGTAGCACTTCAATTAAGAGAAAACAGTATCACTTGCTATAAATAGATGGTGACCTTAAAAATAAATAGAACTAAAACAAAAGCACTATAAAATTCTAGGTAGGTACTGTTGCCTTCCTTCTAAATGCTATGAGCTTGAAGGCTACTCTCACTTTGAGGGAAAAAGAGGCTATGTTGGTTGTTAATGTTATATTAAGACCAAACCTTGACTTTCTCAAACTTATCAGAATAATTAAAAAGAAAACTGAAAGAAAACTAAAGAGAGTTCTTTTTGTTTATTACTATTTACATAATGATTTGTTGGGGTACCAGCTAAAATCATATACCCTACCAAAATACCTGTCACACACTTTAGGAAATATCACTTTAAGCCATGGTTAGAAATTTGAACAAACCTTTGTATTAGAAATACAAGGGTTTCCCTGAAGGATTTTGAATACTGTGTCATAGTAAAATTAGTTAAGAACAAACAAAAAGGCCATAATCAGACTAAACCTAAAGAGAAGCGTGGTTAATGAACTGCCCTGAATTCTGATACATATATACACCACACACACACACACACACACACACACACCCCCCTTGGAGCTTCCAAAGGCACAATGACCCACATACATTGATCTGTATGTTGCTACCATTTCTACTCTCCTTGAAAACGGTATTACTCTAACTTGCTCAGACTCCATTCCTTTATGAATTCTTAAAGGAGAAATTACGGTGTACCTAACAGAACTGTACAACAAGATCACTTAGATCAGGGGCCGACAAACTACAGGGCACAGGTGAATCCAGACTGCCACCTGTTTCAGTAAATAGAGCTTTATTGGAATACAATTACATGCGTTCATTTACATATTGTCTATGATTGCTTTTTGGCTACAACAGCAGAACTGAGTGGCTGACAGAAACTCTAAGGCATTCAAAGACTAAAAGATTTATTCTCTACCCAGCCGGGCGTGGCTCAGCGGTTGAGCGTCAACCTAGGATCCAGGCGATTGGGGTTCGATTCCCGGTCAGGGCACATGCCCGGGTTGTGGGCTCGATCAATGACTCTCTCATCATTGATGTTTCTGTCTCTCTCTCCCTCTCCTTTCCTTTCTCTGAAATCAATAAAGATATATTAAAAAAATAAATAAATATTTATTCTCTGGCAGTTCACAGAAATAGGTTGCCTACCCCCCACTAAAAATGTTCCTAAGTGTAGATCTCAATCACATAATATGTTCAGAGTGGAGGTTTCAGATTATGCTAAATGACTGCTTCATTATTTTCATCTTTAATGTTGAAAGTACTACAGATGTTCCCCTTTCTCCCCTACGCTTGACTGTGTTTCTTACCTCTTTGATTCTGCTATGGGTAAATTCGGCATGTTGATTCAACTTAGAATAAGAAATTATTCTTGTCAAAGAACTGACACTCCATTACCGGGGCTATTAGAATCTATATCTCAAGAAACATCACTATCTGTGCTTCTCTTTTATTCATCTCATCAACAATAGATCATTCTAAATAGACAGTCAGATCACGTTTTATGAGACTACTTTTAAAAACAACTTTATTTTTTAAAAGTTTTAGATTTTAAGAAAAATTATGAAGATAATACACAGGGTTCCCATATACCTTGTACCCAGTTCCCGTCATTAGCATCTTGCATTAGAATGGTAAATTTGTTACAATTAATGAACGAATATTGACAGATCAGCATTAACTAAAGTCCATTCTTTATTCAGATTTCCTTAGTTTTTAACTTAATTGTCCTTTTTCTGTTCCAGGATCCCATCCAGGACACCGAATGACATTTAGTAAGGTCTCCTTAGGCCCCTCTCAGCTGTGACAGTTTCTTGAACTTACCTTGCTTTTAATGACCTTGACAGTTTTGAGGAGTACTATTCAGGTGATTTGTAGAATTTTATCAAATGGAATTTCTCTGATGTTTTCCCCATCATTAGACCGGAGTTATGTGTTTTGAAGGAGGAAGATCACAGAGGTAAAGCGAGACTTTCATCACATCATATCAAAGGTATGTACTGTCAACATGACTCATCATGATGTTGACCTTGGTCACATGGTTGAGGTACTGTTTGTCAGGTTTCTCCAATCTAAAGTTATTTTTTGCCTCCCTTTTCATACTGTATAGTCTTTGGAAGTAAGTCACTATGTTCAGTCCAAAGGTACAGTACATTTCTTAGTTACTAGGCTTTAATTAGTGACTTACTCAATTTTTTAAAATTTATCTTTATTGTTGAAAGTATTATGGATATCCCTTTTTTCCCCATTGATCCCCTCTACTCCACAACCCCCCCACCAGGCCTTCACCACACTATTCTCTCTGTCCATGGGTTATACATATATGCATAGAAGTTCTTGGATTAATCTCTCCAACCACTCCCCCACCCCTGCCTTCCAATTGAGATTCATGTCTGTTCCACGCTTCTATGTCTCTGGATCTATTTTGTTCTTCAGTCTGTTTTGTTTATTAGATTCCATATGTGAGTGAGATCATGTAAAACTGAATCAGGAAGAATCAGGAAACTTGAATAGGCCAATAACAACTCATGAAATCTAAGCAGTGATAAAAAAAACTTCCAGCAAACAAAAGCACTGGTTCAGATGGCTACACAGAGGAGCTTTCTAATTCTTTAAGTTGCAGGGTTAGACAGCTTACTAAAAATTTTTCTTGCTTTCTGAGGTAGGCCTGTAGTGCTATGAACTTCCATCTTAGGACTACTTCTGCTGTGGCCCATAGATTTTGGGTTGTTGTGTGTTCATTTTCATGTGTTTCCAGGAAGTTTTTTCTTTCTTTCTTGATCTTACTGGTAATCCAATCATTATTTAATAACCTGCTATTTAGCCTCCATGTGTCTGAATGTTTTTGAGTGTTTTTATTGTAGTTGATTTATAATTTCATGCCATTGTGACCTGAGATGCATGATATGATTTTAATCTTCTTGAACTTGCAGAGACTTGTTTTGTGTCCTAACATGTGGTCTATCTTTGAGCATGACCCATGTGCACTGGAGAGGAATGTATATTCTGCAGCTTTGGGGTGAAATGTTCTGTAAATATAAATTAAATCCATCTGATCTAGTGTGCCATTTAGAATCACTGTTTCTGTGTTGACTTTTTGTCTGGAAGATCTATCCAGTGAAGTCAGTGGGGTGTTAAAGTCCATGACTATATTGCTGTTGATCTCTCCCTTAAAATCCTTAAGATTATTACTGATAGGTCCTTATTTATTGTCATTTAAATTCTTTATGCCTATTTTCTCTCTCTATTTCTTCTTATTATTACAGCAGTACCTTTAACATTTCTTGCAATGCTTCCATTTCTATTTCTAATTACAGCAGTCTCTTTAACATTTCCTGTAATGCCAGTTTGGTGGTGAATAACTCCTTTAACCTTTTTTTGTCTGGGAAGGTCTTTATTTCACCATTTTGAATGACAGTCTTGCTGGATGAAATATTCTTGGTTTTAGATCCTTGTTTTGCATTACCTTGAATACTTCATGCCATTCCCTTCTGGCCTGTAGTGTTTCTGATGAGAAGTCAGCTGACAACCTTATGGGAACAACTTTGTAGGTAACAGATTGCTTTTCTCTTGCTGCCTTTAAGATTCTCTGTCTTGAATTTTTGACATTTTAATTATGATGTGTCTGGGCATGGGCTTCTTTGGATTCTTCTCGCTTGGGACTCTCTGTGCCTCCTGAACTTGAATGACTTTTTCCTTGACCAGGTTAGAGAAGTTTTCTGCTATTACGTCTTCAAACAAGTTTTCTAACCCTTGCTTACTTTTGATCTCTTCTGGCACTCCTATGATATGAAAATTGTTATGTTTCATGATGTCCAACAGCTCCCTTAGACTGTCCTCCTGTTTTTAAATTGTTTTTTCTCTTTGGATATCTGATTGAGTGATTTTTTCCTACTCTCTCTTCTAATTTGCTCATCTGATCCTCAGCTTCCTCTAATCTGCTGTTTATTCCTTCCAATGTATTCTTTATTTCTGCTATGTCAATCTTCATTTCTGACTGGTCATTTTTTATAGTTTCCATATCTTTTTTTCATGCTGTTGAGCATTCTTATAATCAGTATTCTGAACTCTACATCTGACAGATTGCTTATCTCCATTTCATTTAGCTCTTTTTCTGGAGACTTCTCTTGTTCTTTCATCTGGGGCTTGTTTTTTTGTCTCCCCATTTTGGTTTCCCATTTGGGATTGTTTCTATGTATTAGGAAGGCCTGCTAGGACTCAGTCTTTTTGGAAGGTCTCTGGTACAGGCCAATGTCAGACGCTGTTTGTGAATGGCCTTGAGTACCCTGTTTGGAGCTATCAACAACCCATGGCTTGAGGTTTCCTCTGTTGGGGCTGGGTGCATTTGGACAGGACCAATATGCACACCAAAGTCTGGTTTTCCAAGGCCCAGGACCAGAAGCAGATCAGGCAGAGACTCAAAACACTCTGAGGTCTGCCTCAGCCTGCCGACAGATTAATCTGATTCTCTTAATGAGTCTCAGGCTGTAGACACTCCACTGGGTAGGGTGAGAGGTTTTCCAGCAGGGTGGGACAGTTGCTTCCTCTCAGGCAAAAACTGCTTGGAAGGTAAATGCCTGCCTGTGAAAGATGTCCTTTGCAGTATGGGGGAATGAATTGGCACAGGAATCCAGAGGGGTGCCCTCTGAGCTCTATCTCCAGAGCCCACAACCCTAGATTCTCCTCACACAGCTCCAGTCCACTCTGCCCTCCCTCTACTGGATCCCAAGGTGAATGCCTGCACAGGAAACTTTGTGTGTTGGCTCTTTAATAGGGTACCTGTATTTCCAGGTGCCTCTCCCTGGCTAACAAAAACCTTGCTGCTTTTCATAGCCGGATGTTATGTGGGCACCTTTCTCAGTTCTGGTGCTCTTGGCTGGGAAGCCCAGCTGGGGGTTTAGGCCCCAGGGCCCTCATCAGGAACCCCTTACAGCTGAGATATCCCTCTGGACCTTTAGCTGCTGCCTATGGGAGCCAAGCCAGACCCCTCGTGCCTCCGCACTTTCTACCATCTCTATGTGGTCTCCACTTTTCCTCCTTGGTTATGAGGGTGCTCTCCAGCTCGTCTTCAGTTGCAGTTGATTATTTAGGATGATTTTTCTATATTTTAGTTGAAATTCCAGTTTGGTCCCAGGAGAGTATCAGTGTAGTTTCCAGTCAGTCTGCCGCCATCTTTAATCTTCCCAAGTGCCTTATTTTATTAAGTGACTCACTTGAATCAATACAATATTCACGTAAAAGTAAAAAGTTTAAGTTAAAATTTTTTTCTTGCTAAACAAACTGCATTTACATATTTGGATGAAATTAACACCATTAGCATATTTAAATTTTTTTCATTCTTAGTACTTTGGCAATTCTTACAAAGATTCATTGTTTCTGAAGGTATCACATAAAGCAGAGAAATCTTAGAATTTCCAAATGAAATAAGTCAAAATCTCCACAAGTATTTCCTAAGCAAAAAATCTAACAAAATGTGAAGGATGGATCTTAATAGAAATGGATTTAATTCTCATAGAAAAAAAAATGTGACTGATTCTGGACTATTTTTCCTATCTACCACTTTACCCAATTTTGTACAAAGTTAGACGAGCCATCACCATCTCACAATTCAATAGATATTTCCCCCTCCCTGAATGGCAAAATGAATTTAGATAAGTTTTTGTGAAGAAAACTACTAAGAATTCTTGGTTATGTTAGGGTTGGTTGGTACCCTTACTTAAGACTATGATAATCTGGTCAGAACACAAAGACATCAAGGTCAGTAGCTCCCAATTCCCCTCGTAGCTAGGACGTGGCTGATGAAGCACAATCATTACTAAAGAGAACTTAATAAGTGGAAGAAATTTTTGTTAATCTTTTTCAGGCCGAGCCTGAGCTGGTCCTGGGCTAAAATGAGGCATTCAAGAAAGCTGGTCTTTGTCATCGACTCTTCCCATTCCAGATGCCCTCTCCTCACTTGCTGCTGGCCGGTGACCTTCTCTTCCTCTGTGCTGGCTACCAGTAATCACAGACAACACAAGCAGCCTTCAAGGGTGGCTCTCTCATAAACAGAAACTCTAGAAGGAAAGCTCTTAGTGGCAGCTACTCTAGGAGGAGCTCACAGAGGACTCAGTAGGCCAGTTACCTCCCCAAGAGAAGACGGGCATTCACAGGCCAAACAGAGGGGAGACCAGAATCCACGGGACTCAGGGTGGGGCAGACTTGCTGATGTCAGCAAGTATTACCCAACAGCTGAGAAAGTTCAAATCTACTTCAAGTGACTCACCTAGAACACATTGGCTGAAGTCATGGGTTCACTCCTCATTTTTTTCCATACTCTTGAAGAGTAAAATAAGTGAAAAGCTTACAGAAAAGTGCTTTTGTCAGAAGCAATGACAAACAAAAGGACTAAAATGATGCTATTTGAAAACTACCCCAAATGAAGAAATATTTTTAACCTTGACCCAACTCTGACCTCATTCAAGGAACAGCCTGAGAAGAAGCTGTAAAGTTGATGCTGACCTGGCTTTTTTCACTGGGAAAAAAATGAGAATCCAATTATGTTGCCTAGAAAGACATTCATACCACTTAACATTAAGTGCACTAAACAAAAAGGCTAATACTGAAGTAAAAGGTGTAAAATGCATACTAAGAACCAAAACTTTAAAACAGTACATCTGGTGTGCAATTCATTGTAGGGCTATAGGCAATTAGGGTTTCCTCAAACATCTTTCACAAAGCCAGCTATAATAGAAGAGAAGAAATGAGTTCCACTGCACAGTCTTACTTTTATTTTGGTTGTAACATTAATAGTGAATAACACTGAAAGCACTGAACGACAAAGATTTCATCAGTTGAAAAAATGATGGACCACAATCCTTTTTAAGGAACACATCAAAAAAGCCATTACTGGAAGAAACAAGATGGCAGCATAGGTAACAGCTCTACCAAATGCCTCCCACAACCACATCAAAATTACAACTAAAATACAGAACAACCATCTCTCAGAACTTCCTGAAACCTAGCTGAACAGAAGTCCTACAACCAGGGAACTGAAGAAGCATCAAGACCAGTAGGAGGGGCGGAGATGCAGGTGGATCGGGGCTGGATCACAGAGACTCAGCTGTGGGCCCACATCCAGTGCCTCGGTTTAAACCTGGGAGGGACATCTCAACGGTGGAGGTTTCCCAGAGGAGTGAGGGGTCTCAGCTCCACAGAAGGGCCCCAGCCCAGGGCTCCAGGGCCAGGAAGAGAAATTCCCACAACTTCGGGCTGTGAAAACCAGCGGGGAATGTGGCTGAGGGTCACAGAGGAAATGGGAGTCCCAGGCAGCTCCTCTTAAAGGGCCTGCACACAGACTCACTCAGACGTGCTCCGTCTGAGCCCAAGCACTGGGCAGCAGGCTTGAAAGGAACCTGGGACACACAGGGAGGAACTAACCTGCCTGAAATTGGGGCAAGAGGTGGAGGGGTAGCTTTCTCCCAGAAAGAAGAGCTGGCACAGGCCATTGCTCCTTTGGTGAGCCCTCCCCCACATAGCCGGGGGCCATATTTGAATCTTCAACACCTGACTAACACCTTTGGCCCTGCTCCTGTGATTCCCAGAGGCCCCACCCCTCCCTACCTGCAAGCTCATCCAAGTGGCTTTTCTGTGCAAGTGGCCTCTCGAGCCTCATGCTTAGGACTTTCCTAAAATCTCTCAAACAAGCAGCAGCGTGCCCCATTTGGCTCGATAAGCAGCTCCAGGCCTGGCACTAGTGGCAGCTTACATTGGCTCATAGCTTGGCATCTCCTGGACAACACCAAGTCCAGCACAAGTAGCAGCCAACTATGGTTTGCTGTGTTGCTCAGGCTGGGTGGCCCTGGGCAAGGCACTGGCACAGGCTGCCTTTGCACTTCCTGGGAAGCCCCGGAGACAGTGCACCTTGTGGTCAGACTCAGCCACGCTGGATTACAACCCTACCATATCCACGAGTGACACACTCAAGGGGAGCACTTGGTGAACACCAAAGCCCCACTGAAGTAAATCCTGCTCCACAGGGTTGTCTTCAGCACAGCAACTCTTTGGTTGTAGTTGCAGCTGGTCCTCACAGCCCATTGGTCTGGGGGTCAATTCCTCCCAGTGACACCAATAGCAACCAAGGCTCAACTACAACAGGACAGTGCACACAGCCCATTCAGGGGAGCACCTAGAAGGCCGAGCTCAGGTGACTGGGGAGGCTGAGCCACTGGACCCTACAGGACACCTACTACACAAAGCCACTCTACAAATTCCAGGAGACACAGCAGCTCTACCTAATACATAGAAACAAACACCTGAGAGGAGCCAAAACGTGGAGGCAAAGAAACATGTCACAAAGGAAAGAACAGAAGAAATCTCCAGAAAAGGAACAAAATGAAATAGAACCGAACAAGCTATCAGATACAGAGTTCAGAATTATGGTTATAAGGATGCTCAAACATATTAGTAAGAGTATTACGAAAACAATTGCGACCATCGGTGACATAATAAAGTACTAATTTGCAGTGAAGGCTACATGAACTGAAATGAAGAATAATTTACAGGGAATCAACAGTAGAGTAGAGGATGCTGAGAATCAGATCAGCAACTTGGAACATGAGGAAACAAAAAACACCCAACCAGAAGAGCAAAAAGAAAAATGAATCCACATATATGAAGATAGTATAAGGAGCCTCTGGGACAACTTCAAGAGGCCCAACATTCGTATTATTGGGATTCCAGAAAGAGAAGAAAGAGAGCAAAAAATTGAAAATCTATCTGAAAAAATAATTACAGAGAACTTCCTCTACCTGGGGAAAGAAATAGACTTACAAATCCAGGAAGCACAGAGGGTCCCAAACAAGAGGAACCCAAAGAGGCCCACAGCAAGACACATCATAATTAAAATGCTAAAGGTTAAAGACAAAGAGAGAATCTTAAAAGCAGCAAGAAAAAAGCACATAGTTACCTACAAGGGACCACCTATTCGACTGTCAGCTGATTTCTCAACAGAAACTTTGCAGGCTAGAAGGGAGTGGCATGAGATATTCAAAGTGATGAAAAACAAGGGCCTACAACCAAGATTACTCTACCCAGCAAAGCTATCATTTAGAATTGAAGGTCAGATAAAGAGCTTCACAGATAAGAAAAGGCAAAAGTTCATCACCACCAAACACAGCACTACAGGAAATGTTGAAGGGTCTTCTTTAAGAAGAATCTAATGAACAAAAGCATCTGACGAACTAAATAGTTTCAGAGACATTGAAGCATGCAACAGACGATCATATTTCAGAGGAAAGAGGGAAGGGGGGTGGAGGGTGGGAAGAGATTAACCAAAGAAGTTATATGCATATATGCATAACCCATGGACACAGTCAATTATGGGTGAAGGCCTGGCGAGGGGGTGAGAGCGAGGTGGAGGGGATAAATTGGGGGGGGAAATGAGACACCTGTAATACTTTCAACAATAAAGATAAATTTAAAAAAAAGTCATTACTATTCCATTTGTGAAAAAATTCTGGCACTTCCACAGTACACAAAGGCTGAGTTACTGTTCTTAATGAGATTGTAGTTTGTTACTTCCATACAATAGACTAGATTTTTGAGCTTGGTCTATACCTCTGATTTACCACAAATACTTAGTTGATCTGTAATACAAACAATCCAAAGTACTATATATCTGCTGCTTTTATTTCTTGAACAGATGAAATGGATCTCAATTACCAACTAAGGAAATCACATCAGGTTAAAAATATACTACAGGTAATACACTATTGATCAAGACTAATAATTCTTTTTGAAAGAAATCGCTCAGCTTAAACCTTAACTCTAGTACATAAAATGTATTATAGTGATCAGAAAATAAAGATTGTTGTGGTGATGAGTGGAATTAGCAAAGGCTATTATTTCAATCACTGCTCAAGACATTCTCAGTCTTGCCATAATGTTGCTTTTCACAGAGCAGAGACAAGGAATGGTAACATTAGTACTTGATTCAAATATGCAATGCTTATTGTTTTCCAATCGTAATAAAACATTAAAGAAATTAAACTATCAATCACAGTGCATAATGCTAAAGGTATTAGAGTAAATCTGTTGTTTTTTGCTTTACCTAAAATCTTGGACAGATTTTTACTCTAAATCAGCAAGTCACTGCCAAGGCAAGAGAATAGCTTTAATAGTGTGTTCTTTAAAAAGTGAAATTCTGTACTTACATCAATGTCTAGATTAGAACTGATCAGAAACAATGCACACTTGAAAATCATACTAATCCTTTTTGGTTTTTCAGTGAGTTTTCTTTACAGCTTAACTAAAACATTATGGCCTTCTTGTCCTGTTGGAGTTTCCTCTCTTCAGGACTCAAGTTTCTTTAGAGCATTTGCAAAACCATTTTAGCCTTCTTCCTTCTCTTCCCTTAGCTCCTCATACAGAACATCTTGATTTGTTTACTCCAAGCCTCAGATGTGCTGCTCTCCTTATCAGAAACATCACTATGGGAACACCTTCACTCCTAGTCACTTAGTGAGCCACAAATGTACCTCTGCTTATGCTCTTTGATTCTAGAGTTATGACATGTTTTAAAGAAAGAAGCGTTAACGACAATATAAAGGGTGGGGGGAGAGAAGGTGAGAAGTTGGTGGAGATGACTGCCAGAGAAACAATAATGCATGTGAAATGAAGCATACTAATCAGGAAGGTATAATAATGCTTCCTTAAAAAACACTATATTGGTTAGTATATTTGTGTACAAAGCTAAAGAAAAAATGTGTTACAATTCCAGTACAAAAGAAAATTTACAATAGTTGAGCCACAATCAATAAAATTTGATATTTACAAAAGACTGGTTTTAGCCCTAGCTAGGTAGCTCAGTTGGTTAGAGTGTCATCCTGATACACCAAGGTTGTGGGTTTGATCCCTAGTAAGGGCACATACAAGAATCAATCAATGAATGCATAAATAAGTGCAATAAGTCGATGCTTTTCTTTAGCTCTCTCTCCCTCTCTCTATAAAAATCAATCAATACAAAAATTAAAACACCTGGTTTTAGGATTTACAAAGAAAAAAAATTAATCCCAATAAATATACTTTCATAAAAATAAATATGAAAGCAGGAAAAATTCAGATGTTCTAACTATGGTACAAAAAATTGATCAAGGAATTAAATTGGCCTAGTGGAACAATTTGAGCTGAGAAATACTTTCTCAATATAAAATTCATTAATATTGGTTAAAGTCTGATTAAAATACTTATATTTATGTCCAAGTGGTCAAAAGTTTCCATAGGTCAAAAGTCCTGCACCTAACAAAGAAGCATAAAAGGATTACTCATTCACATGTCACATTCACCACAGTCTTCAGGAGCAACATCAGGAATAATAAAATTATTAGTAACAGGTACTGTATTAGTATTATAAGTATATATTTCAATATGTTATTAGTTTATTATTAGTATTGTAAGTATGAACACTATGTGCCATTTTCCTAAGACTTTCTGGTATTATTAACTAATTCTCATAACTATTCTAGAATACAGGCAGTATTTTTATTCCCATTTTACAGATGAAGAAACTGAGGAACATAGCCCCAGTGTTAGTAACTGGTTCAATCAGAATTCAAATCCAAAAATTCCAGATCTTTTCTTTTTAATTTTTAAAAATCCTCACCCGAGAATATGTTTTTAAAAAATTGATTTTAAGAGAGAGAGGATGGAGGACATAAGGCACTAGAGATTTCCTCATAGGTTTTTCTATTAGCCCATCCCTCTCTGTTTCATCCACCACCACAAGACAATTATCTTCTCTAATTGAAGACTGGAACGTGTGTGTTCTAGTTCTAAACTCATCACTATTACTTCCAACTCTCTGGGGCTTCCCTCAAGTAGGGGAATTAGACTGGTCCCAAATCTCTTTTTGTAGGGACAAATCATTTAGCCAAAGACCGAAGGTTAACAATCAGGAGCAAGGCGGAGAATATTCAGGAGATATAGCATTTCCAGAGTGGAGGAAAGGTTTGTTCCTAATGGAAGTTACCAGATTCTAGCCCCATTACCAAATAGATATTATGAGCAAGGGCAAAGACTATAGTGGTTACTTGAGATCATCAGAAAGACCAAAGTCCAGAGGGAAAGGGCCTGCTAATAAATATTAGACACATCTCCATGCTTCTTTTGCATGAAATACTCATTACCTTGAAAGGATGCTGTGTGAATGGAATACCTGTGACTAACGAAGGCAGCTATTCAATAGGTACCTGAGGATTTCAGTTCTGACCAATCAGATCAAAATATAACATCTACCAAAGGATTTAGTTAGTCCAGATCTAAAATACTAGGCTCTCAAGAAATCATTTAACCATTCTCTACCATGAGTTTCTATCCCTTCCTACAATATCTAGGCTGGGTAATAATGCCGTTGTAATTTAGCCCAAAGGTGTCCTGATGTACAATGCTGTAAAATGCAACCAACTTAAGTCACAACAAAGCATCAATCACCAAAAAGGTTACATCTTAGGCATGGTTGGTGGTATAACACTGTGAATATAATTAAAGCCACTAAAGTATATACCTAAAATGGTGAAAATGACAAATTTCATGACTAATACATTTACCACAAGTTTAAATAATAATAAGAAATGGGAAGGAACAAAAAATACATCTCAGAATGTGCTTTCATTAGGCATGAGCATATGCTTTTTAAAAATGAGTACATATTTTAAGTGAAATAAGTATACTATGATGCTTCAGTTTTAAAGGACAAACTTTTGCTTTGACATTCAATATTATTTTATATTAGTTTCAGGTGCACAGCATAGTGCTTAGACAATTACATAATTTACAAAGTGATCCTCCTAATAATTCTAGCACCCACCTGGCACCATACATAGTTATTAAAATATTATTGACTACATTCCCTATGCTGTACTTTACATCCCCGTGACTATTTTGTAACTACCAATTTGTACTTCTTAATTCCTTCACTTTTTTCACCCAGCTCCCAACCCCCCTCCCATTTGGCAACCATCAGTCTGTTTTCTGTATCTATGAGTCTGTTTCTGTTTTGTTAGTACATTTATTTTGTTTCTTAAGATTCTACATGTAAGTGAAATCATATGGTATTTGTCTTTCTCTGACTGGCTTATTTCACTTAGCATAATATCCTCTATGTCCATCCATGTTGTGACAAATGGTAAGATTTCATTCTTTTTTATGACCTATGAATATTCCATTGCATACATGTACCACAACTTTTTTATCCATTCATCTACTGATGCGCACTTGGGTGCTTCCATAACTTGGCTATTGTAAATGACACTGCAATGAACACAGGGGTGCATATATCTTTTCCGATTAGTGTTTTGGGTTTCTTTAGATATATACCCAGAAGTAGAATTGTATAATTTCTCTGGAGAAGTGTCCATCAGGAAGGACCAACTTTTCCTTAATAGCACTAATCAACATCAATCACATAATGACAAAAGCCTCCTAAGAATCAGAAAGTAAATGCCTATAGATACAGGTGGAATTTCTTATACCTGTTATACTTCTGAAAACTTAATTATATGTGTTATATATGAATGAATTGGAGGGAAAAATTGGTAAAACTCAGCTTGAAAAGGTGATTTCTCTACAGTGAAGATTTTTATTTTTATTTTTTGCAAAGCAAGCAAGTGTCCAATAAGTACCTAAAATTCTGGCTTCTGTACATGGTTTTGTTAAAGTGAGGCTCATCTAGAATAAAAAAGTTTCAGATGTAGAGATGACTCCAGGTGTCACTCACTTGATCCAGTCCCTTCATTTTATAGATGAAGACTCTAGGTCTGTAAAAGAGACAACCATCACCTTGCAGGTACCTCAAAACGCACACTCAAGGACACATGAACGCATGAGGTGCTGGTGACAGAGCTAAAACCTGAACTCTGGAACTCAAAAGTGCATCAATCTTCATTCACTTCATACTTTTCACCATTTCTTTTCCTTCCAATCATCACGGCTCAAGAATGCCAAATACATTTTTAATTCATATGAAACACATGGTTACTCATATTTTTAATATCCCTATCACATTTCCCAAGGTGTATTCTGAGGCTCACTATTCCTGCAAAATATTCTACTACTTACGGGTTCCTTAAGTAAATTTAGGAAACATTCTATAATATCCTTATCTTTAAAAAAACTCAACACATATTACCAAGTTTAAGGCTCTGAAAGGTCCTATGGAAAAGAGACTTGTTAAATTTCATTAAAACTAAGCCTTTCCTAAACTTCTTAGCACATAATCTTAAAAAAAAATAGAACCAATATTCTTTGAGGCATATTTTGGGAGAAGCTGTCCTACAGCCTCATTAAAGCCCTGGAGTATATTTGTATCTCTGGAACTGAATTCAACTCAAAACCCATCAAATAAATTTTCAACAAAAAGTACAGCTATCAACTACACAATTGATTCTTAGGGGAGAAAAATGTATTACAATGTATAAAAATAACAGACCTCACATAGTAAAAGAGTAAATTCTGACAAATCATTTTTATTCAACACTTGACAGAGTTTAAAATTTTAAAGATAAAAAGCAAAACACAGGTTCTGATATAGAACATGTTTATTACAGAAACTCAGAATTTTCAAAGAACAAGATTATGACACAGTATAGGTGAACACATGCTACTCCTACTCCAAAGAACAAACTTTTAAAAAAAAATCCTCACCCAAGGATATACTTTTATTAATTTTAGAAAGAGAGGAAGGAGAAACATTCATGAGAGAGAAACATCAATCGGTTGCCTCCTGTATGTGCCCTGACCAGGGTCGAACACACCACCTTTTGGTGTGTGGGACGATGCTCCAACCAACTGAGCCACCCGGCCAGGGCAAATAAATGTTCTTAAGATTGATGTTCTCCCCATGGCTTTTGGGAACAGTCTTTCTGTTGAAGTGATAATATAGATTTGTAGGCTACCTAAACTGATTATATAGGTTTCCTCCTAACCTGAAGGCAGCAGGGTTTGATGAATCCACAATAAACAATCAGGATAGCATTTTGTTAACTTTTATATCAAGCATGGAATTTTGGGAATTTGATATAAAATGTACAATTAACTCTTGAACAATGTGGGTTTGAAATGCATGGGCCCACTGATACAAGGATTGTTTTCAATAAACGCTGTGAATGTACTTCTCTTCCTTATGATTTTATTTTCTCTAGCTTACTTTATTGTAAGAATACAGTATATAATACATGTAACATACAAAATGTGTGTTTATTGACTTTGTTATCAGTTAGTCTTCCAGTGAACAGTAGGCTATTAGTAGTTAAGTTTTGGGGGAGTTAAAAGTTATATGCGGATTTCTGACTGCATGGGAGTCAGCATCCCAACCTCTGCATTATTCAAGGGTCAACTGTAATTACATACACTTTTTCTTGTTCAGACAAAAAAATCCTTTAACCAGAAAATCTGATTAAGTTGAATAATTAACTCAAGCTCTCAAAAACCTATAGGGGTAAGCCAACAGGTGCATCAGAGAAAGCAAGCAGCGGCTGACAATTCTTTGGTGGAAAGTAAGTTGTATACTTATACAAGCTGCCCCAATGATTATCAAGCCCAAGTTTTGCTTTTCAAAATCAGGCTTCAAAATCTACAAAAGAAACCATACAGACACCCTCAAGAGTACAGTAACTTAGCAATAAAGTTTAAGGATACAGAAAAATTAAATATGACAATCCACACAAAATAAGCCTTTCAATCCTAGAAAACTAAAATGGGGAGACCTCATGAATGGTAACACATAAAACAAGGGCTAATAGTACATGAGAACAACTCCAGGCATTTTCCCAGTGACTAAGCTATAAAATGATAGCTCAGGATATTATTAACATGTAGCTTTCCTTCTGGTTATCAGTCAATATGTAAAAAATTAAGGTAATTTTTTTTCTACTCAATTTCCACCATTTCTTCCCTTTTGCCTCTTCCCTAAATTTCCCTGGCAATATTTTTCCTTTTGTTTGGCCAGCTGGACTCAAAAGGTTTAGAACCTAAAGTGAGTTTCCCACTGCATATAAGTTATGCTTACCCTATACCGTAGTCTATTAAGTGTACAGTACCATTTTGCCTAACCATCATCACCTGAGCCTTCAGTGAGTCATAATCTTTCTGCTGGTGGACGGTCTCGCCTCGATATTGATGGCTGCTGACTGATCAGGGTGGTGACTGCTGAAGGTTGGGGCGGCTGTGGCAATTTCTTAAAGTAAAATAACAATAAAATTTGCTGCATCAGTTGGCTCTCTCAGTTTCTCTGTAGTATGAAATGCTGTTTGATAGCATTTTACCCACAGAACTTCTTTCAAAATTGGAGTCAGTCCTCTCAAACCCTGCCACTGCTTTATCAACTGAGTTTATGTAATATTCTAAATCCTTTGTGGTCATTTCAACAGTCTTCGCAGCATCTTCACCCGGAGTAGATTCCATCTCAGGAAACCACTTTCTTTGTTCTTCCATAAGAAGCAACTCCTCATCTGTTCAAGTTTGATTGTGACATTGTAGCAAGTCAGCACATCTTCTAGCTCCACTTCTAACTCTAGTTCTCTTGCTGTTACTTCCTTCACTGAAATCTAGAACCCCTCAGAGTCATCCACGAGGACTGAAGTCAGCTTCCTCCAAATTCCAATTAATGTTGATATTTTGACTCTTCCCTGAATCACAAATGTTCTTAATGGCATCTAGAATGGTGAATCCTTTCCAGAAGGTCTTCAATTTACTTTGCCCAGACCCATTGGAGAAATCACTATCTATGACAGCTATAGCCTTACAAAATGTATTTCTTAAATAATATGACTTGAAAATCGAGACTGCTCCTTGATCCACAGGCTACAAAATGGATGTTGTGTTAGCAGGCATGAAAACAACATTAATCTCGCTGTACGTCTCCATCAGAGCTCTTGGGTGACCAGGTGCATTGTCAATGAGTAGTAAGATTTTGAAAGGAAATCTTTTTTTCTGAACAGTAGGTCTCAACACTGGGCTTAAAATAGTCAGTAAACCATGTTGTAAACTGATGTGCTGTCATCCAGGCTTTATTGTTCCATTACAGAGCACAAACAGTTGATTTCTCATCATTCTTAAGGGTCCTGGATTTTTGGAATGGCAAATATACACTGCCTTTAACTTAAAGCCACTACCTGCATTAGCCTCTAACGAGAGTCAACCTGTCCTTTGACACCTTGAAGCCAAGCAATGACTTCTCCTCCTAGCTATGAAAGTCCTAGATGACATCTTCTTCCAATATAAGGCTGTTTGGCCTACATTGAAATTCTGTTGTTTAGTGTAGCTACCTTCATTAATTACCATTCCAAGTCAAGTCTCCTTGCATCACCATTTATCCCCCTTTTCCTTTCTTCTACTTCCTCCCACCCCTTTCCTCTGGTAATCACTGTTGTCTCTGTTCAGGAGACTTATTTAATTGCTTAATCCCTTCACCTTTCTCACCCTTTTCTTCTGCAGCTTCCTCCCCTCTCTCAGCCTTCATAAATCTGAAGAGAGTTAGGGCCTTGCTCTGGATTAGGCTTTGGCTTAAGCGAGTGTTGAGGCAATAAAGCTGTTTCACTTTCTTATCATTCATGTGTTCACTGGAGTAGCACTTTGAGTTTCATTTAAGAATTTTTCCTTTGCATTCAAACACGGCTGTTTGGTGCAAGAGGCCTAGCTTTCAACCTGTCTCAGCTTTCGGCATCTTCCCTCACTAAGCATTTCTAGTTTTTTATTTCAAGTGAGAGACTTGTAGCTCTTTCTCTCACTTGAACACTTATAGGCCATTTAAGGGATATTAACTTAATTTCAATATTGTTGTGTCTCAGGAAATAAGGAGGCCCGAAGAGAGGGATAGAGATGGAGAAACAGGCGATTGGGGGAGAAGTCAGAACACACACAACGTTTATTGAGCAATTTTACCATTTTGCATATGCCTGGTTCATACAACAGTAACATTAAAGATCACTGATCACAGGTCATAACAAATATAATTATAATAAAAAAGTTGAAAATATTGTGAGAATTACCAAAATGTGACAGAGACATGAAGTGAGCAGATGCTATTGGAAAAATGGCACTGACAGACTTGTTCATTGCAAGGCTATCAAAAACCTTCAATTTGTAAAACACAATATCTGCAAAGTGCAATAAAGCAATGTACAATAAAATGAGATACGTCTGTATGGTCTGTTGTAAGGATCTCCTAAGTAAATCACCAAATAATTAAAAATTTACTAAACTTTTTAGCTCAGCAAAGATAAGTTTAAATACGAAAGAAAAAAATATGCAAATAAAATGACCTTATCTTTCTGAAATTAAAAATTATAGTTCACTGTCTTTCATTTACGAGCAAATTTCAGAATGGGGATTCAATTAGGCTCTGTAGAAGGAGATGATGGAGAATTTGGAAGCAATAGAAAAATGTAGAATTATTATTGCAGTGACTGGAGCTAGTGCCATTTGTTAGAAATGGTACAAATTATTAATCTGTTATCACATTAAATAAATTTAAAATTTTTTCAAAAAGTGCTACAAGAGTTGCCTGTATTTATATGTAATTTCATTTGATTACACAGCAAGAAACAGCTTCTTCAGTTATAGTATTAAGAACATGAAGAAGGATTTCCTGTCTTAAAAACATTCATTGACATTCAGATTAACATGAAGAAATTCAACATCAGACCTCTTGAAACCTTAAACAGAAATATTTGGTGAACTCAAGACTTATGGGTATTTTCAATATGAATGACACCTTGTAGGAAATAATACAATAAGGCAGCACATCTACTCCACTTATATGTCTTTATGATTAGTTTTAAACAACTGTTTTGTCCTTTGCTTTGTGGTTTTCAGACTCCCTCATTCACCCCCCAATTTAACAGGTTTATTAATAATACTGTAAGTAAGCTCTATACAACTGTGGAAATTGGTCGTACTTTCTTAATCTAAATCATAATGCTAGAGCCATCTCATTTCAGTTGCACAACACTATCTGAGTGAGATCAAGACACTTTTTTTGGTCATTTCTCAACATTCCTAAAAAGCGAAGAAGAGAGTATTACCCCTAATTTAAAGATAAAAATGGAAGTGCAGATAACACAAAGAGGGCTTCTAGTAACGTCCTAGTTTCTTGACTTGGGTGCTGAATACAGGAGTGTGTTCAGTTTGTAAAAGCTCACCAAGCTACATGCACTAATGATTTGTATATTCTTCTGTATATTATATTATACTTGAGTAAAAAAACTCAAAAAAGGAAAAAAATTAGAGTCAGATTCCAAAACATACAGTAACTTGCCTAAAGTGGCAGAGGCTGGCCCAAATGCTAGCCATGTGACTCTTGGGTAGTATTTAGTGCTCTACATCCAACTGTCCTTGTTGCTTTCTCTGTTAATCACTTTCTTCCACTCTATCTCTTATTTCTCCTTTGACCATCAACAAATAAAATATTCTGCCTCATCATCAGGATATGCCTGGAAGACCACCCTTAAAAAACTTTCTCTTCATGTCGACTTAATCTTACACACATGTGGTAATATGTATCCCTACAACAACCAAGCCTCATCCTAGCTAGGAGACCCAAATGTATTTCACTAATTGATAACCATGCCTTGGTAGTCTGACTGCAACCCTTATAAATAATTACTGCATTGTGTACAATTATGATTTTAACTATAATATATCTCATTATCTAAAAGTTTAAGTCAATCCTTATACTTTCTTTAAAAATACTAACACTTGAAGTGTGTGTGTGGGTGTGTACAGGAATGTCATACTATTCCCCACATCTCTTAGATTCTCTGAAATGGTGGGGAAAGGTCAGTGGAACAATTCTGCAGAAGCCAGACTTGGTCACATAAATATTTCACATCTATCTTTCCAATCATCTCTCAACACCATCTAGACACATATTATATCCATCTATATTAACCACAATCATTTTAAAAAGATGATTAGGTCTTCAGCTGTCCCCAATGTCTTTATACAAACTGTTTACTTTGCCTAGAATACCCTCCCATTTGTCCAATCCCTCTCTACTAATCCTTCAAGATTTAACTCAAGTATCTAGGAATTGTTTTTAATTCCCCCTCAGATCAAGTTAAGTGTTCTCTCCCGCCTTAGTGCTCACAAAGCCCTGGACTGCTGTACACCAATAGAAAGAGCAATGAGTCAAGAATCACAAAACTCACTAATATTAAAATGTGTTATGAGTCTGAAAGATACCTTTACTCAGAGGCTAGATCATTCCCCCAATTCTCACTCTTCAAGTAGGCTGGGTTCCCTTTCTATTTCTGTATTCTGCCATAGTACCCCTTTGGGTTTCCTTCACAGTACTCACAACTGAATTTTAAACAATTATTTGTAGAATTATTTAACATCTGTCTCCCTCTCTAGATTGCAAGTTCCATGACAGAAATGGCACCTTCTATACTATTCACAACCATATCCCTAGGGCTCAGAAGAACCTGGAACATAGTAACTGCTCAATAATACATTTTGTTGAATGAATGTTTCCAAGAAGCCCCATGCCATTTGGTTCACCTGATAGGTTATTTTGGTTTACTGCTTCAAAAATAATATTCTGAATTAGTATGCCAAAGCTGCTTCACATATACAACTTATATTTATGACATTATGGAACAATCACAACTACGGCAAACTAAAAAAGTGAAATAATTCAATTATTTACATGTTTACTTCCCCTATTTTAAATTTTTTCCAGTTTTATTAAAATATCATTGACATACATCACAGTATAAGTTTCAGGCATACAGCATGATGGCTTGATTTACATATATTGTGAATACTTCCCCTATTAAATGAGTTCCCAAATGGCAGAGACAGCGTATAATTATATCAAGGTGGCTGAACAGTTCAAATTATAGAGGCAAACTTCCTTAGGCTCTCAGCTTTACCACTCAAGAGCCTGGTAAGCCTGAACAGGTGATTTACACCTGTCTTAGTCTTTCTTCACTTATATCTATAAAATGAGGATAATACCACCTACCTCCTGGGACTGTTGTATTTCCCCCCAGCTTTATTGAGGTATAACTGATAAATAACAACTGTATATGTTAAAGGTATACAATGTAATTTCACGTACATATACACTGTGAAACAATTACCATGGTAAAATTACCAAATCAATTAAGATTTCCATCAACTCACATAGTTACCATTACCTTTTTTGTGGGGAGAACAAATATGATGATTTACTCTCTAAGCAAATTTCAAGTATGCAATACAGTATTATAGTCACCATGCTGTAGATTAGGTCCCCAGAGCTTATTCATTCTATACAACTGAAAATTTGTACCCTATGAGCAACATCTATTCCCCCCCCCCCCCCCGGGGACCGCCATTCTAATCTCTGCTTCTATGATTTTGACTACTTTAGATTCCACATATCAGTATTTGTCTATCTGTGCCTGGCTTACTTCACATAGCATAACGTCCTTCAGGTTAATCCATATTGTTACAAACAGCAGAATTTCCTTCTTTTTAAAAGGGCTGAACGATATTACAGCGTGCGTGTGTGTGTGCATGCGTGTGTGTAAACAGACAGTATTTTCTTATCCATTCACCCATCAATGGTGACTTAGGTTGTCTCCACATGTTGGCAGCTATCTCATCAAGATACTGATTCATTCCTTTGGATATAAAACCCAGAAATGGAATTGCTGGATTAGATGGTAGTTCCATTTTTATTTTTTTGAGAAACATCCAAACTTTTTCTTAATGGCTGTACCAATTCGAATTCTGACCAACAGTGTACAGAGTCCCTTTTCTCCACATCCTTGTCAACACGTGTATTATTCTTGATAATAGCCATTTTAACAGGTGTGAGGTGGTATCTCATTGTGGATCTGATGCACACTCCCTGATGATTGGTGAGGCTGAGTGATGCTATGAACTTCTCTCTTAGAATTGCTTTTGCTTCATCTGACAAGTTTAAATATGTTGTGTTTCCATTTTCATTTGTCTCATTATTTTATTTCCCTTTTGATTTCTTCTTTTACCTATCAGTTGTTCAGGAGCGTACTGTTTGATTTCCACATGTTTGTGAATTTCCCAAATTTCCTCCTGTTTCTGATTTGTAGTTTTATACCATTGTGGTTGGTATGATTTCAATCCAACTTCTTAAATTCAATAATCTTAAGTTTGTTAAGACTTGCTCTGTGGCCTAACATATGATCTATCCTAGACAATGTTCCGTGTGTACTGGAAAAGAACACATATTTTGGTGCTGTTGGATGAAATGTTCTGTATATGACCATTAGGTCAATTTGGTTCATAATATTATTCAAGTCCTGGATAATCTTTTATCTGGATGTTCTAGCCATTATTTAAAGTGGGGAACTGAAGTACCCTGCTATTATTGTGTTGCTGTCTATTGCTTCCTTCAGTTCTGTCAGTGTTTGCTTTATATATTTAGGTGCTCTGATGTGGGGTGGATATGTTTATAATTATTATATCATCCTAATGGATGGATCAAAACTTTTAACATTACATAATGTCCAACTTCGCCTTTTGTGAGAGCTTTTCTTAAAATCCATTTTGTCTGATATAATTATAGCCACCCCTACTCTCTTGTTTACATTTGCATGGAATGTCTTCCCATCCCTTCACTTTCACTTTATGTGTCCTTAAATCTAAAGTAAGTTTCTTGTAGACAGCATATAGTTGAGTCTTGTTTTGTTTTTTAATCCATGCAGCCACTCTAGGTCTTTTAACTGGAGATTTTGATCCATTTACATGTACAATAATTGATAGGTAAGGACTTACTATTGCCATTTTGTTTATTGTTTTCTATTTTGTAGTTTCTTTTTTCCCCCTTTTTTGCTGTCTTCCTTTGTGATATGTTTTTGTAGTGGTATGCTTTGATTCCTTTATCTTTTGTGTATCTAATACATGTTTGTGATTACCATGAGGCTTAAAATACTTTGTTATAAGTCTACTTTAAGCTGATGACTTCAATTACACACAAACTCTATTTTTACTCCCTCCTCACATTTTATGTTACTAGTGTCACAATTTACACCTTTTTATATTATGTATCCATTAACAAATTATTGGAGTTATAGCTGTTTCTAATACTTTTATCTTTTAACCTTTATATTAGAGCTGAAAGCGGTTTATGCACCACCAATAAAGTATTAGAATATTCTGAATCAGAGTATATTCTTACATTTACCAGTGAGTTTTATACCTTCACATGTTTTCTTGTTGCTAATTAGTGTTCCTTCGTTTTAACTTGAAGAATTCCTTTGTCATTTCTTGTAAGGCAGGTCTAGTGGTGATGAATTCCCTAAGCTTTTGTTTGTCTAGGAAAATCTGGGAAAGTCTTTATCTCTTCTTCATTTGTAAAGAGCACCTCTGGCAGACACACCAATTACTTCTGTGAAATCTGTAAGACCTTTTTAAATGAGGTAACTTTGGTAAATAACATTATATAAGTTTCAGGTGTACAACAGTATAATTCGGTATCTGTACATACTATAGCATGCTCACCATCAAAATCTAGTTTCCATTTGTCACCATATATTTGACACCTTCCCTCTCCCTTCCTCCCTTTCCCTCTAGTAATCACAAATTTCTTGTCCATATCTATGAGTTTTTATTTAGTTTTAATTTTTTATCTTTTTTATATTCCACATATGAGTGAAATCACATGGTATTTGTCCTTTTTCACTTATTTTATTTAGCATAATATCCTCAAGGTCCATCCATTTTGTCGCAAATGGCAATATTTCATCATTTTTATGAATGAGTAGTACTCCATTCCATATATATATGTGTGTATATGTAAATATACATATCTATCTACATATATATATCTAAAGAATAGGTATTCTTTTTTAAAAAAAATTATCTTTATTGTTGAAAGTATTACAAATGTCCCTTTCCCCCCACTGATCCCCTCCACCATGTACTCCTTCCCCGAGGCCTTGACCCCACTATTGTCTGTGTCCATGGGCTATGCATATAAGTTCTTATGTTAATCTCTCCCCACCCACGCACACACCCCTGCCTGCCCTCTGAGATTCGTCAATCTGTTCCATGCTTCCATGTATCTGGATCTATCCTGTTTATCAGTTTATTTTGTTCATTAGATTCCACATATGAGTAAGATCATGTGACACTTGCCTATCTCTGACTGGCTTATTTCACTTAGCATAATACTCTCCAGGTCCCATCAAGCTGTCTCAAAGGGTGAGGAATCCTTTGTTTTTATAGCTGCATAGTATTCCATGATGTAAATGTCTAAGAGGGTGCTTGATATGATTTCAATCTTCTTGAACTTGTAGACTTGTTTTGTGTCCTAACATGTGGTCTATCTTTGAGAATGTCCCATGTGCACTTGAGGAGAATGCTTATTCTGAAGCTTAGGAGTGGAATGTACTGTAAATGTCAATTAAATCCATCTGATCTGGTGTGTCATTTAGAGTCACTGTTTCCTTGTTGATTTTTTGTCTGGAAGATCTATCCAGCAGTCAGTGGGGTGTTAAAGTCACCTACTACAACTGTATTGATGTTGGTCTCTCTTTTAAAGTCCTCCAGAAGTTGTTTTTTTTTTTCCAGCCTGTGTGAGTCTTTTATTCTGAGGTGGGTCTCAAGACCCAGCATATATTTGGGTCTTGTTTTCTTATCCATTCAGTTACCCTCTGTCTTTTGATTGGGACACTTAATCCAATTATGTTTAAGGCTATTACTGATAGGTACTTATCTATTGCCATTTTACTTCTTTATGCCTATAGTTCTCATTCTCTCTATTTCAACTTCTTGTTACAGCAGTCCCTTAAACATTGCTCGCAATGCTGGTTTGGTGGTGATAAATTCCTTTAGCCTTTTTTTCCTCTAGAAAGCTCTTTATTTTCACCATCTACTATGAATGATAGCGTTGCTGGATAGAATAATCTTGGTTTCTGATTCTTGTTTTGCATTACCTTAAATACTTCAAGCCGTTGCATTTTGGCCTGTAGAGTTTCTGATGAAAAATCAGCTTACTGTCTTACCGGATCTCCTTTGTAGGTAACAGATTGCTTTTCTCTTGCTGCCTTTAACATTCTCTCTGTCTTGGATTTTTGACATTTTAATTATGATGAATCTGGACATGGGCCTCTTTGGATTCTTCTTGCTTGGGACTCTGTGCCTCCTGAACTTGTATGACTTTTTCCTTGACCAGGTTAGGGACGTTTTCTGCCATTATTTCTTCAAACATGTTCTCTAACCCTTGCTTACTTTCAACCTCTTCTGGCACTCCTATAATGCGAATGTTATTACGTTTTATGTTATCCCACAGCCCCCTTATACTGTCCTCCTGTTTTTTTAATTGTTTTTTCTTTTGGATCTAGGATTGAGTGATTTTTTTCTACCCTGTCTTCTAATTTGCTGATTCAATCCTGAGCTTCCCTAAATCTGCTGTTCATTCCTTCCAATGTTTTTTTTCTCTAGTATGTCATTCTTAACTTCCTTCACAGTTTCTATATCTTTTTTCATGCTGTTGAGCATTTTTATGATCAGTATTCTAAACTCTGTATCTGATAGGTTGCTTATCTCCATTTCATTTAGCTCACTTCAGGAGCATTCTCTTGTTCATTCATTTGTGGCTTCTTTTCTGTCTCCCCATTTTGGCTGCCTGTTTGGATTTGCATCTATGTATTATGTAGATCTGCTAGGACTCCCAGTCTTTTGGATGGTTTCTGGTGCAGGCCAATGTCAGATGCTGTTTGGGACTGGCCTTGAGTACTCTGAAGTTTTCCATACTCCACAACTTCTGGTTTCCTTTGCTGGGGCTGGGTGTGTTTGGACAGGACCAAGATGTGTAAGAAGGTCTGCTTTTCCAAGCCCTGGGTCCAGAAGCAAATCACGTAAAGACTCAAAGCACCCAGGGGCTATTATTCAGTCTCTTAATGAGCCTCAGGCTATAGAAACACCACGGGGGGGGGGGGGGCAGAGGTTTTCCAGCAGGATGGGGCAATTGCTTCCCCTTCAGGCAAAAGCTGCTTGGAAGGTCAATGTCTGCGTGAGAAAGATGTCCTCTGAAGTATGGGGGAATGAATCAGCACTGGGGTGCAGGTAGGTGCCCTCTGAGCTCTATTCTAACCAGCTCCCTGGATTCTCCTCACACTGCTCTAGTCCACTATACCTTCCTTCCGCTGAAGCCCAAGGTGAGTTGATGCACATTAAACTTTGTGTGTTGGCTCTTTAAGAGAGTGCCTGCATTTCCAGCCATCTCTCCCTGGCAGACAGAAACCCTGCTGCTTTTCACAGCCAGATGTTATGCGGGCACCTTTCTCAGTTCTGGTGCTCTGGGCTGGGGAGCCCAGCTTGGGGTTTAGACCTCAAGAGTTCTAGTGGAACCCCCCACAGCTGAGTCATCCCTCCAGATCTTCAGTTGCTGCCAGCGGGGGCCGAGCCAGCCTTCTTTTACCTCCACACTTACTACCAGTCACTATGTAGTCTCCACTTTTCTTCCTTGTTTATGAGGGTGCTCCCCAGCTAGTCTTCAGTTGCAGTTGATCATTCAGGATGGTTTTTCTGTATTTTTTTTTTTAAGTTTCTTTATCTTTATTGTTGAAAATATTACAGATGTCCCCTTTTATCCTCATTGATTCCCTCCACCCTGCAACCACCCCACCCCTAGGCTTTCCCCAGACCAGTGTCTGTGTCCATGGGTTATGCTTATAAACATCAGTTCTTTGATTAATCTCTCCCATCCCACTCCCCTCTCTCCACCATCCCTCTGAGATCCCTGAGTCTGTTTCCATGCTTCTATGTCTCTGGATCCACTTTGTTCATCAGTTTATTTTGTTTATTATATTCCACATATAAGGGAGATCATGTGGTATTTGTCTTTCTCTGACTGGCTTATTTCACTTAGCATAATACTTTCTAGTTCCCTCCATGCTGTGCCAAAGGATAAAATATCCTTCTTTTTGAAAGCTGCATAGTATTTCATGGTGTAAATGTGACACAGCTTTTTTATCCACTCATCTACTGATGGGCACTTGGGCTGTTTCCAGATCGTAGCAATTGTAAATTACACTGCTGTGAATATAAGGGTGCAAAAGTTCTCTGTGATTGGTGTTTTGAGTTTCTTAGGATATATTCCAAGAAGTGGGATCACTGGGTCAAATGGCAGGTCAATTTTTAATTTTATGAGGAAATTCCATACTGCTTTCCATAGTGGCTGCACCAGTCTGCAGTCCCACCAGCAGTGTACTAGGGTTCTCTTTCTCTGCACCCTCACCAGAAGTTGTAGTTCGTTGATTTGTTGATGGTAGCCACTCTAACAGGTGTGAAGTGAAACCTGACTGTGGTTTTAACATGCATTTCTCTGAAGATTAGCGATGTTGAACATTTTTTCATATGTCCCTTAGCCATTTCTATGTCATCTTGGAGAAGTGTCTATTTAGGTCCTTTGCTCATTTTTAAATTGGATTGTCTGTCTTCCTTTTGTTAAGTTGTATGAGTTCCTTATATATTTTGGAACTTAATCCTTTATCAGATGTGTCACTGGCAAATATGTTCTCCAATACAGTGGGCGCCCATTTCGTTTTGTTGATGGTTTCTTTTGCTCTGCAGAAGCTTTTTATTTTGATGCAGTCCCATCTCTTTATTTTCTCCTTAGTTTCTCTTGCCCTAGGAGATGTATCAGCAAACATATTGCTACGAGAGATATCTGAGATTTTACTGCCTGTTTTCCTCTAAGATTTTTATGGTTTCATGCTTTACATTTAAGTCTTTTATTCATTTTGAATTTACTTTTGTGTACAGTGTAAGTTGGTGATCCAGTTTCATTTTTTTGCATGTATATATCCAATCTTCCCAACACCATTTATTGGAAAGACTGTCTTTACGCCATTGTATGTTCTTGCCTCCTTTGTCAAATATTAATCGACCATAATGGCGTGAGTCAATTTCTGGGTTCTGGGTTCTGTTCCACTGATCTATGTCTGTTCTTGTGCCAGTACCAGGCTGTTTTGATGACAGTGGCTTTGTAGTATAACTTGATATATGGTATTGTGATCCCTCCAACTTTGTTTTTCTTTCTCAAGACTGCTGTGGCTATTTGGGGTGTTTTTTGGTTCCATATATATTTTTGAAGTGTTTGTTCTAGATCTGTGAAACACACTGTTGGTATTTTAATAGGGATAGCATTGAATTTATAGATTGCTTTGGGTAGTATGGACATTTTAATGATGTTCATTCTTCCTATCCATGAACATGGTATATTTCCCACTTGTTTATATCTTCCTCTCTTTATTTTTTCAGTGTCCTTTAGTCTTCTAAGTAAAGGTCTTTTACATCTTTGGTTAAGTTTATTCCTAGGAATCTTATTTTTTTATTTGCAGTGGTAAATGGGATTGTCTTTTTAGTTTCTCTTTCTAAGAGTTCATTATTGTTGCAGAAAAATGCCATCGATTTCTGGGTGTTAATTTTGTATCCTGCTACCATGCTCAATTCATTTATTAAATCTAGAAGTTTTTTGGTGGAGTCTTTAGGATTCTCTACATACAATATCAGGTCATCTGCAGATAATGACAGCTTTGTTTCCTCCTTTCCAATTTGGATGCCTTTTATGTTTTCTTCTTGTCTGATTGCTGTGGCTAGGACTTCCAGTACTATGTTGAATAAGAGTGGTGAAAGTGGACATCCCCGTTCTTACGGGAAATGGTTTTAGTTTTTGCCCAATGAGCATGATATTGGTTGTAGGTCTGTCATATATGGCTTTTATTATGTTGAGGTATGCTCCCTCTATTCCCACTTTGCTGAGAGTTTTTATCAAAAATGGGTGTTGGATTTTGTCATATGCTTTTTCTGCATCAAATTGATATGATCGTGTGATTTCTGTTTTTCAGGTTTTTTTTGTGATGTATCACGTTTATTGATTTGCAAATATGGTACCTGCCTTGCATTCCTGGAATCAATCCCACTTGGTCATGGTGTATGATCTTTTTTAATATATTGCTGGATTCAATTTGTTAATATTTTGTTGAAGATTTTAGCATCTTTGTTGATCAGGAATATTGGCCTATAATTCTTGTTCTTTGCAGTGTTTTTATCTGGTTTTGGAGTGAGGCTAATGCTGGCTGCGTAAAAAGAGTTTGGAAGTGTTCCTTTCTCCTGAAACTTTTGAAATAGTTTAAGGATAGGTGTTAATTCTTCTTTGAATGTTTGATGAAACTCCTCTGTGAAGCAATCCTGGCCAGGGCTTTTGTGTGTTGGGAGCCCTTTCATTACTGCTTCACATTCATCAGCAGTTATTGGCCTATCTCGGCTTTCTTACTCTTCCTTATTGAGTTTTGAAAGGTTGTATTTTTCAAGGAATTTATCCATTTCATCCAGGTTGTACAGCTTGGTGGCATATAGTTGTTCATAATATTTTCTTACAATCTTTTGCATTTCTGTTGGGTCAGTTGTTATTTCACCTCTTTCATTTCTGATTTTGTTTATTTGGGTCCTCTCTCTTTGTTTCTTGATGAGTCTGGCTAAAGTTTCATCAATTTTGTTTAACTTTTCAAAGAACCAGCTCTTGGTTTCATTGTTCTTTTGTATTATGTTTTTTAGTCTCTATGTCATTTATTTCTGCTCTGATCTTTATGATTTCTTTCCCTCCCCTTTTCTGGGCTTTTCTTGTTGTTCTCTTTCTAAATTTTTCAGTTGTAGGGTTAGAGTCTATTAGAAGTTTTTCTTCTTTTTGGGGTAAGCTTGTAGTGCTATGAATTTCCCTCTCAGGACTGCTTTCATTGTGTCCCATAGATTTGGAGTTGTTGTGTGTTCATTTTCATTTGTTTCCAGGAAGTTTTTTATTTCTTTCTTGATCCCTTTGGTAACCCATTCATTGTTTAAAACATGCTATTTACCCTCCATGTGTTTGAATGTTTTTAGTGTTTTTATTGTGGTTGGTTTCTAATTTCGTGCCATTGTGGTCCGAGAAGCTGCTTGATATGATTTCAATCTTCTTGAACTTGTAGAGACTTGCTTTGTGTCCTTACGTGTGGTCTATCTCTGAGAATGACCCGTGTGCACTTGAGAAGAATGCATATTCTGCAGCTTTAGGGTAGAATGTTCGGTAAATGTCAATTAAATCCATCTGATCTAGGGTGTCATTAAGGCTCACTGTTTCCTTGTTGATCTTTTGTCTGGAAGACCTATCCAGTGAAGTAAGTTGGGGTGTTAAAGTCCCCTAGTATGACTGTATTGCTGTTCATCTCTCCCTTAAAGTCCTCTAGAAGTTTTTTATAAATTTATGTGCTCCTATATTGGGTGCATATATGTTTATTAGGGTTATATCCTCTTGTTGGATTGATCCCTTTAGTATTATGTAATGACCCTTCTTGTCTCTCGTTATGGTCTTCATTTTGAAGTCTACTTTGTCTGATATGAGTATTGCTACCTCAGCTCTTTGTTCATTTCCATTTGCATGGAAAAGTTTTTTCCATCCCTTCACTCTCATCCTGTGTCTTTTTTTCTGAGGTGGGTCTCTTCTGGAAAGCATATATTTGGGTCATGTTTTCTTATCCATTAAGCCACTGTGTATCTTATTATTGGGGAATTCAATCCATTTACATTTAAGGTTATTACTGAAAGTTACTTATCTACTACCATTTTTTTCTTTATGCCTATGTTTCTCATTCTCTTTATTTCTACTTCTAATTATAGCAGTTTCTTTAACATTTCCTGTAATGCTGGTTTTGCAGTGATAAAGTCTTTTAGCCTTTTTTATGTCTGGGAAACTCTTTATTTTACCGGACAGCTTGATTGATAATCTTGCTGGATAGAGTAGTCTTGGTTTCAGATCCTTGTTTTGCATTACCTTGAATACTTCATGCCATTCCATTCTGGCCTGTAGAGTTTCTGATGAGAAGTCAGCTGACAGCCTTATGGGGCCTCCTTTCTAGTTAACAGATTGCTTTCCTCTAACTTCCTTTAAGATTCTCTCTTTGTGTTGAATTCTTTGCATTTTAATTATGATGTGTCTGGGCATGAGCCTCTTTGGATTCTTCTTGCTTGAGACTCTCTGTGCCTCCTGAACTTGTGAGGCTTTTTCCTTGGCCAGGTTAGGGAAGTTTTCTGCCATTATTTCATCAAACAGGTTCTCTAACCCTTGCTTACTTTTGACCTCCTCTGGCATTCCTATAATACGAATATTGTTAAGTTTCATGCTGTCCTACAGCTCCCTTAGACTGTCCTTTTTTTAATATTTTTTCTCTTTGGATCTGTGACTGATTTTTTTTCTACCTTGTCTTCTAATTCACTGATCCGGTCCTCAGCTTTCTCTAATCTGCTGTTTATTCCTTCTAACGTATTCTTTATTTCTGCTGTCATTCTTCATTTCTGATTGGTCATTTTTCATAGTTTCCATATCTTTTTTCATGCTGTGCAGCATCCTTACAATCAGTATTCTAAACTCTATATCTGAGAGATTGCTTATGTCCATTTCATTTAGCTCTTTTTCTTGAGACTTCTCTTGTTCTTTCATTTGAGGCTTGTTTTATGGTCTCCCCATTTTGGCTACTTTTTGTTTTTGTTTTTAAGTGTTAGGTAGATCTCCTAGGACTCTCAGTCTTTTTGGAGGGTCTCTGGTACAGGCCAATATCAGACACACTTTGTGACTGGCCTTGAGTACCCTGTTTGGAGCTATTAACAACCCCAGGCTTGAGGTCTCCACTTATGGGTCTGGCTGTGTTTTGACAGGACCAAGATGCACATCAAAGTCTGCTTTTCTAAGGCCTGGGTCTCAAAGCACATCAGGCAAAGACTCAAATCAACCTGAGGTCTGCCTCTGCCTGCAGACTAATTAATCTGATTCTCTTAATGAGCTTCAGTCTGTAGAAGCCTTACAGGGTGGGGCGGCTGGTTGTTACCAGTCTGTTAACAAGCCTCAGGCTGCAGAAACTCCTCTGGGCAGGACAAGAGGCTTCCCAGCAGGGTGGGGCAATTGCCTTGCCCCTCAGGCAAAAGCTGAAAATTCCCCTCCTGAGAAAGATGTCCTCCAGTCTGGGGAAATGATTTGGCACAGGAATCCAGATGGGTGTCCCCTGATCTCACTCTCTAGAGTTCACAACCCCAGGCTCTCCCCACACAGCTCCAGTGTACTCCACGCCCCCTCTGCTGGAGCCCAAGGTGAGTGGCTGCAAATGAAACATGCATTGGCTCTTTAAGAGGGTGCCTGCAGGTCCAGCTACCTCTCCTTGGCAGACAGAAACTCTGCTGCTTTTCACAGCCAGATGTTACGTGGGCATCTTTCTCAGTTCTGGTGCTCTTGTGTGGGAAGCACAGCCTTGGGGCCAGGCCCCAGTATCCTCAGTGGGAATCCCCACAGCTGAGATATCCCTCTGGACCTTCAGCTGCTGCCTGTGGGAGCCCAGCCAGCCCTCTCGCATCTGCACTTCCTACCAGTCTCTGTGCGGTCTCTACTTTTCCTCCTTGGTTATGAGGGTGCTCTCCAGCTAGTCTCCAGTTGATTATTCAGGATGGTTTTTCTATGTTTTAGTTGTAAATCCAGATTGGTCCTAGGAGATTGTCATTGTAGCTTCCACTCAATCTGCCACCATCTTGGATCTAAGAATAGGTATTCTTTATCCAGTCATCCATTAGTGATATACACTACAGTTTTTTCCCAAAGCTTGGCTATTATGAACAATGCTGTAATGAACATGGGGTACATATATCTTTTCGAACAAGTATTTTCATATTCTTCAGATAAACACCCAGATATGGACTAGCTGGATCATCTTCTTGGTTGGAAGTTATTTCCTTTCATAACTTGTATTATATCATCCCACTTTCTCCTGACCTACAAGGTTTCCAGTGAGAAATCTGCTAATATCCTTATGGAAGGGAGGGAGGGGGGACAAAAAGGAGGAAGAAAGGAAAAGAAGAAAGGAGTCTTATATCTAAGTCACGTTTCTTTTGCTGCTTTAAATATCCTTTGCCTTTGATTTTTTCATTTTTTTAAAATTTTTATTGATTTCAGAGAGAGGAAGGGAGAGGGAGAGCGAAAAGCCAATGATGAGAGGGTCATTGATTGGCTTCCTCCTGCACGCACCTGACTTGGGATCGAGCCTGCAACCCGGGCATGTGCCCTGGCTGGGAATTGAGCCACGATCTCCTGGATCATAGGTCGATGCTCAACCCCTGAGCCACACTGGCTGATCTTTCACTTTTGACAATTTGATTATAATATGTCTCGGTAAAGACCTCTTGATATTCAGCCTATTTGGGGTGCTTTGGGTGTCATGGATCTGGATGTTCATTTCCTTCTCATGATTTGGGAAGTTTTCTATCATTTCTTTAAATAAACTTTCTACACCTTTCTCATTTTCTGCTCCTTCTGGGACTCCCACCCCAAAAGTGCTAACATTGGAGAAGGTATAAATTATTAGTAAGTTCACTTTCTACTTAACCATGGTACTTCTCACTGTGGACAGGAACCAAGACTCTGGGTAAACTACATCACCTGGTGGCTGAAGTAAGAAAATGGTTGGCATAATATCTATTCAGCCTTAACAGGATCATACAAAGAACACACTCCCCTTTTTCTCTCTCTTTTTTTTTTACCACTTATTTACCCATCACTGATTAACTCCCTTCTTGCCAATTATGTCCATATATTTCGTCTCTCATACTTTTTCTTTGTCTTTTCAAAATGTTCCTGCCCTTAGAAAAAAGCTTCCCCCCTAGTCCTGATTCCTCCTAATTAATGAAACTAAAAAGCAAATGAACCCCAAACTGCCCATCAATGCCTGCAATATAACTATATCAAGGAAAAGGAAAGACTTCATGGAAAAGTAGTCTTAAGAACTAATGCCATCAGTCTCTTACCAATTTAGTGACTCTTAATGCTGGTTACTCTTGTTAGGTGGTGGCAAAACATTTAATAATGCCATACAGCAAATAAGACTACAGTTCAGGGAAATACAGGAGAACTTCAGGATATGGGTGTGTGACAGCTTTTTCTTACAGCTTTTGAGCCTTGTCTATGAGGGACCAAATAAAACTAAAGCTAGTCATTCTATGCTTGCAGCCTTCAATCTAGATGGACTGAGAGTCACATAATTTGAAGCTCTGTAGGGCTGTAAACATCAACAGACTCTGTACCTCAAATTGAAGTGATTATAAGAAGTAACTCAGAAAAGTAACTATCTTAGCAGGATAAGACCACAGCTCCAAGCTTTTTAAGTGTTCTCTTCAGGACAAGGAAGAAAACTGGCCAGCAAAAATCAGATTAAGGATATTGCCTACCTCAAGGCAGATGACTATTAATTTAAAAGCTATAGGAAAATTGCTGAGCACAGAGGCCAGTAAGCAGAAGAATTTTCAAGCTAAGAAACTATGTCTAGCCCGGCCGGGCATGGCTCAGCGGTTGAGCGTCGACCTAGGATCCAGGCGATCGGGGTTCGATTCCCGGTCAGGGCACATGCCTGGGTTTCGGGCTCGATCAATGACTCTCTCATCATTGATGTTTCCATCTCTCTCTCCCTCTCCTGTCCTCTCTCTGAAATCAATAAAGATATATTTAAAAAACAAACAAACAAAAAAACTATGTCTAGATGTGACTTTTCCCACGTGGAGCTTACTAAAAGCAAAAATATAAAAACCTTTAAGTTTTTGAGAAAATAATATTATCACAAAAACCCCAAACTGCCATTCAGCAGCCGTCAAGTATTAAGTCTCTAAAATAATTCATGGCCCCAAACCCACAGCAACAGAACATTAGCTGTGAAAGCTGTACATTCCCCAAGAAAATTATGATTCCCAATGAGTACCTTCAGACAGGGCTATGGAAAAGAATGGACAAAAAAAAAAATCTCTAGAGAACAGTTAGGGGCCTATTCTGGGGCAAAATAAATCCTCCTGTATTACTCAGATTATTCCAATTGCTGATTTGACCCTCCTATCCATTAAGAAAACCATGCCTACCTTGCCTTTGGTGAATGAGTGCTATTTGGTCTCTGCCACCCCAGGATCTCACTGTACAGAAATGGGCAAAAGTAGGCTTATAGTTATAACACAAATAACACAATAATTAATGAATAACACAATAATAAACTGTGTTTCCATACTACAACATGAACCTTAAAAGCATGTTAAGTGAAATAAGCCAGTCACAAAATAACAAATATTATTTGATTACATTCATATGACATACCTAGAGTAGCAAAGTCATAGAGACAAAAAGTAGAATAGTGGTTTCCAGGAACTAGAGGGAGGAGGGAATGGAGAGTTATTGTTTAATGGACACAAAGTTTCTGTTTAAGAAAATGGAAAAGTAATTCTGGAGATGTGTGACAGTGATAATTGTACAACAATGTGAATGTACTTGATACCACTAAAGTAACCATACATTTGAAAATGGTTAAAGTGATAAATATTATGTTATGTGTATTTTACCACACACACACACAAAATGTTGGTACACTCTTTTTGGGGGGGCGGGGTGGAGAATAAACTGTGTTTCATGTACTCACAACTGTAAACCTAATTTTGCTCACTGCTATATTGCGGTTTGCCAATTCAGTGGTGGCAGTTTCCACTGTAATTTCTGACCTACAGGGAAGAGCAATCACAGAGCTCGTCAAGAAGCTGGGACTCCCCTCACAAACTTATTTCCTAGGCAAAGGAAATCCAACAAGAGAGCAGAACCAGGGACTGCTGGATAGGCCATCCAAGAAACTTTCTCTTTTGCCAGAACGGGGAGTCTTTGCTCTTCCTGACCAGTAGGATTTGATCACTGCTACCTTTCCCATTCCCACTTTTATGGGAGGATGGGATGGGAACTTTCAGTAAAGTTATCCTATTTTTCTACACGTGTAATAATGCAAGAGGAGGCAGTTTATGGAACACCAGACCACAAGAAGCCATACTTAAACCTAATGGGGAAGACCCAAGTGTATCTGTGTATCACCAAGATAAGGAGGACTTAGAAACTGAATAAAGTAAATGGGGGTGTTTCCACTGAGGAGGGGGTGAGCGTATTTCTTCTGTGGGACAATGACTGAATAAGGACTGAATAGCTAAAGGGGTGTACTGTGGCAAATATTGTTAATTACCCACCTAATATCCATTCTCCCTGTCCCTCTCACAATCAGAAACCCAAAGTTGTTGTGCTCCAATGTGATGAAGTAAAAATACATGTCCCAGCTTCATGGCAGATGAAGTGACTATGTGAAATAGTTTGGTTAAGGATACAAAAGCAGACCTCACTGGATGTGGTTTACAAGAAAGTTCTTTAAAGACATCTTACTCATCTGGCAGGCACCATTTTGTTCCTCCTCTGTCTTCCAGACCGCCTAAAACAGGGATGGGATGACTCAGGAGCTACCTTGTAACCATGAACATACACTAAGGGTGGCTGAGAAGAAGTCTAGAAGGTATGTAGGTCCCTAATGATATACTGGAGACACCATACCAGCCCTGGAATGCTTAATTTTGGAAGTCACATTTCATGAGTAAAAAATAAGCTCAAATTTAAGCCACTATGCTCTGGGTTTTCTGTGCCATGTAGCAAAATTCAATTCCTTAACTGATACACAGAGAATCCTATAACTTACTGAAGAATTAACCAAATTTATGTTAGTAAAAAATAGAATCTGTAAAAAACTATATCAGGTACCTTAGGTTTACTTAGCCTGAATGCCACATGTTTGCCATCCATATGTTCCCTCATGTCCACTTCGGAGGTAGTTAATCAGTCAGGGCACTCTCTCCCAATTAAGTTGGAAGTATATCTAACAAAACTGTTTTGACTCCAAGTTTCAACTGATCTATCTATTTGCCTGACACCCAACATGGAACCTATTTTCCATTTTGTCAATTTCAGTTTCTCCCAGCTCTAGAGTTCTAGGATTCTCAAACAAAATTACAGACCTTACAATGGAGAAAAAGTGTCAAGATTTCTACACCTGTCAAGTAACTCAGATCAAATTATATAATCTAATTCTAAAACTCCAGACCAGTCATATTTTCTTTAAAAACTTGTTCTTTCACCCGGCCGGGTGTGGCTCAGCAGTTGAGCGTCGACCTAGGATCCAGGCGATCGGGGTTCGATTCCCGGTCAGGGCACATGCCCGGGTTGTGGGCTCAATCAATGACTCTCTCATCATTGATGTTTCTATCTCTCTCTCTCCCTCTCCTTTCCTCTCTCTGAAATCAATAAAGATATATTTAAAATAAATAAATAAATAAAAATAAAAACTTGTTCTTTCATTTGTGAGATGGAACAAAATAGGAAAATCTACTTACCTCAGAGGGTTGATGTAAAGATCATATACAAAATGAGTGTGAAAAAACACTGGACCTTAAATTACCATGAACATGTAAATTATTAAGTCTATAATATGTCATTTATTTTTCATAACTAGCATAATTTGCTTTTAGAAATACTCAACATCTAAATTTAAATTCATTTCCAGTACATGGTTAAATTGTCTTATGTAGCAGTACAGAGAACTCTACTAAGAAAGAGTTCAGTCTTCTGATTTTACACCAAAGAAATAATGGACTGGGGTAGGGTGGGGGAAGCACAGAAAGATCAGGGGTATATTACAAACATTTCCACAGCTTTAATTCCACCAGGCAGAAATAACACTAGCATTCATGGAAGAATTGTTTTTATCCTATTGGGTAAATCTTTCTAAAAGGAAAGAGGGGTGGCGAAGTTTATCATACATATGTGTATTTTCTTAAACTCAGAGGGGAGAAATCTCTTCTGCTCTACAGAATAAAATTTACAAGAAGGTAAAAATAACTAGGCAAGCTTAATTAAATCAGCAAATATTTGATTGCCTACCAAATATAATGACTTGTCATTATTAAAATAGCGAATAACCTATGACCTCTACCCTCAATGAGTGCTGTGAAGTAACCCCTGAGATCTAAGTCTTAGTACCCAGGACAAAAATGTAATTAAAGTTTCAATGTTTAGATAAGCTTTGGTAATATATAAAACTGTACTCATTAACATCTTACTGTCAGTGGCCTTTAAAATAGGATCTATATACATATTCCTGGCTGAAGTTCAATGAAATTTTCCAGTGCTTACTTCAACTTCCTTTTTGAGACTTTGAAACCATTTATTTTATTATTATTATTATTATTTTTAAATATATCTTTATTGATTTCAGAGAGAGGAAGGGTGAGGGAGAGAGAGAGATAGAAACACCAATGATGAGAGAGTCATTGATCAGCTGCAGCCCGCAACCCGGGCATGTGCCCTGACCAGGAACTGAACCCTGATCGCCTGGATCCTAGGTCCACGGCCGGGTGAGACTTTGAAACCATTTAGAACCTCTTAGAAAGCCTAGAAATGTAACTTACAGAAGCTTGGAAACTGAGTAGACTTTACAAAGCAAACACTAACAATGTGCAAAAAAACTGCAAAGACATCGTTAAGTTTAAGCTTGCTCAGATCACTTTTGGAATACGTTACACACTGAATATAAAAATATAACACAGATCCCAACTATAGAAAATAAAAGGCATATATGTGACTAGCACAACTGATTATTCTCCAAGTACTATAAATTAATGTGTCCAAATGTTAAAGGACCTTAGTTTTTAGATTTTTTAAAAACTTATTCCATATGTAGGTGAAATCATATGGTATGTCTTTCTGTCTGACTTATTTCATTTAGCATAATACCCTCTAGGTCCATCCATGCTATTGCAAATGGCAAGACTGCATTCCTTATTATGGCTGAGTAATATTCCATTGTAAGTATGTATGTGTGTGTGTATACACATACATCACATCTTTATCCATTCATCTGTCAATGGACACCAAGGTTGCTTTCATATCTTGGCTATTAAAAATAATGATTGTAAATACTGCTGCAATTAATTAGTGTTTTCATTTTCTTTGGATAAATACCTAGAAGTGGAGTTGCTGGGTCATATGGTAGTTCTATTTTAATTTTTTTTCAGGAACCTCCATACTATTTTCCATAGTGGCTGCACCAAGTTACAATCTCACCAACAGTGCATCCCTTTCCTCTACATCCTAAAGAGCTTAGTTTTAAAAAATGAACAAATAAGGACATGCAAGCAGAGTTAGGAAATTTCAAGTTAAAAATCAAAACATTCTGGCTAGATGAGAAGATAAAAGCTTCTTTCAAAAGCTTCTTTCAAACCTGCCACAGATAAAATTACTAGATATATCCCATTGTCCAATTCATCCTCCTGCTTGGCTAATGTGGATAAAGGCTCAGTAACTTCTAAAAGGCACTCTATGTAACAGGTATGCTGTAGCATACTTTTGACACTGGGCATAGACAGCAAAATCAGGAGACGTGCTAGAAGCTGTGATATTAACATCTTTCTCCCTTGCTATTACTATCCACAACGGACATCATCTGAGATGATTTAGAGAATTGTACAAGCAAAAACAGATTTAAAATACATTGTATATTCTCCTGTACAAAGTTATCTGTACACTGCTACTTAATAAATTCTACTAGATTTTGCTAAACTGAAAATAGCACCTTCTGAGGAAAATGGTGGAGAAATAAAAGTTGTAGCAAAACATAAAAATAAAATACTGCATGACCTTCAAGTTCAGCCACATGGAAGAGAAATCAAAGCACTACAGACTGAATGTTTATGCCCCCCCCCCCAAAAAAAAATTCATATGCTGAAACCTAATCCCTAATGTAATATTTAGAGACGGAGCCTTTGAGAAATGATTAGGTCTTGAGGGTGTAGCCCTCTTCAATGGGATTAGTGCCCTTATAAAAGGGAAAGTTCTCTCTCCCTATCTGTCATGTGAAGACACAATGAGAAGATGGCCACAGGAAGCAGGCCCTCACTAGACAACAAATTTGCCAGCACCTTGATCTTATCTTGAACTTTCCAGCCTCCAGAACTGTGAGAAATGAGTGTTTGTTTTTGAAGCCACTCTGTTTATGGTATTTTGTTATAGCAGCCCAAACAGACTATGATAGAGGGCAAATTCTTCACCACAAGTATATCCCAAATCAGGCTGTCCTAAGTCTCCCCACTCCCGGCTTCAGACCACACAGCATTTATCTTTTTCTAGGCTAGCTGAGTCCACATGTTGTGTTTTTTCTTGTACAAATGTTATATTCCTAACCTAATGCTCAAATATTTTAAATTTCTGAAGTCTATCTGCTTGCTAAGCAAATAAAACTTGGTATGATACATATGTACATTTTGAAGATAAATGCACTTGAATATTCTAGACATGTCCTATATAGATATACAGTGAAATGTCAAAACTTAATGTATCGAGTTGAAGAATCACCTTGGATTCAAACATCGCAGTGGTTGAGATCAGGGAACTTTTAGCTTTTCCAGTAAATCATAAGACCTTTTATTTTAATGTATCAGGCACAGCAGGCTCAGCAGATATTGAATTAAAAGCTTAACAACAATCTTTTTAAGACTCACACAAAGCAGTGATACCTTTCTAATTAGTTTAAGCCATGTCTCTGAAGGCACCAAAAACAAAATCAAATCTCCTGAAACCATCAACCCACTACAAATGCCACTTTTCCCCAGCTAATTCCAGGTGAAGAAATATAACTCTAAAGAAAAAAATCCAAAGCAGTAAAACATCAATCTATTGTCATATTTATCTGAGAAATGTCAATACTTCTCAAATTCACAAAAAATATCACAACCTTCAACATCTTCTTTGTTTATTTCACTTTTCTATTCTGCAATGAAAACATAAGATAAACTATAGCTCTGACACAAAGATTCCAATTTAGCCACCTGCCAAAAGATCATAAAGCCATCTAAGTTTTAGATTACACAGCAGCCACAGGTAGCTCCAGATGGTCTGAAAAACTTGGGGACACTTGCTGTATGTGCTCTGTTATGCATGCTAGCAAGAACCCCAATAACATAAAACTGAGAAGGAAAAAGGGCTTGCAATTGGTACTTTCCAGAACAAGGCAAGAAAACAGCTTTAAGAGAATAAGGCCCTCCAGCTGAAACAAATCTCTCATGGTGGCTGGTTGTTGGTTTGCTTTAATACAATGCTGATGAGTCACTTTGAAGTGACTAACTTATAACACAAATAAAAGTTGTTAAGATTAAATGGGGGGGGGTAGTTGTAATATTTTCAACAATAAAAAATAAATTAAAAAAAGATTAAATAGAACCTATCTACACCAAGCAATGTTCTGAAAGTAAAATTCATACAGTGGTCAACACCAAACAATATTTTGAAAGTAAAATTCATACAGTGGCATTTAAAGAGAAAACATTTTACAATATAAAACCAGCATAAGTACCATTGTATAATAAAATTTTCCATTAGTACCATTTGCTTTACAGCAGTTTCTTAATATTAATCCCATATTTTCCACATAATAGTTGGAAGCTGTTCACAGCCTTAAACAGTGTTAGAGTCAGTATTTCACTAATTGACCTAATGCCATGGCCCAGGAAAAAGCAATAATTACAGTGAGAGGTCAATTTATTCCAGAGAAAGGCTTACACGAAACATACCACAAATCAAAGGACTGAGATATTATCATAAGAATGTCCCAGCATAAACTGGTAAAATAGATGGGGGTAAATCACGCTTTTGAGCTTGACAGTATCTGTACAACTTTGCTTAATTCTTCCTTTGTTGGCATACCCTTTATTAATAAACTACTTATTGTTTATGTTTATTAAGCTGCTGAATATACTAGTTTACCCCACTAGTATCCAAATAGAGAGCCTAGCTTCCCCTTCAAAGCACCATTTGGGGCAGGGCCTGAGTTCTAAAAAGGAGTTCCTTGAAAAATACCCACTTCTTGTTAACTGTTCTTACCCATTTTCTTTCCCAGCTCTCTTTTTATCCTTAGCATGTACATATAAAATCCCACTTTAGCCCTAGTCAGTTTGGCTCAGAAGTTAGAGCCTCAGCCTATGGACTGAAGGATCCCGGGTTTGATTATGGTCAAGGGCATGTACCTTGGTTGCAGGCTGAATCTGGACTGGGCACATGCGGGAGGCAACCAATAGATGTGTCTCTCACATCAATGGTTCTCTCTGTCTCTCCCCCTCCCTTCTACTCTCTATACAATCAAGGGAAAAAATATCCTTCAGTAAGGTTAAAAAAAAAAATCCCACTTTATTTTCCATCTGCCTTGCCCTAAGCCCCCAAGGATGATACTGACCTTCCACTCCCAAGACTAGACTAGTTGAGAACTAGAAATAACACTGTTATTCAGTCGCTTTTAACACCTTGCTGACCAGCTATTTCAAGCCAGAACTTGCCCGTGCAGCCAGCTACTTTGGTCAGCAAGGTGTTTAAAATGACTTAAATTAATGTAAGTGCAGACACAATTTATCTCGTGACTGGTCAGCAACGTGCGGACACAGAAAAACGTGTATACTTGGGACCAGTCAGCAAGGTGTAAGAAAAGCACTTGCTATACTGAAAAAACACGGCACATTATTTGATAATGGAAAATCTATTTAGATCCTTACCTCATACTGAAAAACAAAATAAATTTTAGATGAATCAGAATTAAATATAAAAAATCAAAACAGCCCGGCCAGGAGTGGCTCAGCGGTTGAGCGTTGACCTAAGATTCAGGTGATCAGGGTTCGATTCCCGGTCAGGGCACATGCCCGGTTGCAGGCTCAATCAATGACTCTCTCATCATTGATGTTTCTATCTCTCTCTCTCCCTCTCCTTTCCTCTCTCTGAAATCTATAAAGATATATTTTTTAAAAAAAATCAAAACAAAGAGACAAATGTAGGTGAATTTCCACATGACTCCGAGGAAGGGAAGGACTGTCTAAGCAGCAAAACAACAGAAATAATAAAGGGGAAGGACTGACAGATTTTGATTATGGTAGAAGCTCTCCTAATCAACCTCCGTTTAACCAGTTTCACATTGTCCCATTCCCCAGCTCCTGTGTAGAAACCTAATAAATGCCCATAGCATGCTGACTGCTCACTGCTAACAGTCTACTGTGTAGTACACCTGCCCATGAAGCCATATAAATTAAGTTGCCTACTTACTAACAGTTATATTTAGTCCCAAATTTGTTTCCTTTCATGACAGTTGTGTAACTGTTACTGTAATTCTTAATTATAGGTTAAATCAGTTGAATGGAAGAGCAAAAAGAGAGGAACTGGCTGGAAAGATCAGACAAAGGTGATGCTGAATTAAATGTGGGTGACATACCTGCAAAAGACTGGGGGGATCTGTAGGATACCTCAAAAAATTCATCTATTACAGCTTACTAAGGTATCACTCCACTTTACTTGAAGCCAAAATTAGAAATGACTGATGATGCATTTTGAATGATATATAAAAAATAAATATATAGTAGATTTCGAATCAGTTAAGACTCATTCAAGGCAGCCCAAAATGAAAAGATTAGCTACTTAATGTGTATTCCGTACCTCTAATGTTGAAGATACATAGGTAAACTTTTTAAAGATACCACTTCCTTTTAAACAGACCAGCTATGAGATCTAATCACACCAAATAAGGAGGCTTCTTCTGTATGATTTTCAGTTTCCATATATCCACTCATCAGGAAAATAAAAAAGTGAACTTGAAAAATACTTGAAAGACAGTAATAGGCTAATATGTTTGATATATAAAGTTTACATAAATTAGCAAGAAAAAGACTAGGCAACAATAGGAAAATAAGGGGAAAACCAAACGGCCAATTTATATAAAGAATACAAAAAAATAAACATGAGGAAAATGAATAGTTCCATTGGTTAATAAAAAGACACAAAGTAGTTAAGTGAGATAACATTATTTTGCCTATTAGGTTAATGAAACTTAAGCAATTAGCATGTTCAATGTTACCAAATGCACAGTGCAACTGATAGGAATACCATTTGCTGAAAGAAGACATTTTGGTAGAACCTTTTGAGAAATCTATCTGGTAACCTATGTCAAGAGGCTTAAACATGTCTATATTCTTGGACAAGGCAATTCCATTTCTGGAACACCATTTTTAGAAAATAATCTGAAATCTGAATAAAGCTTTGGCAGTAAGATTCTCCTCAAAGTGTTATTTATAATATTTTAAAATTTGGGGAAAATATCTTTATTTAACATAAATTATTGTGTCAGGCACTGAAGATGCAATAGTAAGCAAATAGTCCCAACCCTCTGAGTTTCAGAGCCTGTTGGGAAAGGAAGCTAAATTAAACAAGTAATTATCTGATGTCCAACAACAGGGGAATTATCAAATAACTTAAGAGACACTGAAATGATGAGATGATACACAACCATCGAAGAGATAAGGAATTGCTTATACTAAATGAAAAGCTATCAAACTATAAATGGGTATAAAAATACATTGAAAATCTAAGGTGGGGGTAGGAGTTCTCATGGCAGAGTGATGACCTTATCTACTAACAAGCCTAGGCAAGATAAGCAGGGTCTGTTGCTTTTTATCTTGAGGCTGCTTCCATTCCCCCCACTACAAGTCTGTGACATTGTAGCTCTGTGAACACCTGCCATTAAAGGGAGCTGACCTGATTTGGAGCTCCAAGGGAAAGCCCCACGCCTGCAGCACTGTTGAAAAAAATAGGGATTGCTGGCAAAAAATCAAACATCACAGCTACCTAAACCTGCAATACTGGTTAGGGGCAAACAAGACAAGCCAAACATGTAAAAGGGAGATCTGGGGAATGAGACAGCCATAGGGGGCTTGCTCTGACATATTCTTGGGGTTCTGGAAGGCTGAACACATGGGAGGTCCTGTATTAGATGCACTGTGGATAATAAATAAGGATCAAGGAAAAGAGGATAGCTTCCTAACTTATCTACCAGAAGTATTTCACTGTTTGATTTGAAATTTTTGCACAAGGGAAAGCAAAAGCAAAGGCAAACTTGTAAATTGCCTGAACTTTGAATGTGTGGGTTGTGGCACACATTTAAAGTTCATTCATTTAATAATCCTACTACACTCTGGACAGTATGCAAATGCTGAGATAAAAAGCCCCATTCCTGCCTTTGTGCAGCTCATATTCTAATGGTGGAAGCAGATGTCCAAGAAGTAATGGGAAATCCAAGAAAAGAGAGTGTTTCAAGGGAGGGAGGGGCTTTTGATTAAACAGAGCTGACTGAATACAATAATTTATTTGCCTCCCTCTAGAAATCATGAGTGAAGAATCAGAAAAGATATAAACCTTAGGGGGGGAACAGGAAGTGATTAACCAAAGAACTTATATGCATATATGCATAGCCCATGGACATACACAATAGTATGGTGAAGGCCTGGGGTGGGGTGAGACAGCGCCCCCAAAACTGCTTGACATAATTGTTTCCTTAGTGGATAAATATCTTTTAACTTGGGGAATATTTAGAAATTAACTACAGAAATGGAAACAGAAAAAAAGGCTGCTAAACCTGGAAGGGTAGGATAGTTTCACAAAGCAAGAGCTATTTGAGCTGTGCTTTCAGGTAAGTAGGGCACATGTACACACTAGTGTTGGGGCGGACAGGGGGTTGGCTAACAGACTAGTATCTCCTAAGGCACAGAAAGCACTGTGCGTTTAGGGCACTGTAAATAGCTCTACTGGGCTAGCAACAAAGTGGGAGTGGAAGATGGATTGCAAGAAACCCAAATACCGTGAAAAGAGGGAAACAATGTAACACAGAAGTGAAGTACCTTTGGAGCAATGCAGCCTAGGTTAGAAACGTGGCTCTGCCCTCACTAGCTATGCAAATCTCTGAAACTCAGTAAAGCATCAATTAATTCATTTGTAAAATGTGAGAATAATAGTACCTACCCCATGGGTTTGTTTTGAGAATTAAATAAAAATAATTTTGAGGTCACCCAGTGGAATAGTCAAAAGGCAACAAAGAGTAAAATTATCCAAAAGTAACATTTCTCCAAAGCATAACCACGTAATATGTCTTCCATTTTCCCTCAATTTTTAGACTATGGTTTTTCCTTCCTTTTTTTTTTTTTTTTTTTGTCCCAGACTGAGAAACTCAGTTCTTCTAGATCATCACTGTCTAATAGAAGTTTCTGTGGTGATGGGAATGTTCCAAGTCTGCACCATCCACTTTGTAGCCACTAAGCCACATGTAGCTATTGACTACTTGAAGTGTGGCTGACGCAACAAAGTAGCTGAATTTTTTAAAAATAACATCTTCATGGAGATATAATTAACATATCATAAAGTCCACTCTTTTAAAGTATACAATTTAGTGTTTTTTAAGTATAGTCACAAATATGTTTCTCGATCAGTAAGCATTATCCCATTTTAGAACATTTTAATAATCTCAGAAAGAAACCCCATACCCATTAGCAGTCACTCACCATCCTCTCTTTTCCCCCAGCCCCTGACTACCACTAAACTGTTTGTCTCAACAGATCTGTCTATTCTGGACATTTCATATAAATGAAATCACACAATATGTGCTCTTTTGTGTCTAGTCCTTTCACTTAGCTTAATGCTTTTGAGGTTCATCCTGTGGTAGCATGTATCAGTACCTCATTTCTTTTATGGCAGAATAATATTCTACTGTGTATGATACAACTACCACATTTTGTTTATCCACTCATCAGTCAACGGACATCTGGATTGTTCCCACCTTTTAGCTCTTGTGAATAATGCTGCCGTGAACACTGATATACAAGTTTTTGTGTAAACATATGTTTTCAATTCTCTTGGGTATATATCTAGGAGTAGAATTGCTGGGTTGTATGGGAAATATAACTTTTGAGGAACTGCAAAAGTATCTTCCACAGTGGCTACACCATTTTACATTCCTGCCAGCAATGTATGAAAGATCCAATATCTCCACATCCTCACCAACACTTGTTATTGTCCGTCTCTTTTATTATAGCCATCCTGGTGCATGTAAAGTGGCATCTCATGATTTTGATTTTGATTTCCCTAATGACTACGGATACTGAGCACCTTTTCATATGTTTATTGGCCATTTGTAAATCTTCTTTGGAAAAATATTCAATGAACTTTAAATCTTATTTAATTTTGATTAACTTTCAATAGCCACATGTGGCTAGTGGCTATAGTATTAGGCAGATGGCAGGATTTAGCATCTTGTTCCCTTACCTTTGCTCAAGGTCAGGTGGGAATGGCTAGGTGAATGAAGGTCAAGCCCAGCTTCATGACTCATTCCAGATGTCCCAGATGGAACCAGGAGTGAGGCAGCAAGGAGAGAGGAAAGGGAAATTGGAGCAACACCTGGAAAGAAGAGGTACTTGGCACAGAGCCTGGCACTTAGAAAGGCCTCAAAACTTACTCTTGATGATGAAAGCAACTCTCATTTATTAAGCACTTGCAACATTCCAGGAACTGTGCTTTATACCCACTGTTTCATTTAATCCTTATAACAATCCTATCAGATAGATTCTACTGTCTCCATTTTACAAATAAGGAAGCAGTTTTAGACAGATCAGGTAAGCAAGTATTAGTAATTTTACTCATTATAAAAATCTCCATTTTAACCTTAGAAACTTCTTCATCTAGTTTAATAATAGCAATGATCTTACAAATCTCAACTAGGGAAGCTAAGTGTTATTCAGGATTCCACCATTATGTTCAGCATATATTGTAAAATTCTGTATCTATTAACCTATCTCAAAGGGACATGATGACAATTAGATGGTTTTTGAAGCAGCAAAATATTAGCACTAAATGAAAATTTGAAGTCATTTATGCATTATGGGCCAGATTTTATCTTTTCTAATGTGTTCAGCTACTTCCTCCTCTTCTTTGAACTGGTTCAACAACTATATAACAAGCACTGACTATGTGTCAGATGCTGTCCTAGGTGTAGAGATACAGCAATGACTATGACAGCCATGAATCCTGACCGAATGAAGCTTAAAATATATATTAAAGATATGTATTTAGATATATATGTAGATATATCTATAAATATGGTTTTAAAAGTACACAATCTCCAATAAGTTTATGTTACATGGAGGCCTTGTTGCCGTGTCTATTTCATAATGAACCTTATCCCTGCAGCATAAGTACCCTTAAATGATACTCTGTACCTACTAAGAAATTCTGAGTGTGAATATTATAGCCTTTAAAATGGCTCAAAATCCATGCATTTGGTAGGACTTGTCTACAGCAGTTTCTTTTAAGGAAGTAGCACCCAGCTCCCAAGCATGGCCAGCTGCCAAGGCACCAGGGATATGAAAGCTTACCTCCAGCTCTGAGGGACTGTCCCAGACTCCTGTGCACACAGGGAAGGACAGCACAGCAAGAGTTACCAGAGCATTTCTCTTCTCTTACCTAAAGTACAGCATGATTTCCAGTTTTCATCACCACCCACCTCTGACCCCTATTTCAGGTAGATAAAACAGAAATGATGAGGTTGTTCAGATGATTCGTGTGGGTGGCTATTGTGTTGACTGGGACAATAAGGCTACAGAACACAGCTCTCTTTTATAGAGTTCACATTTTATTCATTGCTATAAATAACAATTTAATTTTAACAACACAGCGTTTCCACACTATATTGTACAAAACAGTAAAGCTCAAATTCTCCTGTAGATGGGCTGCTTTTGGCAACAAACCTAAGTAGCCACACTCTGAGAGCTGGCCTTTGTCTGACCCTCTCTCATTGTACCTCACCTCCACCATGAGTAAGCAGGGCAAAAGGTATGAATTAAGGTGATTGGGAAAGCCTAAATGAAAGATCCAACTCAGTTATTTCCAGTTTCAATCTCACTCTTTCCTGGATCCCCTACTAAAGTATTCAACTTGAACTTACTGAAAGAAACCATGGACCAAACAAACTCACCAGTAATATAGCTCAGTATCACTTGGCCAAGTCATATTTCTTAACTAAAAACATCGGTCATGTACAACCACGGATACACAGCTACAAAAACAACACTTTTGCCTGATCTTGCTACTACAACTAATGGAGACTGTGAGAAGGCCTTTTCCCCCCAAAAGCTATTACACTTCCTTCAGTGGTATGTAGAGAGAAAAATTCCAAGTGCATCAACAAGGACGATATCAAAATTCAGTTCTTGTATTTTATATGACACTGACGACCAATCACTTTGACTGAAAGTGAAGTACAAAAGCATATCAAGAGTGAACTATGCCCTTGCCAGTTTTGCTCAGTGGTTAGAGCACTGGCCCAGGACTGAAGGGTTCCAGGTTTGATTCTGGCTATGGGCATGTACCTTGGTTGAGGGCTCGATCCCTGGCCCCAGTCAGGGCGTGCCCAAGAGGCAGCCAATTGATGTGTCACTTTCACATCAATGTTTCTCTCTCTCTTTCTCTCTTCCTCCCCCCTCTCTTCCTCCCTCTCTTCCATTCTCTCTGAAAAGCAATGGAAAAAATATCCTCGGGTGAGGATTTAAAAAAAAAAAAGGATGCATTATGATATTCCAACTAAGGAAGGAAAGAAATGGTGATTCTTCATTATGGGAAGGCTAACAAAAACTCGTCTGGTAGACATTCTAAGATTACCCACAATATTTGGTATCTATGTGCTCACAAACACTGTTGTGAAGTACAGTGGCTACAGCATTCCAGACCAAGGAAAAAAATTTTCCAGATGAAATGGCACTATTTCAATGGCTCAAAGTACACCAAACAGTTCCCACGAATTCCTATGCTTAGCAGTCCCAAGGTGGGCTTTCTCTTGAAGAAGTAAAAAGGCAGTAAGAATTGGGAGAAATGAAGACTGTAATAGATAATTAAGTCACATTACTCTGGAGTACTTAAAAACCAAGGGCATATCAGTGCAGAATTAGTGAGGAAATATCACAGGATTGTTAAATAGGCAATCACTATTACAAAACAGAAGGAAAGGGCACAGTAGTATATTATTTTCATTCACAAGTCTCTAATCACTGAGTAATAGTTTGATATCAGGGAGAGGAAAGGGTTTGTAGAAATAATAGTCAAATGTAAAGGCAAAAGAGGTGTTTACCTACTAATTTTAGATGTATGCAGTTCAGTATTATGGGCAAGAAAACAGTACCAAAGCTTCAACTCGAGCAGAAAGCAGAAAACTTTTTGTAAAAAAAAATTAAAGCAACAAACTTTTCGCGTAAAGGGCCAGAAAGTAAATATTGTAGGCTTTGTGGGCCTACAATATGGTCTCTGCTGAAACTACTCAACTCTGCCCTTGTAGTGTGGAAGCAGTCACAGACAATATTTAAATGAAGGAGAGTGGTTGTATTCCCAAAACACTTTATTTACAAAAACAGACAGTGGACCAATCTGGCTCATGGGCCATAACTTCACTAATCCCTGATCTAGAGTTCTAAGTCAACGGTTCTCTAACTTTAGTGTGCCTTAGAATACCTTGGAGAGCTGTTAAAATAGAGATTGCTGGGTCCCATCCTCAGAGCTTTTGATCTGTAGGGCTGGGGTGGGGCTCCAAGAATCTGCATTTCTAACAAGTTCCTAGGTGATGCTGCTGATGATCAGGATGTCTACACTTTGAGAGCCACTGCTCTAGACCTTACTAAATAGGAAGGTCAATATTTTAAGTAGCTGCCTAATTTTGGCAACAAAAATTTGTTACGTGTAGTAAGTTTCAAACTTCAAAGCTCAAATAAAATGAAATAAGTTAAAGAGAAGCAACGGAAACACACCGGTTGGGAATTTTTCTTTGCTTTGACTTTAGTGTAAACATTGTCCCATCAGTAAAATACACATAATTCATCCAAATCTCTTTATTCAACATTTTCACCTAACATGTTCTAAGTCATATAAAGAGTTAAGTATTAAGCTCTAGAAATCAAACATGAATATAAAATCAGTTTTAAACACAAAGGTAAATGATTCTTGCAAAATCAAAGAAAATTCAACTAAGCCCATTTCTAATTAGAAGTGCCTGATTTCGATAAAAGCGAAATAATAATACATATAAGACTTTTGAAGAACTGTCATTTTATGTTTGTAAGAATCCAATGAGGGCCTGGCCGGGTGTGGCTCAGCGGTTGAGCGTCAACCTAGGATCCAGGCAATCGGGGTTCGATTCCCGGTCAGGGCACATGCCCGGTTGTGGGCTTGATCCTCAGTTGGGGGCATGCAGGAGGCAGCTTATCAATGACTCTCTCTCACCACTGATGTTTCTATCTCTCTCTCTCCCTCTCCTTCCCTCTCTCTGAAATCAATAAAGATATATTTTAAGAAAAGAATCCAATGAGGTAGATAATATAACCTTTACTATCCCCTTCTTTTACAAGATGAAAAAACTGAGGAAAACAAACTAGTGATCTGTCACAATTATTTAAAAATTTTCCTTAAAATATATTTCCTGGTAAGTTTTAAACTATTTATCAAATCCAACTTATACGTATCTTTTCAGGACTATGTCTATGAATGTATCTTCATGGGGAAAAATATTCTAAGATCTTCAAGTCCATATTCACATTCGTGGGCCGAATTCTGAGGCCACCCGGGCAAGTCTAACCAAGAAGCCTGAACTTTAATCAGAGAGCAATTTAAAGCACACTCGACCTTTAGTGCAAGTAGGTCACAGATTATGGAAATGTGGTGATTCCTTCCAGCAGTACAATACAAACACTCAACAATGGGAGTACTATGAATGGAGATAATCCAAAACGTACAGCAGCAAACCTAGATGCTCCCCCTCCAGATCCCAGGCTCTTTCTGCAATAATGATAATGAAAGTGTATTCATTTGAATAGATATTTACACAAATCATTTTCATACCCATTATAAGAGGGACATGTTTTAAAAAAGAAAGAAGGCAAGAAGCATAACCTTCAATACATATGGTCAATAGAGGGTTTTTTCCACTTATTAGCATGCATTTAAAAGTATTATATATGTTGATTATAATGTGAGATTAAACTGTGATCTGAACAATTTTTTATAATTTATCTGAAATATAATTAAAGAAAGTCCTCAGTGAAAACACCTTCCTGTTTGTTTTTTAAGTTATTATTTTACAAGGGACTAAATTAAAGAAAAATTACTCATTAAAAAGATAATTTCAAATTCAATGCCATATATTACTGTTGGAACAAAAACCCAGTTAAGATGATATATTAAGCTTAAGAAGACTAGGTAAGATTCTATATTAATAAAGGCTAACCATTTTGCTTTGGAACTAATGGCTCAGCTGGAATTCAGCAAAAATATCTAACCCAAATAGTGCAATATAAATAATACTTTCTGAGGATTATCTTAGGAAAACACCTTTTATTGTCTTTGAAGCCAACCTAAGAAGTATTTTCATCGAAGTACGTGGTCTAAATAGATTCCAACATTATCACTTTCCCACCACATGACAAAGTAATGTGATCTAATAGATGAAATGCTGTTCTGTAAATTTAGGTAATTTAGATTCAGTGCCCAATCCTATCACAGACTGACTACAACTTTAGGATTTTTCCACCTCATTTTTTTAAATCCTCACCTGAGGATATGTTTTTACTAGTTTTAGAGAGAGAAGGAGAGAAAAACATCAATATGAGAGAGAAACATCGATCAGCTGCCTCCTGTACGAACCCCAAGCAGGGATTGAACCTGCAACCTAGGTTTGTTCCCTGACCTGGAATTGAACCCACAACCTTTTGGTGGATGAGATGACGCTCCAACCAAATGAACCACTCACCCAGCCAGGGCTCTTTGCAACTCATTTTGCTTGCTGTTAGATGTGGATATAATAAAATTTGAGGAAGTTACATAAAAGAACACTATAATATTCATAAATCCTGTATATGGCTGTTTACTAAATATATATTCTGTGATTTTCCTTGTCTCAGTTCTGAAATTACACATTTTGAACAATTAAATCATCTGCTGTATGCCCAAATGCAAAGACAAAGGCTGTGATACAAAATTCCCCCTTTTAACATAATTATAATCTAGAACAGTCTTTTTAATTAAATTTATTGGGGTGACACAAATTATGAAATCTATAACCCCCAAGAATACTCTTTCCTATGTACATAAGAAGTAATGACAATTTTTTAAAAGTTGCAAAGCACTCTAAATAGTGTATGTCTACTACCACAAAATATATTGAGTAAAATGGATGTCAGATATAAAATAATATTTGAAGTTTTATTTACATATCACACACACACCCTAATCCCAAATAATTACTCTATCAGGGGCTCTTGGTGAAGTCATAAAATAGACATGGATGGCATATCACAACTCTCCAATTAGTAATGGAGATTTAGTTAGCGATTTCCCTCCTAACTTTATTAAATCTGATATTTTAAATAGTTCATTTCTGATAATTTTTAGTATGTTCTCAGCTCTATTTTCATCCATTCTACAGGCACTAAGCTAGAATGAAGGAAATAATTTTTTTTCCCCCAGGAACTCTACATGTATATTGCCTCTAGTCAACTTAGAAGAATTTTGATGGTTTTCTTCCTTTTAACCCAGGATCAAAAAGGGAATCCAAAAGCAGTTTTTTAAAAAGAAAGAAAAATTACTAAATATATAGCATTTCCCCATTTAACAGTGAAAACAGTTCAGTAGATTAGTCTTAATATTTTTACATTTTGCAAAAACAACCTACTCACTATGGGGCTACTCTGACCATAGAAAGAACGTACCAACCTTGAGGGTAAACAAGAATGGGCATTAGACAATAAGCTCCGGTTTCATTTTTAATCTATGACAGGATCAGCAAACTATATTCCAAGAGCCAAATCTATCCCACAACCTATTTTTGTAAATAAAGTTTTACTGGAACACAGCCACACTCATTTGTTCTCATGTGGCTGTCTTCATGCTACAATGGCACAGTTGAATAGCTGTGACAGACGCTATATGGCCCACAAACCCTAAAATATTTATTATCTATTAGTTTACAGAGAGTTTGCCAACTCTTTGTCTATAATACCTAAAATTGTTGAAAATAACTACAAATATGCTCATGAGATAAAAATGTTGGTCAACAACTCATAAAATTTGCTTTATGTCCCATTCATGTGTTGAACAGACTCTATAGGCAAACTCTGATAGTACTCACCTGACTAAAAACATTCAAACCCTCATACACTGCTGGTGGAAATATAAAATGGTGCAGACACTTTGGAAAACAGTCTGGCATCCCTCAAAATGTTATAATTTGACCAAGCAATTCTACTCCTAGGTATATACCCAAGAGAAAATATGTCCACACCAAAACTTGTACATGAATGTCCATAGCAGGATTATTTACAATAGCCAAAAGGTGAAAACCACCCAAATGGCCCATCAACTGATCAACAAATGTGGTATACTCACACAATGGAATATCACTGGGCTTAAAAAGGAATAAAGTACTGATGTATCTACAACATGAATGAACCTTGAAAACATTATGCTTAGAGAGAAAAACAGTCCCAAAAAGACCACATATTATATGATCCCACTTATATGAAATGTCCAGAATAGGCACATCTGTAGAGACAGAAAGTAAATTAGTTGTTACCTAGGTCAAGGGAGGGAAAGGATGTAAGAGCTAAAGTATACAGGGTTTCTTTTTGGAGTGATAAAAATGTTCAAAAATTTATTATGATGATGGTTGCGTGACTCTGTGAATATACTAAAAAGCACTGAGTTGTATACTTCAAATGGCTGAATGGTATGGTACGTGAATTATATCTCAAGTATGTTACCAAGAAAGGCATTCTATTAATCAGCTAAAACATACAAAATCAGAATATAAAAGTCTAATATTTAGGAATACACCTTAAAAAAACAAACAGTTTATGCTCATACTGAACTACAAGCAGTAAAACAGCACTGCAGAGCAGGTGTTTAGATGGGTCACGTATACCCCCAGATGTGAATCCCCATGCTGCCACTTCTTATTGCCACTTTACGCAGAGTAAATTACTAATCTCCCTTTTCCTAGTTTTCTCATCTATAAAATGGGGTGGGGGTGAATGCCTGAAATGGAAGGGTTGTGGTCAAGGTTAAATTAGAAAAATACAAAAAATGTAACATCTGGTCCAACATATAATGAGCACTGAAGCCATAGAACTTGAGAACCAAAAAGAAATCAAAGAATTCCTAAAGTTGTCCCTGAAAACTTTAACTTTACACTTATTACATGAATTTCTTATATATAGTACCTGTGTGAAAATAGAACCTGAAACTGCTCTAAAAATGAGGTTTATTAATTAAGAAATAAAATAGAATAAACATTTTTAAAACTTTTTAAAGATTTCTTTATTTTCTCTACCTGTATTCCTCCACTCCTTTTTCTAAATTAGAAAACAGACTTAAAGAGTTTAAATGAGTTACCCAAGAAGACCAACAAATCATTTAAACTTCACATCCTCTGTAAAGATTTCTCCAACTTACTTCTATGCAGTGGCTGTAGTCTATGGATTGCTCACTTAACACACTCCTTCAACTCATGAGTACTTACCACGTGCCAGTTACCCAGTTATGCTGAGGACACTAGGTGAACAAATCAGTTATGACCCTGGCCATAACAGGACTTAAGGTCTAGTTAGATTAGATATGAACTATTTGCCAACTTCTCCCATTTACAGAGAGATTCTTGAGTATTTGGTGAATAATAATATTAATGGCAATTAAAATAACAACCGTTAGACATTTTATATAGATCATGTTATATTCAATTCTCACAACACCCCTTCAAGGTATATTCTATCACCCTTATTTTATAGATAAAGAAACTGAGGCTCAGAGGTTAACTAACTTGCCCAGGACCACACAGCTAGAAATGAATACATAAATGAACAAATAAATGTTAACTAAAAATTTCATGCATGGGGTAGAAAAGAATGTTCATTTCACGATATCATTTACGTAATAGAGTCTGTGTTTTAAGTGCTGAGAAAGTGCACATTTGGAAATTGTGTAAACTTATCTACATAGCTGCCAAAAGTAATTTGAGTATCTCGGAGACATTCTAGAAATAAAAAATACTTATGCTGCACTTTACAATCACTAATCCATGCAAATGGCTTGTGAAGGAGCTATCATTCCTTCAATAAATAAGGAGAAAATGGCCACACTGTGCCCAAAGGTTACCAGATCACATCATAGGGGGCTGACTTACAAGCTACAAAGCAATGTTGATCCATATGTTTGGGGAAAGTACATACCAAGGGCAAGCAGAAAGGCCAAAAACCTATGAAGTTTCCTAAAAACAAAAATTAGATTCTATAAAACAGCAGCAGTATAATGGTAATCTGGATTTCAGAGCAAGGCTAGAGACCTCTAACATCAAGAGTGTTTTAAAAAAACATTACATCTGCATATGGTTACATAATAATACTTTCATCATATATTAAAACACACCAAAATACTCTCAACTCAGGGTTAAAATGAAAAGCCTGATACAGACTCAACATAGTATTTATTTGATATTATTAAACTACACCAAAAGAGGGGGACAATCATCATTCCTACCTGTAAATGACTCAAATATTCAAAGCAAAAAAAATGTATTAAAAAAAATAAAACGATTGAAAAAAAGAATGTGCAACAGCCCAGTAAGAGAACACAAGATGCTGAAATGAAATAATATGCACTTAGATTTTAAAAAACTGGCTTAGGTGCAATAAAGTAATAAATTCTTATTGTGAATGGGTGTGGACAACTAAAAAAAGGGCAATAAACAAATTTCATTGGGGGTAGGAAAGAAGAATGTGAAAGGGGAGGAGAGTACTGCACTTATCCAACTGGGACCGAAAACTTTGAGGCAAGAAAGAATTATGTTCCCTATAGGGGAAGTATTAAAGAAAATAACAAGGTTTGACAAATATCAAGAACTTAAAGTATCTAAAATGCTGTTCGTCATTTCATTAAAGGTTTCCATTTAATTGAAATTAGATGTTTAAAACAAAAAGAAAGAAAGAAAAAAATTATACACCAAGCTCTGGAATCATGAAGACCCAATCTTAGGAAAACCAAATGGTTTTACCTAAAAGCCAGCTATCACGATCTGCAAAACACAATTATAGTGAAAAAATTATCTACTCTTTTTTAACCCTAAATATGTTGGTGTTGAAAAATATTTACAGAGATAGTATATTACCAACATTCCCAGAAATGAAGCCAGATCCTTGCTTTTCAGTCACACTATGAACCAAATATTAACACATTACATTCATCTTGATAGATGCTTTAAAAGTGTTTATCTCTGTTAAAGACAAGCCTTTTCTTGGTCCCCAGTCAGAGTGTGCTGGCATTTACTCTTTGAAACTTCTGTGATGCTGAGCTATTCTGATTATTCTGTGTGAGTTATACTCCAAACCACAATCCCCCAGCTCAGTCAACCCATAAGAACTCATTCACTCATAGTTTCACTTCCACACAGATGATTTCCAAATCTTTACTGTCATTCCAGGTATCTCACCCAAACTCCAGTCAGGCATTTCCAGAAATATCCCCTTAGAAATAGGCCTGCGCTTAATTCAAAGGCAACGTACCAATCCACACCACGGACTATTAGGCAGCAGTTTAAGAAGAGACAGAGTTAGACAGATACATAGATGGATATGGAAAGGCCATCAAATATACTATTTTTCAACTGAAAATGAATATTTTAGTATAGTGTACAAATAAGATCCCATTCTTTTTTAAACAAAAACCTTACAAAGGTACATAAGAACTGGACAACAGTTACCTCTGGAGAAGGGGGCTATAGATGGTGGGAGAATGGAGAGAGACTTGCCTATCATCTATATTTTTAAGTCATGTTTATAATTTATTTCATAAAAAACTAGATAATTGATAAAGTAATAGAAAAAGAGTCAAATAGCTTTAGAAATGAAATCTTCCTGGTATAGAAAGTCAAAGAGAGACTCTTCCAATACTGACTTGGGCTCTACAACCAATCATACTACAGTATCACAATGGCTATCAGGTAATTCCATTTTACTCAGTTGAAACGGGGCTACCCATTCCCAGGATAGAAAGAATGGAGAGCAGGTCTTACAGCGCCTTGAACCCTGTAGCATAAATCCAGAGCGATAGTTGGTAGTTTTAGAGTCTGTACTGTCAGTTGCAACTAAAAAATAAAACCCAAATGTGAGAGCCGCACACCCCATCAGTTTGTTGGCTGGGGTCAGGTGCCTGTTCTGCAGCAGTAATTCAGTCACTTGATTATGTAGGTGTGCAGTGCTGGCTGACAGCTGAGATGCTTACAACTCAGCAGCTGTGGTTCAGTATATGGTTTTCAGAGTCAGAGAGAACAATTTCAGTATTTTTATAACAGGATATAGGAACAACTACCCTGTGGAAACCACCCCACCCCATTCCCAAAAAACACCTCTCTCTGAAACCTCATTACTTCTGGTTTGGCAAGCTGGAAGTAATTAATCAACTATTCTGGCTGTTGGGGCAGGGGAATTGGAAGGGCAAACTTGGATTATAAAAGGGCTAGAGATAGTTTCAAAACAAATTAGATTTTGGATGAATGGCCAAGATTATATATTTCCATTGCTAAACAATGCATACTTACTAGTTTGGTGACAAATGCTGATATTTCATTAAAGAGAAAGATCAAAAGAAAAATGAAACTGATGAAACAATGAATAGTAGTATGGAACCTCTACTGAAGAGGTAAGAAATTTAACTAGAAAATCAAACAATTAAAATTTGCAGTAAATAAACTCTAAAGACATGTGCCTTACTTTAAGGAAACCCAACACATCATGAAATAAATGGATTTTAGAACCAGTTGGAATTCCATGTGATCTTGGGCAAGTTACTCACACATCTTTGAATCTCAGGGGTTTTTTTCTATAAAATGGGTACAAGTAGAGGAGATAATACAAGTAAAACACCTAACATGAGAAGGCATACATGTCAATCCCCTTTGAAGTAAGCATTAAGTTATAAAGATTTTTTTTTCCCTTTTAAACAATCTTATGTCAAAGCTCCTTTAAACAGTGCTTCTGCCACATTTAAAATGTGAAAACATTTAGGAAAATGAGCTAATTCAAGAACAATCTAAAAAAATAAGCTATACTTGCTTCTTTAATTTCTTGAGTAGAGCTACAACTGGATATGGCAAAAGAATTTTCAATTTAAAGAAATATCCAGGAACACAATTTAAGGAACATTAGATATTGCCAGGTGAAACTGCTGCAGATACAAGGGGAAAATGAAGGGGAGTGAACTGTGTATGTCAAGGACATAGAAGCATGTCACAGTCATGGAAGGTAAGGGAATCACAGGAAGTATTTATGAAGACAACGTGCAAACCACACTTCCAGAAACTCCAATTCCTAAGGCAGTCTGTAAAAAGCAGATATGACGAGACTCAGAGAAGGTTGTGCAAATGCAGAAAAGCAACTGAGTAGCTCAGTTCCATCCAAAATTGTACCAGAATCAAACTTCATCACCAGGATCAACACTGCTTACCTACTCCCAATAAGGCCTGCTGTGTATAAGAATCCACACCCTATGTTTAACAGGTTTTTCCTCTGTGGAACATCCGTTTAAGCCCCACAGTTTAGATCCTTCTGGGCCACCAGCAGGTTAGTTGGAGATTGTGTTTCTTTTACCTTGTTATATGACTGTCAGTTGATAAAGCACTTCTTTATGGAATAACTACTCATTTCCGGACAATTCCTAGTTCCTTCAGGCTCACACTTGACCTTTTCCTAACAAAAAAACTAGTTTACTTACAATGTCTAAATAAAATTTCTAGGAAAGATGTTCCAACATAATGTAGTATCCACCCCCTCCCCCACCGTGGTACTAGAAAACCAAATCAGTGGGTCAATCAACATGTGTGAAAGCCTTAGTAATTAGTATAAATAGTAAGGCTAAAATTTTCTCTATGTTAAATTATATACTTACATATTATTAATCCAGTATTAACATAAAGGCTGCATTTAACTAATTTCTCTGGTAAATAGCATTACTGGAACCACAAGTATGGACTTTAAAGTATATAAGCAACTTAACCATACTCTTTAGTGAGTGTATGTGCAAACACAATCTATACTAAATTGATAAATTTCTTAATATTAAAGTGAGTCATTCTAGTGGATAGCCATCATCAACTGTTATTGAAGCAATCTTTGTTCTGTGTTGTTCCAACCATCAGACAATCATCATGCTATCATTAGATGAGTGTCATGAATCAATGTGAGACTTAAAAGACCCAAGAAATCAAAGCCAAACACAGGCTAAAACAAAATTCCTACACAACAGGGTGCAGAAACACAGTGCAGAGAAAATAAAATCCATGTTTTATTCTTTTGGCTTCAATATCTCCCCCCAAAATATTCATTCTACTTTTAAAAAACTGTAAGCCTCTGAAAAGCCAGTCCCAAAACATTACATACACAAGCCAATGACTCTCAACTGTAGCCACACATTAGAATCATTTAGAGAGCTTAAAAAAAATTATCAATGACCAGGACCCATTCCCAGAGATTCTGATTTCATTGCTCTGACACAGGGGCATGGCAATTGATCTTTCTAAAAAGCTCCCCTGGTAATTCTAATATGCAGCCAGGTGGAGAACCACTACTTTAAACTAATACAGCCTTTTCAGACAATAATTGCTCTGAGGCTGATAAATACGCTTTTTGCCTTTTAATGAGATTTTATTAAAACCACTCAATTCATTCCATAGCTAATGAAGACTGTTACATTGCAGGCACTATGTTAAGTAATGGAGAAAGATGTGCAAGATATGTCCCCTGCCCTCAAGAAGCTCCCTATTAACTAGAGAGATCCATAAATAAGTAACTGTAATTAATATGATAAGTACTCTTGAAGTGTAAGCAAATACAGCATGCTTCACAAATACAGCATGTGTTACATGTCATCCTTCAGTCAGGGTCATGCTGCAGCATTCCAATTTCAGTATGTGTCCTACCAAAGCTAGAAAGTAAGAAGTTACAGGTTACTGAATACTCGGGCAAATATTCAGCCTATGCAAGATGAAAACTGTGTGCATTTTGCTATTTGCTTTCACAGAAACTGCTGTACTATGAAGGTAGTCATTTCTATGTTTTCATTTGGATGAATCATCTTACAATTTCCTTCATGTAATATTACTGATTGTATACTACTTACCTATAAAACTAAAAATCTACAAAAGATACAGTAAATGACCATGAAAAAAATTAGCCAATTATCTATATTTGCATAACACCTTTCCTTTCCAGTCATTGCTACATTTGCTGAGACAAAGTTTTGGGACTATGATAAGGTCCCATCATTGGAGATTTGTTTCGATTGCTTGAAAGATGTTAGGTAGGAAAATGTTATGGAAACAATAGGCATTCAAAGGACCTTTTGTAAGACTTTCAAAAATAAGAAACATGGGGAAAGTTTAATTTTTTAAAAAAAGAGATAGCATCTTTTCAACATTCATAAGGAATCAGGCACGTGATTCCTTTGAAGATAGTGGATGAGAGTGGTGAGGTAGGAAGTCAGTGGGTGTTCAGCTGATCTTGAAAAGTGAGATCTATTTTAAAGTACCTTAGTGAAAATTTAAACCTATTAGTACCTAGGGGTCAAAACCAATTTGTGATACTAATTTGGCATAAAAGAAAATCACAATTCCAGAGAACTTGGATAGAAATCAACAAAAAGCTTTTCAGTACAAATGAACATCTTCAAGGCATTTCTGTTTCAATCCAAAGTTGAACAAATTCTAAGTTAAAATGTATGCTGTCAAGGTCCCTGCAAGAAAATCTCAAGTGAATTTCAATTTCCAGGTCAATATATGCTGAGACAATTTAAGGGAGAAACCTTCAACCTTTACACAGGACAAGGAACCCATTACATTCTTTACCACAAAGGCTACCCTGAATTCATTATTGCAAGTAATGCTGTAAATGGCACTGACCAAGTCAGATTTTGTAGGATATGAATGAGATTTCATACTCATAGTAGTTAAGGTAGTGAGATTACCTATCACCTCAAAATTAGCTTGCTCTCCCTCCTTATGCAGCTCTGAAGCAACAGAAGAGATGAATTTAGTCCTATCAGAAGTGTTTCCTGAGAATATTCTATCAATTATAAGTCGGCAGAATATTGATTGTGCTAATGTGATGCTGACCACTTCTTTTTGATATCCAAAGAGCAATATCATCACTTTTCCAGACCTTAAAGAATCAGAACTAGTACCTAACATTGATTCAATGATGGCTATATTCCGTCATCACAATATAATTAACATTTTAATCTCACAGTTTCCAATTATGACTTGGCTGGCTCATTTAAATCAAATATAACTAAGACATAACAAACATCATTCACCCCCCCACACACAATCATTTGGGGGCTTTGGGGAAACACCTAATTCACCCTTACTGGGTGTTAAGAATGAAGAAACCAAGGGGATTTTTTTTGACATATCTGCCTCTCTAGAATTGTGCTATTTACACAGGGCTATTGAGCACTTTAAATGTGGCTAGTCCAACTGAGAAACTGAATTTTGAATTTTATTTAGTTTTAACTCATTTAAATTTAAATTTAGAAAGCGATACCTGATTCTGTTATTAGAAAACTTTTAGGTATGTTTGGAACAACTTGAGCATATGACTCTACTTTTGCAAATGCAAATTTTATGAAACCTAAATACACATCAAGTATTTCCTCTGAAAAAATAGCTTAGTGTCAGAATTGAGATGTGTTGTTAGTATAAAATACACATTGGATTTCAAAGACTGAGTACGAAAGATAGGCTGTAAAATATCTCATTAATAATTTCTATACTGATTACATGTTAAGATGATCATTGTTTGGATCTATGGGGTTAAAGAAAATATTTTATTAAAATTAATTGCACCTATTTGTTTTTAATCTTCTAAATGTGGCTTCTAGAAAATTTATACAAGTAAAATTTACACAGGTAAAATTACAAATATGGCTCACATTCTATATCTTTTGGACAGCGCTGCTCTAGGGCACTTCCACAATCACTTTTGGATATTCTTCTAATACACAGTCTGGTCATGTAACAAACAATAGGGGCAAGGAGTAACATGTCGTCTTATCAACTGAGTCTGAGGAAAGTGTGTAGCAAGCTCTATCCACAATCACCTTGTGAGGCAATATTGTAATACCTCAACATAGAAGGAAAAAAAAATGAGTTATCAGCACTTAACCAAATTGAAATCCAGCACTGCAGACAACTTAAAAGAGAAAGAGCCAACTGCTCTAAGGTCTTGGTTTCATTTCCCAACTGCAGACCTTAAAATAGATAATAAAGCACCACTTTCAAAAAGAGGTAAAATATTTCAATGATCGCTATCTAGCAATCCATAAATAAGCTAAAATTGCTCTTAAATCTTATCTCCTCAACTTCAAAAGCCACAGAATACACACTGAACTAGGAAATCAACTTCAGATTGCCAGCATTTCCCTCACAAGCAGATTAGCAAGATTGTGCACTTGGAATACTGTTTGACAAGAATGAAAAGGAAACTATTCAAAACAGATTTAAGGAATGGACAATTAGATGAGGAACTGCAGATTTAATTCTCAATCAGCACTGTGATTAATCTGATTCCCTGCTTTTCCCTAGTGTAATTATACAACACAGATGAAAGGATGAGCATTTGGACTGTCAGTTCTATATTCTAGACTAGCTCGGTGACTCAAAGCAGACGGCTCTACCACGCTAACCACCATCCTAAACAACAGTCGAGGGAAGCCTCGAACACTGATTTAACAGTCATTGCATAACGAGGCATTAAAAATTCCTATCCCCCCAACTCTTTCCACGTTTGTCTACACCAGGTGAGGAATTTGCTGAAACGAACCCACCCTGTCTTAAATGACCCCTTCCTATCCGGGCATGGGGTGAACACAAAGGCATCTATCTAATATCCTGCACAATAGACACACACCCCACAATTAAAAACCCTGGCCGTTCTTTCTCTTTCTCTCCACGAAAGCAAAGGAAATGCAAGCTGCTCTTTTCGTTAATAGTCTATGGTACACGCAAGGTAACAATAACCCCAACTGTTCCCAGGAAGCAACTATAAAATCGGTTCGGCCACGTCCCTGTGCAACCGTCAGATAAAATGCAGACAGCAGATTTCAGCCGGCTCCACGCCTCGTGGGGTGGCCGTCCTAGGCTCGTGGGCCTCCACCGACCGTTGGGAACCCCCAGTCCGCCTCCCGGCAGGAGGTCCAGGTACACGTCTATAAATACTCAGGGGTGAGGAGGACGAGGGCGGGGGAGGGGATGGAGGGCAGGGGTCAGGCCCGGAGCGGGTACGGGTGCGGCAAGACCCCGGCATCACTGAAATGCATTTTCCCACACTCCCGCTCCCTCGCGTGGAGACTCACTTGCCGATCACCTCGCACAGCTCGTACACATCCTCGAACAGCACGTCGTCGTCGGCCATGGTCCGGAGGGGACAGCGGCCGCAGCGTGGAGGGCTCTAAAAACGGGGGTGGGGGCGCCAAAGAGCTCAGTGCCCGGCCCCTGGCTCGCCTCCTCCTCTCAGGACCCGCGAGCCCTCGGTGCTGAGGACGCTCGAGTGGGGCTGCGAGGCCCGGAGACTGCGGCGCCTTCCTGCGGGCGACCACCCCGGCGCGGGCGGCGGGGCCGGGGCGCGGGAGTGAGGGCGGCCCGGGCCCGGCGCCGCCCGCCCGCCCGCCCGCTGCTCCTCCCGCTGCTCGGGCCGCGCTGCCCGGCGTGCGGATCCTCGGGGACCGCGCGGCGCCGCGCTCTCCGCTCGTCAGCCCGCGAGGGCCGCGAGGCCGCGACCGCTCCCTCTGCCGAGGCTGGCTCTGGCGCGGCGCGGGGCAGCTCTGGCGACAGGGGGAGCCGCGGCAGGACCGTGGAGGGAGTATCGCCGCTGAGGGAGGTGGCGGCGGCAGATCCCCGCTGGGGACCAGGAGGCGGCGGCAGAGACGCTCCCTCCTCCTACCCCTCCTCCGGCTGCCGCCGCCCGCCTGGGAGTGGGAGGGGGCTTCGCGGGACTGGCTCTCAGTGCAGGCGGGAGCTGCGGCCACCGCCTTCAGCTCCTCCTCCGCCGCCTGAGCCTCCGACTAGCTCTGGAGCCTCGCGCACCCGCCTCGCGCACGCACGCCCTCCTCCCGCTACAGCCTTGCGGCCTCCAGACCCACAGGCCCCGCCCACTCCAGCCGGTCGGGAGGCGGTGGCGGAGGGGGGGAGGAGGGGGAGAAAGGGAACAGGACTGCGCGGCGCATGCGCGCGCCGCCGGACACGTCACGGCGAATGGGCGGGCGCCGGGGGATCGTGAAGGGGTGGGGAGTTGGCCCGCGGTGTGCGCGGGCGGCAGCCGCTTAGGTGGGGGTTGGCGGGGTCGTCACCTCCGCGACCAAGCGGCTGAAGGGGCCGGGGACAAAAGGTCCACTAGGGAATGCGGGTTTTCGACTGTCTGCAGGGAGAGGCTCGGAACTCCGGCCGCCCCCATCCCCTTCTTTTGTAACCGCTGGAAGCCTTTCCCAGTTTTTGCTGGGAACGAGTCCTGATGAATGGGAAAGGTAGAAAAAAAGGTGTAGAGGTTGTCACTCGAGACCGTGCTAGGCGGCGGATGCCTTTAGTGCCATTGTCATTCGTTAATGAATACAGGGCCTGGGGAAAGGAGGATCGTCCACCTACAAGGAAAGACCAAACAAAAACTGTACGGGAAGGTGTGCAACAACAAATGGCAATTTATAGAGACAGCTTCGCCCGCATTCTGCCCAAACTCAATAAATAATCTATCCAGCGCCTGCCCCCTGCTAGAGACAGGCTAGAGAGAGGTCAGGAAGGCAGGGACATAGACTTTAAGCCCCTTTGTGTATTGCCCTCCCCAGGCCCCCAGGACCTACTCTGCTCTTCATACTCCCTATAAATTGTAGACAATTCAGGATAAAAATACAACTAGAGAGAGTATGCACCGGGTCAGCCAGGGAGTGAGGTTCTGGGTGTTGCCGCTGTGCTAGGTTGTATTCAATATGAACATTTTTGTCCGACTGAGCATGTGCGGAACGAGCCAACGCCATCAGACAGGTATAAGCCTCAGTTGAGAACCAATAAAAAAAAGTCTTTGTTTCTCTGCACAGCGGAAGTGCCCAATTAGTTCATAAGTCAGCTTCTAGAATATCATCTGGTAAAATTCTCAGTGTGGTAATTTAAAAAGAAAGAAAGAAAGAAAAGATAGTATTTACCAAAATGTATGGGATGGGTGGAGACCCACAGCCTATTTTCTATTCAAAAACGTTTTGTGCAAATCCTTGACCACTCCCTCAAGAGGCTGAGAGATTTGTCAGTGTTAAGGATTTGAATACTAAACCTTTTAAAAATGCAAATCAAAGGGAAAATATAATTTTATGAGGTTTTCTTCCTTTCCTAATGAGCTTGGGCATTTTCTAGAGAAGGGAGCTTTAGAGCCTGAGAAACATCTCCTCCATTGAGGGTCCCACAGTTCCAAGTCACTCACCCCAAGTCGGCATGTCCACCTGGTGCCTAATGAATAAGGCATCATTCCATTCTGCTCTGAAGTGCGCAGTGACCCTCACAAGTCACCTTGTCAGCTTCACTTCCTTTCCCCAGCCCCAGTCTGAGCTATGCCAAGGCTTGTCAACTTCATTTTGGGGTTATTTTCCACAGAAGCCTATGTTCAGAGGTAGAAAAGGACAATTATAAAATAAAAGAAAGTGGAGTTAAATAAGAAAGATGACTACAAAGATAGGTTTACACTCTGCTCATGGAATCACCACCTGTTTAGATCTGGAAAGATTCTTAGAGGTCAGCTAGTCCAGCTCAGTTATTTACAGATGTGGGGGATGCAGGAGTTGCTCTCCCAGAGCCGTTCTTCCCCTCCATCATGAGGTAGGATCTCTGGGTTTGAGGTGTGATTGTAACCATCTCACCTGGAAAGGTTGACCCTGATTAATTAAAGTAATAAATGCAGCCCCCTTGCCACATTAAGCTAACTTAATCAGCTCTTGGCATTCCCTGGTCACTGGCCTTGATTGGTTCAAGGTCTTACAATCACCACAAAGCTCAGGACTTTCCCTTCCTTGAATAGGAAATACTCCCCCCCCCCCCCCCCCCCCCCCCGTCAACCCCCAAACACCACACTCGCCTTGAATAAACAAGTATGCAGCCTCAGTTGCTGCCATTAAACATCTTGCAGCCATGAAGGTAGTTAGACCTAAGATGAAGGTGGAACTGAGGGGCAGCAGGGTGGAGATGACTTCAAAGACATTATCAATCTCTTGTTTGGCCAACTTTCTACACTTTTCCATCATATAGGGAAAGGAATTTCCATATTGTTTAAGACATTTTGAGTTGAGTTTTCTGTTCCTTTCAAAGAAAGCACCCTACAAATGGTACAGCAGATGAGAAAGTGAGTTCAGAGACAATAATATGTTCATGATCACATATTTAGCTGAGCATCTAACCTGAACCTAGACTTCCCAGCTTCCAGTGTGGTATTTAGTCAGAAAGAAGTTACCTGCAATACACATCCCTCAGAACTTGTACCATGCATTGTGGCTAGAGGTGGCCACTCTCTGCTTCTGCAATTAAAATGACCAAACCTTTTAAATGAAGATAATTCTTCTCTGGTTTCTTCCAAGAATCCAATACTCTGCCAACAAATAAGCTTAAGTATAAATGATCAGGTGTCAATAATTTAGTTCTGTTTTAGTTTCCACCAAGAAAATGTTAAAGTAACTGGGTGCATCAGTTAGACTGTGTTCAGATGTTAATAACTGAATACTCAATAACAGTGGTTTAAACAAATGAGGGGTTTATCTTTCTTATAGAGCAAGGAGTCTGGAGGTGGATGGTTACTAAAATTGGATCAGCTACACAACAGTGTGATCAGTGACCTAGGTTCTTTCTTTCCGCTCTGCCATACTTGATATTCTAGTTTCTCATTCTTAGGCTTGTTGCTTCATCATCATGAGATGGCTGTTACAATTTCCAGCATCAAACTGCATTCAAAGGCAGGAATCAGGAAGGCAACAAGAATAGGCAAGGCCATTTTGCTTTGTCTCCCATCTCTTATTAGGGAAAGAAAATATCCTTTCCCATCTCACTGTCAGAACAGAGTCACATGACAGCTCACCTGTAAGGGAAGCTGGGAAAATGGATAGCTGACTTTTCCTGCCTCCTCTTTGAAGGTGGGCAAGGGAGAAGCAGGTGGAGAATGTGCTTTGGCAGCCAATCAGGAGTATTTCCAATGTGAAGAAAATTATCAATGAAATAATTCCAGCCCAGCCGGGTGTGGCTCAGGGGTTGAGCATCGACCTAGGATACAGGCGATCAGGGTTCGATTCCCAGTCAGGGCACATGCCTGGTGGCGGGCTTGATCAATGACTCTCTCATCATTGATGTTTCTATCTCTCTCTCTTTCCCCCTCCTTTCCTCTCTCTGAAATCAATAAAGGTATATTTAAAAAAAGAAAAAAGAAAAATAATTCCATATCTTCATCACAGTGTACATATACCTTGAGTATATAATTGATAGGCCTTTAAAAAATTCAGAACCAGCCCAGCCGGGCGTGGCTCAGCAGTTGAGCGTTGACCTGGGATCCAGGCGATCAGGGTTTGATTCCCGGTCAGGGCACATGCCCGGGTTGTGGGCTCGATCAATGACTCTCTCATCATTGATGTTTCTAACTCTCTCTCTCCCTCTCCTTTCCTCTCTCTGAAATCAATAAAGATATATTAAAAAAAAAAAAATCAGAACCATCTAAAAACCCACCAGGATGGGGTTGATGCTAAGTGAGAATGTGATTCTCAGATGTCAGTGAAAATCTTCAGTGACTTAGAGGTATTGGACTTCCTCACAACTGCTTTGGACATTCTCAGGTTGTTGGGCTCTCACTTAATTTCAAATTGACACAGATAGAAGAGGAAAACACACTCTAGAGAAATATTAGCATAAGTACAACACAGAGGTTAGCGTGGAGGGTTAATTTAGGCAATTCAGGGTTGAGCTTCATCCTGTAGCTATGATTACTTAAGCATATAAATTATTGCTGAATAACTGAATAAAATTTAAAATGACAGTCTTAAATTGGGACAAAGTTATTGCTTGTTGGTATAAGCAGGATGCTTTAAGCGCAAATGAAAGACACCATTAATATCTCCAGAAAAAGTTACATATACTAGATTTATACTCCAATATCATGTTGCAACTCATTTATTTTATATTCATTCAATGAATGTCTATGGTAGACACAGAGGCTGCAGCTACAAATAAGGCAGGCATGGTCTCTGCTCTTTCCAATTTTTAAAAAACTTTTATTAAATTTATTGGAGTGACATTGGTTAATAAAATTATATCGTTTTCAAGTATGCAATTTTATGATACATCATCTGTATATCGTATTGTGTGTTCACCACCCAAAGTCAATTCTCCTGGCACCATATATTTGACCCCCTTTACCCTTTCCTATCCCCCCACAGCCCCCTTACCCTCTGGTAAACCACCATTCTGTTGTCTGTGTCTATGAGTTTTTAAAAGCAAAAATAAATGAATGGGGCTATAGCAACTAAAAACTTCTGCACAGCAAAAGAAACCATCAACAAAACAAAAAGGCAACCAATCATTTTAAAAAGTTGACCTACTAAAAGACTCTGGACTTCAGTGGCACTGGTCTTATGTGTAGAGTAAGATCCCCGAAGCCCCATCATGAATGGAATCCTATCTTAAGTAACTCTCCCCTTTGCACTTGGTGCACACTGTCCCTTAGTTACTTTTAAAATGCAGATACACCTGCACTAAATATGAAATCTCTTAAATGGTTTGAGCTGATACTGTAGGTGCTCCACTCAAATCCCCACCAATCCCTATTCTGTGTGCCCCTCCCCCAGCTTCAGCATGTTTTCTTCCAAAGTCCATGCCTGTGACTTTAGAAGACTTTTCACAAGCTACTGGGATCATTTTGCCCACATGGAAGTGTCTGGGACTTTAGGTCTCCCTGAACTGGCTGGTAGTGCAGGAATGTGAAAGCCCAATTCCTTTCCCCATGGGAGGGGTGACAACTCTAAGGGATTACTTACAGCCTGAGCTCCCCTGTGGGATCAGACTGCAGCTACCCTCCTCAGGACTTTGCCTACTTCCCTCCCCTTCCATTTCCTACTCCTCTCATTCACCGATAGGTTTCTTCTGAGAACCTGTTCCTTAATGAATCCCCTTATCAGGATCTGCTTTGGGTGAATGTAACCTAAGACAATGGTGTTTCTCAAAGTGACAACTGCATTCATATCACCTGGGGGTGTGTGAAAAAAAATGTTAAAACTGTTGATTCCTGGGCCCTACTGAATCTGACTTACTGAATCTGAATGTTCTGGAGCATGTCCCAGGGATCTGTATATTTATAAGTGAGTTTTGTACACCTAAAAATTAAGATCCACTTCCTTAACACTGGCCATTGAATAACCTCACTGTAAAAAAAGGATCCAAGGCTGACTTCATCACTAGGATGGAGAAACCATAACAAATGCAAAAGAACACTTCAGGGAACAGAAAAAGATCTGAATACAAATGTTTCCTTCTGTAAATCTCTGTCAAAAGATTAATTTTACCCTTCTTCCTTTAATATCAATAAACAAGTCACTGGAAACTTTTATCTGACAGAAACAAGATTGCCTTTGGACACAGCACAGTGCCTGTATACACAGAACATGTAACTTAAAAGTTAACCAAAAGATATCCATTCATTGAGCCACTTAAGATCACAAGTACTCATTGACCTCCTGGAGACTCAACACTGTACTATGCACTAATGTGGACTTCAATAGTCAGGATTCTTTTGTTTGCAAGTTACAGAAAACTCAGACCAACTTAACAACAGAGAATCTTGGGCTCACATAACTGAAAAGTCAGCTCACATAACTGAAAAGTTGTACTCAAATGATGTTGCTGAAGATCCACTTTCTTCCAGATTCATTATTGTGCATTCTGTGGTACTGGCTTCATCCTTAGGCTCTACAAGATGCCCCCCCCCACCCCCCACCGAGCTCCATTCTTTCACCTTAAAGTAGCAAAATACTGCCACCTTTCCAGACTTCACCTTCTTGTATATCAACATCCAGGAAAAGAGGAGTCTTATTCAGTAGATCTTGCCCATTGTTGTAGGATTCACTCTCTCTCATTGGCCTTGTATTAAGGCACATTACCATCCATGAACCAATTACTGTGGTCAGGGAGAGAGAGTCACTGAATAATTTAACCAATCAGGCCCCTCCCTCAAGCAGGGTATAGGAATCATTTTCCTGACTGAGAATGGAGGGGCAGGAAAATCAAGACACTTTAAAAGGCAGGAGAGGGCAGAATGAATGGTGGGAAGGGTCCCTGTTCCCCCAGTCACCCAAATACTGGCATTGGCTTTTTCTCAGCACTCTACTTTCTCCATGTTCAGCTAGTCATCAGATCTTGTCAATTTTTCTATCAAACTTTCTTTTAGATTCTCCCTTTATTTTCCACTTCTTCAGTCTCCACCCCAGTTCACTCCCCCATCAACCCAGCCTCATTTTACTCATTGGGCTCCTGCCTCCAACTGCTTTTCCCATACTGCTCACCATGGAGAGGCCCAATTCAGGTCCACAGAAAGGAATTCTCGGCATCTAGAACAGTGTCTGGTATGCAGTAGTTATTTAAAAGGCATTTTTTGAACGTGAATAAATGAATGAATGGCTTCATAGCCCTTATCACTTCCTGGAATTCTCTTTTATTTGTTTTAGTTATAGCCTTTCTCCTTCAACCCTTGAACCTAGAAAGTGTCTGGAACATAGTAAGTACTCCATGTATGTTTGTTAAATAAATAAATGACTATATGTTTCTTGAATTGGATTAGAGAATCAGTCATTATTAGAAAGAGATCAAAGAGCCAAAAGAAACAGTTACAGTGGTTGTGTTCTTGTGAAGAAACTGCGTAACAGAAGAAATACAATTGTCACAGAGGACCGGAGAGCCAGTAGTCTCAGAGCTGAAGAAGTATCAAAGAGAGCAGGGACAGAAAAAAAAGGGCATTGAATTTATTTTTACTAATTGAAAGTTGTTTTACTATCTATCGTTTGTGTAGAAGAAACAAAATCTCACACAGCATTTGGAATTTTTCCTTCTTTCTTAGCTAAGAGAGATTTTGAAGGTAGAGTGAGAAATTAAATTGGTACCCTCTCCTTAATTTCCTTTTCTGTATTTCCTGGTGCTTTCTTTCCAAGCTGCCACTAAACTGTCACACTACATGGTAAAAATGCACAATCAGCTGCAACGTGTTCAATGGGTGACTTATATTAAGCCCAGCTCTAGCTAAGTTGCAAAGAGTCATGTGAGTCACCCAGACCTCAATAGAAAGGAGTATAATTTACTATGTTAAGTGCACTGTGGAAAAGGTCAAGTGATTAATAAGTCACCAATATGAAATACAAGCCTATCAGCACTAGTAGGTTTAATCATTTACCCTCCTCAGGGCATGGATGAAGCAGATCCTGGTGGTCTTTTCTGGCAGTATGAGCCTGCAAAACTCTTAAGGAGATATTTTCCTTCTTATTATACATTCTCATAAATGATAGCTTTAAAAAAAATGGAGACTCCTTTCCTGAAAAATCTTTATTCTCATAGAGATAATCTATAGTGTCAGGATCTGCACTAATAAGTTGTTTTCTGTTTTGGTCAAGAGAAAAATTAACTACTAGCTTTTCCAAAGACTCTTTGTGGCAATTCCCAGATCAGATAGGAACTCCTCAGTGATATTTTGCCTTAAGTATTCTAATCAAATATTTCCCATTCAAGCTTATTTACCCTTGTTATCTATTTTAAATTGTTTTGCAAATGAAGACAATAGCTAAGAAAGTAACCTTTTAAAAGACAATAGCAAACTAAGGGGAAAGGATAGAGAGTCTAATGGTCTGTAAAGAAATAACAGAAGAACCACATATTGAGGGCTTATTATAAATGTCAGACACTATGCAAAGATGTTACACATATTTCATTTAATCCAAGTAACAACTTTATGAGATAGATATTATTGCCTTCATTTTACAGATGAGGAATCTGAGACTTGGAGAGAGGTTGTGTAATGTGCCAAGGATTACACAGCTAGAAAAGAGATGAACCAATGTTTGAACCAAATCTGCCAGATCCCAAAGCATGAACCATTCCACACCCTGATATTGGCTTTCTTGTGTTTCTCTGAGGCAATAAGTTTTAATTTCTTTCTTTTTTTTTTTTTTTTTTTTTTTCAGATTAAGCAATGTGCATTTCAGGTAAAGGGTAAAATAGGGTAAATAGCAACAACAATGACAATAGTAGCTCCTGCTTATTAAAATTGTATTTAGCCCGGCCAGGCGTGGCTCAGCAGTTGAGGGTCGACCTGGGATCCAGGCGATCAGGGTTCTATTCCCTGTCAGGGCACATGCCCGGTTGTGAGCTTGATCAATGACTCTCTCATCATTGATGTTTCTGTCTCTCTTTCTCTCCCTCTCCTTTCCTCTCTCTGAAATCAATAAAGATATATTTAAAAAAATAAATAAATAAAATTGTATTTAGTGCCAAGAACTGTGCTAAAGTGTTTTTCAAGCATTTATTTGCTCATTCAATTAACTTTTATTGAGACTGTATGATATACTAAGAACTGAGGGGAGAATAGTGAGCAAAGGCAACTTTATTTTTACCCTCTTGGAGCTTATAAATTAGTGAGAGAGGTAGGCATGAATCAAATAATCAGAAAAGCAAATGTATAATTATTTTCACAAGGGTGCCAAGACCGCTCAATAGGGAAAGGATGATGTGTTCAACAAATGGTGTTTAGAAAACTGGATATCTGCATGCAAAAGAATAAAGTTGGACCCATAACTTATACCATATAAAAATAACTCAAAATGGATTAAAGACCTACAACTTTAAAATGCTTGGAAGAAAGCAGGGGAGAAGCTTCACGCCATTGGATTTGGCAATTTCTTGCATATGATGCCAAATGCACAGGAAACAAAAGCTAAAGGATAAATTGGACAACGTCAAAACCAAAAACTTCTGTGCATCAAAAGAACAGTCAACAGAGTAAAAAGGCAACCTACAGAATGGGAGAAAATATTTGCAAGTCATCTATCTGATAAGTAGTTAATGTAAAAAATATATGAAGAACTCTTACAACTTCAGAGCTTGTTTGGAGGTTCTAGCAGGGGAGTGCAGCTACTCATATACACTTGGCCTAAGACCAGTCTTCTCCTCTGGGGGAAGGTCATCTTCTTTGACTGAGCATACAGCTTTGGGAGGGATGAACATGGATCAGGAGGGAGGAGGGGGATGCCTGCTGAGCCAGCCAGATCAACCGAATCAACCCTGGTGATCAATGGGGTGACAGATGTCGCAGCCAGATCGCTCTCACATCCATTACAATCTAACAACAACAAAACAAATCTGGGGGTGGTAGGATGGGTGGGTGGAAAAGCTGAAGGGGAATAAGAGGCATAAATTTTCAGTTATAAAATAAATAAGCCATGGAGATGTAGTGTACAGCACAGGGAATATAATCAATATTGTAATAACTTGGCATGGTGACAGATGGTTACTAGACTTAGTGTGGTGATCACATCATAAGGTATATAAATGTTGAATCACTATGTTGTACACCTGAAACTAATACACTATTATATGCCAACTATACTTTAATTAAAAATTTTAAAAATGGGCAAAAGACTTGAATAGACATATCCCCAGAGAAGATATACAAGTGGCCAGAAAGCATATGAAAGGATGCTCAACTTCACTGATCATTAGGGAAATGCAAGTCAAAACCACAATAAAATATCATCTCACACTCATTGGGTTGGCTGCTATCAGAAACAAAAAACTAATGAGTGTTGGTGAGGATGTGGAGAAATTGGAACACTTGTGTACTGTTGGTGCTGTAAATTGGCACAGCCACTACAGAAAACAGCATGGAAGTTCCTCAAAAAATTAAAAATAGAACTACCATAAGATCCAGCAATACTGTTTCTGGATATATTTGTAAAAGAATTGAAACCAGGGTATCAAAGATATTTGTACACCCATGTCTATAACAGCACTATTCACAGTAGCCAAAAGGTGGAGGAAGCAACCCAAATGTCTATCAGCAGGTGAATGCATAAATAAAATGTGGTATGTACACACAGTGGAATGTTAGTCAGCCTTAAAAAGGAAGGTGATTCTGCCACATGTTACAACTTGGATGAACCTTGACATCATACTAAGCGAAATAAGCTAGCTACAAAAAGACAAATTCTGTATGATTTTACAAATATGAGGTATGAAGGGTAGTTAAACTTACAGAAACAATAGGTAGAATGGTGGTTGCCAAGGCTGAGGTGAGGGGAAATAGGGAGTTAGTGTTTAATGGGTGTAGAATTTTAGTTTTGTAAGATGAATAAGTTCTCGAGATTGATTGTACAACAATGTGAATATACTGAACACTGTATACTTAAAAATAATTAAACATCTATAATACTTTTAACAATAAAGATACATTTTTAAAAAGCCATAAAAATGATTAAAATGATAAATTTTGTTATATGTACTTTGTTATTATTGCAAATTTAAAAAATTTTAATGTATAATTAAAACATTTATCTACTTTAATCTTTTAAACAACTCTATGATAGAACTTTCTATTGTGCCCATTTTGTAGAGCAAACTCAGTTTTAGAGAGACCAAATCACTTGCCTAAAGTGACACAGTGAGTCACACGGGTGGAGATGGAATTTGAACCCATTCCCTGAGCCTAACAGTCATGCTTTAAACTGTCACCAGACTTAGCTAGCCAGGTCTTCAAAAAAATGAATCAAACTACTGCTTGCTAGGTTTGGTCACTGTGGTTGGAGAAATCACAGAGCACCTAGTTGAGGGTAGAATGTGGGTAGCTGTGGTTGTCAAGGGTTCTGACAAAAGGCCTCTCATAATTATGCCATTTCCTCTCCCCTCCCCCTCAAGTGAGAACTGCTTCTAAGTATGGAATCAAGATGGCAGTTTGGTTTCCTTATTTCTATTCTATAAGCATTCTATGTCTTTCTTTCTCCACCAAAGATAACACCTTAAACTCATTGGAGATAGAACCTAGAAATTTTTAAGAGAGTGTCTGCCTTAAAAGCCTGTTGGCAGGGCAGAATGGCAACTAGTGTGAGTCCCTAAGGTACAGCCCTTGGTTTCATCCCAGAGTTCCAGTTAAATCACAGATTGCTTTTAGCTTAAGTACGGTAACTGGTGGATGTGAGCCAGAGAGCACTATTTCCAGAGAAAGGAGGAAAAAGGGTGACAGATACCTTGGCTGGAGGATCCTGGGGGATTGGAGAGTCAGGGAAGGCTATGACATGTTAAAACTTCTGAGGAACTTCTGATTGAAGCAAGTTTAAGTTTAAAAAAGCACTCCACGCTGATACTGTTGAGCAGACCAAGGCTGATACTATTGTGAGGACTGTACATTAGGCTGAAGGAGAAATCCAGTCATCTGTGGCAAGAATGGACTTGGGGGTAGGCTTAAGTGCTATCTGCTTATGTATAAACAAACAGGAACAAGACTTTGGTCAAGTGAAAGAATGTAGTCCTGCCATAAGCTCAAAACATCCAGGTGTAATGGAAGGAATAGACATAGCACACAGTTGCACAAGAAAATTATTGCTTCATTCCCAGAAGGCCTAAAAGTCTCTAGCCATTCTTTACGACTATGAACTTGAGAATATAAAAAGGACTGGAAAAGGATTCTGGCTCTTTTGATAATGCAGTTTCTCTAACCAATGTGATGCTTTTTAATTAGAAGAAACACATGGGCAAACTGTCTCTCTGGTGAACTATTTTCCTTACAATTAATTTTTCCGAAAACAATGTAACAAATGTTAAAAACAACACTAGAGTCCCCGATTATAAAATAAATATTTTAAAAAGACAAGGAATATCATTTGAGTGGGCTTATCACATAAAAGATCACATAGACTACTTGGGATGGCAAGTTGAGGCTCTCAGGCCTAATCAAAAGATGCCCATTTCCTCATGAACAGTTCAATGAAGGCAACTAAATAAGTAGTAGGCTTGTGGTAAAACCCACTAAACTTGAATGTTTAGAATTCAGAGAACTTTAAGACATAGGGGATCATATTTTTAAACCTGGGGTTATTCAAAGTTACAAAACCCACCATTAAAAGTCATTACATATCAATATACACACAAATAATTTCACCACTATGATCTCTTCTACATCAGACTTTTGATTGAGAGGAATAAACATTGCAGCTGGGCTCTAAGCTGAAATTTCCTGAATCATGAATCCTTATCTTTTGTGACCTGGGAGGTAGGACAAATGCTGAGGAGGAAAGCAGGGAAAGACTTCCAGTTAAGTCATCATTTATGTCTGGAACACAGAGGCAGTTTTATTGTACCTTACCAGGCACTTGTGGGAAGTATTACCTCCTCTGGGAGACAGGCACTGAGGCTGTGCTGGAGGAAACGGTTACAGCAGAGTGACGGAAGGCATCATAGCTCTCAGAATGAAGGGACGGAACACATTTTGGCAAGGAAAAATGGCTTTGTTTAGTAAGTTCCTATACAACTGGGTTTTAACGTTAATTTTCTTTTCCATATTCATTTTAGCATCTGCTTGAATTCAAAGACATAAACTCAATTGAAAAGTAATTTTAATATTAGCCATTCTTCCATTCTTTCTTTCTTTTAGTGCCTGGCACAACACTTACTTAGCACAGGAGGCACCAGGGGGAACAAAACCAAGGAGGATAGCATCCTGCAAGGATCACAGGAGATGGGTATAGAATTGTAAATAAAGGTTAAGTGCCTTCAGAGAAGTCACCATTGTGTATAAAGCGTGAACTTAACCTACACTGGGAGTCTGGTGGGGAGGTCAGATAAGGCTTCCCCGGGATAGTTCTTTAACTAGGCCAAGGGTTGGGTTGGGGGTGTAGAAATCTAGACAGAAGAAATAGCTTCTGCAAAGGCCTTGTGGCTTTTAGAAACTGAAAGAAGCCCTGTGTACAGGAACAAAGGAAATGAGGGGGAAAGCGACCCTAGGTCAGGTTGGGGGCATGGTAAGGATTTGGATCCCTTTGGGAAGCAATTGATGGGTTTTAAACAGGGACTTGCCATAATCAGATCTGCACTTTGAAAAGATGACTTCAACTGCAGTTTGGAGAATATATTGGATGGAAGCAAAAATGGATGGTGAGAAACCACTTATGCTGTAGCTTAGTAGAGAGATGACAATAGATTGTATGAGGGTGGTGTGCTGGATTTTCTCTGTTTGCCCCTCCAAGTTTACTCTCCACCTTCTCTGTCCTGTTTTATGCCCTAGGAAGCTGAACTGTATGAACTAGATAAATAGGATCCTGTGGCCTCTGGCTTCTGGATGAGTTTGGCCAATGGGGAGCCCCTGTAGGAGACTGGACATTTGGAGGAGAATGATATCAGGGTATTTATTTCTCCAATTCTCTCCTTCCTGGGTTGCCTCTGGCTGGCAGTGTCCCTCATCAGTTCATATTCCTCTCAAATCTACTTTCTGTACCTGACTCTCACTTTCTAGGTAACTGCTCTGTCCTCTAGTCCTTTTAGGCCCAAGTGTTGTGATAGCTTTGCTCTTACTGCCAAAGGTTTCTCTATTATCTATTCCACGTGGTTTCTCTGCATCACCCCTTTGTAAGTAATTATTCTTCCAATTATACTAACTTGAGTATGTCACATGTTTCCTGTCAGTACCCTCACCAACATAGGTTGTGACAGGCTATGCAAGGAAATGAACAGATTAGAGATGTATTTAGGAGATTAAGTTAGCAGGATTAGTGATTATAAAAAGCATTATTTATAGACATAAAATATTATAGTAATAGTACTTTTATTTTTCCCACTAACAAAATAGGTGCCAGGGACTATTTGCTAAAAATTATATTTGTGGTCATCATCATTTGTGGGAATTAGGATTTTCAAAAGCAGCAAGGTTCCAATATAGTGAAACGGAGACAATGGCTATGGAAAAGTAATGTTTGGTAATTCCACTTTAAAAAAAAAGTTTTTATTGATTTCAGAGAGGAAGGGAGAGGGAGAGAGAGAGAAACATCAATGATGAGAGTCATTGATTGGCTGCCTCCTGCACTCCCCCGACTGGGGATCGAGCCCACAGTCCGGGCATGTGCCCTGTCTGGGAATCAAACTGAGACCTCCAGGTATCATGGGTAGACACTCAACCACTGATCCATACTGGCTGGGCAGTAATTCCACTTTTACCCTCCCTTTTTCTTCTTCTAAATTTGCCTGTTTTCTGCATCCATAAATCTGTTGTTGAATATCTTAATAGGAAAGCTAGTCATATAACTCTAGATCCAAACTGTAGGAAAGGAATTTCTCCCATTATCTTACCCATTTTTCTAATACATATTTTCTGTAGTAATCTCTGGGCTTTGCTCCTAAACCCTTTCCAATCATAGGGAAATACAAACAAATTTAGTGAAAGGTCATTTGTGAACTATGCAACTCATAAATGCTTAGTATTGGCCCTGCTTTTAGTGGGATTCCACCTAATCTGTACCAGAGTGGTAAATACAACCTTTCCAGTTTCTAAGTTCTTCCTGAAGAAGATGCCACAATCTTCTTTGATGAATGAAAATGCCTAATGATTTTACAGTTGATACATCTCCCTGATTTCTGTGGGGATTAAGACTAGCTCACCATTATACTATGAATAAAATGTTCATTTACTTGAAAACTTGATCTTTCTAGAATTATCTGCCCCATTTCCCCAAGTTAACCTTTCGCTTCTGTAATAGCTTCCTATTGCTGCTGTAACATATTACTGCAAACTTAGTGACTTAAAACAATACGCTATTTTTCTTCTTACAGTTCTAGAAGTCAGAAGTCCTAAAATGAATTGGCAAGACTGTGTTCTTCTGGAGGCTTTAAGGGAGAATCTCTTTCCTCGCCTTTCGAAGTTCTAGAGGCTACTTGCCTTCTTTGGCTCATAATGGTCCATCATTCATCTTCAAAGCTAACATCATAGCATCTCCCTTTATCTCCTTTTCTCTCTTTTCTCTTCTTTCTTTCTCCTTCTGCCCCCCCCCCCGTGTTCTTCCATCATCGCACTGCCTTCTGTGTCTGTGACCCTCTTGCCTCCTTCTTTTAAGGAAGCTTGTGTTACATTGGGCTTACCAAATAATCTCATCTCAAAATCCTTAATCACATCTGGAAAGTCCCCTTTGCCATGTAAGGCAACATTTACCCAGGTTCTTGGGATTAAGACTTGGCCATCTTTGGGGGGGGGGGCATTATTCAGCCCACCACAGCTTCCTTCTTATTGGCCCATTCCAAACACACCTCCTCTTTCACAGCTTCACCCTATGTATTCCTATTGTCTGAGTGTTCTGCTGCTACTTCTCTGCATATCAAAATCTTCATCCAATTCAATGGTGATTGAACAAATATTTTCTAATAGCATGCTAGACTTGGCGATACATTGGTGAACAAGACTCTGCTAATATGTCTGTTCCCTCTGAAACCTGCCCACTATGCTCAAACTTGGGGGAGCCCCAGGGAGCACAGTTGAGGTCTGGGTTTTTGCTAACTGCTTGGAGCTGTGCTGAAAACACATATTTCATCTTTAAGTTCTCACTGTCCTGATCATTTCTCACCATTCCCCCCCCCCCCAAAAAAAAAACATTTTTGGCATTCTTGTGGATCTGCTCTGTATTCTCTCCACATCCCTAGTTTGGGAACCTAGTACAAAATACATTTCTCTAGAAATGTTTTAAATGTTACAGGAAATAATCAAAGAAAGATTAATCAAAAACATTATTAATAATTTACTTGCATTCACAGAGGGGGCATGAAGAAAGAATATTTCTGGGTGATTTTCTTTATACTTTATATACTTATTAAATGCTCTACAATGAACACGTGCTTTTCTAACAAACTAAATATAGTAGATAAAAAGGCAAAATGTTTCCAATTTCCAGGTCTTAAAAATTCAAATTCATCTTTCGCTGGTGTTGCTCAGTTGGTTGGAGCATCATCCTATGCACTGAAGGGTAATTGGTTGGATCCTTGGTCCGGGCACATACCCAGGTTGCTCAGGTTCTATCACTGGTCAGGCTCACGCAGGAGGCAGCCAATCAATCAATACTCCCCTCCCCCCCCATTCTTCTCTCTAATACCAAATCAAAAAATTTAAATTCATGCTAACAATTAGATTTTCGCATACACCCAGAAAACAAACTTGCTTAATTTAAGCAATTGTTTATAATTGAGCCTGACTACATAATTTGTGAGGCCCAGGATAAAATGAAAAAAAAAAAAAAAAAAGGGTTCCTTGTTCTAAAATTGTGACAAATACTAAGACAGCAAAAACAGCAGAACATTAAATGAATTGTGGGCCGTCTTCTAAGCTCAGACGTCTGTGCAACTGCATAGGTCATACATCCATGAAGCCAGCCCTGGTTGTCATTATTGTCACACATAGATACAATGGCCTTTTTATCACATTAGACAAAATATGATAGCTAGAACTAGCCTCTGCAAATTTTGGTGATGAAAAAAAGTTTTATGTGTGGTAATAACCACCTCTGCCACTTTTTGATGTTATTTCTTCTCTGTACAGTTTGACAGTAATAGTTTGACTGTGTCTTCTTGATACCATAATTCATAAAAATGTGCAACATTCATTCAGTTACCTTGATCTTTCCCCAGAGCTAGAGATTTCATGTTATACAACAAACTATGGGAACACAACCTTTGATGACTAGACTAAACCTCTGTATGCTTCCAGAAACCCTCATCCCACTAAGCCTGTCCTTAGCAAATTGGAATATTTTACTCAACTGACAAACCATTTGAGTCTTGCCATTGAATTAGAGGTTAACACACAGGCCCCAAAAACTACTGAAGTTTCTTCCTGGCTCTGTGCTTAAATTACCTTCAATAGCTAATTTCAATCCTGCTGTGAAAGGGAAATAATTAAATTCTTCTAAGTCCCAATCCAGTGAGGTCAATGCTTGGGAGCCTTAGAAAAATAAGTTCTGAAAACTCAAATCTTCCTCCACTTCTTCAGCCCCTAGTCTGGAAGCCTTTTTTTTCTTTTTTAATTTTTTTTTTACTGATTTCAGAGAGAGGAAGAGAGTTAGAGAGAGAGATATAGAAACATCAATGATGAGAGAGAATCATCAATCACTGCCTCCTGCACACCCCCTACTGGGGATCGAGCCAGCAACCTGGGCATGTACCCTGACCTGGAATTGAACATTGGCCTCCAGGTTCAAGGATTAACACTCAGCCACTGAGAGCAACACCAGCCTGGCTGGAAGCTATTTTTTGATACCCTCCCTGGCCCAGTCTTGCTCCGTGCTTCTATAGCAACCTGCACATACATCTATCATAGTTCATCCTACATTGTGATAAATTATATTTCAGTATGTTTTTCCCATCAGACTATGGGTAGACATGGAGATGTGCTGCTCAATCCTCCTTCAAGGAAGGACTTGCTGCCTAGCTGTGGGAAGTGTGGTCAACCCCTTCAGGGTCTGCTTCTATTGCAGACAGCCCCCTGGCCCTGGATTGTGTCTCTCTCTTGGTAGCTCACTATCAATGACTGATCGAACAGGACATTTAGTCACAGCCAGTTTAGCCAGATTCAGGACCACTCTTATGAAAAATTCTTGCTCCAGAGTTCCCTGCTGGGTTGGGGGAGACTCTATAGGACTTGCATTGCAGTTCAACTTCTCTCTGCCCAATCCTGTCCCCTCGCCCCCTACACATTCCCTTCAAGGTGTTGATCCTTAAAACCATCATGTACCCCAAACTCCATCTGTTTGCTTTTGGATAATCCAATCTGTGACACAGACCACTTTTGTATTCATGAATCGTAACACCTTGCCACAGTATATACCCAATCCATTCTGGTTGAACTCAACAGCTTACTATGGACTTGAAAAGTACAGAATTTTCTTGGTTTTCTCTCTCCCTTTCAGAGAGAACCATATGATAAAATCACTGTGAAGCTTTTTAACATTGTTAAATGTACCACCAATAATAAAATGTAATAAAGTGGTGCTGAAATACCTTTAAACAGATTATTCAGCCAATATAATCTTTATACCTTATCTGTATAAAATTTTAACATGATAGCATCAGTGTTTTAATATAGCATCAGGCTTTGCCAGTCTCTTTATAGACTGTAAAAGCGGTACCTTTGCTTAAGCCTTGGGAAAATGTTTATTTGTTAGTAGAAATAAAGGCGATCCCTAAAGTGCTTTTTAATATGAAGAATGCAGTGTGGATTTTTAGTTATAGGTTTTCCTTATAATAGATATTTGTTTGTTTTTGGACAAGATGCTTTAGAAGAGAAATTAGGTTGGGGGGGGAACTGAAGGAAGCAATAAAGAGAAGAAATAAACAAATTGCTAGCAATGTCAAGAGGCTGCAAGTGACATTACAGCTCCTAAATCAGTTCCCACTGCAATCGGGATCAGAAATAAAATTGGAAGAAAAAGAAAAAGAAAACCAAACAAGTGCCAAACAGCATGCCCTTACTACTATCCCCCTGAAGCCCCTCCTCCTGCTGACAATCCACAAAAAGTTACCTATCCAATCATCTAACATCATGCCAAGTACTGAGGCTTTGATTTCCAATGAACAGGCACTAAATTAACCTAAATGCAATGGGTTTTGCAGCTCAAAAGATGCCAGAACTGAGGGGGAGGAGTATTCAAGTGCAGAGGATGAGAAGAGGCAAACTGGGGTAAGACAATCTGTGAGAACGCAAGAGGACTTGCTACAGAAGTTGTCTATTTAAAAAAGTAAGTTTCCCGGTTTGTAAAATAACATCCATGCTGTCCTGGAAAGTTCGTTTAAGCTAAATTATATATTTTTCAAATCTTCTGCTGGTGTTTATTCAAAATAATGTTTCAGTCAAAACTATAGGGACAGTAAAAAGATAAGTGGTTGGGGGAGGATGGAAGGAAAGAATGAATAGATGGAGCACAGGGGATGTTCAGGGTGGTGAAACAGTATGTAAGGCTGGATACGTGACCTTATGCATTTGGCAAAACCCATAATTGTACAACACCAAGCGTGAACCACAGTGTAAACCATGGACTTTAGTAAATTATAAGGTATCAATATTGGTTTGACAATTGTAACAAATGTACCATACCAATGCCAGATGTTAATAATAGGGAAAACTGGGCGGGGGGGGGGGGGGGACTATATAGGAAATTTTTGTATTTTATGCTCATTTTTTCCTCTAAACCTACAACTTCTTTAAACCTTAAAATTTATTATGGTATTTTCCTCTCTCTGTCCTTGAGGGATAAGTTTCAAGACCCCCAGTGGAAGCCTGACACTGCAGAGAGTACCAAACACTATAGACACTGTTTTTTCCTATAAATACATAGCTATGAGAAAGTTTAATTTATGAATAGACATAGTAAGAGTTTAATAACAATAAATAATAATGAAATAGACAATTATAACAGTATACTATAATAAAAGTTATATGAATGGGATCACCGAGACTAATCACCGAGACTGCTACTAAATGACTAACAGCGTGGAGATGCAGGACAAAGGGAAGATTCATGTCCCAGGTGGGACAGAGCAGGACAGCAAGAGACTTCATCCAGCTACTCAGAACAGTGCATAATTTAAAACTTACAAACTGTTTTTTTTCTGGAATTTTCCATTTAATATTTTTGGACCATGGTTGGCCACAGGTAACTGAAATTGCAGAAATGAAAACCACAGATAAGGTGGGCGGAACTACTGTAATTAAAAGATTCCTGTTTATGATAATGACTGCTAAAATATGCATAAACAGGTTTGATTTTTGTTTGCCAAGAACTCCTTTTACATACTTCTGCTGGTCGCAGGCCTCCTCTTCTCATCCCAGTAAATGGGTAAATGGTTCAGGCCTGACCATTTTTCTTTGGCCACAGGAATTAGTACAGAGTGTATGAGTCAAAGCCAGGGACCTTCCCTGGAAAAGAGCTCCCTTTCACCAGTAGTCAGCTACAGCCATGGCCTCTGACACCTGAAAAATGTCTCAGAGAATGAAAAAGAGAGAAGCAAGAATGATGGGTAGAAAAAGGTGTCCAAAGTCCCTGAATTTAGTTACCTAAAGCCAGCTTAGCCATGTTCTTTGTTTGGTCTCATGACCCAGCACAAGCCCTTTTCTGCTTTAGCTTATTTAAGTTTCTGTCCACTGTAACAAAACAAAAAAGCCCCAAATTTTTGATTTCCCCGTCTTGAGCAAGTACCCATTTATTGAGGGCTTACTGTGTGCCAGGCTCTTGCTACATAGTATCTCATATGATTTTTACAGGAAATTTATGAGGTGGCTACATTGTATATGTGATGAAATGGGGGTTCCCAGAAATTAGGTAACTTGCTCAACATTGCATACTAGTAAGAGGCAGGATTTGAACCCAAGTCTGACTCAATCCAAAGCTCAAGCTCCTAACCAACATACCTTTACTGTCACTTAAGCACAGCTTATTCAACCCTGGGCTACACCTATTAGGTTCACTTTTGAAACCACAAGCTTTGTTCTCAATGTGGATTCAAACTTCTGCTCTAATATTATGAGGTTAAACCCCGTGAAATTGCTGATATTTAACCAGTTATGACCTTTAGGAATGGCATTTTCATATAGTTCAACCTAGTAGCCATGTGGCCTCGTGTGCATTACCTAAACTTTTAAGACTCTCAGTTTCTTAGCCTATTAAATGTGGATGTAGCCTAAGCAGACCCTGAGGTAAACATTTGGTCAACAGGCTCTCAGATGAGGATTTTGGTGCAATTGTTTCATTCGGAAGGATTTTATAGGAAGCCCAATGAAAGAGTGGGAAAAGTGAGGTAAGGAAAAGAGAAATCAAAACAGGGTGCATGATGAGTAGGTCACTGCTGTGGGCAAGGACTCAATCCTGCTGGGGAGCTTCTGAGACACTGTGTAGAACACACCTTGAACATGTTCTGCCTGAGAGCCACAGAAGCTGGGGTATTTATCTACCAACTCCTATCACTCGCTGCATGAGGGTCATTTCCTGGCACTTCCAGCCCACACTTCATGCAGGTCGAGTAGGCTCCTGCACCCAGAGCTTAGATATGCAGGAAGGAAGGTATTAGGAGACCTCTGGGGTGGGTCATGGGATATGATAGGGTATGGACAGCGACTACTATTGAGGGTGTTACCACTCATTTTGTGGGACTTTTGGTAAGGATGAAATATATGTAACATATAGTTGCCAAACTAGCCAATCAATTTAGTTGGAGGGTAAGGGCTATATTAAATTAAAAGACTAGATTTGGAAACCCAGGTGTTTGATTTCTTGGTATTTTATCTGCCTAAATAAACATCCATGTGTTGTAAATATCCAACCTCCTCATTATTTGACACATATGAGATCATAGGGAACATGCTGTTTTAGAATTGGGTACTTTCTTTTAATATATCTTGGACTTTTTCTCTGTCATCCTATATAGATGTACCTCATTCTTTTTAATTGTTTCATGGTCTGCACAACACTTCATTGTGTGGATTCACTATAATTTATTTAACCTTGATGATGTTGATGGACAGTTAACTTATTACCCGGGGTTTCACTACTACAAAGAGAGCTGCAGTGGACATCTTATATGCATATTGTTGTACCTTTATACAAGTGTGTCTGTAAGATAAAATTCCTGCTAGTGTAGTCATTGAGTCACAAAATATGTACCTTTAAAATGTTGATAAATATTGACAATTTGGTCTCTGGGAAGCTTGCTCCTATTTACACACTAACAGTGTGCAAATTGCTATTTCCTCCCACCCTTGGCCATACTGCTTAGTTTTTTTAGATGTTGTTTTGGGAGGTGAACACATTTGGAAACAGTTTCAAAATTGTGTGGTGAGCTTTTGCTTCCTTTAAATTACAGTAATAATAATAATGGATGGAATAAATCATTTGTTGATTCATTCAACTAATATGTCTTAGGAGCTGCCATGTGAGAGCACTGTGCAAAGGGATGGGGATTAGAGGTCAGCAATGACATGGATAAGGATGCATGGAACAGACTGACAAGTCTCAGAGGACAGGGGTTTGGGGGGAAGGGAAGATATATATATTTTTAAATTTTATTATTGTTTAAAATATTACAGATGTCCCTTTTTCTCCCCAATGACCCCTTCCACCGCATCCCTTCCCCCTCCCCAGTCCCTCTCCCCACCATTGTCTGTGTCCTTGGGTTGTGCATATATGCATATAAATTCTTTGGTTACTCTCTCCCCCTCCACCCCCCCCTCCCTCCTCCATCCCTCTGACATTCATCAGTCTCATCTATGCTTCCATGTCATTGAATCTATTCTGGATGGGAAGATATTAAGCAAAGAATTTATATGTATATATGCATATCCTGTGGACACAGACAATGGTGTGGTGAAGGCCTGGGGTGGGGCAGGGGCTGAGTGGAATGGGGAAGCGGGGAAAAAATAAGGGACACCTGTAATACTGTCAACAATAAAAAATAAACTTAAAAAAAAAGATTTACAAATGCAGTTATAGTCACTACTTCAGTGGAAAACTGCAGTGACAATGAGAGAGGGTAGCACTTGCTAATGGTGCACTGCCCAGATCCCTTCGCTCTTACCACTTCCAAGCATACAGGCCTGAAGATTTTCCCTGGCCTCCAGAGCTTGCTTTGCTTTCCATCAGGCAGGCCAGAAGTGCTGAGAAATTAATGCTCCCTTGGGAGTATTGCTCAGCCAATAAATGACAGGAATTGGTGTCTAAATACTGCAGCTCCCTGGCCTCTTGGGTAGAATAACTCTGAGGTGTATGTGCTCCATTGGCTCCCAGTGGACCTGAGTGCAAATCTCCTACAGTGAAAATAGGCAGCTTTGTTGGCTCTTTTCCCTTCCATGTTCCACCTCTTCACCCTGCTATTGGGTGTTTCATTCACCTTCCAGATAAACTACTTATATTCCAGTCTCAGGGTCTGCTTTTGGGAGAGCCCCAAAGCTCTCCTCACCTACATTTTACAATGATAAACTACCCTGTAATCAGAATTACTCCTATGTGTAGCTTTTATAATCTCTGCAATTTACAATCTAAGAAACAAAGGTCAGCAGAGTTGAGTCCTACCTAAGACTTTACTTTCAAAATAGCTCTCAGATTCATAGAGTTCATAATAAGCAGTGGAAATTTTAGTCTCAAATCATTAAGGAAACTTTTCAAAAACATTCACAATGCTATTTATTCTTCCATAGTTCAAAATCTTCTTCCTCTGAAGCACAGAGGTTGTTGTTCTTATTTGAATGTTGGGTTTTCTCCCTCCAGCATCCTAGATGTGACAGATGCATGCGCCCTTTGTCCTCTGGGGTTTTTAAATATGCAACAATTGGTACACATGGCCTCCAGTTCTGTCTTTACAGCTCTCGATGGCCCTTTTGCCTAATTTTTCCCAAGCAATGTGAGCACAAATATTTAGGGTTTATTTGGATTTTCCAAACTTAAACCCATCAAATAAGCAGTCAGTGACTAAACTGAAAAGATTTCTTTGTCCCCAGTGGATTGATTAAACATGGAATTCCATAAAGCTACTACTGTCCTGTGAACTGTAAGGCTACAATACACTGAGTTAATTCATTTCAACTAAACTTTGCAGGTCCCATTATATGTCACGACTTTTAGATATAGTGCAGTGGCACTTTCTGCAGCAAAATAATTTCATCTTAAAGCTGGAATGCAAGTTAGAGTTTTTCTTTCAGATTTTAATTACCGAAATTTCCATCCCCTGAGGGTTGTGAGGGAGAGGAAGGGACAAAAATAAAGGACACTTTTCAGAAACCAAGTTTTTAAGAAACAGTGTGGGTGAAAAGGATGTATACAATTTCAGGGGCAAACTGAGACTTGAACCCCTGTGGTCATAGCACCTACAGGGACATTTTTTATTTTCAAATGAAAAATAAAAAGAAAGGCTTTTTCAGGGAAATGCTGGAGGAGTGTACTCTGGAGTAGATTGGCTATCCAAGAAGGCCAAAAACTACCAATAGACCATGAGGGTCCAGTAGGTGGACAGTTCTGGTGCAAAATAGAAAAGCAGGGTTATGAGGAGAGCGTAGGCATAACAGAATCATGACCTTAATGCTAATACTGTCTGGTGTCAGCCTAGGTACACAAGGCATAATCCAACTATATTTAAATCTCATATTCCTTGGCTCTGAGATGAGGCAACGATACCTTTAAGGACAGAGCAAGTACGAAAAAGGAAAGCATCCTATCTGACCTCTGGGCCTGCTCCTTTTTCTACTGTTTGAGTTTCTTCCCCATTCGTCCCTGCCCCGTGACACTAAACACCACCAGACATCCTCAGAAGAGTGTGGCTCAAAGAGGCTGTTTTCTAGAGAAGTTGTGTGTGCAAATCCCGGGAACCTTTAAAGCAGATGCTGTCCAGAAGCCCCAAGCTTTATGTTGAAGGTTTGAGGATGAACTGTATTTATTTATTTATTTATTTATTTATTTATTTATTTATTTATTTATTTAATTTTTAAAATATATCTTTATTGATTTCAGAGAGAGGAAGGGAGAGGGAGAGAGAGAGATAGAAACACCAATGATGAGAGAGACAGAAAGATCAATGATGAGAGAGTCGTCATTGATCGGCTGCCTGGATGAACTGTTTTCTCAGCACTAGACAGGCCCCAGGTGGGTCACAATGACTGATATCTAAATTCCTTCTCCCTCCCATGTTCTGCTATTAAGTCAGTGACAGCCTCCACACCCAATTCAGCTCCAAAGAATTGTAGTTGCTTTAGGAAAACAAATGAGTATTTACTATGTTCTAGTGAAAAGCATAAATATATCAAGAACATTAGAAGTTTCAAGATAATAAACTGAATCTACTCTACCTGCCTGGCATGAACCAAAAGTAATACTGTAACTTCTTTCATTTCAGTGTTTTTCTCATATTTCCAGTCTTGGTTCCATCAGACTTCTTACACTGCTTCGTTGCTCATTTACATTCTAAATGCACTTTCTGCGCCTTATACTTCTCTTAGTGGCTTCTACTCACTATTATTTTTCTGTGCTATTATTTTTGGACTTAATAGACAATGATGTACATTAAAATATTCCTCCAACAAAAATTTTAGACATGACTCCATGTCCCTTGCCTAGTAAACATTTCTATATGCAAATATTTCCCATGTCTCTTGAGCCTTTTCTTCCCCTTTTGTATCATTTTATCACACCAGTAGACCACCTACTTGTATAACATATATTCATATGCTTCAAAAGTCCAATAGGTACATTAGCCTATACAATGAAAAGTTTGTATTCAATTTTTATTCTCAGTTTCCTTGCCTGGAGGTGGATTATGTTACTAGTTTTCATGTGTGTACATTTTTCCAGAGATATTCTATGCATGTACAAGTTATGCACACACACAAGCATGTATATTATATATATACACATATCTATATTTCCTTCCCCTGTTTTTACAAAAACGGTGACATACTATGCATACCATTGTGCATCTTCCTTTTTTCACCTAACAAAATAGTGAAATAATCTCCATTTTCATGCATAAAGAGCCTCCTTATTCTTTCTTATGGCTGCATAGCATCCCATTGCATGAATGTGTTATAGTTTATTGAACCAGCCTCATATAAATAAGCAATTAGGATGTTTTTATTCATTTCTATTGCAAACAGTGCTGAAAAACCTGGTATGTGTTTCATTCTTTCCACGAACAAATATATCTGTAGGATACATTCTTGGAAGTAGAATTGCAAAGTTCAAGGTATGTGCTTTTGTAGTTTTGCTAGTTGTGTCTACATTGTCCTCCACAAAGTTAGTCCAGTGTGCTGGTCCTATATTCTCTTCTGAGCACCACCGCTGTATTTGAGTCATACTTGCACATTTGTCTGTTTCTACTCACCTGCCACACTTAAGAGATTCTTTTATATCAGTAACTCTAGTCTTCTTTTTGTCAAGTACACATCACACACAGCATTTTGTTGTTATTCTGAATAAAAATTTAAAAGGAAAAGATAAAAAGAAATTGGAATGAAAAGACTTGGGTGCAAGTCTTGGATACACTTCTTACATGCTTGTGACATTGGGCAAATTGCTCATCAAACCTGAGCCTAGTTTTTCTCATCTAAAAAAAGGAGATAAGGCTACCATCTTACATGTTTTGTAAAAATGGAAAGAAATACTGCATTAGATCACCAGTATTGTCCTAGAACACAGTAGGGTTCCTTACCTTCTTTGTCTTACTCCTATTTTGGTTTTCTTATTTTTTTTAAAAAAGGGCATAAGGTTTCTGAGAGTGTGAAATTATAAGCTATGTGGAAAGCTTTTGTAAACTATATTTGGTAGACAGAATTCTAAGATGACCCCCAATGGCTCATACCCTTATATTACCTTCTCCCCTTGAATGTGGGAGGGAAATATATATATATATGATTGGATGTCAGTCCCATGATTATGTTATAAAAACTTTAAGAAAGGGAGATTATGCTCAGTGGAGCTGATGTAATCCAGTGAGGCCTTTAGAAGCAGAGTTTTCTCTGGCTAGAGTCACAGAAGAGGAAGGCAGAGAGACACTCCATGCTGGCTCAGAAAAAGTAAACATCCATGTGAACTACCTGTGGGAGCCACATGGCAAGGAACTAGGAGCCGCATCCAGAAGCTGACAGCAGTCCCCAGCTAACAGCAAGCGTGAAAATGGGATCTAAGTTCTACAGCCCCAAGGAACTGAATTCTGCCAACAACCAGTGAGACTGGAAGAGCACCCTGGGCCCCAGATAAGAACTCTTTGTTGTCACCCTGGTGAGACCCTGAGCAGAAAATCCAGGCTCATTGTGCCCAGACTCTAACCTACAGAAGTGTGAGATAAGAAATGTGTGTTGTTCCATACCTCTAAGTTTGTGGTAACTTGTTATGCAGCACTAGAAAATGGATACACTATACGAATACTATGTCCTGTGAGATAAACAGTGATGAGATTGTTTAGAGGTCATGAAAAACAAAAATGAGTGTTTGCTCACTTTGAACACTACATTACTATCATTCAATTTGTGTTCCACTTGATTCAATGCTTATCTTCTTTCTAGGAGCCAGTTTCCCCAAGCAGAAGAATCTACATGGCATCTTAATATCCCCTTTATGTTTTTAAGGCCTTGCATTTACTAAATGCTCATTGCTTGCTTCTAAGAAAAATTAAAAAAAAAAATTTCCTTAAAACAAGTTTTGATTAATTTGTGAATAACTTAACTGTATTATGTTTTGAATGACAGAATCTGACTTTATAAGCACTGGGTAAATTTTGTTCTATCACTCAGGAACGGTAGAGCTAACCCTCTCTCGGTCAAAGATTAGGCTAAGGGCTCCATGTTCACATTTGGTTATTGTTCTTTATTATCCACTCCTTTGCGTGCAGTTAATGCATTTCAATCTCTTATAAAGATAATTGTTCCTTCTAAGTAAGATGAACAGCTAGAAGTGAGTTTCCTAGAGAGAAAGCCATTAGGCGATTTGACTTTAACTGATATCAGTGGTGTCCATGAGAACAAAATTATGAATCAGGAGAGCATGTAGAAGCTTAATTTGAAAGTTTATGAGGGGTATAAGACCAGCTATTATATGGCAACAATTACCTGAGAGATAAAACTGATAGGTCCTATAAATGTTTTAAGTGTGCTGGCTAAGACTTCTTAACTTTTTATGTTATTGCCTTAGTCCAGTTTTTAAAACCCTGACAATTAAAACAATTATTATTCATTAAAATATATTTAATAAGAACAATAAGTGATCAGATATAGCTTATTTAATTTTAAAAATTGATGACTTTTTAGGACATAATACTTGCTTGAAATTTTATATTTACAATTTTTCATTCTGATTCTACATGGTAGCATGGGATCTTATGCACAGAACTCTTTGTATGAGAAAAAGAATTTGGTGTCCATGCGTCCATGGATAATATCTATCTCTCATATAGGGTTCAATAGGGAGAAGCAAATTGCTAGATGGTGCATTTACTCTTGGTTGTTAATTTGATGGATTAATTGATGAGGATCTTCTAATATAATGATAAATAATGTTTATATTTTATTATTTTTTTATTCGAAAGCTATGACTAGTTTAAACATTCATTTTTGATGGCTTAGCTTTCCTAAATAAGGGAACGAACAGGCAACCTGCTGGTACAGTGATATATTAGCGTCCAGTTAAAACACTTCAGCTATTGCCTGCACACCTCACCTTTGCCGTGGAGCTCAAGGGATTGTACAATTAATCCCCCTAACAGCCATTTATACTTGATTAAGAACAGGTGGAGGGATCTCCGTTTCACAAATAAGACTCTTACACGTAAAGAGGCTAATGATTTGCTGACAAGCCAGCAACAAAACCTGGCCTGCAGCCCTCATGGCTATCTTCCTGGCCCAGAATCCTTTGCTCTGCACCATCATGTTTCTGTCTTTATAGTCATATGCTTAGTGAAACTGGTTTTCACTGTAAACCATATGCTTGCTTTTGGGATGAAAATGGAGAACTAGACAAAGCAGGCCTTTTATCATAGTGTGTGTGTGTGTTTTTTTTTTTTAATCATGTTGTTCAAGTAGTCACTGATCAATGTTTGTATTTACAGAATAATTTCTGCTTAGTACTTTGCCCCCCCTGTCCCTCTATATGAATATGTTAGAAAGAAATGACCTATCATATTTTTATTTTTGACAAATGCCTTTGGAATGCTGTTATAACAATATACAATGTTAAGGTGAGGGACTAACATGGGATCATCCTCCAGATGGCATTAACATAGCTGAATACCAAGAGAATGTTTTTTATTTCATGATTATTTCATGGAAGTGAGCTTTCTTTGTAATCATGTAAATTAGCCTGCTAAGCCACTGAGGATTTTTGTGCAGTCATGATTTTAAAACAAGTCTCAGAATTTGGGAGAACATAAAAAAACCTTAGGATCACATTGAACAATCTGAGTAGCCCCACTGTGCCATAAAATTTAAAATTGAGGGAAGTAATTGCAGGCCCCACTTTGAAGATATCAAACATGAGAATTTCACTCAAGCTGCCTCCCCTCTCTCCAGCTGGCTGCATCACCACCGGAATCACAAACAACAGCAGGTAATTTTAGCAGAATGTGTCCCATCCAAAAGAAAAAAAGTTTAGTTGTACCAACAGACAAGAAAATTCAACAATTAAGCAACAATTAACAAATAATGTAGCATCAGTTCTATACAGAATATTTGAAAATTGAAACTGAATTTGGAAAAATGCAAATTAACTTTGCAGGGAAAAATTGATCCAAAATACAGAAAGCTCATAGTTGTTTAATGTTGTCAGGAGATGGAATTGTCTCATAAATCAACATGTTGATTAATAGAAATAGCATGGTATTAAATAAAGAATCTCATGCAATTACAGGTCAGAAGGTCAACTTTGCTTCTAGCATAGTGTGACTTTTGTTCATTCATTTGACTTCTCTGAATTAGGTTTTTCACCTGAAAAATGAGATGGTGGTGGGAGTCATACATATTCTCTTTATCTTACAGGGTTATTACAAGGAACAAATGTGATTGTAAAGTATAAGAGATTTTGCCAACATTATACAGGGGGTCCAGTTTTAAATTATTCAGCTAGAATAAATTGCATATGACATGAAAGCTAAGCTGTATATAAATACACCTTTGATAAAACAAGGGTGTAGCTTTAACAAATCTCATTCCACAAACCCATGGGTATAAGAAATGATCTTTACATTTTTCTAAAATGTCACTTTAGTCACTTTTGGGTTTCTCTTTCCTAAAGGCTGTTATCCATCTCTGGGATCTTAACCAGAGTCAAGGTACTCTGTGTGTGTGTGTGTGTGTGTGTGTGTGTGTGTGCATTTGGTCGTCTGTGATTGGTACACACTGAGAAATACGAGAGCCCTGACCACGTGGCACCCATTCTTCTCTCCAGTCTTGCTCCTTCCCCAAGGGCATTGCTGAGAAGTGAGACTATGGTCTCCCTGCTCTAGGGACCCATCAACAACTTGCCTCTGACAGTCTGGGGAGATTTTTTTTAGTCTGAGGAAAACCCTTTTCCCTACATGTTTCTTCAAGAAACTCTATACAGACCTACAGATCTTCTTCTCCAAAAGACTTAGGCTTTTAGAAAACAAACACCTGAAAGATGCACATCCTTTTTTCAAATTTCTGCCCTATCACATACCTCCCTGAGGCACAGAGCTGGTTATCTGATTGATGGTGGATATGAGAAAGGAAGGAAAAATTCCAGATTTCTATTGCAAAATATCCATAGTCATTTATTCAGTCAACACATAGTTACTGAGCACGTACTATATACTAGACACCGTGCTATGCCCTTGGGATATAGGGTACATTTTGTTCATCTGCCATGATAGGTACAGTCCCTGCTCAGGTGCTTACATTCTAGAGGAGATAAACATTAAAATGTGACTTAAATGAGTAATTGTACAATTGCACTTGTGATTAGTGCTATAAAGGATATATAGAAAATGATAAGAGCAGATATAAGGGGGAACTGATCAAATCTGGGGTCAAGGAAGGTTTCTTTGTTGAAACCATTAAAGCTGAGATCTGAAGGATAAATAGCAATCTGTTTGGGGTGGGGGGGCATTCAGGCAGAGGACAGAGTATGTACAGATGGAAGGATAATGGCCCATTGAACCAAGTTGATAGCACCTACTGTGATGCAGATGTACAAAGAAATATAACATTATTTTATGTGATCAAGCTCAGCTTTATATCAAAGAACTGTCTAAAACACATAACTTATTCTACCCCTTTTCCAGTATGCTTGTTCCAATTTATTATTTTCCCCCCAAATTCAATGATCATTATTTATTATTATCCAATTCAAAAGTGTGTCAATTATTTGCCACTATGCAACATCACTCCTGATATTATTGAATTCCTACACAACTATGTTTCTAACCCTCACACCCTCTAGAGTTTGAGTCCAATGGCTGGTGGGGAGGGAGGTGGAAATTCTGGGCACTCCTATGCAAACTTTTGTGTTAACTTTCCCTCCCTTTGTGGAACTGAGAATGGATGGAAGGGAGGTAAGAGAACATAGGAGACCAGATAGGAGGCTAATGCAGCAGTCCAAGTGAAAAATGATGATAGTTGGACCAGAGGGACAGCAATGATGATGAAAAAAGTAGATGGACTTAAGACATATAGAGGAGGGAGAACAAATAACTCAGTGGTTGATTTGATATGAATGTGGTAGGTGAGATATTTAGGGAGAGGATAGTAACTTCTAGGGTTTCATAATATATGGTGTTACTACTTACTGAGATATGGAACATATGGGGAAGAAAACTGAGGAAGATTTTCTTGTGGAGGGCAGGTATCATCAAAATGGTTTCTTTCTGGCAAGGGTTGGCATCCTTTGAATTGAAACTTAGCAGTTACTTGGATAGACTGTCTGCTGGGTTTGTTTGAGTCAAGAAAAGATCCTGTGAATTTTCTGATGATATAACTGCCTCCTCAACATGTCCACTTGGGTGTAATTGGCATCTTACACTTAATGTGTCCTAAATGGAGTTTCTGGTCTTCCTTCTAAACTGGCTCCTCCTACAATGTTCTTCAGCACAGGAAATGATAACTTTATCCTTCTAGTTACTCTGGCCAAACCTCTGAAGTCATCCTTAATTCTCTTTTATACCTCACACATGCAATCAATCAGCAAATTTTATTGTTTCTACTTCAAAATATTTCCAGAATCCAACCATTTTGTTTCACCTCCACCGCTACCCCATTTATTCCAAGCCATTATCACTATATCATTTCTCTTGTGGATTTTTGCAGTGGCCTGTCACTGGCCTTCCTGTTTCCACTCAAGCTCCTCTATGGTCTATAATCTACATAGCAGTCAAAGTGAGCGTGTTAAAATGAGCCAGATGATTCCACTCCTCTGATCAAAATCCCCCATGGCTCTTTGCTCTTATCAAACTTAAAAAAGTCCTAATAGTTGCCACCAAGGCCCTGATGATATGACATTAGCTGCCTCTCTGGCCTCATGTCCTACTTACCACTCCGAATGTTTCCCAAATATAATAAACACATTTCCATCTCAAGGTCTTTGCAAATTCTATTCTTTCTACCTGGAATGTCTTTTTCTTTACATATGCATGGCTCCCTTCCTTACCTCTGACTCAACACCTTATCAGTGAGGCCTTCTCTAACACCCTATTTGAAATTGCAGCTCTGTTACCACAGTCTATTCCCCCTTCTCTGCTAATTTTTTTCCACAGCATTTATAACTATTTAATATATAACTTACTTTACCTTTTTATTATGTTTCCTTCTCCCCACCCTACCTACTAGGATGCACATTTGATGAAGGCAGGAATTTTTCCCCCCCTTGCTATGTCTTCTGTGCCTAGCTTGGTATTTGACACAAAGACACTTAAGTGGTTTTTGCTTTTAACTAGCCCAGCTGCATCTTAGGTTTGGCCTTATATTTGGAGGGATAATCACATTTGTACATCTGGGAGGACTCAGGACTTTGGAGGAGTCCCAGGGTTTAATTCCTTTGGCTCTTCTATAACATTCTCATTCCAATGACCAAGATTTGAATCTTTTCCAATTAGGGCATTAATTTGAACTCAAGGAACCCAGTAGAGCATGGAAGCCAGATAGTGCTGTTCAGCAGGCTCACGACTACATGCAACTAGGCTCACAATAGTCTTCTCATTTGGGTCCCTCTAGACCCAAACCTCCATCATTTTGGGTCAGTTATGACTTAAAATCAGTAGTGGAAGATTTTATGAACCTTTTTCATCCAAGTTCTTTTCCTATCTAACAACTCCTTATGAAAAATAGTGTAGGTCTTTGTTCAGGGATGGCAGTAGCCAAATGTAAAATTGTATTGTCCCAGTGGGTCCTCTGCAAAGCCAACATGGAGACAGAGTTAGGAGTATAATAGGTTTATTGAGAGTAAAGCTTATGAAAGATAAAAGGGGGTAAAACAGCATTGGGCAGGGAAAGCCTACACATTGAGATGCAGATCTAGCAAAACTCTTATCAACCCAACCATGAACTCTGAAGAAAGGTTGCTATTAGTCTTGCTTTGGGCAGAAATAGCCAGTCCCTGCACTTCTGCTATGCTGAGTCATTGGCTGGGGCCTTAGCTGTAAAGCTGAGGCAGATCCTGAAGGTGTTACAGCTGGAGGCTGTCAGCTGATTGAGCTCCTTGGCACTGAATGGCAAGTTCATTCTTGAAGGTTGATCTGAGCAGCATACCTCCATGGCTGACATATATACTCACTGAAATGTTACTTTGACTAACCCCTGGATCTCCAAGTTGGTCCATGTTAAGCTGGAGAGGGAAGAACAAGGAAGACGGGCTTATGTAATAGTTCACTGTACCTGGGGGATGTCAGCCTGTTCTCAATTGGCTGAGGAGTGATTGGTAACAAGACTTCTTTTCTTTCTTCTTCTTTTCCACCCCTTTGGTTGGAGGGGACAAGAACCAATAACTAACTGGCCTTTGTGAATTTGCTTGAGATAACTGCCTCAAAATAGGAGCCTTTGAGCATTAACCAAAGCCTTATCTTTTAGTGACAGGTAGAGTAATCCAGGGCTACAGGAAAGCACCAATCTTGTTTACATATTTTAAAATATCTCTCACAACTAATGCAAATCAAATGCTTTAAAATTTAAAATCATTCCCACTAGCGCATAATTCAAACAAACTAACACTAGAATTTATTACATCATCTTAAAAAACCCACTCTTGTAATCAAATAAACTCATTGCACCTGAATAATCATTACCAATGATGTATAATTTAAATAACCTCTGCAAGATAGCTTATTTATGACTGTCAGGCCTACTAACAACTTTCCAAAGCATCATCCCGTAGAGTCTGATAAAGTTCACTGTTGAAGCCGTTTTGAACCTTAGGGTGTCTCCGGTATTGCCCTGTAACACACTGCTACGGATAGGAAGAATGGCCCCTGAAGTTTATTTAAGTGTCTTGCTTTTCCTTCCTTATCTTCCTCTAGCTGGGCACTCTAGAAGAAATTTATCTCTTTCTTGATAGTCTTTATTTAAGCCACCAGATGAAACCAACTCATTCAGCTATCCTTACATTTGGCTACCAAGTCCTGCAAATCCTCCTCCTTGATAAGTGCCTATTCGGAGATCCTTGAGACAGCTGACTATAACTTAAGCCGTTGCTTTCCCGGCCACTGTACGGACTACCATTTTCCCATCTTGGGACTGGGGGCACCTTATTACCATCAATACTACCATCACTCTACATTTTCTCTTAAGATCTATTGTATGAAACTTCACTCCTGTTTAGGCATGTTTGACAGTAAGAGATAGAAATCGACTCACTCTAGCTTGAAGTGAAGCAGGGTTAAACATGAAATGCAACGTTCTCATGGACACTTGAGGATAAGAACTGTATTATGGCCAGGCTACACAGGAATGGGAACTGGGATGTCAGGCACTGTAAGGGGTCTTGCCAACTCTTGTGGAGCCACAGAACAATTTCTTTCCTTGGCAGAGTTGTTGGGTCCTATCTCTTGTGGCTTTTTCACACCTTCAGGACTTCACTTCATGTATGGTGTTGGCTTGCCATGGCACTGACTCCTGCCCTGTCTCTACTTGATTTTATTTCCAAGATTAAGTCTCTCAGTGTTCCAATTTATGAATTAAGTTTCATAGTGGTTCAAATTGTGAATTCTCAGGAGAAAGTCAGGTGTAAACCCCTGAGAAAAGCTTGGCCTCAGCTCCAAACCTGAGGTAGATCCTGTACTAGGATAGGGATGCCATGCCATCACATTTCTATGATGGAAAATGAAGTGGGTTTTCTAAGAAGAGAATATGGGTGGCAAGGTAATGATTGGGGTGCCAACTGAAATTTGGGATTCAGTTTCTGGAGTCCCAGTAAGCAGTTAGGAAGAAGATTAAGAATTTGCATAAATACTTACAGTAATTTTATTTTCAGGAGTTAGTATAGAATAATGATTAAGAACATAATCTCTGTCCTGGAACATTCATCAGAAAGGACATATGTACCCCTATGTTCATAGCAGCACAGTTTACAATAGCTAAGATCTGGAAACAGCCCAAATGCCCATCAGTGGATGAGTGGATAAAAAAGCTGTGGGACATTTACACCATGGAATACTCTGCAGCTGTAAAGAAGAAGGATCTCGTACCCTTTGGGACAGTATGGATGGTCCTGGAGAATATTATGCTAAGCGAAATAAGCCAGGCAGAGAAAGACAAATATCACATGATCTCGCTTATACGTGGAATCTAAAGAACTTAATAAACTGATGAACAGAATAGATTCAATGACATGGAAGCATAGATGAGACTGATGAATGTCAGAGGGATGGAGGAGGCGGGTGGGTGGAGGGGGAGAGAGTAACCAAAGAATTTATATGCATATACGCACAATCCAAGGACATGGACAATGGTGGGGAGAGGGACTGGGGAGGGGGAAGGAACGGGGTGGAACGGGTCATTGGGGAGAAAAAGGGACATCTGTAATATTTTAAACAATAATAAAACTTAAAAACAAAAAACAAAAAAAACTCAGAACTGTACAATAAAATATGTGCATTATATTAAGCATAAATTATATCACAATAAAGTTGATTATTTTAAAAAACTTAAAAAAAAAAGAACATAATCTCTGGAGTCAGAATCATAATCTATATGACCTTGGATATGTTATTTAACTTTTCTGTATCTCAGTTAACTCATTGGTAGAATGGAGATAATGGTACCCATCTTACAGTGTTGTTGTCAGTGAACATATATAAAATTCTTAGATTAGTGCCTGGCTTTTATTAAGTGATAAATGATCATTGGTTATTATGTCCTTGACTACATTCTTCTTAGAGTTCCTAACTGAGTAGCAGTATAATTTATTTACATTTAAAATTTAAATTTATACAAAAATAATTATTATTTGTGTTATCTTATTGGTATCAACTGGTTGACAAATGGTTGGTGTGGTAGACAGTAAGTTCAGTTTCATGGCTATTTGGGCTATTTGCTTTATTATTTAGCACAGCGAAGTAGTTAATATTTTAGCCCTAGAAGTACTGACTTTGTTATATTTGTATACCTCCTATCCTGCTAGTTAATGTTTTTCTTTAAGTTAACACACTTAAATGAAGAAAAGTCTTAACTACATCTCCTTAAAAGAGTAAATACTTTATCATTACAATAAATAAATATCCTGTATCACTTATCTTAAATAGAAGATAACCATAAATATAAATACAATGAAAACAGCACAAGGTTACTAAAGTCTAACTAGATAACACTCTGTTCACTCTCAGAGCTTGAGGTTGACTTTCTGTAAAAAAAAACCAAAACCAAAACAAAACCCCCACAAGATCAACAATTGTTAGAGGGTGTTAAAAGACCAGCCTTAAGTTGAAGCTTTGGTAGTGATGTAATCAGAGGATTAAAAAGTATTGTACAGGGACTAATGCTCTCACTATGTGGCTTAATGTTATTTAATGGTGGGTGTGAGGACTGCTAAAGCCATCCCTGAAATTATCTCTACTTCCTGCAGTAGTATAAGTTCTGCACAATGAGAAACTGCTGTTCTGGAAGGATTAAAAGCCTATAAGCAGGGAGAGACCAGGAACAATGCTTTACTCTTTTTAAACTCCATTTTCTCTATAGGAAAATTATTCCTCAAGGAAAATAGGGGGTCTGAAGTTCAAATCCTTTTCCCAACACTTACTAGTCTTGGAAATTACTTATCACCTCTTGTTTCCTCACCTGTAATGTGTATGTGTGGAAGGGATAATAGCACCTAACTTGCAGAGTTATTATGAAAATTAAATATGACCACACTTGAGGAGTACTTAGCACAGGTCTTGACTATAGTAAGCCCTAATAATATATATGTTTTGCATTATAAATGGGATCATGTATATACTGACTTGCTTTTTACTCTTAATAACAGTTATCTCTTCACATGAGTTTATATAAAGCTACTCATTTTAGCATAGAATCCCACATATATTCTGTATTTTCTTTTACCAGTCTTTTGTTGGGGGACATTCAGGTTGTTTTGTGTGTGTGCATATGTGTGTATTTATTTTGTAAGTGAGGGGGTTGAGGCTCAAAGAGGTGAAGGCAGGCTAAGCATATCAAAGTCACACTATGTTCTGTGCCTCTGTGTTCTGAAATATTGTCAATAGCAGTTTCATCCTACCAATGGTGATGCCTTATCTACATATACCAGAAATATCAGCTGTCCCTAAGTGTCAGATTCCTGAGTTGGAGTTAAGGAGCCTTATTTCACATGTAAAGGGGGAAATGATATTCCTTAAGGCTATATGTAAAAGACCCTCTGCCTGTGGAAAGGGCATATGTGTGTGGGGTGGAAATAAAAGAGGGTAGCCAGGGGTTCCACAGGGCTGGGAAAGGCTGGAAGGATACCTGGGGTGGTGGTGGTGGGGGAGGGCTGACAACAAGACTCACTAGAAGAGAAGTGAAGAGAAGAGGCAGGAAAGCTTTGCAGGCTCACTCTGCCCACATCTCAATTTTGCATCCTCTTTTGTCACCCGTTTATGGTGTAGAAGAAATAAATAACATTTCAGTGCCCGTCTAGCACAATGTCACATCCTGCAAATACTCAATAAATATTTACTGAGTGAATAGATTTACATTCCGGGTTACCTAAGACATCCAGTATCTTGAGCTAGGCATCTAGGTGTGGCAGGGAGGTTATCTGAGAGTGAAGGCACCATCAGAATTGTCCTCATACAAACAAACCGAGCCAGACTAGTGGGCAGAGGCAACTACTGGATGTTATGGTTGCCACATGGAGTCAAACACAATTCATAGCATTGTTTCAGGTGCTAGCAGAGGGGAAAAACATCTTGAAAGAACCATTATAAGACTTCACATGTCCTTTGTTCGGCATCATAAAACAGGACATCTTGTCCAAGTTTATGATTCTATTAGAAAAGAAAAATAAAGCCATTAGAAATCTAAGAAAAGATACTGACTACACATCTCTTTGTCCAAATTAGTTTACAGAATATATTGAATTGGGCTATGTGGTCCCCAAGAGTAAAATCCATCAGTTATTTTTAGTAGAATTAGAGCAAATCTAAATAAATATAAGGCTGTCTGCCTTGAGTTGCTCTTTATGGTAGCAATAACACCCCCTTTATATCCTTGACATGCTTTCAAGGTGCAATACTTTGAGTAAAGGCAGCCTGCATTCCAGGTCAAATAGTTGTGAACTTTGTTTTTTTGTTTGTTTATTAACAGTTGATATACAATATTATATTAGTTTCAGGTGTACAGCATAGTAACTCAACATTTATATACTTTACAAAATCATCACCACAATGTTTCATAACCATAGTTATGTACACTGTACATAGTTATTACAATGTTATTGACTATATTCTCTACACTGTACATTAAAAATATGGAACAATTCACAAATTTGCATGTTATTCTTGCTCATGGGCCACACTAATCCCTGTATTATGAACTGAATACTTTTAGAGTCATTGCTCTGATGATTTGAAGTGGTTCAAATAAAATGTAGGCTATGCAGTTTGAATTCTGGTTGTGTCCCATTTGAGCTGTATGTATTAGTCACAATTTTGCTGAAATAATGCTGTATAACAAATAATTATCAAATCTTTATTTTTCTCACTTGAAAGCCAGTGGATTGAATATGGCTCTGTAAGGTTCAGTTGAGATCAGTTGGGCTTGGCTGTAGGTTGGGTTTTGGTCTGTTCCACATATCTCTTTCTGGAGAAGCTACTCAAGGTATGTTCCCTCATGGTGGATAGTGTAAGTGCAAGAAAGAAAGTCAAACTACACAGACCTTTTTAAAACCTCTACTTGTGTCACGCCAACTAACATTCCATTATCCAAAGCTTATACCAATGGAATGGAGAAGAATACTTCTTCCATGGAGAGAGGAAAGGGCAAAAAGGAAAAACTGTGAGCAAATAATGCAATCTAACACACCATGGAACCTCACTTAAGATGCTGAGCCTCTTTGTTCCTTAGTTTTCATCATCCGAAAAATGGGCATCATAATTTTATCTACTTGATAGGGTTGTTTGAAGACTTAAGTGAGTTAACATGTGTAAAGTAGTTGGAATAGTGCCTGGCTCATAGTAAGCACTCAATATGTATCAATTATTCATACTCAAGCTATTTTCTAAGCAAAGTAAAAAGTTTTTCATTTCTAGGAACGCAAATTCCAACAAATTTTGACATAATTATACTGTTTATACTTATAGACATATTAGCCCATATTTAGAAAGATGATAAAATAAAGCTGGAGTAAATAAAACCTTGATTAACCAGAGCTCAACTAGCCAGGCTGTAAGAATGTAAGAATTTTAGATTGTTAGGATTTCAAAGGACGTTAGAGATCCTCTCACCTCTGAAAGAACATGGGATTAGAGTCTGAAGATAAAGGTTAAAATTATGTCTCTACCACTTGGGCATGTCCTGGAACCTAATTTGAAACATATATAAAATTGGGATAATGAAGTTATTGCTATGATCAAGTCAGATAACATAAATATATTGTACTGCAAACTGTAAAGTGCTGCACAAACAGTATTGTTGGTAATCCATTATCTTTCATTTTATGGACTTAAGTTGCTCAAGTTTATCTCACTGTAGCAGCCAAAACTAGAATACTGTCTACTAACTCAAGGTGTATTCACTTACACTTGAACAGATTTCTTTTAGCATTACCCATTTTGAGGAAAAAGATAAAAGACAAAAGACAAAATAGATTTATATCAAGGATATCATAAAAATGTAAAAATTACTTTCTATTATATATCCTTGGGTAAGTGAATTTTTAATCCAATTTACTCCATTGTTTTTTCTCTATAGTGCCACACTGAGAATCTATAATGTTACTTAGAATAATAACTGTAAGATAAAGGAAAACCCTGAATTGTCTAAGGGAGCACTATTACTATTCTAATAAAAGCAACGTTAACTAATATATATATGATATTTTGTCCATTGTTTTTTTTCCAGACTAGAAGGAGGGGGGGGCGGAGAGAGAGATTGATTGGTTGCCTCCCACACGCACTCTGATCCCTGACCACCTGGGCTGGGGATCGAGCCTGCAACCGAGGTACATACCCTTGGCTGGAATTGAACCTGGGACCCTTCAGCCCGCGGGCCTATGCTCTAACTACTGAGCAAAACTGGCCAGGGCAACTAATATATTTTAAAGAATGTTAAGAATTAAGGTTGAAACAAATAAAAATGTCTGGTTAACTTCCAAATTATATGTATCCTAATATGCATTCTGTAGTTATCATTCATCAAGGTTTTAATAGATTTATAAAATATGAGATTTTTGGTGTTGAGCAATTTTGTATTAGAAAAAGTGAGTTACTGCCTGGAGTGTGACCATGAGAGGTAGCTTGACTCAGTAAAGAGAGTATAAGTGTTGGGATCAGAGAATTCGGTTCAAATTCCAGCTCTGTCACTTAATAGCTGTGTGGTTTTGGGCAGGTTACTTAACTTCTCTGTACCCTGCTGAACCATGTCAAGGATTGTGGGAGAACATAAGTCCCTTTTGGGTAGGAACTTTGCTTTGTTCACTATTGTATCCTCGGTGTTTGGAACAGTGATTGGCAGAATAAGCATTAGTGATAACCTATCAAGTGTCCAGCCCAGCACCCAGCACATAGTAGGTATCAATACAAGGTAGCCACTTTTATTATCATGAAGAGAAAAGTAATGGTTTTAGGAAAATTATGTGATCTCTGTTTCTAGCCAAGCAGTGGGCATCGGGATCAAACCCAGGAACCTGAGGAAAGACAGGCATAGAGTCAAAGGTACTTAAAACACTATAACCGGGGCAGAGCTGCAATCGACAACCAAAGAACTGGCCCGAATGAAATATCACTCTAAAGAAATGGGGCAGAGAATGGAAATTTCCAGCATGAAATTCAGTGCCTGGCATTTAGAAGTATTTAACAAATATTGAATGAATGAGTGAGTGAGTCTTTAACTTGGGGCCACAGTGGAACCTGTTACTTTGGGAGAATAAGAAGCAGGGCCTGAAAATGTTCTTTGAGCTTGTTCTGACAACCTGGAACAAAGAAGGGGAGGTGGCCTTTTAAAAAGCCATTGAAAGAGGAGTAGGAGGACAATTTATGTACTGTGAGTCAATAGGACATCCTCCACCAGGGAGAATACATATAGTGAAAAATTACATGACAGTATGATAGGGCTTGGGGAGAGACCAAATGGATTGATCACTGGTCACCGAGAGAAATAGCCTTGACCTTAGTTTAGAGGAACCACTGTGATGTTCTGAGGATAGAATTAACATGGCTAATGAGAACAAAAGGGGAAAAATTAAGGAAGCAACAAGTAGTGACTATCCTAAGAAAGTTGCTCAAAAGTAGAGAAGTGTCCAATTCATTTGCAACAATAGTGCCAATACCATTCAATGGGAGAAAGAAGAATCTCTTTAACAAATGGTGATGGGGCAACTGGGTAACCACATACAAAAGAATGAAGTTGGACTCCACCTTAGATCATATATAAAAATTAACTCAAAATGAATCAAAGACCTAATGTAATGAGCTAAAACTATAAAACTCAGAATAAAACATTGGGGAGAAGCTTCATGACATTGGATTTGGCAATGGTTTCTGAAATATGACACAAAAATCACAGGTGACAAAAGAAAACATAGATTTAAAAAAGATAAGTTTGATTTAATCATAATGAAAAACTTTTGTACATCAAAGGATACTATCAAGAGAATAAAAAGCCAATCCATAGAATGGGAGAAAATATTTTCAAATCATATATCTGGAAAGCATTTAATATCTAGAATATATAAAGAACTCCTACAACTCAACAACAGAAAGACAAACAACCTAAGTTAAAAATAGACAAAGGAGCCATAGCCAGTTTGACTGAATGGTTAGAGCATAGGCCTGGGAATGAAAGGTCCCAGGTTCAATTCTGGCCAAGGGCACATACCTCGGTTGCAGGCTCAATCCCTGGCCATGGTCAGGGCTCGTGCAGGAGGAAACCAATCGATGTGTGTTTCTCTTGCACTGATGTTCCTCTCGTTCTCTCTCCCTTCCACTCTCTCTGAAAAGCAATGGAAAAAATGTCCTCGGGTGAGTATTAAAAAAAAAAAAAAAAAAATAGACAAAGGACTTGGATAAACATTTCTCCAAATACAAATGGCCAATAAGAATAAAAAGGTGCTCAACATCATTAGTCACTAGGGAAATGCAAATCAAAACCACAGTGAGATACCACTTCATACCTATTAGGATGGTTTTTTAAAGAAATAAAAAATAGCAAGTATTAGTGAGGATGTGGAGAAATTAGAACCCTAGTACATTGCTGGTGGGAATGTAAAATGATGCAGTTGCTGTAGAAAGAAGCTTGGCCTTTTCTCAAAAAGTTAAACATAGAATTACCATATGACCCTGCAATTCTACTCCTAGGTATTTAACCAAAAGAATTGAAATCAAGGACTCAAACAAATACTTGTATGTCAATGTTCATAACTGTGTTATTCACAGTAGCCAATGAGTGAAAACAACCCAAGTGTTAACAGATGAATGAAAAAAAAAAGTGGTATATACATACATTAGGATATTATTCAGCCATAAAAAGGAATGAAGTTCTGACCCATGCTACAACATGGACAGATGCAAAAGGACAAACGTTGCGTGTTTCCACTGTTATGAAATATATAGAATAGACAAATTCATAGGGACAAAAAGTTAATTAGTAGTTCCCTGGAAGGACGGGGAAGTGGGGAGTTATCTCTTAATGGTTACAGAGTTTCTGTTTGAAATGATGAGAGGGTTTTTGGAAATGGCTAGCGGTGATGGGTGCACAATATTGTGAATATAATTAATGCCCCTGAATAGAGCACTTAAAATTGCAAATTTTATGAGATATATATATATATATATATATATATATATATATCTCACAATAATAAAAAAATGAAATAGAGAAGTGATGCTCTCACCTGGAGTCACTGTTGTAGACTAAATAATGCCTCCCCCCCCAGATGTCCACACCCTAATCCCTGGGATTATAACTTTGTATGTTATATTATCTGGCAAAAAGGACTTTGCAGATGGATTTTAGCATAAGGAGATTGATTATTCTGGATTACCTGGGTGGGCCCAATGTAATCACATGGAACCTTAAAAGTGGAAGAAGAAGGCAGAAGAGGAGGTCAGAGAGATGCTATGAAGAAGAGGCAGGAGAAGTTCAAAATGTGACAGGGACTCAAACCATCCACTATTGCTGGCTTTGAAGACAGTGGAAACGGGCTGTGTACCAAGGAGTTCAGGAGACCTCTGGAAGCTGGGAACAACCATCAGCTGACATCCATCAAGGAAATGGGATCTCAGTCCTATAACCATAAGAAATTGAGTTCTGCCAGCAACTTGAATAAACAAAGAGACAGATTCTCCTTTAGAGTCTGCAGAAAAGATCATAGACCTGCAGACATTGATTTTAGCCTGGTGAGACCTGTGTTGAGCTTACAGAACTGTAAAATAATAAATTTGTGTTAAAAAAAAAAATAGAGAAGCTACTGTAGAGGTGGCTATTACTCTGTGGTGGGAAGATAGCCTGGCTCCAGATGAGGAGTTTTGCTGAACAGTCAGAAAACAGAGAGCAAAAACAACCATCGAAAATGTTGTAGCAGATTGTTTTTCTCCAACGATGGCTACAGCTGTATCTCCCATCCCATGTGCTCTTTTGCAATGAGAGCTTGCTACTCCCCTTCAAGAAAGCCCTCTTCTTTACTCTGGGTTGACTTGCTTGTAACCAATGGAATGTAATTAAAGTAATTCTGCATGACATCTGAGGCTATGTCAAAAGAGACCGTGTAGCTTCTGCCCGGTTCCCTTGATATACTCACTCTCCATATGCTACTTCTCAGGACATTGCCTCTTGAAACCCAGGCTCCATTCTGGGAGGAAGTCCAAGCCATACAAAGAGGTCACATATAGGTGTTCTAGTGGATAGTCCCACTTGAGCCCAGCCTTGGAGTCATCCCCACCCAGGTGCCTGATGGGTGAATGAAGAAATCTCCAGATAATTCCAATCTACAATCATTTGAATCACTCCCAGCTGAATCTGAATCTGTGTGCCCCACAGCTGAAGCACATAGGCAAGCCATTCCCAGGCACTGTCCAAGTTCTTGACCCACAGAATCTGAGAGTGTTAAATGATTGTTGTTTATGCAACTGAGTTTGGAGTGTTTTGTTACAGAGCAATAGGTAACCAGAATAAGTATAAAAAAAGAAGAAACAGAATTTAATGACACCCACAAGGAGGCAAGGGAGTTAAGAGGCATAGATCGTTGCACAGTCTCTTGCTTGAGGGCTAGAGATGGTCCTCATTACTCATGGAATGCAGATGGCCAGGGATGGAGAAGAATCAAGGAAAGAGTGAAATGTGATCATCCCTCTATGGAGCAGCATCAAAATGAGGGATCTCTTCTGCTTTGATGAAAGGCTTGGGATGGATCTCCAAATAACCACTCTCAACACTAAGAGGTATGCCACTGTAATTCTCAAAAGTATTGAAGTTTCAATTTATTGCAGTCAGGCTGACCTGGGGTAAAGGTTGACTAGCCGTCAAGAATTATTGTCAGTTGGCTAACGTAGAGTACAGATCTATATATTGAAGTGCCAATGAAGAACGTATTCTAACATACTGATTTTTTATGAAAAACTGTTAAAAAATGAAAACTACCACTAATGCTTTCTGCAGGCCTTTTCAAATGGCCTAAATTATGACTGTTCAATAAATACAACGCTGAAAACATTATGAGATTAAAGAATCATGTCCAGAACCAAGCCATCCTCAGAGGATCCAACAAAAATGCTCTCATAGAAAGCAATCTTAGCATTCCATAAACATTACTGTACCAAGAAAGCAAGAACTGATGCAGATTAAATAGTAGAGCCTCTATGAACCAGTGATTTATCACTATTGGTGCCTATCATCTTGGCTACAAGGAAAATGGAAAAAAAGTGGACTATAGGTAACAGAGAGGTTTAACAAAAGACTCCTTAAAAGGAAACTTGCAAACAGCAGTTTTTTTTTACCTTTTTTTTTTTTTTTAAATTAGTAAAGAACCCAAAAGGTGGCCACACCCATGTTCTTTAGAACTCTCTGGAGTCCACATCGTAATTCATTAGAAATGCATAATTAAAAAGTACCATAAGATGATTTGCCCAAAGTCAGTGTACTAATTCAACTTACATTCTGAACTATGCAGCTGTACTATACTAAATAAATACATTAATTGGCCTCTAAGCCCCATCCTGTGGTTTCTGCTCCTTTTATTCTGGACTTCATACCTTCAGGGAGCTTATCAACATATACAATGTTAAGTTACTTCTTTTTCAAGAACTACTCAACTGATTCTTACATCTGTGTCTCCTCACCCACTCTTCAGTTCCACCCACCCACTTAGATATTTTCCCCAGATTTTACACAAAATGAGAACCCATTACCTAAGGTGATTGGAATGAATTTTAAGTGGGAATGGTCATAATGCCCTTTTATTTTAATCTAATTAATTTGCTTTGTGAATCCCTTTTTTTGTAGTAACATTCAAGTAAATGCCAGTCAGTCAGTTTGAATTAGTGGGATTAACTTTTAAAAGAAAGCTCAAGTCGGTGTTAGACAACATAGATATTATCTTGTAGACTTTGGGGGAGAAAAATAAAAATTCTCTCTCCATTAAGATGAGAAGGTTGGAGTAGGTCACTGCTTTTCAAATTGCACTAGTGTATGAGCACTAGGATTCTGTGAACTTTCTTCAGGGGTGCCAGTGGATGAGAGGGCACCCAACAGGTAAAGCTTTCTCAACCCTTGCCCCTCACAGTGTTAACCAGAGTGACTCTACTTTCATCTCTTTTTTCATACTGTTAGATTTTATTTGTACAAAGGTTTCTGAACCTAATTTTTTTTGACAACTTGCAGACTACTGATCTCTAAGACCTCCTCTAGTTCTTCCATTCCATGGTTCTGTCAAGTCATTGAAAAGAAGCTGCAGGCTCAGGACTATAAACAAATGGCATAAATATATCTTCATAATGTACCTACATGCATAGGATGAGTTCAGAGAGCAAGTGCAAAGGGAGCTTAATTGTATTATGTTGTGTAGCTCTGCTGAAGTTCTTGATTTGCAAGGGAAATAGTGCTCCAGCTTCAGTACAATACTTTAGCAAAATAAAAGATGCCCACATTTCATAATCTCTCGTGTCTCTTAGGGCATCTTTGGGTTTTGACTAGGTAGACCTTGAAGACTTAACAATCAGTGTAGCAGATGCCATTGGTTGCCTACATTTATTCTTACTTTCACAATTCCTATAGATGCCTGCAGCTTTTTGACATAAGCACCAGTGACCTGCTGCCTGAGGGTTTTCTCTGGCCACAGAGGAGCATGTACAAGGAAGGCTGGAAGTGCTGGGGAGTTGATGTTTCTCGGACTAGCCCTCACATAATGAAGGACAGGAGTTGGTGGAGAAATACTTCAGCTTTATCACTCCTTGGTTGGGACAATTCTGAGGCATGTTCTATAGGGTCACCCAGAGGTCCCCAGTAGGGTTAAACTTTAACTGCCCACAGCAATAGGTTCATTAACTCACCCTGCATTGTTTCAATTCCCTTCTCTGTCTCTCCTACCAGTTCTTCTTGGTATCACCTCCAAAATAAACTATTCTTAAATAAATTACTTGAATTTGTATCCTTTTTACAGGGTCTGCTTCTAGGGGCAACCCAAGTGTATCTGTCAGGGTCCAGTCAAGAGAGAAAATCCCCACCAGTTATTTTAACAGGAGAATTTAATGTAAAAATTTAGTAGGTATAAAATTAACTTCATATCTGTATTAGTTTCTTGAGACTGTCATGACAAATACCACAAACTGAGTGACTTAAATAACAAAAGTTGAGTGTCTTACAATTCTGGAAGCCAGAAGTCTAAAACCAAGGTTTCATCAGAGTAGATTATTTTTCCTGAGGTCTGTGAAGGAGAATCCATTCCATGCCTCAACCTAAGCTTCTGGTAACTTCAGGTTTTCTTTGGCATGTAGGTGGTGTTCTCTCTGTGTACTCACATTGTCTTCTCCCTGTATATGCTTGTCTATGTGTCCTGATTTCCCCTTTTGATAAGGACACCAATCATATTGAATTAAGTCTCATTCTAATGACCTCATCTTAACTTGATCATCTTCAAAGGCCCTATTTCCAAGTAAGGTCATATTCACAGGTACTGGGAATTAGGACTTCAATATTTTTTTTTTTGGTGGGGGCACAATTTATCCATAATAGTACCTGAAGTGGGAAAAGAGATGTCTAAGCTGTCATGGAGGTAACAATTTCAGGAAGCAGCTACTACTCCTAGAACTGAGGGAACAAAGGGAAGATGTTGGAATTATTAAAACTTAGAGACCCGGAAGAGGAACCACATGAAGTTGAAACACTGATGCTAGAACTTCAACATACTAGAAATTCAGCAGTTCTCTTCAAAATAATTTCATGGAAATTTCAACTCATTCCTTTCAATACAGCCAGGGCTCAAAGAATCTTTGGAAATCCTCTTTGGAAGCCTGTGGACTGCATTTTGATTTAATCCATGTTGCTGATACTTTGTCTTTTGAGGGTGAATTAACTTTTTTGAAACAACTTAATGTCATCCCAAGCTAAACCTGGTGAATAAAAGTCACATGATCAGGTTCAATTCTACTTTTTTTTTGACAGGTTGGGGAGAGAGGTTTTAGGGGTGATGTGTCAAAATCAAGGTATAATTTCTGTCTTAAAGTGGTGTCTGGTAGGTGGTCTCTGAAGTTATAATTCTCAATTTGTCAGTAAAATGAACACAAAAAAATGAAGGCTCACAGTAATAAATAAAATTAAAACTAATTTGTTATTTGTCAACTCTGTTGAGAATTTCACCTAATTATAAGAGTGATACACTTGTTCGAAAAATGCAATTTATGATCCTACAGGTGCTTTGCTGTCAGTTACAAAAATTATCTGCCAATATGATAAAGGAGGTCATTTCATGCTTCCTTCATGAAATGGGGGGCTTGGGTGGCTCAAAATGGTCATGTTTGAGCCTAGCAGAAAACACAGCAGCCATCCACTTACTAGTTGGAAGATTTTATGAAACAGCCAGAACACTCTTTCTTTCTCATCTCCTTTTATATCAGTATATATCTTATATTTAGCAGAGACCAGAAATCTTCCAGAAAACTATTTGCAAGAAAGTAGAGAGGGAATTGATAATACCTCACTGCAGTTGAAGAGGCCAGAAGAACCCTTGCCATAGTGCATGCTGGTGATTATAGTTTTCCATGTTCTTTATTGATTTAAGGCATCATAAAACCAAGCTATAGAAGTGGAAGAAGATTCCAACTTAGTACATCAGAGCTGCTCAAAAATGAATATCTTCTGGGCACTGAAAATTGGATTGAGAACAATGCACATCAATACACTTGAACTCTCAGAAGGTGAAGTGAGCAATGCTCAGGGGAAAGTGAAGACAACCAAAATCTGTCTTTTGGCAAGACTTTACTCATTTTGGGGATGAGTAAATAAAAACAACTTACACAGAGTTTTGTGAAAAATACAGCAGCAGAAGAAAAAAGCCACTATGAAGGTTCAGGAAAATGCCAACTGTGAAATGATTTACTACTGAAACCAATAGAAACATATCCTTAAGGTTACAAGATGTAACTTCTATGAAACAGGAGCAGAAGTCTTAGGGAAAGTAGTAGCAAAAATTAAGACACCTGTAGCAGAATAACAGGAAAATGTTTGGGATAAACAAAAATAAATGAAAGAAATGGTAAGAGAACTAGAAATGCAATAGGAGAATAAAAAAATCCTTTCTAGGGACAGAAAAGAGCAGAATTGACATTAAAAAGTTGAATTGGTAATGCAGAAAGCAAACATAAAAAAATTTCCCAGAATGTAGAAACAAGTAGAAAAGTGTGAAAAGACATGGGTAAAGAGAAAAATGATCATACCTTAATTGATACACCAGAGGAAGAGATCAGTATCACTAGAACTGGAGCAATAATCAGACATAATTGAAAAAGCTGTTCATGAGTTGATAAAAGATCTGATTTGTGCAGACTGAAAGTCCAGAATCCTCCAGGCACAAAAATGAAGAAATTCTGAATCATAATGATTTAAACAAATCCTATAAATATCTCGTCATTTAATTAGTTTACTGATAAAGGAAGGAAAAATCAGGCTAACTCCAGTGTTTTTAACTAAAGGCCGAGAGACTACAGAACAATGTCAAAAATATTTGGACACAAAAACATTTGGTTTAGATAGTCAATATTTATGAATGAAGGCAACAGAAAGACATGAGTATTATGGGCTCAGAAAATGTGCCAACCATGTTACTTTTTGAAAAAAATAATTTGAAGATCTAGTACATCTGCATAAATATTTACTATATGGATTGCAAAAGTTGACAGTGTTGCCCTGGCCAGTGTGGCTTAGTTGGTTGGAGCGTCATCCCATACGCCAAAAGGTGGCAGGTCTGATTTCCAGCCAGGGCACATACCCAGGTTGCATGGTCGAACCCCAGTTGTGGCGTGTACGGGAGGCAACTGATTGATGTTTCTTTGTCTCTTTCCCTTCTTCTCTCTAAAACCAATTTTATAAAAAGTCTTAAAAAAAGTTTATAATGTTTGTATTTTCTAAATGCCTAACTGGGATAAACACAAAAAATACATAGAATATGTGTCTTTAAAGGAACAATAGGACACCAGAAAGTGGCATAAAGGCAATGAAACATCAGTTTTAACAATAAATTGTTAAAACTTCTTATTAAACTAGAAATACTCTCTGATTAGATTATAATATAAAACATGCCTTTATATTGCTTATAAGAAACAAAAAGACACTGAATCTTAAAAATTATAATTGGACGAAAATTTATCTTTGTTTGCAGGTGCAAACAAAAGGAAAGCAGAGGAGGCAGTATTAATTTTTGGCAAAAAGCATTATACAGAACAAAGATATACCAGCTATGAACTTTATATGCCAAAGAACTCAGTATTGATAGTTACAAAGCATAAATTGTCAGAAACTCATTCAAAAACTCAAATAAATCTGATAGCTTTTTAGGAATTGTAATACAACTCTATCAGATAAAACATAAAAATAAGAAGATGCATCTATTTAAATAATATCATTAATAAAGTTAATTTAATAAAAATATATCAAACTTTTTATCTTACAGAGAATGTATTTTCTTTCCAATGAACTACACCATAGTCACAAAAATTTATTTTACTAGATCTAAAAGAAAACTCCAATGTACTTCAAAAAGCAGAATCGTGCAGGCTATGCACTTGAGCACAATACAATAAAACTGGAAGATAATTACTATAAAGGTTTAATACATTTAAACTTTTAGAATTTAAAGTTATTCTATTAAATTACCCTTGCTTCCAAGAATAAATAAAATAATTTACGGATTAAAAACAACCCATATTATGGAATGTAGCTACAGCTATACTCTGAGGCAAATTTATAACTTTAAATTTTCTTATTATTAATAAGACACAATGAAAATAAGTGAACAATCCACTCAAAAATTTAGGAGTTTTGGCTAGAGTAAATCTCCTGGCCTCCCCACCTCTTGCTTAAGCCTTCTCAGAGGAGGAAAGTAACTTACTGGATTGGTGAGTTTGGAAGGAAAAATTGAGCATACTTCCCTAACCCTTCATAGGTTCTCTCTTGTGGAGACACTCTGACTACAGGATGCACATATTTTCTACTAGTCACTGCCTCTATGATGGACATCTGCTAGTGTCCAGTTAGGGCCTAAATCTGTCTAATTCAGTCTATTGGGTTACAGTGCTGAAGAGAGTTTCTTAAGTCAGCTTTATCAGTAATAAAGCTGACATACTCATTTTCGTCTATTTTCTATGCCTCATTTCTCAGTTTAAGTCTTGGGAGGGAGAGGTAGGTCCTCTAACACCCTAACAAAATTAAGGGGAAAAAGTAGATTTGAAAGTCCCAAATCAGTTTCTTTGGCAGAATAACTAAGTAGTGAAATAGTCAAACCTCTGTAAAACCGCACAATTCATTGAACATTTATTGAACACCTACTATGTACCAGACACTGTATATGAGCTGAGGATAAGACAGTGAACAAGACAGACACAGTTCTTGTTCTCATGGAGCTTACAGTCTGGTGAAGGAATATGTACAAGTAAACAGTCGATATACACAATATAGTATAAGTCCTATGGTGGGAGCAAGTAATTTTTGAGGACTTCAAAGAAGCTCAGTCTTCCTAGAGCACAGGGTTTGAAGAATTGACTGGTCAGAGATGAATTGGGGAGAGTTTAGCAAGGCCTGATCATTCAGGACTTTCTAAATTCAAGGAATCTGAAATTCTTCCTAAGTGCAATGGATCCATTAAAAGATTTCAAGCAGGGGGACTTAGAATTAGATTTTCATTTTGGGAAAATTATTCTAGTTATAATATGGAGCATGGTTTGAAGAGGGCAAAACTGCAATGGTGATAATTTATTTGGGAGTATATCTCCTAAATCCATCCACATTTTTCCATCCCCACTGTCAATTCCCAAAACAGGTCTGTGCTAGGAAATTGACAGCAGGAATGGAAAAAGGTGGGTGGATTTGGGAGGTGCAGAAGAGACAGAAATTACAAGGTTTTTCATTGAAAGATGTGGGGAATGGGGGAGAGAATAGTCACAGATGATGTCAAACTTTCTGGTTTGGAAAACTGAGTGAATGGTTGTGCCTTTCACTGAAGGAGGGGACACAGGAGGAGCATATGATTAAAGGAGAGCATCACTAATTCAGTTTTGGTTATGTGGAGTTTGAGAGAACTGTGTGGCCTCCAAGTAGAAATGTCATGTAGGCAAATGGATATATGGGTTTGAAGCTTAGGAGAGACATCTGGGCTGCAGCCATAGATTTGAGAATTGTCAGTATAGAGGTGACAATCAAAGCTATGGACATACATGAGAGTGCCCTGAGTCTATGTAAAGAGTGAAAAATAGGGCTTACTGTTCTATGATATTGTGACACATGCTTTCAAGGACCATGCATTGCATTTAGCTGTCATGTCTTTTGTTTTATTTCATCTAGAACAATCCCTTTAGCCAATGTTTATTTTTGGGGGGGAGGTTTATAACAATGATACTTTTGAGGAGTCCAGACAAGTTGTCTTGTGAAATGTCCCACAATCTTGATTTGTTCAGTTGTTTCCTTATGATTAGATTCAGGTTATACATTTTTGCATGACTTGTTAGTGTGTCTTGCTGAGTGTATCCTGTTAGGACGCACATTGTGTCACATTTTCCCATTATTCATTATGCTACATTTGAGCCGTTGGTTGAGGTATATTCACCAGATTTCTTCATTTGTACCTTTTCCTTTTCCATTTGTGCCTAGAATTCAATCCGTGGTGCAAAAAGTGAGACTGTGTTAATGTCCTGTTCTCTAACAACTTTTCACTAAGATCTGAATAAATTATTACAATGGTGGTTATAAATGATCAGTTACAATTTTTATCATTTTTTTATGTTTATTAGTTGCCATTCTTCTGGGAAAAAAAGAGCTTTCTCCTTCCTCTTGTTTTTAAAGTATGACTATAGACTTATGGATAGTTTTTAAAAAGTTCAATGTGTTACCTGGCAGTGTGGTTGAGTGGTTGAGCATTGACCCAGGAACCAAGAAGTCACCGATTCTATTCCTGGTCAGGCCACATGCCTGGGTTGTGGGCTTGATCCCCAGTAAGGGGCATGCAGGAGGCCGCCGATCAATGATGTTTCTCTCTCATCAATGTTTCTATCTCTCTATCCCTCTCACTTCCTCTCTCTAAAACTTAATAAAATGTATTTTTTAAAAAAGTTCAATGCGTTGTAATTAATTATCATTATTATTCATTTTGATGTTCAAATTGGCCTAAATTTGGCCACCCTGGCCATTTTTGCTTGAGAAGGGATACACGTAGAAGTCAAGGGAATACATTGACTCCTACAGTAAGGAAGGGGGACCCTCAGGATGCACTTCAATTCCATCATGCCACTGGGCTTAGGGGCACCCCTTTGTTTCCTTCCTTCAAACCAGTGAAGGCTGTGGCTCTCACCCCTTCCTGCTCACAAAGACTGATGGCAACTCCCTTTCGCCAAGGTAATTTGGCCCTGCCTCTAGTCCTGGCCTTGGCCCATTCACCTAGGATAATACCTTGTCTTTTTCTCACATGATGCCGTTACTGATCATGCTCTGGTCTAATCTTAAACTCCATTGCTTCTGCTTGCTACCAGACTGATTCTGCTTGGAAAACAAAAAGAAATTATCTATACCAATAGGATATTGGTAAATATACTGTAACAGAGAAATTCAAAGTAATAGTGGCTTAAACAAGATGGAAGTTTATTTTTTTTAATATAAAAATCTGGATAGATGGTTGAAGACTGGTACGGTGGCTCCATGATCCTCATGGTTCAGGCACCTCCTATCTGTTTCTCTTCCACCTTTAATTCATTGCTTCCAACTTATGTTTAAGATGTTTGCTTCAGCTCCCACCATTATGCTAACATTCTAGTCAATATGAATGAAGTCAAGTGCAAGGCCTCTGCTTTATAAGGGCACAACCTGGAAGTTGAACATACTACTTCTATTCCTATTCCATTAGCCAGAACTGGATCATTTGTCATACCTAGCTGCAAAGAAGGCTGTATAATATATTCCAGGTCATTGTCATGTGCCATTGCTATCACTATGCAAATCAAGGAGAATGGATTTAGGGTGGCATTAACAGTCTTAGCCACAGCATCTTAATAGAAAATTGACACAGCAATAATTTTAATCATGTAAAAATCAGTGTCAGTTTTTAGCTGAGTTCCACACCTTTCTGTTCAAGCCCATATGAAAGAGATGCAAGAAGGAGTGTCAGATGGTATTGACTGCTTCTAACTGTTCTATTTCCTAGCTCTAGGTACTATGTGTGCTCCTGATGTCCAATAAGAGAAATCTATTTGGAAGAATCAGATTTAACACACCTGGGGATAGAAGATGCACTCATATATGATATCCCAACTTTAGAGACGTTTCATCCCAATTTCTTTAGGCTTTTGCAGCAGTTTGGGCTTCACAAACAGAAACTCCTGAGCCACGGTGCAGATGACCAATGCAATCTTGCTGTAAATCTTTTTTTTTTTTTTTGCTGGAAAGATAAGTAGGTGTGAGCTTAATTAGTGTACAATGAGTGGGAGTGAGTCACAATCAGTTAAAAAACCTCCTTTTTGGGCCACACCCACCTAATATTCAGGCTGATGTAGGCATGAGCACATTGCTCCAAGCAAAATGTCTGGTCAGCCCACTCCTTCCCTTCCTGATTGCCCATCTTCCTTATAATTATCTGAAAGTCACTTCCTTTCTCTTCTCCCTTTTTCTCCCTTCAACCTTCCATTTCTTTTAGCTCTGTGCTTTACTGGAGAGAATTAGAGTTGGAGTTGGTCATTGAAACAGTGGGGAGAAGTTGGTAGATGAAAAAAATCAAGTGTCAAGGCAGTTCTCTGGATTGATGGTGTTACTAGGAACAAATACCATGTGCCTCACCCCTATTGCCACAGGTCTTGTTCAGCACTACATTATCCCTACCAGGAAATGAACAGTTGTGAACTACTGAAAGACAGGTGGGTGGAGAGAACCTGTGTTGTCTTTCAGTAATACCTGTGAAGATCAAGGACTCAACAGATTAAAGTTCTTTGCACAAATTAAATTCAATAGAAAACTAACACTGGTAAAGATGTTCAAAGCATTATTTCCTAGAATATTGAGCTCTAATCCTAAGCAGTAGCCATGAAATGACTCAACTCAAAAAAAGAACCCAGCACGAATATATTAAAATATCAAAATCTAAGAAATGGTGTCCTCTAAATAAAGGTGAAGAACTAGTCAGTGAAATAATTGCTCTAGGTTAAAAACTATCTACAATGACCTCTTAGAGCCTTGCACTAAGGCTGGGCACTTAATGAATGTAACCCTCAAAGTCAGAATTTAGGTGCTACGTGTTGTGTCTAAATACTATAGAAATAAACAACAGCCCAAGTAAGGTTGTAACAGCCTTGTGAGCTAGCAGACAAAAGAAAAATTACCCATAACCTGGTTCCAACAACACAGGGCAAGCATGTGCCAGACCCAATTGTGTTTCTGTGCCATTCTGATATCTGATTGGGTATGTGGTCAATACAGTGAGAGAACTCTGTTTTGTTAGTAGAAAGAAAGGAAGAATTGGGCATCCATCCTTTCAGTTGTTTTCCATCTAACATTTATAGAACCCATATTTGGAGTCAGACATTGTGTTAGGCTGTGGGGATAGTTAATGACCTTTAGGGCTTTTCAGTCTAGTGAGGGGAGATGCGCATATAATCAAATATACACATTATAAATGTTGGGCCAGTATTTCTCGACTTTAGTATATATAAGAAACACTTGAAGAGCTTGATTAAAACACATCCCAAGTGAAATAAGTCAGACGGAAAAAGACCAAAAAACCACAAGATTTCACTTATATGTGGAATATAAAACAATAAGTAACAAACTAACAAACTAAACAAAAATAAACTCATAGATACAGACAACGTAATGGTGGTTACCACAGAGGAAAGAGGATGGGTGGAGGGCAAAGTGGGTAAAGGGGGTCAAATATATGGTAACAGAAGGAAACTAGATTTCAGGTGAGGGGCATTCAATAGAGTACACAGATGTCAAATTATAACCTTGTACACCTCAAAAATATATAATGTTATTAACCAATGTTACCTCAATACATTTAGTAAAAAACACCAGCCAACATGGAAAAACACTTGCAGGGAATGGTGGGTACATGAAGAGTTTTCTGTTTTATCTGAAAGTGATGATTGAGCTGTTTCAAAAAATAAATAGATATTTATTCACCAGGCAAAAAACAGGGAAGTGGATAGAATTCATAAACAGAGTTCACCAAGTTTGGGGCTCAATGTGTGACAGATTAGGATGTAGAATTAAATTCAATAGAAAACTAGCATTGGTAAAGATGTCTTTCAAAACATTATTTCCTAGAATAGTGAGATCTAATCATAAGCAGTAACCATGAAATGACTCAATATGATGACCGTGGGCCACATCATGAAGGGTCTTAAGTGCCATATTGAGGAGTTGAAATTTTATTCTATAGGCAATGGAGAGCTATTGAGAGTTTTAGCAAGGGAATAAGCCATGCAGATATTTGACAAAGAATATTTCAGTGAGAGGAAGTAGCAAGGGTAAAGACCTTGAAGTTGTAGTGCCTTTGGCCTGTTCATGCACAAGCAAAGAGGCCAGCATGACTAGAATATGAGGGGGTATTACTAGATGATGATTTTAGAGAAGTAGGCAAGGATCAGATTGTATAGGGCCTTGGGGATCATACAACACTGGATTTTATTTAAAACCTGTTGAGCATGGATATGGCATGAAATAACTTAGGTTTGAATGGATCACTTTGGCTACCATGTGTGCTGTAAGTGGGCAAGAGTGGAGGCAAAAGTAGAAGGGGTCCAGGGGTGAGTTGATGGTGGCTTGGAATCGGGGGAGTTTTGAAAAATTCATATATTCATGTATCTACCATCACAGTCATGATACTGAACAGTTCTATTATTTTAAAAATTGTTTGATGCTGCCAAGCCCCAAGTTCTGGCAACCACTAATCTTTTTTCTGTCCTATAGTTTTGGGTTTCCCAGAAATTCACATAAATGAAATCATACAATATGTAGCCTGTTGGATCCAGCTTCTTTCATTAAGCAAAATGCACTTGACAATTATCCCTGATGTTGTTTGAATCAATAGTTCCTTCCTTTTATTGTTCAGTAGAATTCCATTTTATAGATGTACCTCAGTTTGTTTCTCCATTCACAAACTGAAGGACATTTGGGTTGTTTCCAGTTTGGGGTGATTATGAATGAAGCTGCTATAAACATTTGTTTATAAATTTTCACATGAACATAAGTTTTTATTTCTTTTGGGTAAACATCTGAGAGTTCTATTGGTATGATTGTTAAGTGTATGATTAACTTTATAAGAAACTGCCAAACTGTTTGCTATTAAGGTTGGACCATTTTGCATTCTTGCCAGTAATATGAGAGTTCTGGTTGCTCTACAACCTCGTCAGCATTTGGCATTGTCAGTATTTTAGTCATTCTAGGTGGTATGGAGTGGTATTTCATTGTGGTTTTAATTTGCACTTTCCTAATTACTAGGTTTGCTGAGCAAAGAAGATTCAGAAGGACTTACTAATGAAATGGATGTAGGATGTGAAAGAGTAAGGAGTTAAGGATGATTTTAAGGTCTTTGGCCTGAGCAAAATGACAGTGGAAAGAAGTGGAGAGAATTCAGAAACAGAGTTAATGTGACATCATTTCAGTGGCTCAGGAAAAGCTCAGAAATAGTTATTATAAAGGAGAAAATGGTTATTGTTATTGGGCAGAAGAAAAGTGATAGCACACTCCTACTCCATATTCCCATCAGAAACTGCAAAATAAAACTTATTCAGAGCAAATAGAACTGAAGATGATTAAAGAACTTTTACCGGTGGTGTGTAGGTGGAAAATGAAGGGTGTCACCCTCAAGGAAAGACATGTCAGTCTGGGAAAAGCAGGCTCCTGTTAACATCTCAGGGATATGATTCACTGTGAAAGCCTGAAACCTGTTTTATAGCCTGGGTGGGTGGTGGCTGGGACAGAGTTGTTTTTACTGACACAAAGAACAGAGAGAAGTTGATGGATTGGATAATGAAACCTGGTACGTGGGCATAATGGACCATGATGTCATCTTGAATAAGCAAATGTAAGGAAAGAATTACACTGGCCCATACCAAGTTAGAACCATAGGAAAGCTGACAAAGCAAGGGGGCCTGCCAGAAAGACTATGCCCTGGGTTCTCCACCTGGCGTCTCAGTGGGATCCAGGATAATTATCCATGTGAAGATTGTCAATCATTTCTGGTTCAGATATAGGTGAGGGTGATTTAAGGAACAATAGAGAAGATTATCTGGGATCCTCCTGACTTTGGCACCATGGCGACAGGATCCAATCCAAGAAGACAGAGATCACCTTCCTACAATATTTCTGGGATGCTCCATGGCTCAATTTCTGATTCTACTTTGGCTTTATCAATTAGCTCTCTTCAACTTCCTACCTTTATTTTTATTTATTGTGTTTAACAATGAAAATAGCTTTATTTTTTTGATTTTTTGCTTTGTGAAAAATTCAAGTAATTTAGAAAAATGTACTAAAGAAAGTGAAAGTTTTCTGAAATCTTACCACCCCAGAACCTCACCTTTCATGTTTATGCATACATATTCACAGCTGTATTTTTACTTAATTGAGATATCATACATGCTGGTTTCTTTAAATCATAGAAAACTTTTTCGAAATGATTTTTGTTTAATTTTTTAATTGACACTCTCATTGACCAATGTAAAAAAAATGGTGTTTAATTCTTTCAAACCTTTCTCCCTTATCACATAATTTTATACACACACGTGCATGCACGCGCTCACACACACACACAGACACACAGTTAAGAACTGTTTAATAAAAACAGGATCTTTGTAATGCACTTCTTTGGATCTTCCTTTTCTCACTGCATTTGCATCATTTTTTCCTACGGCTTCCTAATGCTCAGTTCTCCAACTGATTAACATAAATTCTGCCTCCCTTTTTTGCACTACAAATATTGTGATAGCAAATATCTCTGTATATATTCCTTACATACTGGAGATTTGTTTATCATACTGGTGTTTATATTGCTATGTGCTAGAGTCCAAGAAATAAGATTTCTGAGTTGAAAAGTACGTATGTGTAATTATAGCTTTAATAAATATTGCCAAATTACTTTACAAAAAGATTGTTCATGATATCCCTTTGCTATACTTTTCCCATCTTTATTGAGGTATAATTGACAAATATAAAATTGTATATATTTAAGGCTTATGACCTAATGTTTTGATTTATGTATATATCATGAAATAATCACCACAATGAAGCTAGTTAATGTTTCCATAACTTCATATAGTTAACTTTTTTGTGGTGAGAATGCTTAAGATCTATCCTTTTAGCAAATTTCAAGTATACAGTGTGGTATTGTTAATTATATTTACATTGCTGTACTTTAGAACTTATTTATCTTGCATAACTGAAACTTTAAACTCTTTGACCAACGTCTTCCCATTTTCCCCTCCTACCAGCCCCTGGCAACTATCATTCTTCTCTCTGCTTCCATGAGTTTGACCATTTTGGATACTATAAGTGAGTTCATGCTATATTTATCTTTCTATGTCTGGCTTATTTCACTTAGCACAGTATTCTCTAGAGTCTTCCATGTTATAGCAAATGCCAAGATTTTCTTCTTGAGTTTTTTTATAGTGGTTGATTTCTAGTTTCATGGCATTGTGATCCGAGAAGATGCTTGATATGATTTCAATCTTCTTATATTTGTAGAGACTTGCCTTGTGCCCTAACATGTGGTCTATTTTTGAGAATGTTCCATGTGCACTTGAGAAGAATGTGTATTCCGCTGCTTTGGGGTGAAATGTACAAATGTCAATTAAATCCATTAGGTCTAGTGATTCATTTAAGGTCTCCATTTCCCTGTTGATTTTTTGTCTTGATGATCTGTCCAGTGCTGACAGTGGGGTGTTAAAATCCCCCACTATGATTGTGTTGCTGTCAATCTCCACTTTGAAGTCCTCCAAGAAATTTTTTATATATTTAGGTGCTCCTGTATTGGGTGCATAAATGTTCATAAGGGTTATTTCCTCCTGTTGGATTGATCCCTTTAGTAATATGTAGTGATCATCTTTGTCTCTTGTTATGGTCTTTATTTGGAAGTCTATTTTGTCAGAAATAAGAATTGCTACTCCAGCTTTCTTTTCCTTTCCATTTGCATGGAATATTTTACTCCATCCCTTCACTTTTAGCCTGTGTGTCTTTTGCTCTCAGGTGGGTCTCTTGTAGACAGCATATATTTGGGTCCTGTTTTCTTATCCATTCAGCTACCCTTTGTCTTTTGATTGGCCCATTTATTCCATTTACATTTAAGGTTACTATTGATATCAACTTATTTAATGCCATTTTTCCCCTTTATGCTGATGTACCTTTCTCTCACTATTCCTTCTTTTTCTTAAAGCAGTCCTTTTAGCATTTCTTGCAATGCTGGCTTGGTGGTACTGAACTCCTTTAGCCTTTTTTTTTTTTTTTTTTTGGTCTGGGAAGCTTTTTATTTCACCTTCAAATTGAAATGATAGCCTTGGTGGATAAAGCAATCTTGGTTGCATGTTCTTGCTTTTCATTACTTGCAGAACTTCATGCCACTCCCTTCTGTCTTGAAGAGTCTCTGTTGAGAAATCAGCTGTCAGCCTTATGGGGGTTCCCTTGTAGGTCACTGTTTGTCTCTCTCTTGCAGCCCTTAATATTTTCTCTTTGTCCTTGCCATTTGCCATTTTAATTATGATGTGTCTTGGAGTGGGTCTCTTTGAGTCCCTCTTGTTTGGAACCCTCTGTGCTTCCTGAACTTGTGTGGCTTTTTCCTTCGCCAGCCTAGGGAAGTTTTCTATAATTATTTCTTCCACCAAGCTCTCTATCCCTTGCTCTCTTTCCTCCCCCCTGGCACTCCTATAATGCGAATGTTGTTTCGCTTCACGTTGTCCCAAAGTTCCCTTAAACTGTCCTCATGCTTTTTATGTGTTTTTTCTTTTTGCTGCTCTGTTTGTGTGATTTTCTCTACCCTGCTTTCTAAGTCACTTATTCTATCCTCTGCTTCATTGAGCCTGCTTTTAATTCCTTCCAGTGCATTCTTGATATCAGATACAGCATTCTTTATCTCTGTCTGAGTTTTATTTATGGTATGTATCTCTTTTTTCATGTTTTCACTAAGGTTCTCGATCTTATCATTTAGAGTCTTCTTAAGTTCCTTGAACATCTTCATCATCCGTACTCTGAACTCCATTTCTGATAACTTGCTTACCTCCATCTCATCAATGTCTTTTTCTGGCGATGTTTCCTTTTCTTTAATTTGGGGGTTGTTTTTTTTCTCTCCCCATTTTGGTAGGTCTTAGTGCTTGTATCTGTATATTAGATATATTTGCTGTCTCCCAGTCTTGTGGGATGGGATTTTGTCTTGTGGGTCCAGTGGAGCCCAGAGGTGTGTTTTCCTTACACCTCTGAGCTCTTTGCTCTAGGCGTTTCCCTCTTGTGGGTGCTCCTTTTGTGGTTTCTTTATGTTCTCCTGTTGTGGTTGGGTCTAGATTGTTGTAGATCAGTCCTTGGGGGGACCCTCCTCTCAGGTTGGCTAACTGTGTCTCAGCCCCAACCTCAACATGTAAGCTGTTGTACGGGTGCTGGCAAGGCAGGACAATACACAACTAAACTTCCAGGAGGCAAGAGGTATTTTACAAAATATCTTGACAGTCACAATGAAAACAACCCACGTGACAATAGAACTGGGAGAGTGAAGGGAGAACACACACACACACACACACACACACACACACAAGAATGTTTAAAACAAAAGACAGAGAGAAAGAAAAGTAATGCTTAGAGAGAGAGATGTATATTGTTGTTAATACTGGTGAAAATTTAGAAAATAATAATAAACTAAAATGTAAAAAATAGAGAAGCTACTGGGAGATAACAGAAGCAGAGAAAAGATACTGAAAGAAGGGCCAGCAGAAAATTGAGGGAGAGAATAGGAATAGGATAATAGTTGAAAATAAGAAAACAAAAGTACAATAAAGAGAATAAGAGAAAGTAACAATTGGACAGGAAGAGAGAAGGGAGGATAATGAAAGAATGAAAGAAAAGTAGAAAAAGAAAAAGAAGAAAAAAGTTATGCTAATGGATTGAGAGGAGAGAGAGAGATAAAGCCCAGGCAGGCAGGGAGTCCAGTAAGAGATTTGGGGGAAACTATAGAGGAAAGCAGTAAACTTGGTTATAATGATAAAGTCCCAGTCATTAAGCAGGGATATCAAGAAAGTCTTGATAGTAGAAGCAAGGATAAAACAAAACAAAGTAAATAACCAAAACAAAACCAAAAACAAGCTAAGCAAGACAAAATTCTTTTATAAAAAAGAGGGAAAAAAAATTTTATTAAAAAAATGTTAAAAAAAAATTATTATAAAATTTAAAAAAGAAGAAAAAACAAATTTTCTCCTCTTTTCTTCTTCCTAAGGAAAAAAGAGAAAATATAAACAAACCCACAAACAAAAAACAAACAAAAAACCCCCCAAAACCAAAAAAACAGCAGAAAAAAAGGTAGTCAATCAGGTGAGTTTCTTCTGGGCAATTTATGTTGTCTGAGGGTCACTGTTTTTTTGTGATTTCAGTTCTCCTGGGAGGTACTTGTGTATCACCCAATGTGAGGTGCTGTCTAGGTTTGGCTCTGGTGTCCTCAGGTAGATGGTTGATCTGAGGCTCTCCATGGACCACCTCCTCTTGTCAGCTATTTTGCAACCTTGTAGTTGCCTGGTCTTGCTCCAGAATCTTCTGTAGAGTCTTTAGGGTGCAGGGTGGCTAGTGTAGCCCAGGGTATCACTCCCCTTAGAGCTGTTGCGGTCAGGCGCTCACTCTGCAGGAACTAGTCTCTGCTCCACCGCCAGCTCCTCAGCCCCTACCCTGTCCTCTGATTCTAGTCCCCCAGGCTCTGGCCTGCTGCAGCTTCAGAGTGATTTCAGCCTGTTGCCTTTTCTGTCTGGGCTGTTTCAGCAGCCTGGGCTCAGTGGGTTTGATTAAGAACACATTCTGGTGAGCCCTTTGCTTGCCCAGCCCCCAGCAGGGGTTTTCAGCGTTTCCTCCAGCTCCCAAACAACAGTCCCCGAGAGTCTTATTCTTGCAAAGTCCTCCTGTGAGCTGCTCTCCCTTCCCCCTTAGGACTGTGCCCTGCGGGGGTGTCTGGGGCTCAGTGAGCGGGACCCGCCCCTTTCCTGTTGGGGGCGGTGCTCCCGGCTGCAGGAGAGGCCGGCGGGCTCCGCCCCTCCCTGCTCAGCTCTGGTTGGCTGGTCGCACCAGGCCCGCCCCTCAGTCTGTCTACTGCGCAGACCCCAACGGCAGCCTCCGCTGGTCTGTCCGCGCAGTGCACGCTGGGAAGGTGGGAGCCAGTTCCGTGATCAAACTTGCAAACGCACAAAGCAACAGACAGGCAGAAAGTCCGCCCTGCAAGGTCTCGCCGCCCTTGCTCCAAGGCACCCAGTGGGAGGGGACCCAAAGTCAGCTCGACGCAGCTCCCCGCACCGCTGGTCTCAACACAGCTGGAGCGGCTTCACGTGCCACCACGGCGCCCCTCAGGGCCAGTCACAGGTCCCAGCCTCTCGGCACCAGGAGCTCAGGTAGGGAGGACACCCTCCGGCTGGTCACAGATCCCGGCCTCTCGGCACCAGGAGCTCAGGGCGGGAGGGCTCCTCCCCTCCCCCACGCCATGCAGATTCAGCGCTTTCTGGGGCTCATCACAGTGCCCCACAGGGAGGCAGAGGGTCCCCGTGTGCGGGTGCTCAGCGCAGTCCTCTTGTCCCTCACCACTTGGGTGCCACAGACCTTGGGACAGCCTTCCCTATGGTCGGCACCCCGAGCACCAGACGCTGGTCACAGCCGCCCCTAGAGGCCTTGTTTCCTAGGAAGGCGCCGTCCCCTCCGGGACTCAGCGCTCCCGTGGGCCCCTCTTCCCTGTGCGCGGGATGCTCCTTCCCCTCTCGTCGCTTGGGGTGTGGGATCCCCGACTTTGGATGCCGTCCCCACTCCCTAGGAGAGGGAGCATTGCAGCCTCCAAGCCTCTGGGCTTGGAGCCCAGCATAGGCTTCAGGGGGACTCCCCCTTCCTACGGCCCCCCCCCCCTCTTACCGGCCTCCGTGATGTCTCTGCAGTGCTCCCCACTCGCACTCCGTCCACTCAGGTATGTTTCTCTGTTTTTTTCAAGCTGGTTACGTAGGATTTTAGGAGGAAATCAAGTCTGTGGCTGGGAGCGGGGGCACTGCTGCTTCTCACAGGGCCGCCATCTTCGCTCCTCCAAGATTTTCTTCTTTATTGAGGCTAAATGAATGCTGCAATGAACATGAGAGTGCAGCTATCTCTTCAAAAAGCTGATTTCATTTCCTTTGGATATAGACCCAGAAGTGGGATTGCTGGATCATAAGGTAGTTCTATTTTTAATATTTTGGAGAACCTCCATATTTTTTATAATGGCTGCACCAACTTGCATTCTCACTAATGGCATACAAATATTCCCTTCTCTCCACAACCTTGCCAAAATTTATCATTGTTTTTTTTTTGATAATAGCCATTCTAACAAGTTTGAGGTGATATCTCATTGCAGTTTTGTTTTGTATTTCAGTGATGGTTAGTGATGCTGAACACCTTTTCATGTACCTTTGGCCATTTGGATGTCTGATTTTGAGAAATGTCTATTAAAAACCTTTGCCTATATTTTAATTGGGCTATTTATTTATTTTGCTATTGACTTGCATGAGTTCCTTATATGTTTTCAATATTAGCCCCTTATCAGATATATGGCTTGGTCATATTTTTACCATTATGTACATAGCCTTTTTGTTCTGTTGATTGTTTTCTTTGCTGTACCGAAGCTTTACAGTTTGATGCAATCCTACTTGTCTATTTTTGCTTTTGCTGCCTGTGTTTTTGGTCTTATATCCAAAACATCATAGCCCAGACTGGTGTCAAGAGGCTTTCCCTACTCTGTTTTTTTTTTCTAATACTTTTATGGTTTCAGGTCTTATGATTAAGCCTTTAGATCATTTTGAGTAGATATTTTTTATATGGTGTGAGATAAATACGTAATTTCATTCTTCTGCATGTGGACATCCAGTTTTTCCAACATCATTTATTGAGGAGACAATGTTTTCTCCATTGTGTGTTTTTGATAACCTTCTTGAAAATAAGTTGAACATAGATGCATTGATTTATTTCTGAGCTTTATTTATTTATTTATTTATTTATTATCTATATTATTATTATTTTTCTTTTTTTAAATCTTTATTGTTGAGAGTATTACAGGTGTCCCATTCCCCCCCCCAACTGACCCCCTCCACTTTGCTCCTACCGCCTCCCCAGGCCTTCACCCCGTTATTGACTGTGTCCATCGGTTATGCATATATGCATATAACTTCTTTGGTTAATCTCTTCCCACCCTCACCCCCCTTAACTCTTTCCTCTGAAATATGATCATCCGTTGCATGCATCAGTGTTTCTGGATCTATTTAGTTCGTCAGATTCTTTTACTCATTAGCTTCTTCTTAAAGAAGATCCTTCAATTTTTCCTGTAGTGCTGGTCTGGTGGTGATGAACTCCTTTAGCTTTTTCTTATCTGTGAAGCTTTTTATCTGACCTTCAGTTCTAAATGATAGCTTTGCTGGGTAGAGTAATCTTGGTCATAGGTCCATGTTTTTCATCACTTTGAATATTTCTTGCCACTCCCTTCTGGCCTGCAAAGTTTCTGTTGAGAAATCAGCTGACAGTCATATGGGGGCTCCCTTGTAGGTAACTAACTGCTATTCTCTTGCTGCTTTTAAGATCCTCTCTTTGTCTTTAACCTTTGGCATTTTAATTATGATGTGTCTTGGTGTGGGCCTCTTTGGGTTCCTCTTCTTTGGGACCCTCTGTGCTTCCTGGACTTGTAAGTCTATTTCTTTCCCCAGGTAGGGGAAGTTTTCTGTAATTATTTTTTTCAAATAGGTTTTCAATTTCTTGGTCTCTTTCTTCCCCTTCTGGCATCCCAATAATACGAATGTTGTGCCTCTTGAAGTTGTCCCAGAGGCTCCATATACTATCTTCCTATTTGTGGATTCTTTTTTCCTTTTACTCTTCTGGTTGGGTGTTTTTTGTTCCCTCATGTTCCAAATTGCTGATTTGATCTCAGTGTCCTCTACTGATGATTCCCTGTAAATTATTCTTCATTTCAATTCATGTAGCCTTCATTTCAAATTGGTGCTTTATTATGTCATCGATTTTCTCAGTTATTTCCTTAATAGTCTTCTTAAACATCCTTATAAATAAATTCTGTACTCTATCTGTTAGCTTGCTTGATTCTGTTTCACTTAGTTCCTCTTCTAGAGATTTCTTCTGTTCTTTCCTTTGTGACATGTTTCTTTGCCTCCACATTTTGGCTGCTTCCAGGTGTTTGTTTCTATGAATTAGGTAGAGCTGCTGTGTCTCCTGAAATTTGTAGAGTGGCTTTGTGTAGTAGGTGTCCTGTAGGGTCCAGTGGCTCAGCCTCCCCAGTCACCTGAGCTGGGCCTTCTAGGTGCTCCCCTGTGTGGGCTGTGTGCACTGTCCTGTTGTAGTGGAGCCTTGGTTGCTGTTGGCGTCACTGGGAGGAATTGACCCCCAGGCCAATCAGCTGTGAGGACCAGCTGCAACTATAGCCAAAGAGCTGCTGTGCTGGAGACACCCCTATGGATTAGGATTTACTTCAGTGGGGCTTTGGTGTTCACCAAGGGCGCCCCTTGAGTGTGTCACTTATGGACGTGGTAGGGTTGTAATCCAGCGTGGCCAAGTCTGACCATCAGGTGCACTGTCTTTGGGGCCTCCCAGGAGGTGCAAAGTCAGCCTGTGCCAGTGCCTTGCCCAGGGCCACCCAGCATGAGCAACACAACAAACCATAGTTGGCTGCTACTTGTGCTGGGCTTGGAGGTGTCCAGGAGAGGCCAAGCTATGAGCCAATGCAGGCTGCCGCTAGTGCCAGCCCTGAGGCCACTTATCAAGCTGTATGGGGCACACTGCCACTTGTGTGAGAGATTTTAGGAAAGTCCTAAGCATGAGGCTCAAGAGCCCACTTGTACAGAAAAGCCACTGGAAATGGGCTGGATGAGCTTGCATGTCAGAAGGGGCGGGGCCTCTGGGAATCACAGAGGTGGGGTCAAAGGTATGATTCAGGTGCTGAAGATTCAAATATGGTCCCTGCCTGCCAGCTCCGTGCGGGGAGGACTTGCCAAAGGAGCAATGGCCTCTGCCAGCTCTTCTGTCTGGAAGGAAGCTGCCTCTCCAGCTCTTTTCCTGATTCCAGGCAAGTTAGTTCCTCCCCAAGTGTCCCAGGTCCTTTCAAGCTGTTGCCGGTGCTGCAGCTCAGAGGGAGCGCATCTGAGTGAGTCCATGCATGTGCCCTTTAAGAGGAAAGCCTGGGACTCCCACAGCCTCTGTGACCCTCAGAGACAGTTCCTGCTGGGTTTCATAAACCAAAGGTGTGGGGACGTCTCTTCCCAGCCCTGGAGCCCTGGGCTGGGGGCTCTCTGTGGGGCTGGGACCCCTCACTCCTCTGGGGAACCTCCGCCCTCAAGATGCCCCTCCCCGGGTTTAACCCGTGGCACCGGGTGTGGGCCCGCGGCCACGTCTCCTCAATCCAGCCCCGATCTACCCACATCTCTGCCCCTCCTACCGGTCCCGGTGCTTCTTCAGTTCCCTGGTTGTAGGGCTTCTGTTCAGCCAGATTTCAGAAGGCTCTGAGTGATGGTGGTTTTGTTTTCAGTTGTAATTTTGATGTGGTTGTGGGAGGCTTCGGGTGCAGCTGTTACTTGTGCCACCATCTTGTTTCTCCCCTTTGTGAGCTATTTAAAAAAAAAAAATTTTATTGATTTCAGAGAGAGGAAGGGAGGTGGAGAGAGAGATAGAAACATCAATGATGAGAGTCATTGATTGGCTGCCTCCCACATGCCCCCTGCTGGGGTTTGAGCCCCCAACTATGCCATGTGCCCTGACTGGGAATCAAACCATAATCTCCTGGATCATAGGTCAGTGCTCACACTGGCATGGCTAGGCTATTTTTTTCATTGATCTATATATCTGTATTTATGCCAAGTTCATACTGTTTTTATTACTGTAGTTTTATAATATATTTTGAAATAAGGAAGTCTGATACCTATGGCTTTGTTCTTCTTGCTCAAGAGTGCTTTGGCTATTGGTGGTCTTTTGTGGTTTTGTATTAATTTTAGGATAGTTTTTTCTATTTCTGTAAAGAATGGTATTGAGATTTTTAAGAATTTCATTAAATCTGTAAATCAATTTGGGTAGCATGGACATTTTAACAATGTTAATTTTTCCCATCCATGAACATGTCTTTCTATTTATCTGTGTCTTTTAAAGTTTCCTTTCTCAATATTTATAACATTCAGTGTACAAGTCTTTCACTTTTTTGGCTAAGTTTATTCCTAAGTATTTATTCTCTTTATTCCTATTGTCAGTTGAATTGTTTCTGATAGTTCATTGTTAAAGTATAAAAATACAACTGAATTTTGTTTATTGATTTGCATTCTGCAGCTTTATTCAATTTGTTTATTAGTTCTAACAGTATTTTGATGGAATCTTTAGGTTTTTGTATATATAATATTATGCCATATGCAAATAGAGACAATTTAACTTTTTTCTTTCCCATTCGTATGCCTTTTATTTCTTTTTTTCTTGCCTAATTGCTCTGGGTAGGACTTCCAGCATTATGTTGAGTAGAAGTGGTAAGAGCGGATATCTTTGCCTTGTTCCAGACCTTAGAGGGAAAGTTTTTAGTTTTAACCCATTGATTGTGATGCTAGCTTGGGATTTTCATAGATGGACTTTATAGCGTTGAGGTAAGTTTCTTCTATACCAATTTTGTTGAGAGTTTTAATTATGAATGGATGTTGACATTTGCTAAATGCTTTTTCTGCAACTATTGAGATAATCATGTGGAGTGTTTTTTTCATTTTGTTAATGTGGCATATCACATTGATTGATTTGTATATGTTGAACCATCCTTGCATCTCAGGGATAAATTCTACTTTTTAAATGGTATATGATTCTTTTAATGTGGTGTTAAATCCAGTTTACTAGTATTTTATTGCAGATTTTTTCATTTGTGTTTATCAAGGTTATTGGCCTATAATTTTCTTTTTTTGTGGTGTCCTTCTCTGGTTTTGGTATAAGGGTAATGCTGGCCTAATAAAATCATTTTAAGAAGAATTGGTATTAATTCTTCTTTTAATGTTTGGTAGAATTCACTTTGAACTCATCTGGTCCTGGGCTTTTCTTTTTTCAGAAGTTTTTGATTACTAATTCTATCTCCTTGTAAGTGGTCTAGTCAGGCTTTCTATTTCTTCTGAAGTCAGATTTGGTAGGTTGAATGTGTCTAGGAATTTATCCATTTCTTCTGGGTTATCCAATTTGTTGGTGTATAATTATTTATAATGGTTCCCTGTGATCACATTTATTTCTGAGGCATCCATCAAAATGCCTACTTTTAAAAATTTCTGACTTTATTATTTTTGGGTTTTCTCTTTTTTTCTTAGTCTAACTGTGGGTTTGTTGACTGTTACTTTAAAAAAAATTTTTGAAAACATATCTTTACTGAATTTCATAGAAAGGAAGGGAGAGGGAGACAGAGAGATAGAAAGATCAATGATGAGAGAGTCATTGATCAGCTGCCTACTGCATGCCCCATACTAGGGATCGAGCCTGCAACCTGAACATGTGCCCTGGCTGGAAATTGAACCTCCATTTCCTGGATCATAGGTCAATGCTCAATCACTCAGCCACACCAGCTGGGCGACTGTTAATTTTTTTAAAAGACAGCTTAGCTTAAGTTAACTTACTCATGGCAGGCAAACACAGCACTGGAAGAACACCTTGATCCAGTTGATGGCAGGTGTTAGCCTTTGTCATGGCCAGCCTATTTCTAGTTTGCTCTTACTGGTAGAGTATCACATTTAGCCTTAGGGATTTTCCCTTATGGAGCCTCAGTCTAAAGCCTTGTATGTTTAAAAGGGCTATCCCACTTAGCTGAGCATGAACTCCATTCTATGATTCCCTAGCACCATTAGAATTTTGGTGTCTTTATTAGTTCTTCATCTCCCCAGATGTTGCTTTCTTTTTGGTTTCTGGGACTCTTGTCTTGTGTATGCATACAACTTAAGAATCAGTAAACATCTCAAGGTGAGATTGATTCTATAATTTTTTTGTTTTGTTCACTTCCTTTCTCTTATTTGAGTTCTGTTCTCCTTGGTAACACAGCACTTTGCATTTTTTTCCTCTGCTACCCCAAGAGTTTTCCACAAGCCATGACCAGTGCTTTCTGCTACGCCTCTATTCCCAGTTAATTTAACTATTAAATGTACTAACGGAAAGGTCAAAGACAAAAGGGGCTCACCTCAATGTATTTCCTAACTCTGAAATTTTGACCCTTGGAGTCTTGCTTACCTTGTTATTCTCCAATGGCATTTCACTTATATTTTAGGCATTTGCAGCAGCTTTTACAATGGTTATTGGCAAGAAGGTTATTCAAGATAGATTGCTCCTTTATGGTTGAAGGTTGAAGGTCATTGCTTTGTGTTTTTTGATGTTTTTCTTGACCTTTCTGACTATCAATATGGCTCTCAAAATGACTATCTTCTCTTTCGTTTCATCCACTGATTTTTAAAAAGTGAAAAAAATCACGTTTATTGGCCCCAGAAAGCCTTACTTTGAACTGTGGTTGACCATCACTAGGTGTTCCTTCTTTTCCTACATATTGTTACCTTTAGGAATTCTGTTTCAGTATTATAGTTCCCTTCTGGCATGTGGTCTGGTCTCTGTAGGGGCATCAAGATAAAGCACTGCTCACTCTCTTTTCAATTGAAAGGCCAGATTCTCATAGCCTCTCAGGCATGGAGGACCCATCTCCATATTCAGCTGCCTCTTGGATCCTCCCTGAACCATTCCCTATGGTTTGTACTACCCTTCCTCTAAGGTGGGATAAGTCCTGAGATTTTTTAGGGAGCAAACTTATCTCTAGGAACTGAGAAACTCTGGTTCTCACCTCTAGAGATTTTGCCACAGGAATTTCCAAGACTCTGGTTAGCTCTGGAGAGAAGCAAAGTTCTGTTCCAGCTCCTTCTCTGGGATTCTAAGGTGTCTCACCAGGTCTTCCCGCTCTCTTCAGCTCCAATCTGCCCACTGGACTCTGTGGATGCTTCTGTTCAGGAGAGGTAAAAGGCATTTAGATTGGTGTAGTGAAACACTGGGCAGCAGGGATGCATGTTTCTGCTGACATCTTCTGGAATCTCTTTTAACCTTCTTTCCACCTCTGAAGGTAGGTGGTGCTCACAGAAAACTAGATCAAGGCCATTGGTACATAAAAAATGATGTGAGCCGAGAGTCTAAACAGTGTTAAACATTGCTTAGGTTAAGGAATTTAAAAATCAATATGTCGCCCGGCCAGGCATGGCTCAGCGGTTGAGCATCGACCTAGGATCCAGGAGATCCCAATTCCATTCCCAGTCAGGGCACATGCCTGGGTTGCAGGTTCCTTGATCCCCAGTCGTGGGCTGTGCAGGAGGCAGCCGATCAATGACTCTCTCATCATTGATGTTTCTCTCTCTCTCTCCCTCTCTCTTCCTCTCTGAAACCAATAAAGATACATATATTTTTAAAAAATCAATATGTCAACACTATCAAGCTAAAATATACTTTAGAGAAATGAAAATTTGGCTTAAAACTCTGAATATTATAGTAACTGCTAACATGCTTTATTTAGCTCTGGGTCCATATGAAAGAAGAATAAATAAAATTTCATAAAGTTTAGCATGTGTCAGTATCAATTCCAGAAGTTTCCAAACTGACTTTAACCAGAAGGTTTAATATGGGTGTCATATAGGTTTGATTAACTCTTAAAGAATGTTAAGTAAGTTTCTGTTTTGCTGCTAGACTTTTAAATGCCATTCTTATCCTAATGTGTATTGTAAATATTCCAGAGAGGGAAATCAGTGCTTACAATAGCCCAGTGGTTGCCATTTGGGGTAATATTGCTCTATTTTAGTGACTTGTGAGAAAGACAAGTTATTCTATCAGTCAACAATAACATACCCCACTTGGCTGAACTATTGTGTTTTAGTTTGGATTCCCACAAAAGTATATCTCATGAGTAAGTGTGAGTGGAAATTTTTATTTGAGAGGTAATGTCAAGAAGCATTACTAGGGACATAGGGAAGTGAGACAGGGAAGAGAAAATAGACAATACAGAGTGTGTTAATGTGGGTAATTGGGGATCAGATTTGCTGAGGACTTCTAGGAAAGAGATCCTATTTGAGAGGTGAGGAAACTGAGAAATTTATCAACCAACTCTCATGCCTCTGTGTCTGAGGGTAGTGTATAGAGAAGAGTTAGTTCCAAGGGCATATAGATTGAGTGCCAACAGTGTCAGCTACATATTGTAAACAGAATTGCAAAAGGTCATGCATCTCACATTTACACTGTATATTTCCTGTCATTGTTCCTTTGTCCCTCATTCTGCTGCTTCTTTAAATCTTAACCAACCATCACATTCTATGTTAAATACTAATTCCACCAGAAATTCTTCCTTCAGTTTCCTAGCTACTAATGACACCACTCATTTTGATAACCATCATAGCATTAGTTTTAAATCCTTACTTCAATAATTTTTCTTTTCTCTTGTACAATTTCCTGCTATTGCATTATAGTTATTCATAATTAAATTCTATTTCTCTTACCAAGTCACTTTACCCTTGAAGGGAAGGACATATCTTATTCACCTCTCTATACTTGCAGCATTTAGCACAGTGGCTTGTGCAGGATAGCAGCCCTATCAGTGTTTGTGAAATGACTGAAGATCTTCAAATTCTAGAACAGAAACAGCATTAGGACTGTATGATTTAATGCATGAAGAATTCAGTTGTTACTTCTACAAGTAAAAAGATGTCTTCAATCACTTATTTTTGGAATAGTCATTCTCATTTGTTGGATGAAGTTTGTGTCTGGATGGCCAAACATTTAAATAAATGCCAGGAGGGGCTGGAAAATTTCATCATTCCATCTGGACTGCAAGACACGTGTATGGGTGGGTCTGTTCCGAAGGCATGCTTAGAAGTAGTTAAGTATGTGCTTAGCAATTTTCTGAGTTTATTCAGACAGATGTTTTTTCTAACTAGTATTGGTCTTTGTTTAGATAAATATAAAAGTCAGGATAGTTCCACTTTGTTTTTAATAGAAAAAAGTTTTTTCTGCATTCATAATGCATGTTTATAGTCATTTTTATATATTAAAAGCTATTAATCAAAAGAAGGCATCTGAGGTATAATAGGAAATGGCTTCTTCTCTCCTATTTTTGTACCGTTCTTATTTGGCAGAGATAGTACGAATAGAAATGCTTTAAGTTGGAATACTTAATGAAATTTTAAACTGTTGTTAATTAGTCATAAAATAATTTTAATTACTTAAAAATTCCATTATGACAATGCTTCAACTCTGGGTCATATATTGGCAAACTATTATAGACCATTGTGTTTAAATCATTTTATTTTCATTTATACTTATGGGAAGGAAGATAGGCAAATATATTTAATATATTTATGTAAAAGAGATTTGACAGGGTAAAAAAACCTTGTATTGGGCTATAAAAATGTTTTTTTTCTTTTAAAATATATCTTTATTGATTTCAGAGAGAGGAAGGGAGAGGGAGAGAGAGATAAAAATACCAATGATGAGAGCGTCATTGATTGGCTGCCTCCTGCATGCCCCCAACTGGGGATCGAGCCTGCAACCAGGGCATGTGTCCTGAATGGGAATCGAGCCGCGATCTCCTGGATCCTAGGCTGATGCTCAACTGCTGAGCCACGCCTGGCCAGGCTATAAAAATCTTGAAGCCTTTGGGTTTTTATTAGCAGTTCAAAGCAATTACTTTAAAAAATTGGAAAAAGTGTGAAAGAAAGGAGAAGATAATTGAGTCTAAACCCCTTCTTCCAAGCTCTTCTTTTTACTATTTTTATTCTTTCTTTTTTTTCTGGCTATTTGTACTTTTGTTCTTTTTGTTTTATTTTATTTTAATTTAATTTAATTTAATTTTTTGTACTTTTGTTCTTAACCCAGAAAAAGGTAACAGTCATGACTACAGACAGTAGACTTTTAATAGCTCTGGGAATATTTGCTGAGGAAGGAAAAGGTTATATATAAAGCATTGGGGAATTAACAGAGATTTACTCTTTTGTTCATTCAACCATTCAGATATTTGTTGAATGAATAAATGAAAGAGTAGGAAGACACAGTTCTCAACTTCAAAGGATTTATAACTTAGGAGACAGAAAGCATGCAGTCCAATGACTATTATAAAATGTAGACTATGTTAAGTATCCAAATATAAGTTAGAAAACATTTTTCAAAATATAAAAGAAAGAATCGCTTCAAGTTTGGGGAGTGGTATGGTGATGGAGTCTGGGAAGACTTCTTTAAAGGGGTAGCATTTGAATCTTAACCTGAAGAATGGGTAGAATTTTAATAGGCAGGTAGGAGAATACTCACAAAAGATATATTACCCTCTCCCCCTTCCTCTAACTATACCTTCCTCTGTTGTAGCTTAAGTACGTTGGGGAGAGATCACCCTATTCCAAGTTCCAGGGGTGACCTTGATTGACTTAAGTAAATCAGTACCTTTAGTTTCCCAAGATGAGGTAGAGAAAGGACCACGGCAATCAATGGGTCAGAAATATACCTGAGGTCTTTGCATCAGACACCTAGATTGGAGGAGGATCAAGAGCCAAAAGTTGAAGTGATTTGGCAGTGAGGCTGTTAGTGTTTGGGACTTGTATCAAATAGCAAATGTCCTGGATCCATTATTTAGGGCAGGGAAGTAAATTAAATTTAAAATGATATCAGATTTGGATAGCAGAGGAAAATTATTCCCATGCAATGTCCGAACAAACTGGCGCTGGTTCACCTGACCATCCAACCTGGTTTAAACATGGCACCCTACCTCCCAAAACTGTTATTAATTCTTCCATTGTATCTTTATAAATTTCTCAAATCTGTTTATTTCTCTCTGACCCCATTGCTGCTGTGCAAGTTTTTCCCTCATCACTTTTAATTTATCTGACTGCAATCCCCTCTGAATTGATCTGACTGGCACCCACCTGGCCTCTTTCTATTACAGAATGACCTTTCCAAAGGCAAAAATCTGATCATAATATTCCCAAGCCTTGTCTTTCATCACTTCTCAACCTCTATCTATGCCCCAGTCATACTGAAAATGCATGTGATAGCTTCGTAATGTAACAATGCTCTCAAATGTAAGACTTGAAACCATAAAACTCTTATAAGGAAACAGTAAAATCTCTGACATTTCTCATAGCAATATTTTTTTCTGACATATCTCCTCGGACGAGGGAAACAAAACAAAAGAGAAACAAATGGGACTACATAAAACTAAAAAAATTTTGCACAGCAAAGGAAATAATAAAAAAAATGAAAAGACAACCCACTGAATGGAAGAAGGTGTTTTCCAATGATACATTGGATACAGGGTTGGTATCCAAAGTCTATAAAGAACTCACATAACTTAACATCGAAAAGATCAAACAATCCAATTAAAAAGTGGGCAAAGACCTGAATAGACACTTCTCCAAAGGGGTCATACAGATGATCAACAGACATATGAAAAGATGCTCAGTATCACTCATCACCAGAGCAATGCAAATTAAAACCAAAATGAGATATCTTCTCACCTGTCAGGATGGCTATCATCAATAAACCAACAAACAGGATTCCAACATGGCAGCGGATTAAGTGGAAGATACACTAACACTCTCCCAGGACCAAACTGAAATGACAACTAAAATATAAAAAAACCATCCTGAATAATCAACTGAAGACTAGCTGGAAAGAACCCTCATAATGAAGGACGTAAAGTGGAGACTGCATAGAGACTGGTAGGAAGTGCAGAGGCACGGGAGGGCTGAACGGGCTCCTACAGGCAGCAGCTGAAGGTCCAGAGGTATATCTCAGCTGTGGGGATTCCCACTGAGAACTCTGGGGTCTAAACCCCAAATTTGGGCTCCCTAGTCCAAAGCACCAGAACTGAGAAAGGTATCCACATAACCTGGATGTGAAAAACAGCGGATATTTCTGTCTGCTGGGGAGAGGTGGCTGGACATGCAGGCACCCTCTTAAAGGGCCATTGCACAAAATGTCATGTATAGCCACTCACCTTGGGCTCCGGTAGAGAGAGGGACAGAGTGGACTATTGCTGTGTGAGGAGAATACAGGGTTGGGGGCTCTGGGGATAGAGCTCGATTCCTGTGCTGAGCCATTACCCCCGGCGCCAGAGGACATCTTTCTCAGGCAGACCTTTACCACCCAGGCAGCTTTTGGCTGGGGGGAAGCAATTCCACCAACCTGCTGGAAAACCTCTCACCCCACCCTGTGGAGTTTACATCTTGCTGTTGTTTACAGCCTGAGGCTCATTAAGAGACAGTCAGCCTGCAGGCAAAGGCAGATCTCTGGATTCTTTGAGTCTTTGGTTGATCTGCTTCTGGACCCGGGGCTAGAAAAAGCAAACCTGGGTGCACATCTTGGTCCTTTCCAAATGCACTCAGCCCCAACAGAGGGAGCCACAAGCTGTGGTTCACTGATAGCTCCAAACAAGGTAGTCAAGGCCAGTCACAAATAGCATCTGGCATTGGCCTGCGCCAAAGGCCATCTAAAAGAACTTGTAGTCCTATCAGATCTACCTAATACATAGAAACAAACCCAAACAGGCAGCCCAAATGGGGAGAGGAAAAAAAAAAAAAAAAAGAAAGAAAGAAAAAGAGCCCCAAATGAAAGAATAAGAGAAATCTCCAGAAAAGGAGATAAATGAAATGGAGATAAGCAATCTATTAGATATAGACTTCAGAATACAGATTTAAGGATGCTCAACCACATTAAAAAATATATGGAAACTATGAAGGAAATTAAGAATGACATAGTAGAAATAAATAATACTTTAAAGAATACACAACAGATTAGAGGAAGCCGAGAATTGGATCCGCAAATTAGAAGACAGGGTAGAAAAAAATCAATCAATCAGAGATCCAAAAAGAAAAAACAATTAAAAAACAGGAGGACAGCTTAAGAAAGTTGTGGGACAACATGAAATGTAACTGTATTTGCATTATAGGAGTACCAGAAAGTGCAGAAAGTAAACAAGGGGTAGAGAACCTGTTTGAAGAAATAATGGCAGGAAAGTTCCCTAATCTGTTTAAGGAAATGGTCACACAAGTTCAGGAAGCACAGAGAATACCAAGCAAGAAGAACCCAAAGAGCCCGGCCAGGCGTGGCTCAGCAGTTGAGCATCGACCTAGGATCCAGCAGATCACCGTTGGATTCCTGGTCAGGGCACATGCCCTGGTTGCGGGCTTGATTCCCCATCCAGGGGCATGAAGGAGGCAGCCAGTCAATGACTCTCTCATTATTGATGTTTCTGTCTCTCTCTCCCTCTCTCTTTCTCTCCCTGAAATCAATAGAGATATATTTAAAAAAAGGAAAAAATAAAGAAGAAGAACCCAAAGTGGCCCACACCCAGACACATCATAATAAAAATGCCAAGAATTCAAGACAAAGAGAGAATCTTAAAGGACGCTAGAGAAAAGCAATCTATTACCTACAAAGGAGCCCCCATAAGGCTGTCAGCTGACTTCTCATCAGAAACTCTACAGGCCAGAAGGCAATTGCATGAAGTATTCAAGGTAATGTAAAACAAGGATCTGAAACCAAGACTACTCTATCCAGCAAAGCTATCATTTAGAACTGAAAGTCAGGTAAAGATCTTCACAGATAAGAAAAAGTTAAGGAAGTTCATCACCACCAGACCAGTACTGTATGAAATGTTGAAGGGTCTTCTTTAAGAAGAAGCTAATGAACAAAAGAATATGACAAACTAAATAGATCCAGAGACATTGACATATGCAACAGATGATCATATTTCAGAGGGAAGAGGGAAGGGGGGTGGGAGGAGATTAACCAAAGAAGTTATATGCATATATTCATAACCCATGGACATGGACAATGATGAGGTGAAGGTCTGGGGAGGGGGTAGGAGCGAGGTAGAGTGGGTCAGTTGGGGAGGGGGGACTGGGACACTTCTAATACTTTCAACAATAAAGATAATTTTTTTTTAAAAAAGGAAGAATGCCTTTGATGAGTCCATCAGTGGATTGCCAAGGGGAAAGTCAGTGGGCTTGAGGATATGTCAATAGAAACATCCCAAACTAATATACAAAGAGGAAAAAAATGTTTTTAAAAATAAAACAGAACACCCGGGAATTGTAGGACAATTTCAATAGGGTATTACATCTTTGTGATTGGAAAACCGCAAATAGATGGTGAAGTAAAGAGCTTTCCAGACAAAAATAAAAAATAAAAAAGGCTAAAGGAGTTTATCACTACCAAACAAACATGGCAAGAAATGTTAAAGTGACTGCTGTAATAATAATAAGAAATATATATGGAGAGAAACATAGGCATAAAGAATTAAAATGGCAATAAATAAGTAAATAAGTACCTATTAATAATCTTCCTAAGACAAGGAAAACAAAGGAGAAAATAAACAAATGGGACTATATCAAAATAAAAAGCTTCTGCACAGCCCTGACCAGTTTTGCTCAGTGGTTAGAGTGTGGGCCCGTGGACTGAAGGGTCCTGGGTTCGATTCCAGCCAAGGGCACGTACCTTGGTTGCAAGCTTTATCCCCAGCCCTGACTGGGGCGTGTACGGAAAGCAACCAATCGATATGTCTCTTTCACATCGATGTTTCTCTGTCTCTGTTTCTGTCTCTGTCTCTCTCCCTTCCACTCTCTCTGGAAAAAAAAGTTGTTTAAAAAGCTTCTGTACAGCAAAAGAAACCATCAAAAAAAGGAAAAGGGAGCCTTCAGTATGGGAGAACATATTTGCCAATGATACATCTAAATTCTGATAAGGGATTAATATCCAAAATATATAAGGAACTCATACAACTTAACAAAAGGAAGACAAACAATCCAGTTAAAAAATGGGCAAAGTCTTAAATAGACACTTCTCCAAAGTGGACATACAGAATGCCAAGAGACATAGAAAAACATGGTCAAAGTCACTAATCATGAGGGAGATGCAAATTAAAACAACAACGAGGTACACCTCACATATGTTAGAATGGCTGCCATCAACAAATCAACAAATGACAAATGCTGACGAAGGTGTGGAGAACAGGGAACCCTAGTACACTGCTGGTGGGAATGCAGACTGGTGCAGCCACTATGAAAAACAATATGGAGTTTCCTCAAAATATTAAAAATTGAACTGCTGTTTGACCCAGTGATCCCATGTCTAGGAATATATACCAAGAAATCCAAAACACCAATCAGAAAGAACATATGCACCCCTATGTTCATAGCAGCACAATTTACAATAGCTAAGATCTGGAAACAGCCTGTGTCCATCAGTAGATGAGAGGACAGAAAAGCTGTGGGACATTTACACCATGGGATACTATGCAGCTATAAAAAAGAAGGATCACTTACCCTTTGTAACAGCATAGAGGGACCTGGAGAGTATTGTGCTAAGAGAAATAAGCCAGTCAGAGAAAGACAAGTATCACATGATCTCACTCACATCTGGAATATAATGAACAAAATAAACCTGATGAATAAAATAGATTCAGAGACATAGAAGCATGGAATAGACTGTGTATTCTCAGAGGGAAGGCGGAGGTGGGTGGGTGGGTGGGTAGGTGGGAAGAGATTAACTAAAGAACTTACATGCATGTATGCATGACCCGTGGACACAGACAATAGTGTGCTGAAGGCTGGGGGTTGGGGAGCAAGTGCAGGGTAGATGGGGTCAATGGGGGAAAAAAGAGGACATCTGTAATACTTTCAGTAATAAAAATAAAATTTAAAAAATAAACCAACAAACAGCAATTGTTGGTGAGGATGTGGAGAAAAGGGAACCCATGTGCACTGTTGAGAATGCAGATTGGGCAAAGTGTTGAAGACTCAGGACCCTAATGTCTTTTCTATCCTCTGGTTTTATCTTCCCCAGCTTGTCTGCATCACTCCCACCTTCCAAAGGTGGCTGATGTAATATTATCTTGATGCATAAGGGGCCTGTTTTGCATTATTTCTGAATCTCCATATAAAATTTAATAACAAATATTTCTAGTTTTGAAAATTTTTACATTTTGAAAATCTTTTCCAGCAATATTCATTTCTAAATTAATTTTGTTGTAGAGGTAGAGAGGGCTAACTAATTAATTCATAAGAATGAACTTTTATAATAATTCCTCTCTTGACTCATGTTATATGGAATTTTAACTAAGTACCAGATAAATTAGTTCTGCCTTTGCGGTGTTTTCCATAGCTAATGTTTTACAACTGTTCAAAAACACAACCAGTCATTGTAGAACAGCAATTTTGCAGCTGCATTATAAAGATAGTTGCATGATCTGGATTTGTCATCTTCACCAATCTTAATGTTGTTGCTATTAAATTCTTTTAATAAAGATTAAATAAACTCATTTATTCAACAATAGTTTATTGAACATATAGCATAAACAACACATTGTATTAGGTATTGGCAAGGATAAAAGGATGTAAAAGACTCATTGCAACTCTCAGAAAGGAAATCTGGAAGGGAACATAAGATACATAGAGAAAAAGTAAAATTAGAAGGAAAGATGTAGCCCGGCCAGGTGTGGCTCAGCAGTTGAGCGTCTACTTAGGATCCAGGCGATCGGGGTTTGATTCCTGGTCAGGGCACATGCCTGGGTTGTGGGCTCAATCCCCAGTTAGGGGCGTGCAAGAGGCAGCCAATCAATGACTCTCTCATCATTGATGTTTCTATCTCTTTCTCTCCCTCTCCTTTCCTCTCTCTGAAATCAATAAAGATATATTTAAAAAGAATAAAAAGAAGGAAAGATGTAATACATGTCATTAAAGAGATATGAAGTGCAGTAATTATTCCACTGGAGTGACTGAAGAATTATTTGAGTATATATAGGGAGCAAAGGTGAGGAGGGAGGAAAAAATGTCTAGGCAGAAATAATCCCATGAGCAAACCTCAATGGTAAGAACATACAGGACTTGTTCAGGGGAGCAAAGAGGGAGTATTTAGCAACTGGGGTAGATTATCCAAGGCTTTTAAAACATGCTAGTGTGAATCCCCCTCCCTTGTATTTCTTAAAATGAGATCTACAGAAATTTTACAAGATTCATATCTTTTTTTATACTATTTTTATAACAACAAAGAATTGTTTCTCATTCACATTACATCTTCATTACAGGTCAGCTGTAGCTCGGCTTCACTCTAGAACCCAAACTATTATTATAGCATCTACCTGGAACATTTCTGATTGACAAGGCAGAAGGAAAGAAGAATATAGAAAGCCATGCCATGTCATTTAAAGCTTTTGTTCAGAAGTGATATATTTCATTGGCTAAATGAGGTCTATGAGAACTGAAAAAGTTTCTTGTTTTTACTCAGATGATAATCTAAAAAAATCCAGTGTATTTTGGATGACCTTAACACTTACCTTTAAACTGAGAATAGCCATAAGATTTCAATTGTGTTAGCTTCAGTGATTAGACAGCATCAAACAGTACCACTGGGTTGCATTATTAACATTCCCTAGGCAATCAGTTGCAGTTGGAGAAAGTAAATGATCTTGATGTCTTTGCCCTTGTTGAAGCCAAATGACATCACCAGTGTATAATGAAGATATCCCAGGGCTTTGAATAGAGAAGTGGGAAGATTTAGTCATCACAGGTGCATTGAAATATAGGTGTGTCAAAAAACAATGGCAACAAGAGAAAGCAGAGGAATCTGTGCAGTAACATTCAGTGCCATACTTATATTTAAGACGATAGTTTAAGCCTATTACTATATGTAACATTAAATTAATGTTGTTAATTTAACTTTAATTGGTTTGGTAGTTTTGTTTTTATTAAATTTGTAAAGTTATTTTAGTTTATGGTTATATAAGACATATAAATGCAAAGAGCTATGATACTTTTATATTTTCTATAAGTAAAATGCTGATAAAAATAATTTAAGATTTTTCCCCTTTACAGAGATATTGCATATTGCTATAAATTGAGAAATACTGAGGTAGGTAATGGGAATCCATTGAAGGATTTTGTGAATATGAGTTACATGATTGGGGCTGTGTCTAAAGAAACTGGTATGTCAACAATATTGAATGTTTACCAGAAAAAGACAGGGAGAGAAGGGAGAATGGAATTTTAAGAATCCAGGTTGTGGCAGTAAGAGTTTATGGGAATGGAAAAGAAGGGACAGATGGAAGAGATATTGGTAGAGGAACATTAATGGGAAGTTTTCAGGGATTACTTTGATGTGGGAGGGGAAGGAGAGGAAGGAGTCAAAGCTCTCTTGAGATTTTTATTCTTGGTAAAGGAAAGAATAAAAGTACCATGAACAGGAACTGGAGAAATGGAGAAGGAGTCAGCTTAGCAAAGACAGAGTTTGACTTTAGACATAATGTTCTCTGTTAATAATTGTTTTTAAATAGGTTAATAAATCTAAAATATATGAAAGTAAATAAGAAAAAGAATGCTTTTTGAATGAGGGATGCTAATAAAGTAGTTTACCTATAAGTAGTTTTATTTTTATATCTCCAACACCTAGAAAATTGCTTGGCATGTAGTATACATTCAATAATTGTTAGTTGAACTGAATTTGCTGATTTGAATTAAATAGGACTACTTAAAAAGATTAATTACTTGGATTTCTACTTCTGGCATTATGACAAAATAAGAACTTCAGAGAAACTTGCTGCTTCAGAACAACTATATTCTGCATAGGACATACTTTTTGAGATATTGCTTATATTACCAGAAGAAGGGGATATCTTCAGGGGGCACTCCCAATGTACCATGAACTGGAGCTGAAATGGCAGGGAACTGGAACCAGAGAAATGGCCTTCAGTGAGAGGCAGATTTTCCCTGAGGGTATATGGCAATGGAGGCACTGCTACTGGGATATTGAACCTTGGGACAATGAGGAGGAAAATGATCCAGGGACTCCTGCACTGAGCTAAAGCCTACAGGCTAAAGTAAACTCTTGGCTTCTGGAACAAGCAGAAGCAAACACTCTCTAGAGAAAAGCTTACCTAAATTTTGCCATTAAAACTCCCACTGATTAAATTTAAACAATAAGCTCACAAGAAAAGGTTATGAAGCCCATTGTAAGGAAATTCACAATGAGTGAAAATCAGCAGAAACAACAAACAATAGATTGGGACCCTTCAAGGATACAGATATTAAAATAATCAAATATTGAGCATAGAACAGTTGGGTAAGAAATGTTTAAGGAAATAAAAGGCAAAGCAATACATCTAAGTATACAAGATACCATCAGGAATGACCAGACAGAATAAAAAAAAATTAAATCCTAGAAATGAAAAATATAATTGTAGAAATGAAAAACTCAATGACAAATTAAACAGCATATTAGAAAAAACTTAACAGAAAATTAGTGAATGTGGTTTAGGAAGCCAAGGAAATAGAAAAAACAGTAAAAAGAAATTAAGAATAGAATGAAAAGCTGGTTGGTCTTATATGCATCTGATCTGAGTCCCAGAAGGAAAGAATACAAAAAATAGAGAAAAGACAAAATTGAAGGGATAATTGATGTGAATTTTCCAGACCTGATGAAAAATATAAAATCATAAACTCAGGAAGCACAACATACTCCAAACAGGATAAAATAAAATACAATTAGAATGACAGTCACTTTCAACAGCAACAATGCAAAACAAAAGCAGTGGAACAATATCTTTAAAATGTTCAAAGAAAATAATTGTCAACTTAGAAATCTGTTAGCAGAAGAAAACCTTTCACAATTGAGAATAAAATAAAAACATTTTCAAGTAAACAAAATCTAAGAAAGTTCAGCTCCCAGATAACAACACTAAAAGAAATTCTAAATGATGTGCTTCATGAGTTAGGAACATTATCCCATGAGGATAGTATAAGATGTAAGAAAGAATGGTGAACAAATAAAATCCTATATGTCTGTAAATCCAAACAAAGATTGTTTCATAAAACAATAATTATAACATTATTAAATGTGTGAATAACAGCATGTAAGTCAGAAAAGGGGTAATCAGCATTAAAGTGTTCAGGAGGTAGATTAAGATATTTATCATTACATTTTGCAAGTTGAACAGTAATGATTAAAAATTCAAGGGCAACTACTAAAAGAATAAAACATAAGGCACATAAATTCTACATCAGATAAAATGGAATAAAAAAGTCAACTGAATAGACTCAGTCAATCCTGGAAAGTATTAAAGGAGAAAAGAGAAGTAAAAGCAAGTCACATAGAAATAAAAATATAAGATATAGAAACATGTTCATTTATATGAATAGTCACAGTAAACTAATGCATCAACACAAAATGATAAAAGGCTCAATTGACCCGGGAGATATAAAAATCCTTAACTTGTATGCATCCATTAAGAGCTGTTTTGTTTTTGTTTGTTACAGTTCTGTGAAACTCATGAATGCAAGCCCCATTGGCTGTTAGAGCCAGGTGATTCAGTGGCCCATCCTGTGAGTGGCTGCCACAAAAGGTGGGGTACCAGATGTGTGAACAAGCTCTTTCTAAGGAGACTCTGGTTACTTGGTCTTATTATTGGAGCCAGTTGGAGGGAGAAGGCATGAGAGATGTCTGTTGACTTCCCAAGTGTTTAGGGAAGATTACCCCAGGATCTAGAGGCCTGCTAAATTAGAAGCCTTGACCTCAGGCAGCAGCTTTTAATGTATGCAGACATACCTCTTTTAGGGAAAGACTGGTAGGTGGGCAATTTTGCCTGTTCCCTTTGTGTTCAGCCTTGAGTAGATAGCCAGTTAAGAATTGCTTCTTTATTTGCTACAGTCCTGTGGGACTTATGAATAAAAGCTGCTTTGGCTATCAGAGACAGATAATCTGGGGACCTTTCCCTCAGGCAGTAGCCATAAAAGATGGGGGTACAGACATGTGTACTACCTCCTTTCAGGGAGATATTGGTAACTTGGAGCAGGTTGGAAAGAGAAAGCAGGAGAAGCCTCCTCTGGCTTCCTCAGTCTCTGGTGAGGATTGCACCCAGCCCCTAGTGCCTTTTAAATGAGAAGCCTGATCCTCAAGCAGTAGCTTTTAAAGTATGCAGATAAAGTATACAGTCTTTTAGTGAAAGATTGAGATGGATGATTTTGCCTCTCCTTTTATGATAAGCCATGGTGAATGCTGTGCACCTATTTAAGAATTGCTTCTTTGTTTGTGTGTCTCATGGACATAAGCCCTGTTGGCTTTCAGAGCTAGGTGTTTTGTGAGCCAATCCCTCTGGTGACACTCTTAAAAGTTTGGGTGCTAGATGTGGGGTCTAAACTCTTCATTGCTTGGGGAGAAGTGAGGAGTTGGGGATTCCCTGTTGATTATACGGCACTGTGCTGGATGTGGGGTTTATGGCAAGAGTGTGTGTCAATCTCTCCTACCTATTTTCATGTGGGTATTTTCTCATTCATGTAAAGGAGTCACTCAGGTAGTTTCTGGATTTCTGCATATGTAGCTGTATCCATGGTGCATCTATGGCAGGTGAGAAACACAGTACCCACCCATGTCATAATCTTGGTGGACTAGAAATCTATTTCATAGACATTCTCAAATAAATGGTTGGCTCTGGTCAGGTAACTCAGTTGGTTAGAGCATCATCTCAATACGCCAACGTTGCAGGCTTGATCTCCAGTTGGGGCACATATGAGAGTCAACAAGTGAATACATCAATGGGTGGAGGAGCAAATCTCTCTCTCTCTCTCTCTCTCTCTCTCTCTCTCTCTCTCTCTCTCTCTCTCTCTCTCTCTTCTCTCAAATCAATAAAAATAAAAAATTTAAAAATCTCTTAAAAATAAATGGTTATCATTGTTTTTATGAATATGTAGAAAAAAATTTGATCCCTACCCCACACCATAGACAGAATTCAATTCCAGATAGATAAAAAGGAAAAATTAAAAACCTTTCACAGAAAAAGGGGAGAATATATTTCAGACCTAGCGGTGTAGAAGGATTACTTAAACAAGATAAAAAGTTACAGCTTTAGAAACAATACTGATAAATTTGTCTGCATTAAAATTAAGAACCTATGTTTATCAAATGACAGCTTATCAAATAAAGGCAAATACAAAATAAACTACAGATTAGTAAAAGATAACTGCAGTCCATAAAACTTACAAAGATTTAGTATCCAAAATATATGAAGAACTCCTAAGTCAACAAGGAAAGACAAGAACCCATTAGGAAAAATGGAAAAATACATTAGCTAGAATTTTATAAAGAAAAAGAAACACAATTGACAAACTGTCACTGTCTTAGGCTGGTTCTCTAGAAGCTTGAAGCAGTGATTCTTCAGCAAGGAAGTGTTCTAAGAAGAAACCTATAAAAAAGTTAGAGAAGCAGGACAGAGCAGGGGAAGCAACTAAACAGAGATGTAGTTTCAGCCTGATCCCATGGGGAAACTCTGGCATGTGGATGGCAACACATTTGTCTCACTTGAAGAGAAGGACCTGTGTCTTTGCATTGCTATATCAGCCAGTCACTGGCTGTGGGCTGCGTCCATTTAAAAAATTTTTTTTCAGGTGAGATGGCTTCCGTTGGCCAAGTGTAGTTCTTTGGAGAAGAGTGAAGCTGTGAACCATTAGAAGCCAATCTAGCTGCATCTAGGGGACAAATGCATTGGCTCAATAAAGGGGATCTGGGCAGGGCACCAATTACATCTACTACAATTACTCTCATTAGTAATCAGGGAAATAGAAATTGTGACCAAAATAAAATATAACTTAAAAATCTATATCTATCTATCATCTATCATCTATCATCTATCATCTATCAATCATCATCATCTATCATCTATCATCTATCATCTATCATCTATCAATCATCATCATCTATCATCTATCATCTATCTATCATCATCATCTGTCATCATCTATCTATCATCTATCATCTATCTATCATCTATCTATCTATTTATCATCTATCTAT